>NW_026622763.1:9906298-10531298 GCF_023065955.2 Ursus arctos | reverse complement strand
GTTTCCCCTTACGTTTAGGGAGTCTACCTGGGGTCCGAAACGCCTGGGTGGCACCCCGTTCTGACTCTTCCCAGGGAGGAACTTTCAGGCAAATTCTTCAGCTTCTCAGTCTCTTCTGGGTCTCAGTCTCCTCGCGAGTGAAACGAGGAGAACCATTCTCGCAGGTGCCATGAGGTTCGGGGAGTGCGTGTGTGGCACCTGGCATTGTGCTGGGCACTTACGAGGTGCTCGATCACTGGGGCCCTAATCACCTATCTTGACTTTGATATAACAATAACAATATAACAGCTTTGGCCTGCAGCCATCTGACGTAAACAGAACACAATGGAAGGCGCTAGAATTTGCCAGTTGGAAAGAACCACCTGTTCTCTGTGTCAGGTGGGAAGGAGAGACCAGGAGGAAGAAGAACGAGGCAGAGAGAAGGAATCTGGTTTCTTGAGTTCCACACAGGCAAAAGATGCCCAAAAGTAGCCGCTGGGACTCAGGAACCAGACAGAAGGTTCTGGTGCAACTTGCTTTCCAACATCAGAGTGGCACAGCGTGAGCTGACAGCAGCCCATCCAAGTCCCTGCCCTGAGAGGCTCCCCAGCTTCTCCCTGAAAGTCATCTTGTCTCCTCTCCTGCCTCTTGCAGGCCCAAGCCTCGTCTGGGGTTCCCACCTGGCTTCTCCAGAGGACCTCTTACCTCTTGGCCCAGACAGATTCTCATTCTCTCTCTCTCTCTCTCTCTCTCTCTCTCTCTCTCTCTCACACACACACACACACACACACACACACTCCCTAATTCACCCGTGGACAATTACTGAGCACCTGCCAGGACATACTCCTAGGGAAGGCCAAGCCCATCCTCAAGGACCTCACCCTGGGATAGGAGATGACCCCAGAAGCTGACACTGGAGAAAGCAGATGACATACCCATGCCCAGAAGCAAGAAAGTGCCGCGGGGGCACCGACACCAGTGGAGAGGAGGAGCTCTTCTGAAGGAGGCAGTGCTGAGCCGAGGCTTAGGACAGGAGGTGTTCTCAGGGGTGATAGAAGTGGGAAGAGCATGCAGGTGGAGGGGACAGCTAGAGCAAGCCCAGAGGAGGGACAGAGCATGGTGGAGGCAGGTGGATGGGGGAGTACAGCATCCTGGAAAGTAAGGACAGGCAGGCGGTGCTGAGAGCAGTGGGAGAGGAGAGCTTGGCCTCCGCATGAGGTCTGGGGGCTATGTCAGAACACGGGGACTCTCTCCAGGAAGCAGGAGGAGCCTCTGTGGGTTAACAGCAGGGGGTGGGACTCCCTTACACATTCTTTTTAGAAAGAGCACTTAGGGGCGCCTGGGTGGCTCGGTGGGTTAAGCATCCGACTCCTTGATTTCGGCTCAGGTCACGATCTCAAGGTGGTGAGATGGAGCCCTTCATCAGGCCCCTCGCTGGGGCATGGAGTCTGCTTGAGATTCTCTCTCCCCCTCTCCCTCTGCTCCTCTCTGCCGCTCAGGTATGCTCTCTCTCCCCCTCTCTAAAAAAAAAAAAAAAAAGAATACTTTGGCCACCAAGCATGAAGGAAAATTCTAGGTCATGTGTATTCGACCCGCAGCTAAGTACTGCTCATGGAGACGCAGTACCAGCACTGGAAACACAAAAATGAATACTTCCCTGGGTGTCTTCTGCTCCTGAAATGCAGCATTAACAGTTCCATCTGCACTTGACCCCCAGTGTCCACGGCATTCTCTCCTCAGCTTGGTGCACCTACCCGTGCTCACAGCCTCCCGGGGAAGACAAACCTGTCCACGGCTGCAGAGCGGTGGAACGCATGTTCTGAAGTCAGGAACCAGGGGAGGTATGTGCCAACGGGCACGTCCAAGGAAAGCATCACCCACCCAACCAAAACGGGGTCCATCGGAAGGAAACGGGTAAGGGAGCAGTATCTTGTGAGTCTCTATTATACTGGGAGTCCAACGTAAAATCCCTGCCTTGAAAGACTTTCTAGTCTATGTGTAAATACATGTATAACTATTTATCTGTAAGTATATACAATAAATAATTGTTTACTTATAATTATACAATGTAAAATGTTTATCTAAATTAAATACATATGCTTTTTAAGTTGTATGATCCCATTTATTTTTTTTAATTAATTAATTTATTTATTTATTTGACAGATTAGAGACAGCCAGCGAGAGAGGGAACACAAGCAGGGGGAATGGGAGAGGAAGAAGCAGGCTCCCAGTGGAGGAGCCTGATGTGGGGCTCGATCCCAGAACGCTGGGATCACGCCCTGAGCCGAAGGCAGACGCTTAATGACTGAGCCACCCAGGAGCCCCATATGATCGCATTTATATAAAATTCTAAGAAATTCAAACTAAAATGTAGAGACAGAAAACAGATTATTAGTCACCCAGGCACAGGAATGGGCAGGGAGGGAGCATGCAAAAGATTATAAAAAGGCACAGGGATACGACTGGGGGGGGTATGTTTATTGTCCTGATGGTGGTGATGATTCCACAGGTGTCTACATATGACAAAATTTATCAAATTGCAGACCCTAAAAACGTGCAGTTTATTGTATGTCAATTATTCCCTCAATACAGCTGTTAGTCAGGAAAGCGATTGCCACAGGAAAGGGACACACGGACGGTTCCAGGATACAGAGTAGCTCTAGCCCTTGACATGAGTGGGGGGTTACACGGAAGTTCTTTTCATTTATGACTCATTAGGCCGAAGATGATACTTTTTATGTTTTATCCACCTTTCCTGTGGTTATTGTTCATGTTTTTTGCAGCTTTATTAGATAAAATCCACATATTATGCAATCCAGTCATTTAGTGTATACTTTAGGGACCTTAGTATACCCACAGGTGTGTGCGTCTACCAGCACAGTCAATTTTAGAGTATTTTCATCGTCTCAAAAAGAAACCTCATACTCTTTTTTTAAAAGATTTTATTGATTTATTTGCCAGAGAGAGAGAGTGCGCATGAGCGGGGAAGAGGGACAGAGGGAGAAGAGGACTCCCCGCCGAGCAAGGAGCCTGATGCAGGACTCGATCCCAGGACCCCGGGATCATGACCTGAGCCGAAGGCAGACGCCCAACCGGCTGAGCCACCCAGGTGTCCCTAAATCTCGTACTCCAGCAAACAACCTCCATTTCCCCATCCCCACCCCACTCCCAGCCCTAAGCAACCACTGATCTACTTTCCGTTTCTCTGTTCTGGACATTTTATACGAGTGGAATTGTGTAGTGTGTGATATTTGGGGACTGGCATCTTTCACTTAACACAATGTTTTTATGCTTCATTCATTGGAGCATGAGTCAGCACTTCGTTCCTTTTTACGGCTGATCAATATTCCATTGTATGGATATACAACATTTTGTTTATCTGTTCATCGGTTGATGGGCAATTTGGGTTCTTTCCACTTTTGGTTATTGTGACAAGTCCTGCTAGAAACAATCATGTACAAGTTTTTTCTTTTTTTTTAAAGATTTTATTTATTCATTTGAGAGAGAGAGCGAGCGAGAGCATGTGATTAGGGGAAGGAGCAGAAGGAGAAGGACAAGCAGACTCCTGAGCTGAGCACAGAGCCCAACGTTGGGCTCAAACCCAGGACCCCGAGATCATGACCTGAGCCGAAATCAAGAGTCAGATGTTCAACTGATTGAGCCACCCAGGTGCCCCACAAGTCTTTTTCTTTGTTATGCAGATATGTTTTCATTTCTCTTGGTTATATACCTAGGAGTGAAATTGCAGGCTTGTATGGTAATTACATGTTTAATTGTTTGAGGAACTACCAGAGTATTTTCCAAAGTGGAGGCACCATTTTACATTCCCACCAGTAATGTAATAAGGCTCTAACTTCTCCACATCCTTGTCAACACTTGTTATTATCCGACTATTTAATCCTAGCTACCCTGGTGGTTGTGAGGTGGTATTTCATTGTTTTGGATTTGTATTTCCCTGATGACTAATGATGTTGAGCTTTTTTTCATGTGATTATTGGCCATTTCTATACTTCCTTGGACAAGTGACTATTTATATCCTTTGTCTATTTTTTAAATTGGGTTTTGTCTTTTTATTATTTAGTTGTAAGAGTTCTTTATTCTAGATACAAGTCCCTTATCAGATCTATGCTTTATAACTATTTTCTCTGATTTTATAAGTTGCCTTTACACTTTTTTTGGTGGTGCCTTTTAAATTTTGATGAAGTCCAATTCATCAAAAATGTAAATACTTTTTTCTTCATTGCTCATGGTTTTGGTGTCATATTCAGAATCCTTTGCCAAATCCAAGTTTATTAAAATTTACTCTTTTGCTTCCTTCTAAGTGTTTTTATAGTTTTAGGTCTTACATTTAGGTCTTTCATCCATTTTGAGTTAATTTTCATATGTGGTGTGAGGTTGGGGTCCAACTTCTTTCTTTTGCATACGGATATCATTTATCCCAGCACCACTTGTTAAAAATACTATTCTTCCCTCACTGAGTGGTCTTGGCACTAACAATGGAAGCGGGTTGACTACAGGTGTGTGACTTCATTTCTGGACTCTGAAATCTATTCAACTGATGTATATGTCCAGTCTTGTGCCGGCACCACCACGTCTTGATTACCATTGCTTTGTTGTTAAGTTTTGAAATAAAGAAGTGTTTCCTCTTGCCTTGTTATTCTTCTTTAAGATTGTTTGGTCTATTCTGAGTGACTTGACTTTCCATATGAATTTTAGGATCAAGTTATCAATTTCTCTAAGAGTCAGCTGAGACTCTGGTGGGGACTGTGCTGAGTCTGTAGATCAGTTTGGCACGTGTTGCCATCTAGCAGTGTTCAGTCTTTCAGTCCCTGAATTGGAGGTGTTTTCCAATTATTTAGATATTCTTTCATTTCTTTCAATGTTTTTGTAGTTTTCAGTATGAGTTTTGTACTTCTTTTGTTAAATTTATTCCTAAGTATTTTATTCTTTTTGATTCTATGAAAATGGAATTGTTGCCTTTTTTAAAGATTTTATTTATTTATTTGAAAGAGAGTGAGAGACAGAGAGAGAGAGAGACAGCACAAGCGAGGGGAGGGACAGAGGGAGAGGGAGGAGCAGACTCAGTGCTGAGCAGGGATCATGACCTGAGCCGAAGGCAAACGCTTACCTGACTGAGACACCCAGGTGCCCCACACTGGAGGTAGAATTCTAAGTGGACAGTTCTTTTATTTCAGTACTTAAAAAGTGTTACATCACTTGTTTCAGACCTCCTTTTTTTTTCTTTTTATTACTGAAGAAAGTTGATATACTCCATGGTTTTTTATGAGAAATTCCCTGTTACTTGAATTTTTTTTATTTATAAATGTAGTGTTGTTTCTCTCTCACTGTTTTTAAGATTTTTTTTCTTTAGTTTGCTAGAGTTCGATCATGTGTCTTAGCATGGGCTTCTTTGGTTTATCTTCTTTCTTTCACTCAGCTGCTTGAGTCTGCAGATTTATGTATTTTGCCAAATTTGGTAGAATTTCAGCTGCTATTTATTCTGTTATTTTGTCAGCTCCACACTGTTTTTCCTCTTCTTGGGGACCATGATCACATGAAAGGTTGGTTTGTCATTCGGTTTTTTTGGTAGTTGTTTTTGTTTTGTTTTGGGTTTTTGTTTTTTTTAATATATATAGTTTTACAGGTCCCCGGGGGCTCTGTTCTTTCTTTTTCTTTTTCTTTTTTTCAGTCTAATTTCTCTTGGTTACTCAGATGAAGTGATTTCTGTTGCTCCATCTTCAACTTCACTGGGTCTTTCCTCTGTTCCCTCCATTTTGCTGTTAAGCTAATCCTGTGAGTTTTTTAATTCAGTTGTTTTATTTTTCACTTCTAAAATTACTATTTGGTTGTTCTTTATCTCTTCTATCTCTTTGCTGAGATTCTTTTTCTTTCCTGAGATCTTATTTTTTTATTTCTTTTAGGTGTGTTTATAATTGCTTGTTGAAGCATTTTTATGATGGCTGTTTCTAAATCCCTCTTCAGATAATTCCAACATCTCTGTCATCTCAATGTTGTCATCTGTTGATCAACTTTTTTCATTCGAGGTGAGATTTTCCTGAGTTTTGGAATAATAAGGGATGTTTTGTTGTACTCTTAGCATTTGGGTGTCATTTGCAATGAGACTTTGGTTCTTATTTAAATTTTCTATTTTAGCTGACTTCTTCTGACACTACTCCAGTGAGGAAAGGAGTTAGGGGAACTGTACCACCCCATTACTGCCAGGTGGGGCAGAAGTCCAACTTCCCCACTCTGTCTCCATTGGCACCCTAGAAACGAGGGGAGCCATCTTACTGCTAAATGGGTAGGAAGTCTTTTCTGACACCACCCTGACTGAGAAGGGAAGGGCAAGTCATTACTGCTCCCCACATAGTTGGCATGGTCTTTGCTGAAGGAAATGGGGAAGGGGACACAGTTTTTTGTCTGGTATTTGACTGGAGTTGGATGGCTGTTGTCTAAAAGTTTTCTCCATTGCTTGACTGCCCCTTTCCTGGTCCTCAAGCTAGATCGAACAGGCTTTTGTTGGGGCCTTCTTTGTCTGTGCTTCTTAGCAATTTGGGTTGCTGGCTCTGCCAGCACCCAGTCCAGGGTATATCAGGCAAACAAACAAACAACAAATCTGGGAATTCTTCACTCTCAGTCCTTGGGTCCCAAGATCCCTGGCCAGCCTTCTTTTCTCCACCTTTCAGAATCTTCTTAGTTTTGTTTTATGTATAATGCCTAAGGTTTTTAGCTGTACTGAGTGGGAGGAATATGAGGATGTGCCTAACTGGGACTATATTGCATGGGCAAGACAACATCTTTCTTGCCTTGTCTCAACATTCTACATAATCAAGTGTTTCCACTCCCCTTTCTCACCTTGCACTCTGATACATTCCTTGTTTCACTGGTCTTTAGAGACATTGATGGTAGGAGGCAAAGACAGAAGGGATATGTTTGCAGTTTGTTTTTTTTTAAAACACCTAAACACCGCAGGCTTTCAGTACTACTGGGTTGTCTGGGAGAAGACAAATCCCAAATCCACATGAGTTGTGGCTCCATGACACACACTTGTTTTCATCTCAAAACCCACCGACTATTTCCTATTTGTCCAAGACACTGTGCAGATCCAAAAACCATCATCCTGCTTGAAGTGGGGAGGGTATGCAGAAACACCTGATGGTGTAATTAAAGCTTGAAGAAAATAGGCCGATGAGAAGATTTCCTTTAGCACCCTCAGCCACATCTTTGGCCAAGCCAGCCTTCAGTTGGTAGAGGCCTTCAGACTGTCTGCCATTGAGAAGCAGTGATACCAATCGTGAGCGTCTCTCCAGCTTAGCCTCTGAACTCTAGCTGGCCTGGGCGGGCAGTCTGCAGAGTAGGCCTGGAGTCTGCTCAGGTGTCCTCTCAGTGCCCCATTCCTTGTCTTAGCAGGCCCCAATGTGAAGGAGAGAGAGTTTGCTTTGGCCCCATGCTGGCTGTGGTGTAAAACCCCAGGAGGGCACTTACCAGCTAGTGTGAATTTGGTCGCATTTGCAACTCAATCTCTCTTACTGCCTCTGTAAAATGGGAATGACAGATGCTAACTTATGGAATTGTTGAAGGAATAGAAACAGTATGGGACGTTTCTGGCATGTAATTTCTATTTGATATATGTCAGCTCTCATTATCACAGTCAGAGAATTCCAGGGTTAATAAAAGTCCTCCAGGGCTGCCTGGCTGGCTCAGTCTGAAAAGAAGGAGACTCTTGACCTCAGAATCATGAGTTCAAGCCCCTTGTTGGGCATAGAGATTACTTAAAAATGAGTGAATGAATGAATAAGTAAGTAAATAAATAAATAAATAAATACAGCCCTCAAATGTAAGTATTTTAGACACCATGAGAAGTGTGTGTGTGCGTGTGTGCATGAGTGTGCGTGTGTGTGCGTGTGCGCATGTGTGCGCGTGCGTGTGTGCGCACATGCACATGTGTGCGCGTGTGCGTGCGTGTGCGTGTGCGCGTGTGCATGTGTGTGTGTGTGTAGGTGGATGATTATATTTCCTGGTCAAGGGGTACCTGAAGTACTTCTTGTATACAACTGCTAACTTCATGTAGGCCATATTCCTGAGTTATTATTAGCCCCCTACCAACCCCCAGATTATATTATCCTTGTGTTTTCCACATTCCATATTTAAGATGCTTAAAATTTCTTTTTTTTTCTGTGTCTTTTTTTTTAATGTTTTTTTATTATATTATGTTAGTCACCATACAGTACATCCCCGGATTCTGATGTAAAGTTCAATGATTCATTAGTTGTGTATAACACCCAGTGCACCATGCAATACGTGCCCTCCTTACTACCCATCACCAGTCTATCCCATTCCCCCACCCCCTCCCCTCTGAAGCCCTCAGTTTGTTTCTCATAGTCCATAGCCTCTCATGCTTCATTCCCCCTTCTGATTACCCCCCTTCTTTATCCCTTTCTTCCCCTACTGATCATCCTAGTTCTTATGTTCCATAGATGAGAGAAATCATATGATAATTGTCTTTCTCTGCTTGATTAAAATTTCTTATGTCAAAGGAACATTCTAATCTCATACCCCAAGGCCAAGCACAGAGACACAAGTGCATGTTAAAAGGACTTCTTAAGCTAAGGGAAAGCTCTAATAGAGTATAGTTCTTAGCCAGTCATGGATTAAAGGGTGGGGGGGCAGGATTATCATATAAATAAGACTTCTTTGTCTTTATGATCACAGTAATACCATTTTTCCCACTCATTTTTCTTAGGTGAGCTGTAGGGTTCCTGGGTATTATCATTCTGACAAAACAGTGCATCTAGGTTTAAATGCCCCTAGTCCCTGGAGTCTATGTCATTTGGCCTTAAGAAGATTGGATAATCCAGGCATATCCACAAGTCCAGGGATGGCAAATAGATTTTATCCCACATGTCAATTCCCATTGATTTGGCATGGCTGCCTAGAGAGAGATCTTAATCCAGGCCTAGCTGGGGGTGGGGGGGGGGGGGAAGAGCAGTAATTGATTAGCCATGTCTGCAAGGGACTAAAAACGGGGGAGTACTGAGTGTGCTAGGTATTTGCAATCCCTGCATACAGCAGAGCAGGGTTGGCAAACTAAAGTAGTAAACATTTTACGTCTATAGGCTAAACACAATCACTGTCATGTATTCTTCTACCTCCTCCTCCTCTTTTTCTTCCTCTTCTTTTTTTAAACATCCATTTTATTCATTTTTTTAAAATTTATTTACTTATTTAATGGGGGAGGATCTTTAAGCAGACTCCACACTGAGTACAGAGCCCAACGCAGGGCTCCATTTCACAACCCTGAGATCACGACCTGAGCGGAAACCAAGAGTCAGATGCTTAACTGACTGAGCCACCCAAGCTCCCCTTAAACATTCATTTTAAAGCGTAAAAACCATTCTAGCTTGTGAGACATACAAAAACAGACCACTTGCTAGAGTGGGCCCACAGACTACAGTTTGCTCATCTCTACACTAGAGGCTCAAACATTGTACTACGACTCATTTCCCTCACCTATGCAAATATAACTATCTTTCCGGCACACGTTCTGGTCAGGATTGCTTTCCCTGAAACCTATAACCCAGTGGAAACAATATAAATACCTAATATCTAGCTTATTTTTTAATATAAAGCAATTCTTTTACAAAGTGTAATAAGTATTAAGGAATTGATGTCAACAAGAAAAAGATAAGACTATAGAGCAAGTCTTAAAGAAATGCAGCATAGATACACCAATACCATTCGATGATCTAAACTTTTATCAATTTCTCTATTTACGAATTTCGTATATATTTTTCTTTGATGTAAAAAAAAAAAAAAACCTCCAAACTCTATACTTCTTCACTCATTCTTGCTTTGAGCTTGTCCACGGTCGACTGTAGTTGGCTTCCGTCTGTTTGTTTGTAGCTTTATAGCTCTTTTGGGGTCTTAGTGGTAGCGGTTTGCTGCCATAAGATGTCACTGGCAAATTCCCATTTAGCTCAAAGATTTTTTCTTTAATCTCTTCTAAATTCTTCCAAAAAAAAGCTTGTCTTACTGGGTTTTTTTCTCCCCCAACTCATAATTAGAATAGAATAAAGAAATTCTATGGTTTGGGGATAGTCCACAGTTTACAATTCTTCATGACTCACTGTCCAATCATCATAATGAAAATAATATAAATATGTAACTGATTTTTTTTGAAGATTTTATTTATTTATTTGACACACAGAGAGAGAGAGAGTACAAGCGGGGGGAGCAACAAGCAGAGGGAGGGGGAGAAGCAGACTCCCTGCTGAAAAGGGAGCCTGATGCAGGGCTCGATCCCAAGACCCTGGGATCATGACCTAAGCCAAAGTCAGACGCTTAACCAACTGAGACACCCAGGCACCCCTGTAACTGATATTTATATAGATGATTCCTCAGCGGAGCAAATTACTGGGTAGAGAATATTCCCACTTTTTGCTGTCTGATCTGCTTTCTGTTCACCCTTTTCTTTTTTTAAGATTTTATTTATTTATTTGATAGAGAGAAAGACAGCCATCGAGAGAGGGAACACAAGCAGGGGGAGTGGGAGAGGAAGAAGCAGGCCCCCAGTGGAGGAGCCTGATGCGGGGCTCGATCCCAGAACGCCGGGATCATGCCCTGAGCCAAAGGCAGACGCTTAACAACTGTGCCACCCAGGCACCCCTGCTTCCTGTTCACCCTTAATCTTGATTTGTGCTCAAACTCTGAGCTACATAGAATGATATCTCTGGTGAGTTATCTCCAAGCAATGTTATTTACCCCAAAAAATTTCTGCCCCAAACTGTAGATCAATGTTTTTTTGCTCTTCAGTCCTGAACTATGAGTAGGCCTTTCCAGTTTTCTTAAACAAGTGAATTCTGGAAAGTGGAGCCAAATCATGAAGGCCCTCAAATGTACAGTGAGGAAAGTGTACTTTATCTAAGGGCAGTGGATTGTTTGGGGGTGTCTTATAGTGTTGGGTTGTCTAAGTTCTTTATATATCTTGGATACTAATCCTTTAACAGATAAATCATTTGCAAATATCTTCTCCTACTCAGTCAGTTGGTTGCATTTTCATTTTGTTGAAAATTTCCTTTGCTGTGCAAAAGTGGGGTTTTTTTTTGGTATAGTCCAAATAGTTTATTTTAGCTTTTGCTTCCCTTGCCCGAGGAGACATATCTAGAAAAATGTCACTATGGCTGATGTCAAAGGGATTACTGCCTATGTTTTCTTCTAGGATTTTTATGGTTTTAGGTCTCACATTTAGGTCTTTAATCCACTGTAAGTTTATATTTGTGTATGGTGTGAGAAAGTGGTCTAGTTTCATTCTTTTGCATGTAGCTGTCCAGTTTCCTCAGCGCCATTATAGACAATAGACAGTCTTTTCCCCAACGTATATTCTTGCCTCCTTTGTCTTCATTAATTATATGGTCAGTCTTTGTAAAATTTAGCCATTCTAATAGGTAAGCAGTAGAAACTCACTGTGGTTTTCATTTGTGTTCCCCTCTAATGGCCCAGTGATGTTGAGCAAATTTTTCACTTGATTATTTGCCATTCATATGTCCTTTTTGGTGAAGTGTCTACTCAAATCTTATGCCTATCTCTTTTAATTGGGTTGTTTGTTTTCTTATTATAGCGTTTCTCAATATAGTTATGTATTTTTCAATTTATAGATAGTTCTTTATGTACTCTAGGTACAAGTTCTTTATTAAATATACGTTTTTGCAAATAGTTTTCTCCCAGTCTATGGCTTGTCATTCATTCTCTGGAAGTATCTTACAAAGTGTAGAACCTTTTCATTCCAGTGCAGTCCAATATATTAATTTGGGGTTTTTTTGTCATGGATCATACTTCTGGTGTCCTATCAAAGAAATCTTCATTTGACCCAATGTCACAAAGACTTTCTTTATGATTTCTTCTAGAAGTTTTATAGTTTTAACAATTTTGTGTTTGGGTTTGTGATCCAACTTAAGTTCATTTCAAATATGATTTAGGAATATGACTCATCCTGAGTGAATTTTTGTGTATAGTGGGATCAAATTCTCTATTTTTTCACCTGTGGATATCTCCTTGTTGTAGCACCACTTGAGGAAAAAACTATCCTTTCTGCACTAAATTGCCTTGGCATATTTGTCACAAATCAATTGTCTGTATATTCATGGGTATGTTTATGTATTCTTCCTTCTCTTCCATGAGTCATGAAGAATTGTAAACTGGACTATCCCCAAACCATAGCATTTCTTTTTGTGGGTATGTCTTGATCTCCAACAAGATAGGGATCTCTGTGACAACAGGAGCAGGTCTTCAAACACTTTGTGGTCCCCACACCTAGCATGTACCCAGCCGAGAACAAACAGCAGGAAAGATTTACTGGGTAGCTTGGTAAGGAAATGAATGGGGATGGGGAACTAAATGGCAGAGGCTGGCCACTGGGTCTCCTGTTTCATCCTCTGCTTCCATCAGTTTCCTATGGCTCTGGGTAACCTACTTGTCCAATCTAATTCTGCCCCTGGAACCTGATCCAGCCCTTTGTAAGGTAGAAGGGAAAACCAAGCAGTCCCTGGTTTCGGGAAAGTGACAGAGTCCATGGGGGACTTTCTCCCTGATAAAGTTCTGGGAAAGCAGAGGCAGAAACATCCAAGCCATCGACTCTCCTCCATGAAGTAGCCTTTGCTTTTCTCCCTTTCCTTCTGAGTCCGAAGGTTTAATAATGGTAGGGAGAAAAGGGTGTATGCTTTGTTCCCATCTGGAACAGTAAGAGAAGATAGTAGCTGCTGAGGCCACAAGCCTGGGTCTTCCCAGACACCTGTGTCGTGGGCAGCCTCTCATTCTGTCCCTGCACCCCTAGGCATAAGTAAGAAGGGGAAGTCTGCAGCACATAGGAGTCAAGTCACTTGCTTAAGGTCACAGAGAAGCTCAGGGGAGGGTGTCAGCAGAACCCTCAAATCTACAACTCCTGGCCTGTTGGCCTTGGCCCTGGTGGTGATGTGGTGTAGGCAGACACACCCGTAGTACTGGGGGAGGCTCTCCTTGCAGAAGAGTAGCTCAGAGTAATTGCAAAGGGCCAGTGACTCCACAGTCACTCCAAAGATCACCTCCATTCCAAATAAATAACACCACACACATTGACTTGGTGCCAATTTTTCCAACCAAAGTAGTTGAATGCTTTTTTGGTGAACAGGTGTAAATTAATGTTTTAAAAAACTATGTATCATGCTTTTTTATTTCATTATATAGTCTATCAAACCATGTATACTAGAGGTCCAGCTGCTATCACGGTCCTTGACATTTTGTTGATGTTCGTAATGGGGGTGCCCCCCCCTTAACAAAATCGGAATCTTCCAGGCTCCAGACCTGAGAGGGACTGTGCCCTGGGGTTCACAGTTCAGTTTTCTTTAATCTGCAACAGTGATGAGCACAGAGTGTTGTATGTGAGTGATGAATCACTAAATTCTACTCCTCAAACTAATTTTACTCTATATGTTAACAACTAGAATTTAAATAAAAACTTGGAATAAAAAAATAAATCATGTCCGCAGAAGCACGCTGGAACCAAGACAGGGTTTAGCCACTCCTAGCTTTGCCCTCCATAGTGGAGACAGAAGTGAGCTCCAAGGGCACAAGGAGAGTGAGAAGAAGGGAGGAGCTGCCACCCTCCCCACCCCACAGTCAGGCAGACTCTGCCCAGGCACTGCCTAGCACCCCAATCCCCCAGGGTTGTTCAACTGCTCCCCCAACCCTGCCCATTCATGCATCAGGAAAACCACAGACTTGAGCCCTTTCCATTTTGTGGTGGTTCAAGTACCTTGGCTAAGGGCCTATTCTCCCCTGCATGGTTCCACCAGGCTGTCACTAAACACCTGGGGAGCTGTCAGAATGCATCACCCTTGGTACTCAGACACTTCCTGCAGACATTCCTGACCTCTGTTCTGAGAGGTGAAGGGCCAAGGATGGATGGAGCCCAGGCCCTGAAAACCACATATAGATTGTCCTGAGAACAGCGTGGAGCCCTGTGGTCACACCCTTCCCAGATCTGGACCTTCTGGGACACTGGACACACAACAAGGTGGCAAGCAGGGCAAGGCAGCAGGGGAAGGGGTTCGGGGGCTGACAGAGTCCTCACTGTGCTGACATGGATGAATCCCTCAATCTCTCTGAACCCCGATTTCCTTATCTGAGCGTGGGAATAATAGCCTACCTAGCTTAATGAGCCTTGGTGAAGATTAAAGGAAACATTTGAGATGCCTGGCCCCACATCTGCTATACGGCGGGCTCTTATCTGACACCCATTCCCTTGGTCTTTGTTTGCAGAGCACACTCTGGATGTATCCTGCCCCACCGGGCCTGCTCAGCCCCATTCCTGCTGGTGGACAGGGGGCCTCCAGAGGCAAGTAGGGACATAGAGGCAACTGCGCAGAGGGACATAGGAACACAGGTGTGTGTGTGTGCACGTGTGTGTGCACGTGTGTGTGCTCGTGTGTGTGCAGACGAGGCTGCCGGCAGGACACAGAGTAAAGGGCTCAAGAGAGCTTCTGCCTCATGGAATGCCCCATATTCCACCATTCTTTTGAGTTCTTTTGACATAAGCAATCTTTTTAAAATGGGAATGTTCTTGGGAGACCTAACAAATGGAGTCCCTCCTGCTCTAGTGTGAAATTTTTTGCTGTTTTTAATGGTTCCATCTCCCTAAGAGCAATGAAGCGGAGGGAGCAAGGGGGACAAGGGGATTGGGATCAGGGAGGGAAAGGTCCAGGTGGGGGGGGGTGTTGGAAGAAGACAAGTAGGGCTGACCTCACAGGTGGCACTCAGGTGCAAGGGCGGGAATCCGGGGTATTTTTTCCTCAGGGAAGCGGTAGGACCCCACCCCAGCGTCTGGAAGGACCCGTGCCAGCAGGTGGCTTGGAGCTATGTATACACTGTGAACTGCTCCCTGAACTTCTAGCATGTCTACGGAATAAGCAGCTACAGGATGGCCACCGAGCACATGCCTGCTCCCCGGGAGTCCGAGCTTCCCTCGGGGGACAGAGAGATGCCCGGACAGACACTGATTGGATGGACCCCAGGGAGCTCCCCTCGAAGATGGTTGGCTGGGCTCCCTTCACACCAGCTACCATGGGCCCTTTGGACATGGCACTCATTCCCACCTCCGGGCCCTCCTCACAAGGCTCTTGTTTCCTCTGCCCACCTGATCCTTCCAGCTCATTCCTGGACCTTTTTTGGTCTCAGCTCAAATGTCACCTCTTCAAAGAGACCGTCCTGGTTCCTCCCCATCTAAAACAAGCTCCTTCTCCCGTCAAAGTGCCCTCCTCCTCCCCTTCACAGCTCTGATGTAATTTGTAGGATGGATTCGTTTGCTTGTGGGGGGTCATATTTCTAGAATATTCACCAAGGCCCTGTGAAGAACAGGTCTAGGGCAGATCTCTGAGGGCTTGAGGAGGCAGAGAGCCCAAGGAGGGGACTCTGAACAGAGCCCCAAGAGGGCAGCCAGGCCTGCCAGGCAGTAGGCTGCACCAGGGACCCTGCCACATAAATTGTCCATGGAGCTGCATAAGCCTCCCAGAACCTGGACATAACCCTGGGGGTGGTAGAAGGGAACCCCAAGCTAACCGTGATCATTAAACATTTGCTCTCCCAATGAAATGCAGTCTCAAAATAGAAATTAAGGTAAATTTGATAGAAAATTTAAGTTACTTTTTTTTTTTTTTGCACACCTGGGATCAAGAGTATGCAATTTGTGCCTGTCTCATTTCCTTACTCAGCTATGGTCTGTATCCTGCATTTGACTCTGAGTTCCATAAAGGCAGAAACGTTGCTCCCTTTGTAACTACTGTATTCCCAGAGCAGGCACTGGACCTGGCACCTAATACACACTCAATAAATTTTGGAGGGGAGAGGGGTAACTATGCGGATGAGCAACAATGGGCTCCCTCCTCTGCCAAACCCACCACCCACGGTAGGTCTCCTTATCCCTTAAGAAAAGTATCCTTTCCCCCAGAACATGGACCAGGCATGTCTGAATCCCCCTCCAGACCTGTTTTCTGGGAAGCTGCCACAGGGGCTTGCCCTGCCATGATGCCTGAGGCCTCTGAGAAGCAGATGACAGCCTGGGTTAAGCTGGTCTCTTTGTTCCCAGCATCAAGGCAGGCTGAGCAGATGCTTGGCAGTCACCACTGCCAGGCTGGGCCTGCCAGAACAGGGGGCCGACGCCAAGCCAGGGAATGTGTCAGGAGATTCTGAGGGTGGGTGAGCACAAAGAGAGCACTCCCAGGTCTGCTGGGAGCATGCCCGTGCTTCAAGTCCTCATGTCAGGCCGTGCTGCCCATTGAGGCAAGAGCTCCTGCCAAGGGCAGGAAGAGACAGAGGCAGGCTAGGTCTGCCCCATTGCCTCCTGGGAAATAAGCAAAGTGGTCATACAAGCAGCCAGTTCATGTAGAAGACTGGCTGCTGGAGTGGAGTGCGTGTGGTTTACCAGCCCTAAGACTCGAGGCATGTGTCTTCAGTTCTCTGAGCCTCCCTTTGCTTATGGCCAGAAAGCTACCCTTCTCTCCTCTGCCCATGCAGCTCTTTGAAATTCTGCACCATTGGCTCCCAACCGCAAGGGCTGGTGAGTCACGCTGGCTTGAGCAAGCATGAGTGAAGGCTCATTTGGGCAGTCGCACCTCATGCATCGTTAGAGCGCATAGCCTTTACATCCTACACCGCATCCCATCCAGCCACGATTCAGTTTGAAATCTATAGGTCATCACTTAGTGTCTCCATTAGCCCTTGTGTTGATTTGTCTTCAGTGATTCTGGCTGTCAGAAATGAATTCCTTGGGGCGCCTGGGTGGCACAGTGGTTAAGCGTCTGCCTTCGGCTCAGGGCGTGATCCCGGCATTATGGGATCGAGCCCCACATCAGGCTCTTCTGCTATGAGCCTGCTTCTTCCTCTCCCACTCCCCCTGCTTGTGTTCCCTCTCTCGCTGGCTGTCTCTGTCGAATAAATAAATAAAATCTTTAAAAAAAAAAAAAAGAAAGAAATGAATTCCTTAACAGACTTCTCAGGCGGGGCTCGTGTGAGCTATCGTCCCTGAGTTCTTACAAGTTCATAACAGTTCATGGTTTTTACACTTGAAGGTCACTTTGGAAAGAAAGAAAATCCTTAGCTCACGTATTATTTCCTTCAATATAAATAGGTTTGTCTAATGTCTTCTGGCATGAAATGCTTCCAACAAAATATCTGATGCCAACCTGACTTCCTTAGAGAAGTGCTGTTCAACAGAACATCGGTGATGATGCAAACTTTGTAGACTCTGTGCTGTCCAGTGTGAGAGCCACTAATTACATGTCCTTTCTGAGCACTTAGAGCATGAGAAGAATTGAATTTTTTACTGTATTTAATTTTAATTTAAAGAGGCACATGAGGTTGACCAACTACCATACTGGACCGTGCAGCCTTAGATTGACTCGGCCTTATTTCCTACATATACAAAAGACTTTTTCTTTAAAATCTTCTAATTTTAAGGGCACCTGGGTGGCTCAGTCAATTAAGCATCTGACTCTTGATTGTGGCTCAGGTCATGATCTCAGGATCATGAGATCGAGCCCAGCGTCAAGCTTTGCACTCAGCGTAGAGTCTCTTTGTCCCTCTCCCCCTGCTCATGCTCTCTCTCCCTCTCAAATAAATAAATGAATAAAATCTTTTAAAAAAAATAAAGTAAAATCTACTAATATTACTGTAAATCTGATCGTTGCCCTTCTGCTCCAATTTTCTCTCCAAAGAGAGAGCACGCTAGTGGAGGGGAGGGGCAGAGAAAGAGGGAGAATCCCAAGCAGACTCCGCACTGAGTGCAGAGTTCGATGCAGCAGAGCTCAAACCCAGGATCCTGAGATCCATGACCCACTGAATTCAAGAATTGGACACCCAACAGACCTAGCCACCTGGGCACCCTTTAATTTAGTAGATTTTAATATTCATTCTGTCTCATTGCTTTTCTCTTCTTCCTCAGACATCACTCTCATACATATATTGGATCTTCTTTGTCTTCTTATCCATCCCTGTCTCTCAAATCCTTTTCATGTCTCTTCATTTCCTTTTTAACTTTAAAGATCAAAGGGCCATGTTCAAAAGGATTCAGGGGTCAATCTGAATTAGACCTCACATGGAACAATTTGAACATGAGGCCACAAAACATCAGAAGGTGGTGAATCTTTCCCACATGGCAGGGCGGGGGGGGGGGGGTAGTCCATGTGCTGGGCAGCCCAGAAGAAAGACAAACATCACCAGAATTCATGAGTGTGTTTCCTGTGAGCTGCTACTGAGCCATCGGTCTCCTATCCCAGTCTGATGTGGAGGCTGGTCCCAATGGGGCAAGGAGGGTCTATGTGAGGAAGAGTACATTGAAGGCGTATCTTTTACTTGGGCAATGACTTTTTAGAGGGAAGAAAAGTCTTCAAGAGTAGGCTGCTTCTTATCCAACTTTTCACCTCAAATATTTTATACAGAATATGGTATATATAAGATATTACATAAATGCTTATTAAATTGAACTCAACTGTAAGGGCAGAACCATACGTTTATCCCTATTAAATTTAATCTCATTAGATTTTGTTCTTAATTACTGTCTATTGAGGAGCTCATTGAATTTACATTCTATCATCCATTTTATATTCCTAGTGCCAACCAACTGTGTGACACACACCACAAGTGTGCAGATACCAATCTTGTCCCAGCATGAAATATAAAGAGCAGGAAGGGGACAAGGACAAACCATGTGTATGGCCCACCTACAGAGATATCCTTCAGAATTGTCCCCAAGCCATTAGTCATGCTTGCCTGAGTGAGGCCATGACTCGGTTATATCCCACCCAATTATCAAGTTAACAAAGATCACAGCTAACGCATCCTGAGAACCTACTAGGTGCTAGGCACCACACTGAGTGCTTTACATCAATGAGATTATGACAGCCTCAAAGTAATCCTACACCTGGAAGTAGAGGTAAGTGTTTAAGAACAGAGTCTCTGAAATCAAACTACCCAGGTTCAAATCCCAGGTAGACCACCAACCAGCCCTGTGACCAGGGACAAGTACTAACCCCTCTAGGTTCCCAGTTTCCTGCTCTATGAAGGAAAGAATTGGTTGTACTCACCTCATGCAGTTGTTGTGAGACAAAATCAAATTATACATGTAACATGCTTACCTCAGTCTCCCACAGGTGATAGGTATCTAGGGCATTGCAGACACTGGTTTTTCCCTTACTCTGAGGAAAATGGAGAGCCATAGACATTGAGTAGTTAACTTGATGAGGACATACAGTGAGAAAGTGGCCACACCACTTTGCTCCTGACCACACACAAATGCTCCTGACATTTCTCTCTCCATCTTGTCCACAAGGAGACTATGAGTGACTTTAAGAGTCTTAGTATGGTTCAGATATGCCCTGTATTTTGCATTTCCTTGCTCACCAGTATTTAAAGCCTGTCCTGAGAAAGACAAGCTGACAAGGAAATTAAGAGGGAGTGTTAGAGAACTTTCCTTCCTGGTTATTCATCTTTTTTCTTCACCTAGCCTGTGAGACCTCAAAGTCAGAACAGAAGAATGATCAGAAACAAGATAGGGTCATAAATATGGAGCAAGTGAGTAGAGCAAATAAATGGATGGGTGAATAAATGGACAGTTAGTCTACACACTGCGAAGCTGTCCAAAGTCCAGACCCTGGATGACGTGGGCTGTGGCCTGGCATCGTGACCACTTTCATTGCTGTGGACATCTTAGGGAATTTTGTCCTCTGCTCCTTAGAAAGTTTGCTGTTCACGTGACACATGGGGACATTATTGTTAGAAACTATAGCCAGCCATAAAACATCAACAACCATCTCTGCTGTAAATGAGCATGCCGGGAAGGAAAAATGACTGCCCGGGGACCCTGGCTGGAAACTTCGGGGCCACACCCACCCCTGCCTCTTCCATGTGTGGCTGCCCCAGCTCCCGTGAAGTCCCCTGGCCCTGTTATGCTCTGAGACTGTACGGGAATGGCTCAGATTCTCATCCTTTGCCTAGAGCCATCACTGCTGAAAGATTTAAGTCCTCACACTGGATTAGAACCCAACTGTGCCGAACTGTGTGTAGTTATTACCCACCTGCTGCTGGAGAAATCCAAAACCAGTGAGTCCCTTCATCTTTTTGTCAGGGGGTGGAAATCTGAAGATAGGAAACAACCATCTTCTGTAGTAAGTCAGTCAGCTCGCAAGGGCTGCTCAGCACTGCAGCTTGGCCTCTCCCCATGCTGCCTTGATCACCCTTTACACTCGACAAGACCCGTTAGCTGTGGGTGCTCAGAGGTGCCACGTGGCTGGACAATCCTGGGCTCCACCAGGTGTCTCCCAACACTCTGCCTCATTTCTCAAGGATTTAGTTCATAATTTCTTTACTTCTGTGACTGTTTGAAAATGTCCATTAAAAAGCTGAGTTTTGGGGGGGGCACCTGGGTAGCTCAGTTGGTTAAGCATCCGACTCTTGATTTTGGCTCAGGTCATGATCTCAGGGTGGTGAGATGGAGCCCTGCATCATCAGGCTCCAAGCTGGGCGTGGAGCCTCCTTAAGATTCTCTTCCTCCCCTGCCCCCATTGCGTGCTTGAGCTCTCTCTCTTAAAAAAAAAAAAAAAAAAAAAAAAGGTTGGGTTCACAAAAAATTTCAGTTCAGGCACCGCCTCTTCCAGGAAGCGTTCCTTGTCTTCTCTGGCCAATTTAGGTATTATAACCCTCCTTTGGGTTTCCATTGCATCCAAAGTTTGTCTCTATCAAAGCAGCACAAAGCAATGGTTAAAGCTGTGAACTCAGGGATCAGCACACCTGGGTTCAAATCCTAACTCCACTATTTACTACATGACCTTGGGCAGGTCCCTAGCCCCAGATTCCGCTTCTACAAAATCAGGTTGATAAAACACCTACCTCCTAAGAGTTTTATGACAATTAGATGACACGTCTAGAGCCCTTAGTGTAATATCAGGCAAAAAGAACATGTTGAGCAAATAATAATACGCATTTGAAAATTATTATTTTAACACAGATGACTCTGTAATGAGAAAAAATATCCATCTGTCTCCCTACTGGACTGTGGGTTCAATTTTATTTCTAACTCCAAACAGAGGCTGAGAACACACAAGGGAACTGGATTTTTCCAGAGTTTACATCTTCCAAAGCCCATATGATGTCACATGCCCTTTCTGAAAAGTCCAAGCAGCATGAAGCCTATGAAACCTGCAGAATCAGTCTAACTAGCAAATACTAAAGGAGTAGAATAGATGACGTGGGATCTAGAAGCCTCAAGGAGGGTCCACAATAAGGGCTGGAAGAACTCCAGGGGGCTTCATGGAAGAAGTGTGTCTTGACGTTGGCCCCTAAGCACAGAGAAGAGTTGGCCGCTGCTCCGTCCATGGTGCTCAGGCGGATCTGACCAGCCGCCTTGCAGGTGATCCTGGGAGAGCAACCAGAGCCTGTGTTTCTACACCACTGTCGCCATGCCCACGGCCCCCAGCACAGTGCCGAGAGCTAGGCGTGCACATCTCCAGCTCTCCCAGCTCTCACTGGCTCCTTCCTACAGGTGCCGAACCGAAGCGTAGAGAGAGAACATATCTTGTACGGGGGAGGCCTGTCGGGAGCACCAGGCCTGTCGGACTAGGACACCCACACTCCTTGCCCTAAGCCGGAAGCCTCCTAGCACGACTGGGAGAAGTAGCAGGAACAATTTGCATTTCAGTCCTACTAGATACTATTCCCAGGAATTTTCGTATCCTCCATGCTAACACTGTGAGACTGCGTGGGCCACCTATAATTACCCTCTTGAGCAGTCGAGGAACCCAAGGCCAAGGTCAGCCAGCTTTCAAGGACTGGAGTTTGGGTCGGTCTGGTGCCGGCTCTCCGCCCTGATCCAGCCTGGCAGTGGCCTCGGTCTCCGTGACTCGGCTGTGGGAGGCTGGGGGTGGAGCCGGCTGGGGAACAGATCCCATTAAGCTGTGTCCGTCCACACGGTGTAAGCCCACACCTCGCCGTTCCCCGGAGCACAGTGGTCGAAAGTGCAGAGGGAACACTGGTCTGCGGGAACAATGGGTATTGATTACTCTGGCAAGTGCCGCTGGCACACTGGGAGGCGGTTTGGTCTGGGGTTTGGGTTTTTCTTGGATGCTGCAGCCCGGTTATTCACCATTCTTGCTCTCCCGGGGCCCCTGGGCTGTCTGAGGACCCAGTGGGAATGGCTCCCCAGCACAGGACATGTGCCGTGGCACGTCACCTCTCCTCCTGGGAGTGACTGGTGTTACCGCACTGGCCAGGCTGAGGTGGACCTGATGTCCCTCCGAAGACTAGGACAGAGGCCTGGACATCCAGAACTGGGACATCCCAGCCCTGGAGATGGGGGGCATCCTCCTTTATACTGGGGTGCACATACCTGAGAACATTCTAGAGAGGGCTGTGTCCATGCTCCATTTGCTGGCCACCTACATGTCACTCCAAACACTTTCTCACACACACACAACACACAACACATACACACACAAACATGCACACTTTACCTAGACACACAGGGCCAGGCCACCGCTGCCGCCACCGTGATCACCTCAGTGGTCGGGCAGTCAGGTGATCCCAAGCTAGTTCAGCCACCACTGCATGACGTCTCACCTCCCCTCTCTAGGACTCGGTGTCCCCAACTGTACGGTGAGAAGACTGGATGCGGATGTGAGGGCAATCTGGCTACGACATCTGTCACCCCATTGATCGCCAGCGTTGATTCGGCTGATCTGGCTGGCTAGGCGGGTGTCCCCTTCCTCCCTCACCGCTCCATGTGCCTCCCTCCCGAAGCTGCACACTCGGTCGAAGAGGATGACCTTCCCCGATAGAGGAGGACCGTTCTTCTGTCAAGGGTATACGAGTAGCAGCACTCCCCTGCTAGAACCCCCAAACAAGCTCTCGAGAAGCCTGGATGCATTGACCACTTTGCACCACATCAGACCCTCCAGACCTCACCTGCCACCCACGCCAGCCACCTGGATACCTCTGCAGGGGCCAGCTCTGCGTTCTTGCCCATCCACACACCTTCCCTGGGGGCCACACAGTCACCATCTGAGAGGGTGGGATGCAGGAGCCTAAATTCTCCTTCTCTCGCCCCTAGGATGAGGTTGGGAGCTTCTCAGAGCTGGGCTGGGGAGCCTGCTCTCAACCGCGGGTGACATCACTTGTCCGTCCCTCCCGCTTCACTCCCCTGCCCCTCACTCTGTCTCCCTGGAGTCGCACTCTTGAACACTCCGCTGGGGGAGGCTCAGGTCAAGACTGTGCACTTGAGAACTTCTTAGGCCTCTATTCTGTGATCTGGGCGGGATGTTCTTCCAGGAAAGACTGCCAAGGCCGGGGTCTTACTCATCTCGCAGCTGCTCTGCCTGCATCCTTTACTCACTGGGCAGCTGATTCTTCTTGCCTGAGTCTCACCTGATTCTCACCAGCCCTTCATTCCTTCCTCTGTAAAATGGGCTGAGCCCTTGCAGAATTTCCCCAAGGGTTAACTGAAACAATGGACACAATGCACTCTGCACAATGCCCGGCATCCAGTAGGTTCTCAGTAAATGAAACACAAACAGAAACAACCCCAGGCTTGAACAGAGCACAAAGAGGCAGTGGCTGAAAGTGGGGCCCTGGGAAGTTCCCAGCTGCCCCGTTGGCTGGCTGTGAAGGCAGAGGGACCCACGTCCACCCAGATCTCACACATACGCCAACCTCGTCTCCCTCCTCCACAAACCCCCAGATCCAGTGTCTGCAGGCTGGATACTGCACGCCCTGCGTAGGGAGCCCGGAATCGGGGCCAAGATCCCGGCAGGCGCTCAAGATCAACAAACTTCAGGTTTCCTGGTTGAGGTCATGCACGTACAACATGTTCCTTCTCTGCAGGAGGGGGGACCAGCCCCAGAACCCAGACTTCATGCTTCTCTGTCACCCTGACCCCTGCCCCCGCCCCTGCACTTGGTTTCCCCTCCACGGCTCGGCTGGCTGGTAGACCTGAACAAACAGAGCTCGGAGCAGAGGCTCCGAGATAGCTGTCTGCTCGCCCAGTGCCTCCACTCCGTGCCCTGAGCCAGCTTCTGATCCTGGGGGTCCCACAGCCCCTGGGGACTTGGCTCTGAGGGGATCTCTGACAGCATCCCACTCACGTCCAGTCACTCTGGAGGTGATGTGAGAGGCCGGCAGCAAAGAAGCACGGGGAGCGCCGGCCTAGCTAGAGCAGGCAAGCTCTCGCTACCCGGCTGTCCCATGCTGGCGTGTAAGGTCACCCAACACAGCCGTCTAGAGCCCCTGCCCCAGGAGGGCCCCTGAACCAGCTACAGATTCAGCCCTGCCTACACATGCGCCCCCAGCCATCTTCCCACCCTCCAAGCTCTCCCCCCACCACCTCCTGCCCCCCGGCCTGCCCAGCACTAGTCAGAGCCCTGGAGCGGCTGCTGCTCTTCGTCGCAGGCTCGGTGGCACCACCCTCTTGAGGTCATTCCACAGGAATGCCGACCACAAGCTTACCCACCCTCTACACCATCCAGGATGATGGTTCCAGAACACGATTCACGTCGGGGTGAGCCTTTACTCAAAATCCTTCCAGGGCTCCCTAAGCTTTCAGGATAAAGTCCTCCAAGACCACTCATCTTCCCACAGCCTAGCCACCCCCCCACCACCTTCCCTGTGCTCGCTCTGTAGGGTTCCCCAAAGGCTGCGCCATGCTCTCTCGCCTTGGCACATTCTAATTTCTTCTCACTGGGATGCTCTTCTCTTCTTCTTAGACAGAGGATCCCCCACTCATCTTTCAAGGCTGGGGTTTCTTCCTTAGGAAACCTTCCTAGATGCCCCAGGCTGGGCTGGGTATCTTCCTCTGGGCCCCACAGAACATGGGCTCTCTACTGTCCTCTCAAACCCATACCTGCTCGCTGCTCTGATCCCATCTATTGTCTGGCTTCTTTGAAAACAATCGCAACGTCTCCTTCATCTTTTGTAGTCTCAGCAAAGTTCCAGAACACAGTAGACCTCAAAAAATGTTTATGGGATGGATGGACGGGTGCGTGAAAAGATGGCTACACGGATAGACGAAGGATAAATAAGCAGCAAAAGACCCAAAATTTCCTTACGTCCTCCACAATCAATAAAAAGGTAGAAAGTAATTAGATTAATTGAATTGAAAAGCTGCCACCACAGTGAAGCTTTGCCCTTGGGATGCGGACTTGACTTCCTGTATGCACGCGGTCAGCATTTACTCCAACCTCCTGGGTGCCCGAAGGAGGAAGAAAGTCCCGAAGCAGAAGGCCAGGGCCCTGCCCGCGGGAAGTTGGCGCCATCACCAAACAGACTAGATGCATCTGGGAGGAACTCCAAGAGCCCATCAGCCCCCTCCTGAACAGGGGCAACGCGCACGGGAAGGGGGTTGGAGGGGCTCAGAGAGGGTGACCCCAGGCCTTCCTCGCGGTGAGCACTCGAGCCCCGTAAAACTCTGACTCCAACTTCCACATCTGTTGAGCTGGATAAAAACATGACGCAAACTTTGCGGCTGACCCTCGAGCTCTGGCGCCGATATTAACCTCCATCTAAGTAAGCATCACCCTTATCCGGAAGGCTAACTGGCCCTAATCCAAACTTGAATGGAACTCTAACTGGGTCAGACTGGAACCCAGATCTCAATCTTTACCCACCTGGAAGGAAGGATCCAGAAGCCCTTGTGTGACAAGTTAACTCAATCGAACTCAGACACCCTCTGAGAGAAAGACTCTGGCAAAGGTGAAGTGGGTTCAGAGAGTGCCCACCTGCTTTCCTCAGGTCTCTGGGAGGGACACGGCCTTCAGCGGAGGACCCCCCAGCACCTGGGGTCAGTCGAGGTTTCTGGGAGCAGCAGAGAACAACTGGACCCTGTCCTCTGCATCAGGCCCTGAACTGGACACTCGGGGAGGAAGCACATTCAGACCTTGCTCTCAGGAACCCAGCTCCCGTTGGGCAGGCGAGATTTGTTCCTTCCTTCATTCAGCATCTATTGCACATCTTCTGTAGGCTCCAAGCTCGTGGGGTAAGCGTCCCACAGTCCGAGGGTTTGGAAATCTGATCTAAGGGGACGCACTCCAGTTGCATCTCTCAGAACGGACTCACATGTGTAAACATTCAGGCTGCTGCATGGCGTGGGCATGGCTGGCATGGCATGGGCATGGCGTGGGCATGGCTGGCATGGCTGGCACTCGCCTCTACGACTCTCCCTTTCTGAGAGGCGGTGATAGGAACAGCTCTTCTTTAGATGTTGTAGCAGGTAGGAATACATCTGGCTTCAAATACTTTGGGAGCATTTCCCTTTCCGCTTATTGACTTATGGTGACAAAATGGTTGCTGCCACTCAAGCCTCACAACCACATTCCAGTCAGAAAGGATAAGGAAGGGCAAAGGGGCCAAAATGCCCTTCCCAGCAAAACTTTGCCCTTCCCTAGGGACTTTCACCCATCTGCTGCGGTCCAGAACCGTGTCACACGTACGCTCTGAGCAGCAGGGGACATTGGACGAGCGAGTGATTTGTTTTCATAAAGGAAAGCAAGCAGAAGCTGTGGAGCATGGAGGCGGGGCAAACAGCCAGCGGTGTCTGTCCTAGGTGGGCTCTAACTCGGGGTCAGGGTGCAGCACAGATGGCTGGTCTGGGAGCTCCGTGTCCTCTTCCAGGGACCGTGCTCTTCTCTCCGACCTCTGCTGTCAACCTCACGTTTAAGTGCCCACAAGCTGGTCTGCTCCCATGTTTTGAGGGCTTTGTTGGGGGTGCCTCATTCGGGATCCCAGATACTTGAGACCTCTCCTCCGTGCAGGGGGTCTGCTCAGCTCTAGGGATGCAGGCCGAGGCAGTCTCCCTCCCTCAGAGCTGGTCCCGGGGCTCTCCAGAAATGGTGCTTCCCGGCCTAACGTTTGGTGTCTCAGTCTGCTTTGCTTCTGTTCTGCCTGGGCTCATCTGCCCCCTCTTCTCTACTCACCCAGGCCCACCTCCTCCATGAAGCCTTCTGGATAGCTCCACTCCTTCCCCAAACTCCTCCTCAGGCCCCTCAAAGCTCTGCCCCTCCTCCAGACAGAGACAGCATGTGTGCCCCTGCCCCGAGTCTCACGTTCACGGGCCACCCTGGGCAGAATGTGAGCTACGGCAGAACGCAAGGCCCCACGTGTCATCTGCACTAACGAGCTAGCATTTCCTTCAGCGTCTCCATGGGAACAGACCCAGAGGGACGAGCCCTCCCCCGACCAGCTCCTTGGGGCCTGTCCCCATACAGCCTCTGTCCTCCTCTCAGGGTGATGTCAGAGCCAGGGTCTTTAGCCCTTTCCCTTCTCCCCCAGGGCAGAGGCCCACCTGAGACTTGGCAGTGCAGGACCAGCCGTCCCTCAGTCTGGCCACCCGCAGCTGATCCCTGCCCCAAGAGAGCGAGAGAGCTGCCCAAGGCCAGGCGTGCACTTGCCCCCTCTTCTTTCCTCTGCCCATCCTCCTTCCAGCAATGACAAACACTGCTTCCTCGTGTGCCAACTGGGCACAGCAGGCACGGTGCCGAAGTGTTCCGGGGCCCGACGCGATGCTGTGAAGCAGCCAGCAGGGAGGGGAGCCTGGGGAGCTGGGTCTCAGAGAACTCAGAGGGATAGCTCGCTGTGGTCAAGGGGGCTGGTAAGACCTGACCCAGGCCCCTCTCACAGCAGATGGCCACTCTGCCCTCAACGCGCCCCACAGAAGCTCCTAGCGGGCACCCTCTGCCCACAGACTGGCATCCTCGGCCCAAGGAGCAGTCCAGTTCCTTGCAGGGTGGCCTCTCCCTCCACCTCTGTGCTGGAGCGGATTCCCCTCCCCTCTCCCCAAGCAGATGTCTGACTTCCCTGGGAGGATGGCCTCTAGTTCAGATTCTTAGACCAAAGCAGCAATTCCCAAAACATTCTCCATGATGCACTGGTGTCCGGGAGTTGCCCGTACGGGGAGAATAAATTTGGCAAACGTTAGATAACACAAAGTGAAAGAGTTTCTTCACTGCAAACCTTCGCAGAGCCTTAATGTGCTGTGGTGTGGGGTGAGCCTTGGACAGGAAGATCCCACGTGCAGCATTTCCCACACTCATTTAAACACTGACTATGGAATACTAAAGACATCTGTGGGCTACGGTTGGGAGAACTCTTTCATTCACTCACCCATCCAACTAGGTGTCCACCCCCTGCTGGGCTCTGGGATGGGGCAACAAACACGTAGGCGTGGCCCTGCCCTCACAGGCTTTACATTCCAGTAGGGACAGACCTAACTGCAGAAATGAACCAGCCGGGACGGCGGCCCTCAGGAGTTCTGTAGTTAGCTGCTCTGAGAGATTCTCCCTGGTGTGACGTGCAGGAGGTATGGTTTTTTTGCAGAGGAGGCTTCAAGTCTTCTTCCCTAATCCAAGCCACCCCTGCATCCCCCTCCTTCCAGTCCTGGGTCAATTCACCCCTCACAGTCTCCTTGAGCCCCTCCGGCAGGGGCTGAAGGCACCCCACTAGTCTGGGCACAGCATGGCAGAGATCTGGTGTCCGGCCTGGGGCCCAGCCACAGTGGTGAGGGAGTATTTGCCCACAGCATCCTGGGTAACCCAGTAGTGTTTCCTGCTGTGTAGCCCCCAAGCCTGGCCCTCCACACTCTGGGGGGTCCCCTTCCCTCTACCCAGGATTTTGGTGCTTGCCACAAGAACCTGTTACAGGCTGGGCCCCGGAAAGCAGCCTGGGGGTCGGAGGTCAGCACACAGGACATTTATTAGGGAGCGCTCTGGGGATCTGTATGGGGCTGAGTGGCAGGAGAAGAGGAGGGTTGGGGGTGGCTGCCATGTGGGAGAGGAGCTTCCCTGCCATGACCAGAGGCCCCCCTCGAGCTCAGGGAAGCCCAAGTGACTCCCTGTGGTTGCTGCGGAGGGAGGGGAGAGGCGGGAGGGGAGGCTGGACAGTGGATCGGGGCCAGGTCATAGACAGCCGGAGGGTCAGGTGAGGGCAGGCTGGCCTCACCCACCCCTAGGAAAGGACCATGGGTGTTTCTACACCCTCACCGTAATGTCCCGTTTACACAGCATTCACGTGTTCAGGCTGCT
This sequence comes from Ursus arctos, assembly GCF_023065955.2. NCBI lineage: Eukaryota > Metazoa > Chordata > Mammalia > Carnivora > Ursidae > Ursus > Ursus arctos. The sequence continues at coordinate 10,502,238 of NW_026622763.1, read as the reverse complement.
CTTATCAGCTCACGTGTATTCGCTCATGAAACCTTCACAACGCTGCTCAGAGGCAAGGACTCTTAACGCCCCATTTTGCAGACAAGGAAACTGACACCGAGAGGCCGAGTCAGGCATCCAAGGTCACACGGCTCGTTCGCAGCCCCAGGCTGTCTGGCTCCGGAGCACATGCTCTTCACCCCCACGCCGCCGCTCATCGCGCAAGCATCCTTGCGTGCCTGGGGCCCGAGCTGTGTCCTCTGACCACCTTGATTCTGCCTGGTCCCCACGCCGGCACCTCCCTGCTGCCAGCCCGGTAGAGACGCCACTGACCCAGCCCTCCCAACAAAGCGCTCAAAACACCAAACCCTCAAAGGCAGCTTGTCTTCCAGGGACAGTGCGGCTGATGCCAAGCCCCGGGGGATGGGCAGCAGGCCAGGGACATGGTTTGGCTCCAGAACGTCACAGAGCAATTTGCAACACCTCCAAACCTCCTAGAGCAGCCAAGAGAGGCAGGTGACACGCATGTCTGTGGCAGTTCACCCTGGGTGGCAGAGGAAGGGCGCGGCACGAGCGAGGGCTGCGGCCGACCCCACCGGCCCCTCCTGCCAGCACACCCACATTCCCCCGCGTGCGTGTGCAGTACACTGCTGGGGGCGCCCACGTCCCGGTGCCCAGGGCCTCTGCCACCCTGTCCAGGAGCTCCTGCAGTCCCGCGCCTCGGTTCCCTGGCCACAGCTCCCGCCGCGCCCCTCCTCGGCCTCAGCCCTGTGGGCAGGGGGCTTCTCCGTGCGATGGGAGCACCCACTCCGGAGGGGAGGCTGGTGGTGGCCTGGCCTGCTGCGCGTGCCCACCCGCGGACCAGGTCACCTGCCTCCAAGCAGATGCTACTGGGCTAACTGCGTGTGGTGGAAATGTGCCATGTAAGGCTGCTCGTACTCCCTGGGGGCTGCATGCCGGGCGCTGCCTCCCGGGTGTATCCCCTGCCTGGCTTCCACGAGCAGCTGCTCAGCCCCCACTCTGTGCTGTGCGCCCCGGCAAAGGCACCCAGGTGAATCCGCGCCAGGCCAGCGGGAGCCCACCTCGCAGCGAGGGAAGAAGAGCACATCGGCGCAGAGACCCGCCGGGCCTGTCCCAGGGCCTGCTTTGTGCGGAACACTCAACCCAGTCCCACAGCCTACAAGGTGTGCGCTGCCGGTCCTCTGCACGACACATAAAACAGGCCCAGAGAGGTCCAGCAACTTGCCCAGGCTCACAGCCCGGCTGTGCTGGGAACTGAACCTGCTTCTGTAACTCCAAGTCCGCGGGCCCAGCCTGGGAACATGGCAGGCTGAGAGGCGACGGTGCTGGCGGCCAAAAAGGGAAGGTGGAGGGGAGGCCACCCGGAAGGAAGGCCGTGTGAGCGAGCGATGACTCACCCCGAGATGGTGTCGCAGTTACAAAACAGGCCCGTTTGTGCCAGACACACACTTTCACTCTCTTTCCCCCTTTCCTTCCCTGCCCTTCCACTCCCTGATCCTGGAGCTCCCTGAGAACATTCTGTTCTTACTGGACTTCTTACTAGCTGGGCAAACCGAACCCTCGCCAGTGGACTGAGGGCCTTGGGCGACTGGGATCATCAGCTCCAGGGCCCCAGCCTCCCGAGGGAGAGGGCCGGGCTGAAGTGCGCCCAGATTTGGACACCCAAATCTGCCGGGTGTCCCAGCGCTTTCCCGGTCAAGTTCAAGCTACCCTCAACTTAGTCTCAGGGTCAGCCTCCGAGGGGCTCAGCGCAGAAGTGCTGCACGGACTTCTACACATACCGCGGGGCTCCACGTCCCCGCCCACACTGCTCCCTGCAATTTCCAGATGCTGATCTTTGTACTGTGGTTATGTCAAAAAATTCACTGGTGGGACGCCGGGGTGGCTCAGTCGGTTAAGCTTCTGCCTTTGGCTCAGGTCATGATCCCAGGGTCCTGGGATTGAGTCCAGCATGAGGCTCCCTGCTCAGCGGGGAGCCTGCTTCTCCCTCTCCCTCTGCCCCTCCCCCCACTCATGCGTGCTCTCTCATGCTGTCTCGAATAAATAAATAAAATGCTTTTAAAAATGTGCTTGCTTTTAGGAAATACTTACTGAAGGATTTAGAGATAAAAGGACATTTTACCTGAATGTATTGCTCTGAAACATTTTAGAAAAAAATGTATTGAGAGATGGGTAGATGATAGATAGATAGATATAGATAATAATAGGTAGGTGGTAGATAGATATGGGGGAAGGGAGAGGGAAAGAAGCAAATGTGGTAAAATATAATATTTTAAGGAAACTGAATAAAGGCTATTGAAAATTCTTTGTACCAATTTTGCATCTTTGCTGTAAGCTTAAAATTGTTTCTTTAAAAACGCAGAAAATAAGTTAAGAATGCACTAAGCTTAAGCCTCATCTCCAGAAAACAGCCCCAACTATGGAGGCTGGGTGTAGGGCCCTTCCCTGCCCCACCCAGCCCCAGTCCCTCCACTGTCTCTTCCTGTTCCCTGTCACACTTCACTGGCATGGTCTGCTTCCCTACTCAGACGGTGAGCACCTGGCGGACAGGGGCGGGAACCAACTCACATCTGTGTGTCCCCCGGCACTAGGCTTAGAGCCCTGAAAACACTGGAGCAGGATGGGACGTGCCTGTCTTCCAGAGCTCTCGCTTGTGCAGGGCAAGGAGAGGAGACCGTGAGCCACACTGGTGCTCGCCCTGGCTCGGGTCACTGTCCTGAGCCACCAGGCCACCCCTCCCCTGCCACCTGACCCATGGTGAGCTGACTCCCACTAGCCTGGGGCCGGGCTCTCCACGAGCCCACCGTCCCTCCAGTGACGTTGAAAGGGACACAAGCAAGAGGAAAGGCCAGGCAGCTGAGGGCCAGGAACTGAAGGTGGGAGGTCAGGCAGGGCCATCAGGGGCTCTGTAAGATGGTGACACAGCAGGTGTGTGATGCGGGAGGCTGAGCAGTGGAGAGACAGACACTTGGAGAGGCCCAGGCTTGTCACCCTGTCACTCGGTCCTTGCTCTTCCAGGAACACCTGCCTGTCTGGGCTCTGCTCCGTGAACAGGAGATACAGCAGTGAGTGAAACAAGCTCATGGATCCTCCCCACTCCCACGTCCTGCTGTGGGGGACAGTCAACCCCACACAACTGCAAGGGTCTATACGAATCTGGCCCTTTTTGGTATGATGAAGCAGGGGACAGAGAGAGTGAGGAATGGGGAGGGGGTGTTCTACGGGAAGTGATGGAGAAGCCCTCGGCTCCATGGCCTGCAGGGAGCACCATTCCCGTGGGCCCTGCCCATGGGGCCTGAAGGGACGAGGGCAGAGCTACGCAGATACTGGGAGGAAGAGCTACCCAGCTCCAAACAGCAAGTGCAAAGGCCCTGAGGCCAAATAGCATTCTCCGGCCAATGAGGCCGGAGCAGGGAAAAGGGGAGAATGGTGACATTAGAGACCATGAGCCTCTTGAGTGATGGGACGTAGTTTTAGGATTATTCTGGCTTCTTTGTGGACAGACCGTAGCAGGGGGCAGGGGCAGGGAGACCCGTCGGGAGGTGCCTGAGGCATCCCAGGGCAGGATGATGCTGTGGGTCAGTGCCGCAGCGTGACTCCAATGGGCCCCTTCCTGCATTACAAACAAATGTAATCATATTTTGTGACTACTTGGTATAAAGATGAATATATGTCATACATTCATTATTATTATCTTCATTTTTTCCTGTGATTTCAGAGGAAATTAAAATTAAAACATTTTCATGGGCCCTCGTTGCAGTGCCCATGGTGCCTGGGGGAAATGTTAGCCCGAGGGGAAGTGGTCAGATCTGGGGTGTAGAGAAGACACAGGAAGACCAGGAAGACCCCTGTCTGACACTTTTCTTGCTCCTAGCTCCAAGTTCTCCTGGAATGTCACCACGTGAAGACAGCAGCAGGTGTGTTTCCTGGGCCCAGGACAGCAGCCGGCACCGAGGTCCCATCCCTCTCCAGAGGCCCTTCACGGGACACTGCCCAGCAGAGTCATCTTTGCCTGCATTTCTGGAGTTACTGAGTGCTTCTCTGTTCCATGCAAATCCTAAGACAGGGCACAACGTTTAGAGAGATTGAAGCTAGACCGGAGTTCTCAAAGACCACATCATGAAAGAGAGGATCTTGGGGTGGCCGTTGAAGGGGGAGGAAGATATGGACAGTGTGTCAAAGGAGAATTATCCAACAAAGGTTGTCACTGGGGAAAGACTCAGCGTGACCCGGTGGCAGGGAGAAAACGATGGATTAGTGGGCCCCGGGAAGCTGTGGAAGATGGGGACACCGGGTAGGGCCTTCTCCTCAAGCCACCACCAGGGGATCTCCCTTGCCTCCTTTCCTTTTCTCTTTTCTTATAAGTAGGCTCCACACCCATCGTGGAGCCTAACACGGGGCTTGAACTCACAACCCAGAGATCAAGACCTAAGCTGAGATCAGGAGTCAGACACTTAACCAGCTGAACCACCCAAGTGCCCCAGTCCCCTGCCTCCTTTTAAAGGCACCCACACCCTTGTCTGGAGGGAAGCCACACACGCCTTCGGCCCCCGGTGTGATTTGATATTCCAGCTCCCATGAAGGGGAAGTGGCCTGGGTGAAAGGCCAAAGGGGATCTCAGCTGCATAGCCCCATGACTACCCCGTACCCTGCCAGGACTGTCTTTCCCCCCAGCCACCCCCTGTTCCCTGGCCCATCATCAAACACAAGATCTTTGCTCTTCCCCAAGGTCAGAGCCAAGCTCAGCTATAGGCATAGAGCTCAAGGCCTCCCATCTCACCCGGCGTTGGTGTAAGTCCCTTTGGAGGACTCATGCAGGGATTAGGGTTCAAAGGTGGGATGAAGGAAAGTGAAAGAGAGCTGTGCTCCAATTCTGACCCTCCATGTTTGGTGGCCTCGAATGACCCTTAGAACTTAGTCAGCTCTCGGGGCGCCCGGGTGGCTCAGTGGGTTAAGCGTCTGCCTTCGGCTCAGGTCAGGATCCCCGGGTCCTGACATCGAGCCCCACATCAGGCTCCCTGCTCAGGGTGGAGCCAGCTTCTCCCTCTCCCTCTGCCCCTCCCCCTGCTTGTCCTCTCTCTCTCTCTCAAATAAATAAAATCTAAGGGGGGAAAAAAAAGAAGAACTCGGTCACCTCCTCTGTGAAAGTGGGTCTGTGGACCTCTGCTTTGCAAGGTCAGTAATGAGCATGAGCCATACTGACCCCAGGGGCCCAGCCTGTGCCAGGCACACGCAGCCTCCCAACAGACAAGAGCCATTTTCATCCCCGCGGGGTTCATTGCAGGGTCTGGGGTTTTTTTGGTTGGCTGTTTTCCATCATTATCTCCCTGCTTGTCCAGGAGCCCCTTGAGCCAGGGATGATGCGTCACTTTGCCTGGGCCCCAGTGCAGAGCGCGCTCTGTCACAGTGTAAGGGCCCAGTGGCCATCTCGTCGATGTCCTTACAGCCACCTCTGGGTCTGCACATTGGCTCTTGGCTGGGGCAGTTTCCAGGGGAGCCTAGCTCTGTCCATCTGACCCCGGGCTGTAACAGCCTTTCCTTGGCTCTGCCCTAGACCCCTTGCTGGGCCTTGGACCCCAGGGGTCAGCCTGGCAGGGTCCCACCCCGACTCAGCTTCTCGTTCACCGGGAGCACACTTGAGTGCCAGCAAGCGAGGCAGGAAGCCAGGTGCACGGTGAGGCAGGACACAGCCTCTGGACAAGCGGCAGGCCTATGGGTCACAGAGCATGACGGGAGAGTGCAGGGGGCTGGGAGCCGGGCAGCAGGAGGGTGCAAGTGAAGTTCTTTCTTTTTTTTTTTTAAAGATTTATTTATTTATTTATTTATTTATTTATTTATTTATTAGACAGAGAGAGACAGCCAGCGAGAGAGGGAACACAAGCAGGGGGAGTGGGAGAGGAAGAAGCTGGCTCATAGCGGAGGAGCCTGATGTGGGGCTCGATCCCGGAACGCCGGGATCATGCCCTGAGCCAAAGGCAGACGCTTAACGACTGTGCCACCCAGGCGCCCCGCGAGTGAAGTTCTGACACTCTTCTCATAGCTTACCTTTTTCTCCTCTATATTGAAAATGAGTATAAAAACAACCCCCCTTATAAAGCCGTTGTGAGAGTTTTCTGAGGGAATGAAGCACAGGGCCTAGCACATCGAAGGCCCTCAAGAAACAGCAGTTCCCTGACTTGCCCTCGTCAAAGTTTCACGTGACGGGGTATGTACGGTAGGTCCTGACGAGCGCCCAGATTCGCCTTCAGGGATGAAGACTTTCTCCTTAACTTCCTGGGTGGGGGTGGAGGGTGCCCTCCACTGTCGCTAGGAGGATTGCCTCCCTCGAAATCACGCCTGTCCCACCGCTCCTTTGACTGACCGACGGGCAGGGGATATAAAGGTCTGACTGCCCCCCCCATGTGGAGGCAGCTCTGCAATGTGGGCCAGCTTCGAGCTGCCCATGGGGTCCGTGGAGGCCCTCACTGAGACTACGTGCAGCCCAGCTTCTCCCCTCCCCCCCTCCAGGGTTGACCTCAAGAACATTCCTAGATAGGGGCGCCTGGGTGGCACAGCGGTTGAGCGTCTGCCTTAGGCTCAGGGCGTGATCCCGGTGTTATGGGATCGAGCCCCACATCGGGCTCCTCCGCTGTGAGCCTGCTTCTTCCTCTCCCACTCCCCCTGCTTGTGTTCCTTCTCTCGCTGGCTGTCTCTGTCCTGTCGAATAAATAAAATAAAATCTTTAAAAAAAAAAAAAAGAACATTCCTAGAAATGTCCTACAAAAAAATCACAGTCCCAGAATTTGCTTCCCAGGGAATCCAGACCCTCCCAAATCCAAGACCCATCCCACCTTTGAACTCCCAGGTGGGAGCACTGCAGCAGGGAGAGCACCACATCCCTGGTTCAAGCAAGCACCGCAAACATGGACCCGAGACCGAGTGCTGCCAACACCAGTTTGTGGAGGAGACTGGAAGAAAAGCAAGTGCAGGCAGACAAGACAGCAGAAGTTTCCCCAGAGCCACGGACACTGCCCACCAAGGCTGGCAGCTCACGTGGGGCAAGTCCTTCTTTTGCAGAATGACATGACTCATTTACTCTCTCTTTTAAAGCTGTTTTATTGTGAAGTGTAATGGGCACACAGAAAAGGGCACAAAGCAGACAGACACACAGCTCAATGACTTACCACAAAGTGAGCTCTACTCATTAGTCACCGCCTGGGGCAGGAAATGGAGCATGGCGGTCCCTCAGAACGAGCCCCAGCCTTGAATCCTCTCCCCCTGCCCTGCCCTGCCCCCCAAAGTTAACCACAGCCTGAATTCAGGGCCATCACCTCCACGCCTTCCTCTCTGTATAAGAGGTACCGTTTCCACCTACCCGTCCCTAAACACTGTTTACGTGTGCCTGCTTTATCATGCTACGAGGTCAAGCAGTGGGCCTGCTTTCTGGTTTCTTCCATTCGCTGTCATGTCTGAGACGCATCGGTGTGGTCACTGAGAGCCCTTGGCTGACATTTACATCGAGAGCACTGGTTAAGGATTGTTCTGGAGCCAGGCTGGCTGGTCCCAGCCCCACCACATCCCCATTGCAAGCCACCTAGCATTCTGTGCCTGGGCGTCCTCTATGAATGCTGTCAACACACTTGAGGGTGTCCCGTGTGCTGGCCTGGCACAAGAAACTGACACCCAACTGAAGATTTCCAGAACTGAGTCTGAATCCAGGCTCCACAGTTTCGAACCATAGTTTTGCACAGGTACTCACTTTCAGAGACTCATTTTCTCCTACATAAAAAGAGTGATAGTAGTATTCACCTTGCAGGATGGTTCCCAGAATTACGGATGTTTGGGTAAACACGATAGACATTACTTCCAATAAGCTGTGAACATCCCCAACCGACTGTTGTATATAACATGTGACTTACAAAGCAACCACTTGTAAGAGGGACCCTGTTCTCCTTTATGTTCAAAAGTGTGATGGTATCTGCAACACGCCACCACAGCACGTAGCTCAGGGAACACCCTCGGCAAACATGCTTCACGGCCCCTGATCCATGCCCTGGGCTGAAAGGAAATGGGTGGGAAAGGCCTGCCACTCTAGGAGGAGCCCTGAACCCCGGCAGCTGGCCAGCAGGAGCCTCCTGGAGACATCTGGATTCTGCCTGTGCCCTCTGGACTCCCCTATCTCAGAGCACAAGGGTATCCATGAAAAAATTACAGACCTTTTGTGCTCTGCAAGCTTTGCCATTTCAAACCAACCCAGCAGGATCAGAAAGCGCATGTCCTTGTAAGCAAATGCACAAGTGTTAGAAAGACGGACAGAAGGCAACGTCTCCCAGACGAGGCTGGCACACCAGGAATTGTGGGCCGCAGGTGGCTGGCAGCATGTGGGGTGGGAACCTTGAATCTCAGGCTTCCCCCCAGGTGACCTCCTTTCCCTGCTAGGCTGCCCTGCCAAGACCAAGGCACCTCTTTCATATAAATAAAGATGATAGATAGATAGATGATAGATAGATAGATAGATAGATAGATGATAGATAGATAGATAGATAGATAGATAGATAGATAGATAGATAGATAGATAGATAAAGTAGATATATTTTTAAGTAGGCTCCACACCCAACATGGGGCTCGAACTCACAACTCCAAGATCTAAAGTCACATGCTTCACCGACTAAGCCAGCAAGGCATCCCCAAGGCACCTCCTAATTTCGATGCTAGGCTACCCTGAGGATGGCTATGTCCCTGCTCCCTGGCCTAACCACAACCCCCAAGTTTGTCCTGGCCACAATGCTCCTGTAAAGTCGAAGTGTTAAGAATTCTGGCCAGGTAACGCCACGTTCAGAGCATTGGCCCACACTTTCTGGTCGAGCATCTTGCCATAGCCCGTCAGCATATAAGCCTGAGGTTTGTCCCCGGAGAACAAGGACAACAGTCCTAACTCATGGGGTGTTGCCAGCATTAAACAGCCGGTGTCTACTACGTACTCAGTGAGGTGCCTGAACCATGGGTATATGCATTCAGTAAGTGTTGGTGACAAATGCCTGCCACAGAGACTCTCCCAACACCAATATGCCCCTCACCCCTGGCAGAGGGAAGTTGGGCGCCTGGCCCGTCCAAGCCAGACAGGCGATACCCACTTGCCTCAGCCGCCGTCCTCGGGGCAGGTGTACCAGTCACCTAGAGGCTCCCCATGATGGTCAACTGCCGGCATCCGCCATCTTCACTCCCCTCCAGCTTCTTCCTGCAGCCCTGTTTCTGGAAGGCGGCCTCTCCCTGCTCTCCAGGCCCAGGGCCACCTCCTTGTACCAGCACTGCACCCTCAGTGGCCCCTCGTCACAGGAACCAGCCACTTCCAGGCACGTTCCTGACATCTCTGGTGGGTGAAGGGCCTGAGTATGATGGCAGAGCCCTGACCCAGGGACACGGGCACCTGGGTTCCTTCTCGGCCTGGATGGGCCACTGGGTCACCAGGGGACCTAGGCATACTGCTTCCTTTCTGCGGGCCTCAATTTCCCCAGCAGCAACAGCAGCAACAGAGTTTAGACAAGCTCTGAGTTTTGCATACCCTGCGCCTTACCGGGGCATCCTCAGACCCCTGGCATAGTCCGTGGCCCCATCAGGCCCCAGAAAACAGCTCTCCGTTTGGAAAGCCCTGCCACATACTCTTTCCTTAAATGAAGGCATTAGGAGACATGTTCGAAGACCACTGGTGGGGGCCGGGTCTACAGCTGTTCCGCGGCATTGCCCCAGGACCATGTAACCCAGACTCTGGCTGGAATTGCGACCCATGGTGCCGAAGCCATCAGGCGGGAGCCGTGCCCTCCCCACCACGTCTTCTGTGCCAGACACAGTGGGGACAGAAGCAAGCCGGGAGCCTCACAGTGGGCCCTGTGTGCCACCGCCCAGCCCTGCCACCCCCAGGCCCAGCCTCTGTTTTGTACACAAACACCCGGGATGGGACATTGGAAACCTGCAGGCTGATTTCATCTTTCCAATAACAATGCCCTTTTTTTTCTTAAAGGCCCCGCACACCCTCTCAGGGTGGGGAAGCAAGTAGAGGCCGTAAACAGGGGTCTGGAGGAGATGGGGCTCCTCTCAGCTACTGCATCTCCCCAGCTGCCTCCGCGGGGTGGCGGTGGGGGCGCCCCTGCACCACGCCGTCCAGTAGAGGGCCTGGCACACGGCACCTGGAGGCCCTGTGACAGGCTCCCTGCTCAGCGGGAGTCCGCTTCCCTCTCTCCTTCTGCCCCTCGCCCCACTCGTGCTCGCTTGCTCTCTCTCTCTCAAGTAAATAAATAAAATAGAGCTTTAAAAAAAAAAAGAAAGAAGAAAGGAAGGAAGGAAGGAAGGTAGTTGATGCAGCCCACTTTGACCTTTGTGTGTGTGTGTGTGTGTGTGTGAGCCTGTGTCCCTACTAAGGCAGAATCAAGTAGTGGTTGAGCACAGACTTAAGTCAAAATCCCCGGGTTCGAAGTCTTTCTTGGACAAGCCACAGAACCTCCCCTGGCCTCAGTTTCCTCCTTCCTACGATAGCGTCGACGAGGGCCCCGGAGCAGGGCCGGGGGGCGCACTGGTGTCTACAGATTCCAAACAGAGCGTGGCACAGGGCCGGCACAGTACGTGCTGGCAGTCTCTTTGCACTGGTTGGGTGGGTTAATTTCCTTATTTATTACATGCCATCGTGGCACAGGATGCTGGGCCTGTGGCTGGACCACGCTCCCCGACCACCCAATGAGGATGCTGCCTGGGGCCCCGGACCATGTGCTGCCCACTGTCACGCCAGGGGAAGCTGCTGGGCGCCACTTGCAGGCCTGGTCCCTGACACCTCTCCCTCCACTCCGCGGGCTCTAATCGCTTCCTCTGCCTGCAGCAAAGGGCCAAGGGGAGGCCTCTGAGGCCCTAGAAAATGGCAAGACCACCAGATGGAAGGCACGCGGGTCCCCAGTGACCACGTAGAAGGCAGCCTGGCGAGCCAGAGGGGCCTCACACACGAGGCAGAAATGTGCCTTTACTGCGTTAAGCCACTCGGGTTTAGGAGTTGTTTTTATAGCGTCTAGCATTACTTCCTAATATGGCCGTATTGTGAGACTATTTTAATTAATTCTTCTCCGGATATTTCCACCTTGATTTTTTCCCTAACAATTATTACTATAGTGGTGCTGTTTTATATTCTTGACGGTCTTCTTTTTAATGTTATCTTTTGAATACTTTATACACAGTACAATTGGTCCATTAGTCTACAGACAAACTCTTATGTCACCAGCAGCCAAAAAAAAGGCGCTCAAAACTTTAACACATGATCCTGCACAGGGCTCTCATGACTCCTCTCCTAGAGTCCAATTAATTTCAGAACATAGAGGCTACTTTTATGGGGGCATCGGACACATCGGGGTATGGGGAGCAGCAAGCTTCCAAATGGACAATTTGGTCAAAGGCCAAAAGGTTAAGATGAACCCTTCAGAACCCCCAGCAGAGCTCCAGGCCGGCAAGTGGAGGTTTGGGCCCTGTACTCCCTTGGTTACGACTTGGCTGGGTTGCTCTTACAGCCCAAAGGAAAGAGCAGAATTCTCCTGGAAGCTCATCTCCAGCAAGCTAGAAGCAGGGCTTTTCCAGAGTGACAGGGCACGCCAGGCCCAAAGTCTCCTAAAGCAGAAGATTTCCAGACAGCCTCCGACTCCAACAGCCTCCAATACCTATCAGTTTAGGGGAGCACTGAACGGACTTCCCAAGTGCATCAGCAGTGCGGGACCCAGGAGTCAGCAAAAGGTGTCAGCTCTGAAGCTCGGGGTTCGGCAGAAGGCACTCGGGAGGTGTGGGTGCTGAGTGAGCTCTGAACATCAGGAGCCCACGGCGGGAAAGAGCTGCAAATACGGGGACCTGGGGACAGGCCTCCTTTCTGGGGGCACACATTCCAGAGGCCCGCAGCAGTGGTGACAGAGGGACATGGCAGTTGTGGGGAAGATGTCCATGCAGGGACCATGAGTAGGTCTGGGAACCAGTGGTCCCCTGGCTGGGACCAGGCTCTGAGCTGAAGACTTACGAGGGTTAGCCCCCCAGCTGAGCCCCTCCCTGTCACCTTCATTGTCCCAGGGAGGCAGGTGGCAGGTGGGGACTCTGATGCAGTCACCCAGAGGGAGGAGGTGGTCCTGGCTCACCCTTTTGCATGGCCCCAAGGACACAACTGGAACATGGCAGAGACAAGGAAGGGATGCCCATGGTACTATCCAGTCCCACAGACACTCCCCCCATTCCTGAACATATGAAGAATTGGGAGGAAGGGACACCCCATGATCCACCTAGACTGTCCTGGATCTTCCCTCCCAGCTCAGGGCAGCACCCAGTCTAGGATGCCTTTGCTCCCTAGCTTGCCCACCACCCCTCCCCAGAGCCACATGGCACAGTCCTCTGAGTCCATGGCAGTCCCTGGAGGTGACAGACCCAGGTCAGAAGCCCTCTCTGCCCCATGAGCAGCTGTGTGTCCTTGAGTCGACGACCCAGCCTCTCTGAGCCTCAGTATCCCCACGGGCAATGTGGAGGCTTTAACACCTGCCTTAAAAGTGCTGTGAGCACCGGGTGAGATCAGGAAACATCAGGGAGGAAAGACTCCTCCTCCACTCTCTTACATCCAGAGCTTGGGGCCGGGGAATGACATGGGGAGAAGACAGCCAGAGAAAGATTTTTCTTCTCCCATGTACACAGGAGCGCAGACGAACATGTGAGTCCAAAAGGCGGTCAGAACTGGGGGCTTACGTACCATCTTTACAGGGAAGGGGAGGGGAGAGGGGCCCTGGTGGGCGCACACATGCCTCTTAGGAAAGAGAAATGGGCCCGTGGGAGAACAGATGCCACAGATGTGGGAGCTCATTTCCTATTCCAGTCAGGACTTCTCAGCCTCTCTCCGCTGATAGGAGTCCATCCTCCCTGCTTGCAAACCCCCAGGGAGAGGATTCTGGCAGTTGAAGTCTTTGGGGGACTCCGCTTGTAGGCAGACAAGGACAGTTCATAAAACACACGCTAAGTCAAAAACCAAAACCTCTTCACAGCGGTATCTTCTGGATCCTTTCAGCAGCCTGTGAGACCCTCAGCGCACGGCAGGTACCTGACGGGAGGGCCCCTGCCAGGCCCTGTCCACACCGACACACCCAGCGTCCCTCGCCCCACACTTGGTACTTTGCCCAGTTCCCTACTCTCCATCTGAATTCACCTGTCCCCGTCCCCAGCCACCAAGGCCCAGTTCTCAGTGCGCTAAGCTAATAAACTAATCTGAAGTCCTGTTAGGAAGGCACACCAGCTGGCCCCCGGCCTGGTACAGGACTCTCTCATGAGGGCCTCCAGGCCCCCTCCCTCACTTGCCAATCACCATACTGCCATCATTTACTCACTCAACAAACACTGCTGGAGAGGCTTCTCCCTGCCAGACCCTGGGCGGGACTTCCGGAATGGCTGTGGTCCTGCAAACCAATCTCTGTCCTCTAAGAGTTTTGCTCAGTGAGAGAGGCGGACAGACAAACGGACAGTTCAGCCTCTGCTCCAGAGCCCATGGGAGCTCAGGGGTAGAGCGGGGCTGGTAAGCTCTGTGAGTTGGAGCCAGGAAAGAGCTGAGTCCACAAAAGGAATGGAGGAAGGGGGGAGGGAGGGTGGGAGGGTAGGAAGTAAGAGAAGGTAGGAAGGAAAGAAGGGAGGGAGGGAGGGAGGGAGGGAGGGAGGGAGGGAGGAAGGAAGGAAGAAAGGAAGGAAGGAAGGAAGAAAAAGAAAAAGAAAGAAAGAAAGAAAGAAAGAAAGAAAGAAAGAAAGAAGAAAGAAAGAAGGAAGGAAGGAAGGAAGGAAGGAAGAAAAAGAAGAAAGAAAGAAGAAAGAAAGAAGAAAGAAAGAAGAAAGAAAGAAAGAAAGAAAAAGAGAAAGAAAGAAAGAAAGAAAGAAAGAAAGAAAGAAAGAAAGAAAGAAAGAAAAAGAAGAAGAAGAAGAAGGAAGGAAGGAAGGAAGGAAGGAACGAAGGAAGGGGAGAGAAGGAAGGGCAGGCAGGCAGGTGGGAAGTAGGCTTGGTACGTAAGATGGTACGTAAGCCCCCATCCACCCTTCCCCACTGGACGTGTTTAAAGCCCCACCCCTGCCCCCACTCCAGGTCACCCTCTGCAATTATCAGATATTTCAATAGCTGCCTCCTGCCCGATAAGCTGTCTCCAGATAACCCCTTTCCCTTGTAATTGAGTTTAAATATTGATCCACCCAATCAAGGCAGGTTAATATTCAACCCCGTTGAGCTCTGGAAGCCTCCTACCCACCAGGCTCCCTTCCCTGGAGTAAAGGGATAAGGGGCTGAGGGAGAGGCAGCCACGGGCGCCACAGCCTGCCCTGGAAAGCATGTGCCTCTCGGGGCTTGCTCTGGGGGCGGTGCAGTCCTGGCTCTGCCCGGATGGGCTGAGTCTCGCTGGCAGGTCCAGTGCCCTCTCCAAGCCTGGCCTCCATGTGTGTGCCTACAGTATGGAAGCCCCAGTACCTGCCCTTCCCAGGGCAAGGACCAGGTGAGGACGGAGGACAGGGATGCTCTGGGGAGTGCGAACTGGACTGACCGGAAAGGATGCAGAGGGCAGGCCGACTCTGCTGCATTGCTGTGCTCAGCTGGGAGAGCATGCGCACACACCTCTCCCAGGCACCTCTCTCCAGGGATCCTGCTTTACCGGCCCTTGGCTTTACCCGACCCTGCCCTCAGGCTCCTCAAAGTTTGGTCCTCGGGAGTCAGCCTTCCAGGGCCTAGCCTGTCTGATACACTCCTGGTGGAATCTCCAGCCTACGGGACAGAGGCCCGGACACCGGGTGCCCCCACCGCCACTGCTGACTTTGTCTGGTCTCCCATGTGGACGGCCACAGTCAGTGACGTGGGGATGGCTGCAGCCCAGGACCTCCTGGACTCAGGGGTGGCTGCCATGCTTGGTCCGGAGCAGACAGTGGGGCGGGGGAGCTGGCAGCCTGCACCCAGGAGGCCCTGCTGCCTCCCCCGGGGGCCCAATCAACAGGTTTCAGAACTGGAGTCAGCTTCTCTTACAGTGAGGACGGGAGGGACCCACAGCTGACCAGGCTTCTCGGGTCCTAGGGGACCACATCAGGGGACTCTAACGTTCTGTAGTCCCCACCACCACCAGCACCCCTAGCTCACACCCAGGTCTGCATCCTGAGTGATTTGCTTCCCCTCTTGGATGCTTCCTCAAGCAAGCGAGCTCCTCCAGGCCAGAGGTTCTCCTCGCGTGCTCTCCCGCCGGCAAAGAGCATCCACTGCAAACCAGTTAGAAATACACATTCTCGGGGCGTCTGGATGGCACAGCGGTTAAGCGTCTGCCTTCGGCTCAGGGCGTGATCCCGGCGTTATGGGATCAAGCCCCACGTCAGGCTCCTCCGCTATGAGCCTGCTTCTTCCTCTCCCACTCCCCCTCCTTGTGTTCCCTCTCTCGCTATCTCTCTGTTGAATAAATAAATAAAAATCTTAAAAAAAATAAATACACATTCTCAGGCCCCCGCTCAAACCTGCTGTCCGAAGTGGCCGTGGGACCCAGCCGTCTGGGAACAAGCCCCCTGGGTGATTCTGAGGCCGTCTGAGACCAACAGCACCCCACCCTGCTGCCTGAAAAGGAGGCAACAAGGGGAAATCCTGGAAGCTTCACGGCCACAGCAGGGCCAGCGAAATGTGAGTGAGAAGGAGCCTGGCTTCCAGTGTGGCTCAGCGCTAGCCCTGGGAAGGCAGCTGGGCCACAGGCCGGGCCTCAGTACGTTCTCTCCCGTCCCCGTCTATCTACTCTGAGCCCCCCGTGTCACTCTCCTTTGGATCCTGGAAAACACTGAGCCATTTCCCACCTCCGAGCCCCCTGGGAACCCCCTCTGGCCCAGGCTCGTGCTCACTGCTTCACACGCACGGTCTCAAGGACCGTGACATTCCCAGATCACCCAGGAGAAGGCAGGTTCGGGGAGGTTCAGGGGTTCCCATGCCCACCGCGCACACCCCACAGGCTAGCTGGGGGGAGAAGGGGACTTTACCAGAGTGTGGTGGGGAGGAGACCTGTGACCCCTGGGTGTGCAGGGAGAGCCCAGGCAGGAGGCACGCAGGAGCAGCGCCCCAGAGCAAGCAGCAGACATTGGGCTGCATTGGAGCACTGAGCACAGGCCCGCTTGGAAGAGGTGTGGTCTGGGGCAGAAGGTGACTGACAGGGGAGGGACTGGGAGAGAAAGGAAGCTCGAGATTACACCCTCGGCCCTTGATGGCGACAAGGGCCTGGAGTGGGAAATCTGCGTCATGTGCCCACTGCAGCGTTCAGCCCAGCACACCCAGTGATCGAGCTTTGGAGATGCCAGGCCTCCCACCAGGGCGGCTACTGGCGAAGAGAGAGAGAGTGTTGGCCAGAGCGGGGAGGAACTAGTACCCTCGTTCTGCACACCTGTGTTCGCGGCGGCATTATTCACAGCAGCCAAAAGGTGGACGCAGCCCAAGACGGATGACAGGATGAACAAACGTGGTGTACACATACAATGGAGAACGAGCCAGCTCAGAAAGGAGGGGCAGCCTGTCCCACGCTGCAACGCACATGAGCCTGGACCCTATCCCGTGGGGTGAAAACAGGCAGTCACAAAGGGACGAATGCCATACGTATGACACCACTCATCCGCTGCGCCGAGAACAGTCACAGCACAGACAGAGGAGAACCGTGGGCACAGGGGCTGCGTGGGGGAACGGGCCGAGTTTCTGTTGGGGAAGATGAGAAAGTCCTTGGGGGGTGGTTGCACAGCATGAACGTACTTGACGGCCCTGACCCACGCACCTCAAAACCTTAAGATGGTACATTTCACAGTATCATGTATTGTTACTACAATTTTAAAAGGAGAGAGACTGGAGGCCTGAGCCACAGGGGTTTCTTACAAATGAGTTTTATTTGCATTCTGACCCAAGCACAGATCCCACATCCAGAGTTCTCATCTGCACAACGGTACAGTAGCAAGTGCAAAATGTGCTTTATTTCAGGTACAAAAACAATGTGGCAGTATGACAACTTCTGTCTCGACGCCCACCTCCCCTGACCCATCACACCCTCTTGACCCATCCAAGGCCCACACCACCCAGTAGACTCCCACCACCTTCAGGAAAGAGTCACCCAATCTGGAGAAAGCTCGGGAAGTCACGTTAGGTAAGAATCACATTACATACATGAACATTAGAGGACAGAGTAACCAACTTTTTACCCAGCAAGGAGAGGCTGGGGGGAGAGGCACACAGAACAATCCCCTCTTTTTTTAAGATTTATTTATTTGAGGGAGAGCACATGAGCAGGGGGAGGAACAGAGGGACAGGGACAAGCAGGCTCCCCACTGATTGCAGAGCCCTACACCAGCTGCATCTCACGACCCTGAGATCATGACCTGAGCTGAAATCAAGAGTCAGAGGCTTAACCGACTGACCCACTAGGCGCCTCTCCCCTTCTCTTGTCTTGAACAACCAAGCCCCACCCATGTTTCCCCATCAGGGTGCACCAAGCTCAGGGATGGAGTCTCAGGATGAAAGCTAGCACTGAGTAAGGAGCCTGTCCCCCAAACCTGGTGTGTCAGTGTGTGGGATGTGGATGCGGAACTGGGACCCAGATGCCCAGATTCTCATCCTGGCTCAATCCAGTGGTTGGAGGACCGTGGGCCAGCATCTGATTTCTGTCTTGACTTCCTCACCTGGAGAACTGGGCCACTGCAACCTGACAGCACAGTAGGGAGGACAGAAAGGGACAATGGCAAAAGCGCTGAGCTCGAAGCCTGACCCCGAAGAGGACAACCAGCGTCCACCACGGCTGTTAGCTTTGGTGTTATTAATGGAAGGCTGGATGCAGCATCCTGCCACCTGCACCGGGAGTGGAGAAGCAAGGGGCCCAGAGAGACCAGACTGCCCCAGCAGGAAGGTGACCGCCGGCATGTAGGACTCAGCCCCTAAGGCTGGCATTTGGCCTCACTCCTGCTTCCCCAAAGGGCAGAACTGAAGTCCAGGCCCAGAGAACCCTTACTCAGGGCCAGGCAGTGGCCCCCCTCTATCACCAAGCTGAGTTCCTTTTGTATGACGAAGAGGCAGCAGAACATGTAGGGAGAAACGTGCAGGACCCTAAAGCCATGCGGTCCTCAAGGTGCCAGCTGGAGGTAAAGGTCAGGCTGCAACCTCCAGGACAGCAAAGTTCCAAGAGACCTAAACCAGGAGGCCACCGCCCACCAGCTTGCCGACCTGTTAATACCAGCACAGAACCCTTCCCTGCACACGGCCCTCCGACGCCAACCCCTAGCACCCAGCCCCCGTGTCCGAGGCCCACTGGGTGTCCAGGAGCAGGCAGCAGCCGGGAAGGGGAAGGAAGTCCACAGAGGGGCTGGGGTGGACGCTTCACAGGAGTGAGGCCACAGGCGGGGGGACACTCCAGGGCTGCTCAGCTGACACTTCTCTTGCTTCAAAGCTCAAAACAAGTACTTCTTAAAAATTGTTTCAGAATCCTTATGTAATGGGATTTCCAGCAGGGACGCAAAGCTAACAGAAAGCTTTACCTCCATGGTTGGCAAAGTTTTTCTGGAAAGGGCTGGATAGTACCTATTTTTAGCTTTGAGAGGGCCAAGAGGCAAACTGATATGTCAGAAAACAAATTTCCATGACTTTTTTGATGATAGAATTCAAAATGTAGTGACTGGATACTTTTTTTGGTAATACAGGTCTACTAATGAGAAGAATGGAACTGGGACGGGGGATGCGGGGTAACATTTCACTTGGGTTCAGAGATCGTGCTCCCTGTCATCAAACATCACACAACCTGGCAGTGAGCTGGATTTGGCCTGCAGTTCACCGACCCCTACGAGAGCGGGTATACGTTGATTATGGTGGGAGCTGGGTGATGGGTACTGGGGTTCATTATATTGTTCTCTCCTTGATGAAGGTTCGAAAACTTCTCATGACAAAAGGCTTTCCACTCCTTGCTAGCTCCTTGCAGCCCATCCCCCACGGTTCCTCAAGATGACGGGCATGAAGACAGGCTCACACACAGCCCCACCAGTCTGCCTGCCCGGATGGCAGGGATGGTCACCCCAGGACTAGGCAGTGACTGCCCCTCCCATTGCATCGCCATCAGCTGCTTTGCAGAGAGCAGCAACCCCACCTCTCAGAGCTGCTGCTTGGGGATGTTGCCCCTAGAAGCCCCTACAAGCAAGTGGGGGACAGCAGGTCCAGCCCTGGGCCACTGGCCCGGGAGCCACCACTCAGAACTACTGGCTAGTCCCCATGGAAGTAAGGGGGAGGACACTCAGGAGGAGCCTTTGCAGAGAGGTCCGGAGAGCTCCAAGGAGGCTTTGAGGAGTTCCCAGAGTGCCCTGGTCCCAGGAAGGCCTGGGGGTGCCTGACCAGCACCTCACTGCCCTGCCCCTGCAGGGCAGAGGGAAGGGGGCTGGGAGGTGATCGAAAAAGGTGTACAACCACCTTCTACTGGCCAGCCTGACTGATGGTATCACACACACAGCAAGTAACTAGGGGAGAAGGGCACGTGAGGCAGCGGCATGGAAGACCGACTCCATGAGCCTCGGTTTTGGGGTCCTTGTCAGATGGAAGCTGCCGGCACTGCTCCCCTCCCCGAAGAGGTGGACTTCGGTGTGCACCCCCACCCCCAACTCGGGCAACTCCCCTGACCAGTCTCATGAACAGAGCCCGAACGAGCGTCACCATGACGTGAAAGAAGAGCGTGTATCACCGCACGTGGCTGAGCGAGAATACTCAGGGCTGCGCTCGGGCCGGATACAGGGCGAGGAAAGGGGTCCGTAATGCAGACACGGAGCCGGCCGGCTCGGAGCCCGGGCTCGGGCTGCCGGGATCAGCTGGGGGCCGCTCTGCGGGTGCTGATGGAGCAGCCACCCAGCTGAGAGCAACACACGCTTCTCACAGACAGGCCCAGGCGCTAGACCTCACTCTGTGGGGCACCTCACGGCAGGTCCATTAGCGGTGCCACGTACAACCAGGACACACCGAGCGTCACCTGCCCACCGCAGGACTTTATGGAGGGAGAAGTGGGAAAGCCCCGCCACCCCTCACATTCACCCCCTGGCCGAGCCAGCCACCACTCGAGAGACGTGGACGCTCAGGCCAAGCCAGGGTCTGGGGGCCCCGGCTCCTGCTCCTCCGGCACTGCCACGTCCACGCCCCCGCCCCTCCGCTCCTCCACCTTCTGAGAGCCTCCGGGCTTGCTCCCTCGGCTCCATGGCCAACAGCGAGAGAGGTTTTCCATGCTTCTCATCAACTCGTTAATGATTTTCAAGCTTAAGTTACTCAGACCAGGCCCCGAAGCCACTCTGGACTCGGAAACTTGTGACCCACAGCTCGGCCAGCTCCAGTCTGCTCCCGGGGAAGCACCCTCCAGGTTAACAGCTCTTCCCAAGGGGCTCGAGGCTGCCTGGGCAGGAGGTCAGCGGGGCAGCTGGCTGACCTTTGCTTCGGACCCCAAGCCCCGACTTCAAACTCCCTACTCCATCCTGTTCTTTCCATCCATCCCTTCCCCCAGCAAATCCTACCGTCCCCCCATTCAAAAGCCTCTGTGTCTTCACCGTAAAGGTGCAACCTGGCAGACACGGTCAGGTGTTTCACAGCCTTGCAAGCAGAAAAGGAGACGTGATGGCCTGAGGATAAGGAGCTCAGCTCAAGGCTTCTGGTTCACAAGATGGTGACCTAAGCACACGGGGAGCTCTTCTTTCTCCCTGGGGATCACACCTTTAAAAATGGCTGCTGGAGCAGGAGCCACCGGAGAAGCCACAGCCTAGAACCCTGGGGTGGAGGCTACCGTTCTGGGCGGGCTGCCCCAGCCCCCGCCCCAGATCCCGGCTTGAGCTCACGGGAAAGACAGTGGACAGGAGTGGGAAGCGTTCTGGCTTTTCTGTACTTTCAAATGAAAAAAATAAAAGCTACAGCCAGCTCATCTGACTCCTGTGGAAGGAGGACAAGCAGCCGAAGCAAAGCAGCTAAAACATTTTGGTACCAAATTATGATGTGTATTTATTTTCTACTCCTTTGTAAGCTCCAAGATTCATCTAGAACCAATTAGGAGAAGGTGAAAGGGGCGTTTGGCTAACTCAGTCGGTAGGGTTTGTGACTCTTGGCCTCAGGGTTGTGAGTTCAAGCCCCATGTTGGGTACAGAG
Source organism: Ursus arctos (assembly GCF_023065955.2). Lineage (NCBI taxonomy): Eukaryota > Metazoa > Chordata > Mammalia > Carnivora > Ursidae > Ursus > Ursus arctos. Next base: position 10,481,090 of record NW_026622763.1, on the reverse strand, counting down.
ATTACTAAAAAATAAATTAAAAAAAAAAAGATTAAGACAAACAAACAAACAAAACAGACAGCAGTGGGGGTTCCAGAAAATGGAAGACTCCAGTAACAGAGAACTTAAGGTAACAGATCTTTATTAGATCCTCATCTGGAATTAGGAAATGAAAATATTAGCCTACCACATTTTTATAATTAAAATCAAGCCTGTTATCACTTGGCCTGGGGAGTGGCATCACTTAAGTCTAGTGACTCACAGACACCCTCAAAGGCTGGCAGTCAGGATACCGAAGGTCTAGTCCTGATTCTGTGTGACCTTGGACAAATGATTCCATTTCCTTGTGACTGAGTTTCCTCCAGAAAGGATATGACTAGTCCTGACTTTCCCCTATGTGGAGTTAAAACATGCACCAAGAAAGCTCGCAGAAGAACAGAGCGCAACGTGACCCAGTACTGCTGAGAAGGTTAAGGGGGAGACAGGAGGAGAAACAGAAAGACAGTCATAAAAATGGTGGAGGTAGACATAGGCTGGGTTTAAAATAAAAAAAAGGAAGGAGTTTCCCAATGACAACCCCATGTCCCAGAAGAAAAGATCCAGTAAGAATCAGGGGCCTTTAGCAAGGGTCAACAACTGATGTGGGAACAACTGGGTATCTACACGCAAGACAACAATGTTGGACCTCTACCTCATACCATACGCAAGAAGTAACCTAAAATGAACCGAAGGCCACTGGAGAGCTAAAACGGTAAAAAAATCTTAGAAGGAAACATAGGTGTAAATCTTCTCGACTGTGGACTACACAGTGGTTTTTCAGATATGACGTGAAAAGCGCAAGCAACAAAAACATGTATCTTAGACGTCATCCATATTAAAAACTTTTGTGCTCCAAAGGACATCATAAGACAATGAAGACAATCCACAGAATGGGAGAAAATTTTTACAGATCGTGTATCTGATAAAGGACCTCCATGTAGAATATACAGAGAACTCCTGCAACTCAGTAATTAAAAAAAAAAAAAAAAGACAAATGACCCAAACAAATAGACAGTTCTCCAAAGAAGACATACAAGTGGCCAATAAGCACGTGAAAAGAGGCTCAACATCATTAGCCATCAGGGAAATGAAGAGCAAAACCAAAAGGAGACACCACTTCACACCTACTACAATGCTCTACTCAAAAAGGCAGATAATTAGCAAGCATTGGTGAGGATGTGGAGAAATAGGAGCCCTCGTGCACTGCTGGTGGGAATGTGAAATGTTACGACTGCTTTGGAAAACAGTCTGGCCTGTTTCTCAAAAAGTTAGACATAAGAGTTCTATATGACCCAGCAATTCCGCTCCTAGGTATATACCCCGAAGAAATGTATGTAAAAACCTATACAACTATGTTCATAGCAGCATTATTCATAATAGCCAGAAACAACTCATATATCAATCAACTGGCAAGTGGATAAAAAATGTGGTACATGTAACCATAGAATGAAACATTATTCAGCTCTAAAAAGGCTTGAAGTATGGATACATGTTCAACATGGATGACCCTAGAAAACATTAGCTAGTTAAAAAAAAAAAAAAAAAGCCAACCACGAAAGGCCACCATGATTCCACATACGCGACAGGTCCAACATAGGTAAATCCATATGGAAAGCAGATTCGCAGTTGCCTAAGACCAAGGAAGCTGGGGGGAGAAAAGAAGGGTGATCGCTAAAGGGAACAGGGTTTCTTCTGGGGGCAAGGAAAATCTTCTCAAATTCAATGTGCTGATTCTGTGAATTCGCAAAAAACCACCGCATTATACACTATAAATGGGGACACTGTACGGTCTGTGAATTGTATCTCAATAAAGCTGCTACCTGCTCCCCCATCCTCCCTCAAAAATGAAAAGGTATCAGGAGGCTTTTTTACTCTGGAGGAACACCATTCCTGCTGCCCCAACATAACCATGACTAGAGAGCCCCTTTCCCATCTGAAGTGTCTTGATTTATATGATAAATCTCTATCATTGCCCTATCAGTCACTACGAGGTATCAGGCAGGTGGCTTTGCCCCCTAGGCTTCAATTTCCTCCTCTGTAAAACAAGGTCTACCCAGTTCCTCACATCTTTGACCCTAACACTATATTCCCCAAAAGCTCCACTTTAGAAACTGTAAAATCCTGCTCGGTTAGTCAAAGGGCTTCCCTGTACTTTGAAGATAAACCTAAGTTAGCAGAGTATAGATGACTGGATCCCAGGAAACAGAGGCAAGACAAAGACTAATTCCTGCATTTACCCATACTCAAATTTCCCCATAGTTGAGCCACTAAGAAAGGCGATCCAACCATCCCAATGCAGGCAAAATGCCCTAACACTCCCTCTACACATGAAAGAAGATAAACATTTAAATGGGGGCCCTCAGAGAAGAGACAATGCCCCTGGGAAACTTGGCAAGTTTGGCAATGGTTAACCAAGGTCATCTCTAAATGGGACCTGGTTACGTCCACGCACAAGGGCCTGCTATCATGACTGTCCAGGTCATCTGATCACACAGTGGGACGCTCATTTCCTAGTCCTCCTTTTACCCATGATTGCTGAGGAAATAAAATTACACGAAAGAAGCTCAAGGAGAAAAAAATCATCTTGTTCTCATCCCTTTGATACCCGTGAGGAAGTACGTGAAACTAGTTGTTCTATCCTCTCCCTCCCTTCCCAAGGGCGTAGACCCAGGTCTGTGTGGCGGGTCCTACCCATGCACAGTGGTCTACACAACCAATGCAGACAGGAGAGCCCATCTCTGGGCACTGCAGCAGGTCCTCAGAGACGAGAGTGAAGGTGAAAGAAGCAGAAGGCACAGAATAAACCCCATTCCCCTCAATCCATCCAAGAACCAGAAAGCCGGATGTTCACCAGGGTCGCTGAGAAGGGAAACCAACATGAAGACAAAATGGAGGCAAAGCACCTACATCCAGTCAGCAGTCCTGGTCACGGAGCCGTTACCAGCCAAGGGGAAGCTTGGGGGTGAGGCAGGGCTCCCCCTGGAGGCAGGGGAGTGGTCAGAAGGATACAGTGGCACCAAGATACCCAGTGAACTAGCCTCCAACATGGGAGTGAGGGGTTTCAGAGAAGACGTCCCTGCTGTTTGCCTCTAGGACAGCAGGCAAAGACCAAGGAGCCATTCAGAAGCTGGAGGCCAAGAGGGAGGGAGAGAGGAGCCATTGGCTTTCTGCATGCCAGAGACTGCATCCACGGGTTTCTGCTGCTTACTGGTCCGTGGTTTTCATAGACGGGGCCAAGTCCCTCCTTGTCACAGCTTGCCAGGTGAGGCCGCAGCTTACAGTGGTGCGCTTTCTACGTCCAAGGGAGTCCACGGGGCTGGGAGCTGGAGGTTCTGCTTCTGCTCAGAGGCCACATTTCAGGATGATGTGATAGCCATCATTGCTCTCGGCTGCAAAGACAAACACTGGGCATTTGACAGGAAGAAAGGCCCGACACCGTGACCGGGCATGGGGAGGGCATGGTACTGGTGCACCAGGAGAAGCCCTGCCATGGATACTGGCTCCAAATATGATCGCACAGAGCAAAGTGTGCTAACAAAAGCAGACATTTTAACACATGCCTTCACACGCCTTCTGCCTTACTGCGTTTCTTCCTGGCAACGGGCCTTTCTACCATAGCTCTAGGCCCGAGAAATGAAGGCTCTATATCCAAGGTGGCTACAAACTGTGGTTCTCAGGGTGTTACGGCCCCCAGCTCTCTGAAGGCAGCAGCTGGCCAGATCCAGGGAACAAGGGCAACACGATGGCCCTGTCACATAGGGCTTTCATTCTGATATACTCCATACATTCACCTACCTTAGCCCTAAGGAAGGTCACAGCTAGTTTTGCCTTTCTCCTGGCACACAAGTTCCTTCTCGGACCCCTTCCTCAGGTGAAACCTTCATGTCCCACCCCTGCCCCAGATCCCTGACCCACGAGGCCTGCAGGCTCAGCTGCTGTATTCCACACTTGCTCCTCCTGGAGACCCTCATTGTAAAAAAAACTCATATGCATCTTACTTCTACTCAAGCACTAAGTTCATGGAGAACAGGTTGCCTGGCCAGGATTTCCCTTTCAGAACGGATTTTGGAGCCAATCTCCAATCTCCAGGGCAGGGTTTCACAGGACGTGTGTTCCTTTTTGCCCAGAGGATGTTTCCAGATAATGTTCTCTCGAGCGACCCACTGTGCAGGGAGGCCCCACTCACCAGTCTGGCTCTTTCCTCACTCTACTACCCAGGGAGGGGGTGGGGGGCACAGCCAACATACTTCAACTGAACAAGAGAAAGGGGTGTGTGTGGTGGGGCGGGGTTTTACCTTTTAAGGTACTGAGAATAAAACAAGACTCATCTTGGAAATTCTGCACCATCTGAAAGGCAAAAAGAGAGACCATGTCCCCTCAACAATGAGTTCATGAATGAAATGAGAAGCCTCAGCGACATGGAGCCCAGCCACCGCAGCAGGCAGAAATGATAGTCACTCTTCTTGCACAAATGCAGGGAAATGGTTCCACTTAACATTCATTAAGGAAACATGAAACAAGATAAATATACGAAATGATCACAATCATATGCAACAAAAACTGAACAGAAAGGACAGAAAGGAGCCAGGCAGAGAAGCAAAACCTTAACATTTAATACAGGGCTCCATGTATCTTTGCTTTCGTTCTCCTTTTTCCTACTTACTGGGTCCTCCAATCCCTATAATGGACACATTACAGGAGCATGTATGTCTGTAATAGCAACAAATAAAAAACTAAAGTGCTTAAGAAAAAAAAAAAAAACCTTGATAATTAGTAGCCTCTGCGTATCAGAGTCCTATGAGAACCAATATAAACACAGCGCCATTCCCTATGTCTACAAAGCGGCAGGAATGGAACGATTTACTCAGCGGCCTCTGCAGTTCTTGTTTTGATTTAACTATCAAGTGACCTTGGACAAGTCAGCCTTTCTCCTTCTGGTCTCCATGCCCCGTCTGTAAAATGGGGCTGCTCCCGTGACAAAAGAACAGAACCAGGATATAGAACAATAGGGACTGGTCCCACTGCTGCTGGGGTGTTGATGTCTGCAACCACTTTACAAAGCTGTCCACAGGACCTGGTACCTTACTCCTCCCGGCCAATGTTCTAGAGAAACCCTTGCACGTGCACACACAACACCTACGAATGTTCACAGCAGCACCGGCTGTTAAGAATGGGAACTGGAGGGGGGCCCTGGGGGGCTCAGTTCGAAGAGCACACGACTCTTGATCTTGGGGTTGAGTTAGAGCCCCACGTGGGGTGCGGAGATTACTTACATAAAAACTTAAAAAAAAAAAAAAAGATAGCTGGAAACAGCCCCCATGCGGATCAGTTGCAGAAGCATGAATGAACTGTGACCTCATCACGCTACACCATGCAGTGCGTCAGGGACCTCCAGCAGCATCTCAACGAGTGTGAATCTCAAAAATATTAAGCAAAATGAAAGGAGGTCACAGAAAAACATGCTATTGTTCCATCTATATGAAGTTTAAACATGGGCAAAATTAAGCAATATATTGAGGAGGAAACGGGAACAACTAGCATGAAATTGCTCCGGCAGGTGGAGAGGTGGAGTGGAAGAGGAAATCAGCCCAGAGAGCGGCTTCTAACATAATATTGCATTCACCTGAGTATAGGTATTGGGCACTTACTTCTTCCTTAAATGGTAAAAATAAGTTCTATATACTCCTTGCATACAGATGCCGTATTTCACAATATAAATGGAAAGAATATTTAAAAAATACTTAAACATACCCACAACACACACACTAGCTAACACGCAGCAAAACCCCTTTCCAAATTAAAAAATGCAACCCAGATGTCATTGCCTCCTCTGAATTATTGCCCCCAATCCTGCAAATCCACCCACCTGTCGACCCCTGCCCCTCCCTGTGGGGCCTAATGATGCGTGAAGTACATTTATTCTATACCGCTGGCCTGCTCCCTCTAGGACTCTTGGCAGCCCAGCCACTTGGGCATGCAAAGCCCTACGCAGAGCCCACACAGGCTTAATCAGTAACTCCCTTGTTTAATTAAGTGCCCTTGCACCTCGGGGGCCGGCTCCGCGGCTGGCCGGGCCGCCTCCAGCACTCCGGGCAATTAAGAACCAAAGGTTTCCAATTGATTCAGGGTTAAGAGGCAAGGAGACTTCGGGGAATAAGAATCGCCTACTTAGCTGAGGTAGCACTGTGGTTCTGTTCTCTGCTTCATTTGCTTAACTGCCCACTCGGGAGGGCACAGGGCAAGCTGGGGAAGGGACTTCCTGCAGGGACCCGTGACATGGCAAGGGTTCCGCACATTCTTGGCTTTTGTCTTCACCGAAGAAATTCATTCCGAAATGCAAAGTGCCGAGTTTTCCTGTGTTGCTCAGGGGTCCTAACCTCCCTGGCTCTTCTCAAGAAGTGCTTAGGTCAGGAACACTGGGCTTCATTCTGTCTGTGCAGTGGGGGTAGGGAAACAGCTGCCTGAGATTTAAATGGAATGATATGGAAGGAATTCTGACCCGGGGACAAAACTAGCAAGCGGCAGACAAATGTACAGCTGGGTCTCTGTTGAGTGTTCTAGGAATCCACAGCTACACAACGCCCAGGCACACGACAGACGCCCGCACAAAACAGGATCCGGCAGCATCACACGCACGCTAGCATGAACTCCTCTAGGAAAGAGGAGGGAAGAGAAGTGCTTTTCGAATTTGCCTTCAGCTGTTTTGTATTCCCTGACTTTTACTAACTGTGAATTACTTTTTAAAGATTTTTTTTTTTATTTTTAAGTAATCTCTGCACACAACATGGGGCTCGAACTCACAACCCCAAGATCAGAGTCTCACGCTCCACCGACCAAGCCAGGCAGGTGCCCCAGGAATTAATTTTTTAATTCAAGAGGAAGGAACCACCACCCCTCTGCCAACCTCCAGGACCAAACTCCCATGAAATGGGGGACTCCCATTTAAGGGGCTCGGGAACTGTAATGGTAAGTGGCAATAGGATAATCACCAATGACAAAATATGAAATATACAGACCATTACAAGCTTTACAGTTCATATATTATCAAACTTAAAAGATCCCTCCATCACTTGCTCCCCAAAGCTACAAGTGCCTATCACTGTCAGTTACCATCACCATCTCACCGATATCTCCCCGTGCCTGACACTTTCTCTTTTTACCCCTACTACAACCTGCTCATTATCCCCGTTTTATAGATGTGGAAACTGAGGCTCAAAGAGGTTAAGTAAATTTGCTCAGGGTCACTCCACTCCTAGCAACAAGGTGGGGACACGTGTGCGATTCCAGAGCCCACATCCTCTCTACTTCCCCAAACACCATTCATGTACCGTTTCCTCCACACAGATGTTCTCAGAGCTCCCACCGTGGGCTTGCTGGGGTCTCCTGGGGGCTCAGGGTGCTACCCCTGCTCCCATCAGCCCAGCTCTGCTTCTCTAAAGGCCTCATTTCAGGGGAGGTGGGCTGGCCTAGCTGGCTGCAAGAGTGGGCTCTGCATCTGGACATGAGGGTTCCCAGCCTAGTTCCTTACCAGCTGTGCAACCTGGGGCATAGTTTCCTATCTGTGACACAGGGTTTCACCCAGCTCACAGGGACGCTGGCAGGACTGAATGAGTCACTACATGTGCGCTTAGATGCTGGCACTCTTGACTATCATTAGCTAGCAAGAGGAGGGATCCGGGATAGGACAAGCTTAAAATGAGGCATCAGGAATGCCTAAGTGTAGCTGCAAACCCTCGTTGGCCAGCAGTGGGACCAGATCGCTCTGCGCCCTCTGCCAGCGGCCGCTCGTGCCCCACACAGGTCTGTGTAGCCAAGGACAGACCCAGGAAGGCCATGGCACTTTCACCAGTCAGCAGAGGAGGGCTCTGTGCTCCCATGTGGCCTGCATCCTCTCCGTCACCTGGCCCTCAGTCCATTCCACCGCCCTGGGACCTGCCACCCACCCTCCTCCTGACTTCTTACAGCCCTGACTGTAAGCATACCCGGGGGCAGGGCTGTAGCCTATGCCATGGTTCCTGCATGGCGTGCAGCCAAGGACGAGGTACGGAGTGGATACTAGGTAGCTATTCAGAGCCTCAGAACTCTCCTCCCCCGCACTCCGGGGGCAGCCGAGAGCATGTGGCATGCAGATGAAACCCGTTTGCCATCCTTGGGCAGAAGTCATCCCCAAAGCCCGGAAGGGGCATTTCTGGCACAGGTCCCCCATGCCTCCCTACAGCCCCAAGCCCCGGGCCATGAGGGGGGTGGGGGCAGCGCTCACCTCGTTGCTCACCACCACGTGGATGCCCGTGGGGCCCTGCCGGTAGACTCGGTGGATATGCTGGGGGGAGATGCTGTACAGGTTGGCGATCTTCTCAACCAGCTCCAAGGTGGTCAGCTCCTCCAAGAAGATGGCATGGTACACTGGAGGGCGAGGGACAGGGCCTTCTATAGAACACACCCCTGCATTCTAAGGAGCCTGTCTACCGCCTAAGCCCAACCCCCCACCCTGCCATCAGTCACTCAGTTGCAGGGATGCTCGAGCCCAGATTCATTTCATGGAATCTGGGCTGTAACAGGCACAAAGCCGCTGCAGAGCCCAGCGGGAGGGGAAGGCAGCCGGGCTATGGTTCTCACTCCTGTTCCAGGCTCTCTCAGGGGATCTTACATAAAATGGAGAATTCCTACAACCACCCCACACCGACACCCTTGGCGGGGCGGAGGCTGGGGAGAACGGCCGGCAGAACTCTCTATTTCTAACAAGCTCCTAGTGATTCTGATGTGTGGCCAGTTGCACACCCTTGCAGGAGAGAGGAGAACTCCTGCGTCCCCTTTCCTTTCTGTCCATGGCTTAGAGGGGTCACTGGACGGCTCCAGGGGGCAAAGAGCGGGATTTAAGGATAACTGCTTTTTTTAAATTGTATTTAAAATCAATTAATTAACATATAGTGTATTATTAGCTTCAGAGGTAGAGGTCAGTGATTCATCAGTCTTATGTAATACCCAGTGCTCATTACATCACGTGCCCTCCTTTATGTCCATCACTCAGTTACCACATCTCCCCACCTCCTCCCTTCTGTAAACTTCAGTTTGTTTCCTATGATTAAAAGTCTCTTATGGTTTGTTTCCCCTCTCTGATTTTGTCTTGTTTTATTTTTCCCTCCCTTTTTCTATGCTCCTCTGTTTCTTAAATTCCACATGAGTGAAATCATACAATAACTGTCCTTCTCTGATTGAATTATTTCACTTAACGTAATACCCTCTAGTTCCATCCACGTCACTGCAAATGGCAAGATTTCATTTTTTTGATGGCTGAGTAATATTCCTCTGTGTGTGTGTGTGTGTGTGTGTGTGTGTGTGTGTGTAACCAGATCTTCTTTATCCATTCATCTGGCAACACACATCTGGGCTCTCTCCATACTTCGGCTATTGTGGACATCGCTGCTATAAACACCGGGGAGCAGGTGCCCATTTGGATCTGTAGTTTTGTATGCTTTGGGTAAATACCTAGTAGGGCAATTGCTGGGTCATAGGGTAGCGCTATTTTAACTTTCTGAGGAACCTCCATACTGTTTCCCAGAGTGGCTGCACCAGCTTGCATCCCCACCAACAGTGTAGGAGGGTTCCCCTTTCTCCGCAAGGGATAACTAACTGACATCACAAGGGTCTCATCCTTGCCCTTCTCCACAGCACAAATACCACTCCACTCCAGCACTGTGACCTCAGAGGGAAGAGGGACACTGAGAGCATCACCAGCTGGCTGGCTGGAAGAGAACACTGACTGGAAGGCTGGAGATGCTTCCTTACAGGAAACCCAACCAGCCGGGTAGGAGGGAGCTCTGTGGGTGCCCTGGAGCAGACAACTCAATACTCGGGGGCCTCAAGTTCCTCAAAGGCAAAGCATAACAGGATTAAACTAAAGGTTCCCAAACTCCTACATCAACTGAGGAACCCTTGGTTTCAGAAAGTCTGATCAGAGGCCCTGTATTTCAAAAGCACGCGTGCATGCACGTGCAAACACACACACACACAAGCTCCCTCTGAGAGGGGGTGGCAGAGGCCATGGCGTCCCAGGATTTCAGACAGGCTGACCAGCCATCAGATTCTGTGCAGCGCATGCGGCGGCCACAGCCCCTCCAGTGTGAATACCAGGCAAGAACGCCACTGCTCTTCTCTAGCATTCTTTTCTGTAACAGATTCTAATGTACTCCTATTGCTTTCCAACGTTTCAGAGCCACTTCCGCTATTCTCTGCGTTCACTCCTCCAACAAATCAGGCCGGCCAGAGAGACCTAGACGGCTTGCTTGTGCCCTGCCACCTGCGGTCACCAGCCTTTCCTGCCCCAGGCGAGTGTGGGTGCGGCCAGGAGTGCTTGGGGTGGCTGAAGGGTCTGTGGGACACTCCTCTGGAAGCGTCCCGAGCCACCTCTCCTCCGGGGCCGTGGCAGTGGAAGCTGGGGGAAACACGAGCTCTAGAGTAGGCAATCCCAGGCTCAAATCCCAGCTCAGCCACCCTAGAAGCAAGCCCTGGAACAATCTCCACATGTCCCGGGGCCCCAGGGTGTATGTGGGGGCAGCAGCAGCACTAAGCAGGTGCCGTGCACGAGGCTGCCCTTTCCGCACGTGCAGGAAACCCCGAGCCTCCGATCTGTCCCTCACAGGCTAACAGCTGAGAAGCAGGGGGAGGACCTAGCCGTTCTCCAGAAATGTACAGGGGCCAGACGGAGGGCTCAGAAGCCAACTCCCAGGGTCCGAATGTTTGGGTCCTGGCTCTGCCACACGCAACGCTGTCATCTAGGGGCAGTGATCCGCCCTGTGCCTCAGTGTCCCCCCACCAAGGAACATTACCAACAGTGCATACAAGCAGAAGCGAATAAATGAGCACACAGGAAGCCCTTTGGACAGGGACTCAGTGAGCTTTCTTACCCCTCTGGAGGGACCTGCGGAGGCACGCACGGTGCTCCCTCGCTCTCTGCAGACATCACAGAAGAGCACGCACTCCATGGCTTGAGACCGGCCGCTGGCCAGACCCTCAGCACTCCCAGATGCTCAGAAGCAAGGTGCTTCGCTTTACACGCCTTGTCTCGCCACAACCTCCCACCTCTGGGGGTAGCGTCACTATCTGTGTTCTATACAGAATTCTGCAGAAGTGGACACACAGGCCCTGCTACCCTGCCCAAGGCCACACGGCCAATACATGGCATGGCCAGCACTGGTGTCCAGGCTCAGCTGACCTCGAAGCTTCTGTCCCAAACTGTCAACCCAAGACAGTCACGTGCCCCTGAGGTGCCCCTAGCTCCTGCAGCTGTGCTCCTTAGCCCTTGTGCAGCCTCCAAACCAAATGGGAAAGACTCGTCCAGCTGGAGGGCACACCACGGGAGGAAGGGTTCCAGGAATCTGGCCATCGAGTGTCACTCGTCACCAGCCTGGGAGCCAGAAGGCCTGACTCCCAATTCTCCCATGAGTGGCTAAGGAAGTGGCTGTGGGGGGACACACACCCCCTCTCTAGGCCTGCTCCCCAAGGAGCAAATGAGAAGCTGGACCAGGTGTTCTGGAACAGGACTTCCACCTTGAACATTTCAATCCCAGGAGGAAGTTTTAACAAAAACTCATCCTGCACGAAAGCAGAGTGAGGCGGATCAGTGGACACATTCTCAGCAAGAGGACTCATGTTGCTGCTGTGTCTTCCTGGGACCTGACAACCCGGCCCTGGGTTGGCGGGGCGGGGGAGGGCTCCCCACAACTCACCACACAGACTGCTGTCCCCACCACCGTCCCGCTTCTGCTGCAGTGGCGCTCGGTTCTGCTCCAGCTCCTGACAGACGTAAATGGTCATCTTTGGCCTCACATTCCTGGCAGGAGGAGGGGAAATAAATAGCAGGCATTGGGGGGGAGAACATTCCAGAATGTTCCGAACACAGGGTGGAACTAGCAGAGGGAAGGATTCAGGGAGAAGAAAGGAGGCCGTGGGGATGCAGGCGGCCTTCGGCTGGGTCTCTACAGCCTCACGCAAGCTTGCCTAGAGGCAGAGGGAGGGCTGACCCCTCCAGGTCCTCCAAGCTGCCATGAGGGCGCTCTGCCCAGAACACGCATCTCAAGACACAAGGTGTTTTTCAGGGCAGTAGTAACAAGAGCAAACACTTTCTCTGGCTTACTCTGCCCCAGGCACCATTTGCAAAACTCTAAATGTCTACCTCCTTTCCTTGTTAACACACCTAGGGGACGGGAACCATGGCCTTCATTTTACAGAGGAGGAAACTGAGGCTCACAGGGCTTAGGGCTTTCGTCTACTGTAGAACTCGTAAGAGGCCGGTCTGAGATGCACACCCAGGCTCTCGCCCTCACTCTGAAACTGTGCTGTCCATGCGTGAAAGGGGAAGGAGATTTAAAACTTGTTTGGTCAGTCGCATTAGCCTGAGACCAAGCGCCCCACAGCCAACGTGTGGCCGGGGCTGCTGGACATTTCCACCATGGCAGGAAGCTCCCTCAGACCCAGCCCTGCTCTCCAGTCTGCGCAGAGAACTGAGAACTGCCGCACAGTTCCACCCCTCCCTCTGGGAGGAGGCAGCTGGAGGCCCAGGACCGTGCAAGCAGCTGGGCACCCAAGGGGGAGGCTGAGGCGCTGAGATCCGGAGGCCAAGGCTCCTGCCAAACCAAGAAGCATGAGGGGCCTCCAGGCAGGGTGAGCAGTGGGCTCAGCCCTGCCCGCCCCCCCCCCATGGCCTCCTCCTGCACCTGCCCCAGGAGGAGCCCTGTCCCCACCAGCTGGCCTGTGGCAGCATCCAAGCAGCTGAGATGGGGCTTCCTGCCATACCCTGCGTCCAGCTGGAAACAGACACCCACCGGCCTTTGATGGCATTGAAGAGCCGGATCCCATCTGCAGGGCCACAGATCTGGACCAAATCGTCTCGAGACATCTTCAGCAAGTCAGCACCTAGGCAGGGAGATGGGGCCGCCCGTTAGTGGGACACACAGAAAAGTCCGTCCTCGGGCACCTGCAGATGTCGCACCCTGGGCAGGGGACAGGGAAGAGTCAGCCTCATCCTTGGGGGGCACTGGACGTTCCGCGGAGAGAGAAACAACAAAAAGCTACACATCAGGAAATCACAGACCAAGAGATGAGTGGTGTCCTCAAAGCTCAGCAGAATAGACGGGCACTGACAGAAGCCAACCGGCCCTCACCAGCTGTGCCTGCCTGTCCCGCCCTCTGTACCATTTGCTGGCATACAGCACAAGTGCATGTAACCTAGCACGGGACGCTGACAACACGCGCACTTGTCTGAACGCAGACGCGCACAGCTCCCTGCCTGCGGCCACTGTGAGTGCAGCCGTGCTCCCAGCACACAGAACGAGAGGTGGAACATTCCCACCTTCCCCCCTCACCCCCCCCTTGCCCTGTGCCAGCCACTCCCCCTCCTCCTGACTCCTCAGGCACTTAGGTTTTACTTGCTTCTTCGACATTTATGTCAGCGGAATGGAACAGGATGCACTTTCCCATGTCCGGCCCCCTCCCTCCAAGTTCTAAGGGCTTGTTCGTGCCCATTATTAGGTATTACTCATTGCGTGAACGCAGCACAATCACGTGTCCATTCTCTGCCGACGGGCACGGGGTTGCTCCCAGCTGGGAGAGATTATGAATAAAGGTCTATGAACACCCTTATCCATGGATGTGGATGCAGTCCCTTCCTCAAAGCCCAACAAGACCCCTGGAGCTTGTGCCCATATGGACTCTCCAGGGGATAAGTACACTATCAGCCTTCTGCTGAAAACAGGCCAGCAGCCACATGGCCACAAGTGACAATATCCAACCCCCTTTTCCTGCCACAGTTCAGAGTTTCAGGCATAATTCTGTAGGCACAATGGATCCCTCTACATAAGTAAAAGCCAAAAATCCCTCCACTGTTTGCAAAGGCCTCTCGGTCCTTCTCTGACTTCACCTCTTTTCCCAGTCCACTTGGCCCCATTCACCTGAGTGCCCGGCTCTGTGGCCACACCAGGCAGGCCGGCCCCCTCCTCATAGCCTTTGCACTTTCTCCCTGCTTGGACATTTCACTGTCCCCATACCCACTTGGCTCACTTCCTTCCCTGGGCCCAGCCCCTGCTCAAGGGCACCATCTCAGGAAGGCCTCTGCTGAGCAACCCCCCTCCCTGAAAATGGCAGCATCCCTCCCCGCTCCTCCCTGACCCAAACCAGGTCCCTCCTCTGAGCCTGCTTTACTCCCGGTCACCGTGGATTGACTCAACTTGGTGGCAGGGTTCACTGCTCCGTTTACCCTTATGCCCCACAGCCCTGGCTCTGCGTCTGTCTGCCAGCCCCACTGGTAAGGGCTTGAAGGAAGCAGCAGCTTCCCCTTCTCCCCTGTGGCTTCACCACCATCTCCCAGGTCACGGCTCCAGGGACAGCATGAGTGATGGTCAGGGCTGTGGTAGGAAAAGTGCCAGGAAGGCTTGCTGAGTGTGCCCCAGCCCGCCTGGTGCAGGGGACCCTTCCCGGGCGGACCAGGGCCCACCCCAGGGGACCCAGATGGTCCTCCCCGCAAGCCACACTCGACTGGAAACTCCCAGGGGCAGGGCTTCCTATTTTAGTACTTGGTCCAGGATCAGCTAAAGTGAGCAAGTGACCCACACCACACTGGGTCCCCAGGATCAAGCCATGGCGCTGCGGGGAGTGTGGGCCAAGTCCAGGAAGGCCACTGGCTTTGTGAAGTACTTCTAATGGGTTTTAAAAACAACACAGAGATGCTCACCTGAGAAGCTGGCGAAGAGCCTGCAGAACTGTGAGAACCTGTTTCGGTGCAGCCACTGCTGGGCGTCCTGGATGGAGGCTGACGGAAGCAGGTGCTGTAGGCAGAGAGAGGAGGGGTCCTTGACATGACCACGCCAGGTCTGCCCAGGGACACACAGCCAGAGAGCCCGGCTGCAGACACTTACATCATTGCCCAGGGGCAGGGTCTCCACCGGGTGCGTCGGAGAGCTGTTCCTGCAAAGGAAGAGAACAGGCCATCAGGTGCGGGGACGCCTTCAGGGACGTGGGGATGGTCCCCTCTCCCAGCCAGGCGCTCTCCCCTCCCCATGCTCCTGGAATGGCCGTCGTTGTAAACACAGCAGGGCCTCGGGAATTTCCCAGGTCACAGACACATCGGTGGGACCGCCTGCACAACCCTCAAAATCCCTGACCAACCCCTCAGGGTGGACACGACGTTCCAACTGGCAACACAGCCCGGCCAGTGAGCTTGGGGTTTGTTTGCATCCGATTCCCTCCCACGCAGAGGTCCCCCACCAGCCTTGGCCCCAGGGCAGGGCAGGCTGCCCGAGGAGCCCCAGGCGCCACTTCCGGACAGCGGCAGCCAAGCCCCTCTCTGCAGAGACGGAAGAGGGCTGCGGGCTCCTGGGGAAGGTATCCTGCCCTGAACAGGCAGGCCGCAGCGTGACATCCATCCACGAGTAGAACATTCTCATGGCTGGGGGCCCACCGCCCTCCCTCCGGGGCTCACTCCTGGGGAAGGCACAGACCTGAACACCTGGATTTTTTTAAATTAAGAGAAGAATACATTTTTAAATGACTCTCCCAGACAGACAGTGGAGAAGGCACAACGTGGATGGATGTGGGTGTCTCACACTACGTTTAAAATGACAACCTGGTAAGCGCTCCTTTGCGAGCACCTTACCACAGTAACAATAAAGAAAAGGCCGTCGCTGGGATGACCCTCAGACAGGTCATCAGTGCCAAGAACTGTCCTTTGTCCAGCGTCTGTGAGGCACTCGGCATCTTACACAGTCCCCCCGACCCTGCATGAATCCTCACTCCCTTGGTAGCGGAGAAGGTGAGGCTGAGGGAGGTTAAGGAACTCACCCTAGAGGGAGGGGTTTAACACTTGCTCCATCTCAATCTGAACACGACACCTTGGCTATGTGCCCTCCCCCCTTCTCGGGAGGCCCCTCCTGACCTGGTGACATCAGGTTCATGGACACTCTCACTCTCTCATTAGGAAAGCTCTCTGTACACCAGCACGGACTTCAAGGAGCCCACAGGTTCCCCACCTACCTGCTGAACCTGCCGGGTGTCTCCCTGCTCCCCGCTGCCCCCCAGAAACAGGACCAGGCTGTGCACAGCCATCACACTGGTGCCGTGAGCCTTCCCTGTGCCACGCAGCCCGGGACAGGTGGGACCAATGCCCGCCAGCCCCTGCATGTCTGTCACCGTAAGAGTCAGTGTGGCCTGCGCATCTGCAGAGCCAGGTGACCAGGAGTGAGGCCCTTCCCGCGTTACTAGCCCTGAAACCCAGGGCAGGGAACATCCTGAGCTGACCCACACTGCCTGGAGAACGCGCACAGGGGCCACAGAAAGAACCAGGACGGCCCCTCGTAGCCGCTAGAGCCGCCCGGCCAGCTGCCTCCCGTCTGCCTAGAAGACCATTCTGCCCTGGAGGGCACCCGCAGGCCAACCTGCTTCTACAGGGGGGAGGGTGGGTTCTGGGCTGCTGCCCCCGCAGACAGCGTTTACAGAAGCCTGTCCGAACACAGAAAGCTGTGCCGATATTAAAAGTGCCACCCGAAGCCCACACTGATGCCAGCATACGAAAGGGGGAAGACACGGAGAGGATGATCAAGAAAGGGGCCTACACCCATCATCACTCAATCCAAAGGGAAAGACGGTGGGCGTACCCTTCGCCAAGGCCGAAGCTGTTTGGAGAGCCATTGTAGCTTGGAGACGGGGCGCTGTTCACCTGGTAGGCCATGTCCGGCCACGGGGAGCACTGTGGAAAGAGCACAAGGCAGCAGTGACTCGAGGGCTGTGACAGTCAGGAGGAACTCGGGCTACAGAGGTGCTGACCCGGCTCCTCTCCCTCCAACACCAGCATCCAGCAAGGCTGGCTCAGGAAACTACGGGCCCCCATGAGGTAGTGAAGTGTGGGTTTACTCAGGCCACACCCAAGAAATCGAGCACCGCAGAGAAGAGGCCTACAACTCAGTCACTCCCAGAGCGAGCAAAGCAAGGCACGCAGCTCTCTGAGCTTCCTAGCAGTCCAACCAACGAGGGAAGAAACATCATCGGTCACAAGGAAAGAGAGCTAACAACACAGAAGCCCAGAGGCAGGTTTTCCCGGTGTAGACAAATGTGTGTCCATGCATGAAAGAGGGAGTACATGACACGGGTAACTTCCAACAAAAATCATCAGTGAAGTTCAGTACTGGGGTGCCGGGGTGGCTCAGTCAGTGAAGCGTCCAGACTCTTGGTTTGGGCTCAGGTTGTGATCTCAGGGTCATTGAGATGGAGCCCACGTCAGGCTCCATGCTCAGCAGGGAGTCTGCTTGTCCCTCTCCCTCTGCTCCCCCCCCTCCTCTCTCCCCCTAAAATAAATGAATAAATAAAAATCTAAAAAAAAAAAAAAATTCCAGTACTAAAACCTGCACTATTTGAAAACAGAATCAGGGGCACCTGGGTGGCTCGGTCGTCAAGTGTCTGCCTTCGGCTCAGGTCAGGATCCCAGCGTTCCGGGATCTAGCCCCACCTCCCGGATCAGCGGGAAGCCTGCTTCTCCCTCTCCCACTCCCCCTGCTTGTGTTCCCTCTCTCACTGCCTCTCTGTCAAATAAATAAACCGTTAAAAAAAAAAAAAAAAAAAAAAGAAAACAGAATCGGCCAATAGGCCCTGGAGAGCGGGAGGCATGGGAGCACCTCCAGGAGCAGGCCAGCCCCCCGGACATCATTCTATGCGTGTCTGTTACATGTCAGGCGTCCTGCTAGGAACTAAGGGAGACACAGAAGACACGAGAGACGTGACCCTTGACCCCAAGGCACTTCTTGTGCAGAAGCCAAAAAAGAGCATACGTGAGAATCGCCCAAAGAAAGCAAAGACATACAGGTTTTGCCTGTTGGGGAAGCCAGAGGACAAAGTATTCATTTCTTCCCTTCCCTGGGATGACACCTCTTTGGAGAGGGCCAATTTGAAGCATTCCTGAGGATTTACTATCCCCCACCGAACCACAGGTTGGTAAATATTTAACTCTGTTGTGCATGTGGGCTGGAACTTCGTGGTGCTAAATCCGGGAGTTGAGGAGGAAAAGTTGACAACCTGTCACCTGGCAAGGTCATGGGCCAGGTGGGGGTTTTGACCAACCACACCATGCTCTGACAATGGCTTGGATGGATGTGGTCTAAGCACCCCCAGCCCGAAGTCAGAGGACAGTCAGGAGCAGAGAGCCTGAGGCTCAGGCTGGAAGGGAAAGGTGTCTGGAGGCAGAGGGCGGTGGGAGGATGGAGGACACCCTGGGGGACCCCCACGGAGGGGACTAGGGTCTGGGGAGAACTAACTGGTCTGAGCTCTGATTCACGAACGCAGGGCCTAGCACTGCTTTGCTGCTGAGAGTAAGCCAGGCTCTTCCTGCACCAGGACTCTCTGGCCACTGATATCCTAAGCGTAATACAACGCCAGTACGCATCTGTCTCAGCCGCAAAATTGCTTCTGTGCTCTATCTTGTTGCAAACAGCCTTCTGCGTACGGCTTATTACACGTTCTCTCACGTTCTCGCTCTCTCTCTCTCTCTCTCTCTCTCTCACACACACACCCTCATCAGGCAGGACTGACCACCGTTCTCTTAGCTGCTCTGTGCCTAGGCCTCACCCTTAACACAGCCTTAACCCCACCACAGCCAGTGCTGGGCCTCGTGCATCTGCGGAGGGCCTTCCGAGCAAGTCGCATTATTCAATGAACAAATGCCCACGAGCTGGACCGATTGTAGAACACAGTGGGGAACAGTTGTTTAAAAAAAAAACAGCAGAGGGGCGCCTGGATGGCTCAGTCGGTTAAGCATCTGCCTTCGGCTCAGGGTGTGATCCCAGGGTCCTGGGATAGAGCCCCATATTGGGCTCCTCCGTTGGGAGCCTACCTCTTCCTCTCCCGCTCCCCCTGCTTGTGTTCCCTCTCTCGCTGGCACTCTGTCAAATAAATAAAACAAAAACAAAAACAAAAAACAGCAGTAGGGCGCCTGGGTGGCTCAGCCGGTTAAGCATCTGCCTTTTGCCTTCAGCTCAGGTCATGGTTCCAGGGTCCTAGGATCGAGCCCCACATCGGGCTCCCTGCTCAGTGGGGAGACTGCTTCTCTCTCTGCTGCTCCCCCTGCTTGTGTGCTATCTCAAATAACAAAAAAGAAAAATAAAAAAAAAAAGAAAACCAGAGCCCAGGAAGAGGGGGCACCAGCGGAGGCCAGCGGCAGCAGTACACTGGACACAAAGATGGCGGGAGCAGGGCGCTGTCAGGGTCTGGGTTGGGGAAACGCATTCTAGTATCCATCCACACAACAGAGCAGCAGCTCTGAGAACGGCAGCTGCAGAGGTTCCCAGCGTATGCACAACTTCCCGCGCCCACGGTCACTCATTGCACCCGGTCTGAAACGGCAAGAGCCCAGAAAGCACCAAACGTCCACCAACAGGCCATCTATCTGCACAATGGAGGCCACGCCTCTGGATAAAGAACGAGCAAGCTCTTTACGAACAGATGGGGAACAGACTCAAGCTAGGCTAGTAAATAAAGCAAGTTACAGAACAGCATGTCCATGTACACTGTTGGTGTAGAAACAGCGGGCGTGGATGAACGGGCTTCAGTGGCACAGAAAGCCGGGCCACATACGTGAGCACCCAGAGACGCCAGCTGCCCTGGGGAGAGAAAGCTCCAGGCTAGGACAGTTTGGGGAGAGGTATTTTCTGATGTATATATACTCTCTCCTTCTACCTTTTGGATTTTGGACCTTTACCTATGAAAACAATAGGCACCTGATTCTGGAAAGTGCAAACAGCAGCACGGAGCTGGAAGTTACTTCGGAAACACCATCCCGGCCCCCGGGGCCTTACTGCATGAACACAACTCTGGACCCAGGAACCTGCCACAATGTCATGGGCACTTTCAAAAGAGGCATTCAGCCACGGTGGGCATATTTCCCAAGAATCTAAACCAACAGCACGCCATCATCCTGCTCCTGGCAGAAGGCCCAGGGAGGCACACCCCAGCAGCAGGCCAGCTCACCTCCGTGAGAATGGTGGTCTCATAGGACGGCTGGTACTTCTCCTTCTCCTGGGCAGTTCTTTTCTCCATCTTTTCCCGGTCAGTCTTCTGTTTCCGGTCAGCTCCCTTTGGCTACAAGTGCAGAGCACAGGGGTCCAATTAGTCCAAGTGGGCAGAGGCAACTGTCAGAAAAAGACCCAGGGCTCAGCGACAGTCCCCAGGTCTGCTCCCCACCTCTCCCCAGGGCCCAGGAATCCAGGCAGGATCTCTGGACAGGACAGCACCTCCCTCACCTCCTGGGCATCAAGCACACGGTCCTCCTACTGGAGCCCTTCCCCTTCCTCACCCGAGGGAACTCACAGCCTGCTATGGGGTCCTGCCACTCAGCTGCTCAAGTGGAAATGCTTAGAAATAATCTCTACCAGGCCACTGGCCCATGGACAAAACCCTTGGGAGCCACGGCAAATCACAATGCGTTCCTTGGGTTAGCAGTGGAGGACAAAGGAAGTGGAAGAAGTCAGGGCTGCTGGTGGGAGTTCGGTTTGCACCCATGTGCTGGGAAATCCTGGATGCATCGTGAAGGCCTCCCGACCCCCCAACTCCCAGGACTAGCGTGCAGCTCCCTGCTCGCATGCCCCACACAGGGTAACCCCTCCATCCTCACAGAGCCTGTCCTGGGAGCCCAGCAAATGTGGCCAACTTACAGAGGCACTACTACTTCTGTCATTTACAGGTAAGGAAACTGAGGCTCAAGTTGGTCAAGAATGGACAGGAACCTGCTCTGGCTGGTCGGGGTCTTTGACAAAAACAGAATCCCGAAGCAGAACCACGTGTTGACCAGGTAAAGAATCCATGAGAGTATGTCCAGATATATACCACCACCAGGCTGGCCACAGCAGCCCTGCTTCTGGGACGCCCCGGACACCCTGTGACTATCGCCTTCTGTGAGATCACAGCCTGCTTGCTGGCTTCAGACGTTAAGACCCTGAGCAGCCCCCGAGCCTAGAACTGACCGGTCTTCACTGCAGACGCAGTGGACCATGCAGGCCGCACAGTCAGTGAAAACAACCCGTCCTCAAGCACAATGCCACCTTTGGGGACTTTCATCCCAGAATGCACCTTCCTCAGGCCACACAGCATTTCGTTTCCAGCTCGAGGGCATTTTAGGAAACAGCCTCGGGGTGAGGTGATACCCACATTAGACAGAGGTGGGTTTGCAGGGGGTCCTCTGGGGACAGGGATGACAGATTTGGTGTGCAAAGAGCCAGGCCTGCAGCACCTGTATCCCGGTCACCCGCCTCCCAGCTCTCATCCCTACCAGGAGGCTCTTTCTCCCTGTCCAGAAGCCACGGGAGGGGGGCAAGCCTGTGTGTGGGGACAGCACCTGGCCCAGTGAGGCCTGTGGAGGGCTGGCAGTCAGAGAGGGGTCCTACCTGTCCTGTCAGAGGCCCTGATGCCCCCCAGAGCCCCAGGGCTTGGCTCCAACAAGGACGCTTCCCAGTGACGGGGGTGACTGGGGGTGTTAGAATGACAGCCAAGGTGGTGAGACTCTGCCTGGTGCCTGCACGCACCTGCTTGAGTGCTTCTCAAGGGGCTGGGTGCATGGGATAGTCACCACCTCCCCGGGCCTTCTGAGAAGCCGGTTTCAGGTTACAGGGGCCCCGACGCCCCTGCAGGAGATGCCAAGGCCTTCCTTGGTCACTCAGACAAGGCAGTTTCTGGATCGATTCCTCAATGACAGCTGGTGTTTGGTCCAGGAGCCAGGGGGGCAGAGCCCGCCCCCCTGAGCTTCCGCCTCAAGGTGTAGAAAGGGGAGCTGGTGGGGGCCATGGGAAGGCCTGGGCCCTCCAGGCGGGAGGCAGGCACTGTCCATCTCTCCTGCTGCCCAGTGCGGCCTCTGAGCCCCAGGAATTCTTGGATGCCACTGGATGTGAGGACAAGGACAGCTAGCAGGACCACGGGTGTGGACTGTATATGACAAGGACAGAGGTGTGACTAGGGACAGGCAAAGACATCCAGTGGCACAGCCGTGGGGCTGTCCATGGGAAGTCAGCACCACGAGATCCCAGGGCGGGCAGTAAGAGTAAGACCAGAGGCTGCGGCGCCCACTGCACCGGCGGACGGGCTCAGTGGAGGAGTGCTCCCCAAAGATGGCCAGGTCCTAATCCCCAGAACCCCCGAGGCTGTCACCTTGCACAGCTGCAGGGGGAATGAGGATTGCAGGCAGTGGGAGATGGCAACCGGAAGACAACACGGCGGCATCCCAGGGGGTCCAACGTGATCACAGGGCCCGTGAACATGGGCGAGGGAGCGGGGAGAGGAGGCTGGAGCGGTGGGCCCGCAACAGCCCAGTGCTCTTGCTAGCTCTGAAGACAGGGTGACGGGCCACGGGCCTAGGAATGCAGAGGCCTCTAGACGCTGGCAAAGGGAAGGAGCGGGAGCCCCCGGAAAGGAATGCAGCCCTCCTCACACCCTGACTTTAGTGAGACCCCATCAGACTTCCAACCTCCAGCCCTAAGAGGTGCGTGTGGCCTGAAGCCACTGAACCCGTAGGCATTTGCGTACGGCAACAAGGGGGAACAACTATGGTGGGCTTGACTTCGTGGAGCCATCATCCCGGACCAGGTGTCTGAAGGGTGCTACTGCTCTGGCTCGAAAGACCATCGCACGCCCCCACCACAGACAGTCCCTTCCCACCTGGGGTGGCACGACTCCTGAGCCAGGGCCCGCCCCTACCGCACCCCTGCCTCACCCCTGTGGATGCCACAGGCCACATAGGACCCCGAGCTGCGTCACCGGCCACCCCAGCCAGCTTTAGGAAGTATCGGTCCAGACAGAAGAGATGAAAAGTAGTTAACAGACAACTGCAGGGTGTGGGCCAGAAAGGAAAAGAGAGGAGATACCTCCAAACATGTTTCCTTCTCCAGCAGGAGGCCACCGCAGAGGGAGATAGGGCCTTGGGCCCTCCAAAACAACATCTGGGGCCACCGCTCCTGCACGGGGTTCTCCTGACCTGATTTTTAAGGAGAATCTAATGGGCAACTACAGAACCCGAGGCCAACTGCAAAGCGCTTGCAAAGAAAACAAAAACCTAGAACCGTGCAAATCCAGACAGCCTTACAAAGCAGCGCTGGTCACAGCCTCTGTGATGCCGGACGACGGAAGGCGCCCCCCACAACAGGAGCCCACAGCCGGCAGGCCCGTGACCCCAGGACGTGCAGCTCATGCTCTTGGGGATCCAGGTAGAAGCCCCAGGCTGACGGGACACCGAGCTCCCTGCTGGCCCTCCAGCAGGAATCCCAAGGGTCAGTGTGCTGCTGTCACTGCCCAGCAGAGGCGGGGACCCCTTGGGCACGGCGGCCACAGGTGGAGCGTGGCCAGATGTCCTACCTTGAACACCTTGATCTGGCAGCTGGCCGAGTGCAAGTGCTCTGTGTACTCCCCATTCTCGTTCTGCTTAAATGTATCAATCTGCACTCGGAAAGGCACTCCCTTCTCGCCCCCGTGCTTCCGGGGAGTGAACTCTGTGCTGATACAGTGCACCTGCAAGGGGAAATGTGGGCCAGTAACAAGCCGAAGGGTGAGGCCAGGCCCTGCACTCCTCAAGGGCCCCTTGCCAAATGAGGTTTCCAACCTGCCTCGTCAGGTACACACCTGCCTTAGCCTCCCCGCTCTCCCACCCACACTCCCATCAGGGTGATGGCCTCCCCATCCCCATGTGTCCCTTGACCTTGGGAGGCCCTGCCTGACCAGCTATGTCCTCGCCACTGCTCAAGCCAATGGACCCCAGTGGCCCTACCCGCACTTCCTCCTCTCCCTTGGCAGACCCCACCGACTGCACAGCCCAGTCCCCAAAGGCCCTGGCGTCCAGGTTACCCGGGCCAGGCCAGAGACAGGAGCAGAAGGCTGGAACCATTTCTGTGTTACTAAGTAAGTACCTGCTCCAGAAAAGGGACTGGGTAACGTATTTCTTACTGTAATACTATAGTACTGCAACAAGATATATTGTTGTGGTAATACAATAACATTGTAATCATAACTCTAAAATACAATAAGAACATTGTAATTACGTAAAAAAATAAAGATCACTAACTTTTACTGAGCAATTGCTATGGACCAGGCAGTGCAGTAATGACTTTATGTTCATTATCTGATTCCTAAGACAGGTGGAAAAACTAAGAGGCTCGGAAAGGGACATACAGTGAGCGAGAGCACGTGTGCCAGCCCAGAGGCACAGCGGCCCCGCCATGCCCCTGGATCCACACCAGGTGCTTGATCATGAAATAATTAATTTAATCATAGAAACTATCCTGGAAAAAAATTTTATTACATATTATATAAGCGAGGACATACTTATTTTGTAACAAGCTTACATATTGTGAAGCAAAACCCACACAGAATTCTACTACATGCCAAGTCCTTTTCTAGCTCTGGGGATGGCCCACCCAGCTCTGGGACTCAGCCACACTCCTGCACCCCTTCCCCGCAATGTGCATCCCTGCAACACAGAACAGAGCCCGTCGGGGCCCCGCGGGTGGATTGCTTTGAGGAACTACATACAGGCCCTGAAACTCAGGCTTCCCCCGAGGACACTTTCCCTCCGCTTACCTGAATGAACGCAGAGGCTCTCTTCGAAGGGTCCCACAAAAATTCGACTGCGTTCAGCTGGGTCGGGCTGGCCCTGGGGTCCAAGATACCAACAGACAGTGGAATATCTGCACACACATACACACACACAAAAGTGCAATTGTCAGCCACTCCCAAAGATTCAGGGAAGGACTGTCATTACAGGTCCAAATTCCCTAAACACAATTTGAAATGCCAAAAGTTCCAAAAACTAAGTTTTGCATAACTCATTTGGCAGCGAGCCCGACTTCAGCTGCCATGAAGCCATTTAGAGTCTCTGTCCCATTTTGGGTGAACAGGCATTTTGCCCTGCTGCAGAAATATTAGTGTGCCTGCCTGCTGGGAGGCATTGCCTGTCGCTAGGGGTCTACACACCCTGTTGTCACTCTAACTTCTAAATTCCAAAATCTGGCTCCCAGGGTTCTAGATAAAAAACCACAGACCAGTGCCTATGACCCCAAAATTCAATTTCTTTTGCCCATCTCTGCGATGCCCATGCTTCCCTTCTTCACAGAGCAAACTCCTTTAAGGCAGGACCCTCTGCAAAGCCTACCCTGCGATCCCTGATGGCAGGCCTTTGAATTAGAAGTCCCCGAGGGCAGGCCTGGTGGCATGGGCACGTCGGCCAGCACCCACAGCATTTCACCCAGGGCAGGAGTGCACTGAAGTGCCCAACGGAGGCAGAAGTCCAACAGCACCCGGGAAGAACCCCAATGTGCTCGGAGTGCCTTGGGCCCCTCATGGCCCAGGAGACTCACCGATGTCCAGGATCCGGTCCCCGGGCCGGCTCCACCGCCATCCCTCCAGCTGCTGGTGCTCTGTGTACTGCAGCCGGCGGTCGTGGAAAACCACACGGATGATGCTCTAGGGAGGAGAGGCCAGCAGGGGACCGCTTAGTGTGGGGCCAAGAAGGACCCAAGAGGAACTTCCCACTGGGGCAAACCTCCCACCTCTTACGACCCTTCCTTCCCAGCTCTCAAGCTCTGCATACTTCTCCCCGCTCAGAACCCCAATAGGACAGACAGTGAGAATGAGGATTATCCCCTTTTCCAGAATTACTCCATGCTTTCCATACATGGCTAACCTATACCGCTCTTTGTGCAGATGAGCGAATGGAAGCTCAGGGAAGTTCAGTAAGGCAAAGCCAGGCTCAGAGCCTGTTCCATCAGCCCAGGCCCCTCCGGCTCTCAGCACCGCCAGCAGGCCCCTGGCTGCTTAGGCAACACACTCCAGGGATAGGAACCCATTCCCACTCCAGAGCTCTCCCAGACCTCCCAGGCACTCCTGACCCCCACCCCCAGCAAGCCCAGGTTCCCAGACACCCCAACAAGACCTGAGGAGGGAGGGTGGCCCCACAGCCTTGCCTTGACATATTTTGTGTTCAGATCTTGAAAGTCTCCCAGCTTCCGATTCTCCAGCAGTCGAATTTCATAAGACTGACCTGGGGGGGGGGGGGGGAACAGGACATTTCCCATTTCTGAGGGGTTTCAGATCTGGGGTTCACCCAGCAGGGGCCTTCTTGACGTCCTCAGTGGCCACCCAGGCCTCACGGCCCCAGGGGACAGAGTGAGGAGTCAGTCCACGGCCAACTCAGATGGCTCTCTGGGCTGCACACCCCCCATCTGTCTCCCAGCCTGGTTGGGCCTAGGATACCCCAGGGAACGAATCATGTGTCCCCGAGACACAGCACCTCCACAATTTTCAAAGAAACAGAATTCAACGAAGTGTAGTTAATGTTAGATTTACAGAACAGAACTTCTTAGTTCTTTATAAAGGACACCCCGCCATTCACTTGGATGAAGAACACGGCCCCCCACTTCAGTCCACCAGTAAGTAACTGACCATAGCCTTCCCGAGAGCAAGTTAAAGGAACGAGTAAAAGCCTGTTAAACATTGTCTCTAATTGCAGAATGAAAAGCATTTTCCCAAGTTAAAAGAATTTCATGTATTTAAAGGGTGTGGGGATTCTGTTTGGTGACACAGAACCAGCACAAGCTGGTTAAGAATATACACGGAGAAAAGACTCATCTCTCATAACAGAGAGAACTTGAGTCTATGAACTGCACCTACGAATAACCTGAAGGAAACTACACGTGCTATCAGGAAAGTGAAATACAGTCTGAATAAATAGGATACATCATGCTCCTAGACAGGAAGAGCATTTATCAAACGCTCCCAGTTCCTCCCCATATTAAAGAAGTGTAACCACAACTCTAAAACACCCGTACGTATTTCACAACTTCATAAAGGATGTTTTACAAATTAAGAGAGAATGATTTAATGATGGTATTGGTAAACCTGATTGGCTGTTTGAAAAAAATTTTTTTTAATTTTTAGGTAAGGATAGACTCACAAGAAGTAACAGAAAGAGTACAGAAAGGCCCTGAATACCTGTCCCCCAGTTTCCCCAGGGGTGGCAGCCACGGTAAGCACAGTACATCGTGGAAACCAGCAGGCTGACCACAGCACAATGCAGTTCGCACCGCTGCAGGCCTGCCGTGGAGCTCCCTGCGTGCTGCAGATACGCACCTCACAGCAAATATCGAAACAAGTTACCACTGGACTGAAGTCAACTTTCTTAAGGTTTTATGCAAACATGAATCATACATATCAGACACTCAACAGGGAAGGACTTTCTGAAACCAAAACTGGGGGAAAGGGAAATCTACCTGTATTAAAAATCTCTTTCTATATATATATATACACACACATATGTGTATTTATATGTGTACATAAACACACACACACATATATCAATGAAACGTATATGCAAACAAATTAGGAACAGCACAAACCCAATGGCTGGTTTTAAAATAGCGAAAACAGCCATGATTAGAAAAATACTAAGACCCCCTGTGGTGGGTGGTATGCTGCCCCCTCCCCAAAAAGATCCATCCATATCATCTCTAGGACCTGTGAATGTTCTCGTGTATTTGGAAAAAGTGTCTTTGCAGATGCAATTAAGTTAAGGACATTGAGATGAGGAGATATTCCCGGATTACCTGGAAGTCCCTAAATCTTATAAGTGTCCTTGGATGAGACACACGGGGAGACAGACAGGAGGCAATGAGACCAGCAGAGATTGGAGGGCACAAGCCAAGGGACACCTGGAGTCCCCAGAAGCTGGAAGATGCAGAGAATGGATTCTCCCCTAAAACCCCAAGCAGCGTGGCCCTACTGATTTCTGACTTCTAGCCTCCGGAACTAGGGGAGAACCAAAAACTTCTGGTGTTTTCTGTGAGGCCAACATGTTTGTAGTGATGGTTAAAGCAGTCACAGGAAGCCAATACACTCCTTCCTGCAGTGAGTGACAGAGTGGGGAGAACATGCAGTCAAGTCACTCATTCCAAATATCTGCCGACAACAACTACTGAGAAATGCCATGGGAATCGTAGGAACTCGAAGGGCTGTGTGTCACAGAGCTCATCCCCGCGGCTCCCACCCAGCCTGGAAATGAGGCTGGCCACGCGCAGAAATACCCACTCGGGGGCGCCTGGGTGGCACAGCGGTTGGGCGTCTGCCTTCGGCTCAGGGCGTGATCCCGGTGTTATGAGATCGAGCCCCACATCAGGCTCCTCTGCTATGAGCCTGCTTCTTCCTCTCCCACTCCCCTGCTTGTGTTCCCTCTCTCGCTGGCTGTCTCTATCTCTGTCAAATAAACAAAATCTTTAAAAAATAAATAAAAAATAAATAAAAAATAAAAAAAAAAGAAATACCCACTCGGCCAGTGCCCTTCTCAGCTTCTAGCAGCCCCTATGACAGCTCCAGCAGACACAAGGATGTACCAAGTCCCCGTCCCCCTCAGGACAATGTGCTAGGCACCCCTCCATCAGAGGCAGGCGGCACAGACCCCAAACTCCTGTCCTGCCCACTTGCCAGTTCGGAAGATGCAACTCAACAAAGGGTCTTGCTGACCTAACCAACACTTCTAGCTTTCGGAAAAAGCCAGATTTTTAACATATATTTCCGGGCTCCTGAGCCAACATTCCCTTAACAGCGACATAAAATGGAGCCTCACACACCCTAACTGGTTTTTCCAGTGTCCTCCACCTTCTCCAAGGAAAAATGTAGCCAGCTCTGGCATAAGGCCTGAGGCCCAAGTGGTCATCATCATGGGTTTATGGGTGCCCCAGGGCCCAAGTAACACTGACCCCCAGCTCTGCAGGGCAGCCCCAGCTCATGCAAACCAGAGGCTCCTCCTGCCCCACCCAGGGCACTTTCTCGAGCCTGAACACAGAGTTTGGAATCAGTACGAGCTAAGTGGCGCCCTAGGCCCGGGGCTACGGCCTCCTCCACCTGCTGCAGAGACCTGACCCATGTGCTTCCCCACCGCCTCTCCAATCTCCCGCCCTTGTCCCTTCCTCCTGCACACACATGCTCTGGAGCCCTTCCCTCCCATGCCTGCATCAATGCCAACTCTGGGGCCAGGACGACCTCCCCAAGCCCAGCCCTCACACAGTGCGGTGCCATCAGAAGGCCACGGTCCGTGGTCACACACACTGATGAGCAAGGTCACAAGAGCAGAACTGACGGGGGGCACAGGGGCACCCCTCTGCTTGGCCAGCAGCATTTCGGGACATGGGCGGGAGCCATGGGAAGTGGGCTCTGGGAAGGCACAGAGTGTGTCTGCTCTGCTCACCACTCCACTGTCCGACACACAGCAGGTACTCAGCAAGTGCTTAAATGTGATTTCATGTCCTTTACTACACTGTTCCGTGCTAGGACTACAGGGCTGCAAAACTAAGACACACTCTTGCCCTCAAAGGTCAGCAGTCTTCTGGGGGATATCACACCACACAGGAAAAGCACTTCTGTACGGCAGGATCTGAAACTTCTCCCTAAGAGACAACAGAGATCCAAAGTTGGGCAAAACTCTCAGAGAATGGGGAGGGGGGAGGGTGACAGAAGGTTTGTACAGGATACCACTGAAGATGGACTTTGAAGAGTGTGCAGGATTTCTACAGTGGAAGGGATGAATGAATAAGTAATCCCAAGCTAAACTGAGGCAAGGTGGTGGGAGGGGAGAGGCGTGCCTCTGGGGCCCAAGAACTAGCAGCTTCCATTCACTGGGTGCTTACATAATGGCAAAGTCCTGCCCGGGGATTAACTCACCTGAAGCTCAGCACAAGTCAACAGCTTGTGACAGGGGCAGCTTAGGACCGTGAGCCCCACTGAGAGGAGGAGGCGGAGGTTCAGACACATTATCTGACTTGGGCAAGCTTGCTCAACTAGGAAGTGGCAGAGCCAGGAGCAGACACTAAATCTGTTTCCGGAACCTACCACATTCTACCTGGTGGGTGTCATTTGCTGGGCAGAGGGCATCTGTAAGTTCTACGTGATTCTCTTGTTTAACTTCTCTCTTCTGGAAGGTATCAGGTTCCATTTTGCACCCTGACTAAAGTTTGCCGACAGCATCTCATGGCATCATCCCAAGTTAAGATGGGTTTTTTCTCCTTCCTTCTTCTGCCTAGGAATAGCGATGAAAATGATTCCTAAGATGACCAAATCGACTTGCTGGGTGATCCTGGATATAGCATGTTGGCTCCATTTCCTAGTCTGTAAAATATTCTATTTCTGGGGGCACCTGGGTGGTTTAGTCAGTTAAGTGTCTGCCTTAGGTTCAGGTCATGATCCTGGGGTCCTGGAATCGAGCCCCATGTTGGGCTCCCTGCTCAGCGGGGAGTCTGCTTCTCCCTCTCTCTCTACCCACACTGCTCATGTTCTCTCAACTAAATAAAATCTAAAAAAAAAAAAAAAAAAAAAAAATCCTATAAAAAATATTCTGTTTCCCACATTCTAAACAACAATCTGGGAAGAAAAACAAGTACTACAGGAAATGATAGGAAAACCTGTTCTAATTTCAGAACTGTAAAATGTGGCAAAGAAAAAGAAGATGGCCCTAGAATCAAGGAGACAGGGTAATGAGTAACCACCATTTCGTTTCTGTACAGCTACATGGCAGGACATTGCCAAGCCCGTTACGTTTACTACTTGATTTAGTCCTCTCAAGAGTCCTATGAGGAAAACCCATTATTGCCCCCATGTTATAGATGAGGAAATTAAGATCCAGAGAGGTTAAGAATCTTGGTGAAGATCAGGGGCGCCTGGGTAGCGAAGTCGTTAAAGCGTCTGCCTTCGGCTCAGGGCGTGATCCCGGCGTTCCGGGATCGAGTCCCACATCGGGCTCCTCTGCTGGGAGCCTGCTTCTTCCTCTCCCAATTCCCCTGCTTGTGTTCCCTCTCTCGCTGGCTGTCTCTGTCAAATAAATAAATAAAATCTTAAAAAAAAAAAAAAAAAAGAATCTTGGTGAAGATCAAACTTGGGTCTGGCAGGCTCCAAAGACTGATGACTTAGCCAAACTACTCCACACAGTCTCCCATGGCTTCAAAGGTCCCTTCTGGTTCTAACATTCAAGGAGTCCATCTACTACATTTCCTTCTGAATTTCTTCATATTCATCGTATTTGATGACCCTCTCCCACACACTTAAACCCTCCCCTTCCTTCAAGGCTCAAATCCCTAATCCCCTGTGACCTCAGTTCCCCTGAAGCAAGATGCACCTTCAAAGTCTGATGGATAGGTAACCACACTGTGGCATAAGGTCTAATATTTGTTTCCTCATGCTAAACTAGTCTCCCTGAAACACACATTCCTACTCCATTTAAAATACTCTGAAGATATAAGGTTACAGTACCTAAAATCATGTCATTTTTGGCATGGAAAGAGACCAAAAGAAAAGAATAAAGGACCCAGAAATAGACTTTTAGATACTTGGAAACTTGATCTATGACAGTAAGAAAAAACATAGACTTTTTAAGAGTGTGGGATAATCCAAATGGAAAAAAAACACATCCCTACCTCACACCATATATAATAAAATTAATTCTAGGTGAATGAAAACCATAAAAGTAAAACCTTAACACTTCTAAAAAAAAAAAATGAGACTCTTTCATGACTGTGGGGTAGGAAAGGATTTTTTTAAGTAGACACAAATACACAAAAGAAAAATTATGTCCTTTATATTATATAGAAAACGATGTTAAAATTTATATTGAGGCACTTTTGAAAAGGGGTGGGGCACCTGGGTGGCTCAGTTGGTTGAGTATCGGACTCTTGGTTTTGGCTCAGGTCATGATTCCAGGATCGTGGGATCAAGCCTCGCATCAGCTCATGCTCAGTACGGAGTCTGCTTGTCCCTCTCCTTCTGCTCCTTCCCCCAACTCGCACACTCTACCCCCACCCAGTTAAATAAAATCCTAAGGAAAAAAAAAAAAAAGAAAAGGGATGCCTGGGTGGCTCAGTCGGTTAAGTGTCTGCCTTTGGCTCAGATCATGACCCCAGGGTTCTGGGATCGAGTCCCACATCAGATTCCTTGCTCAGCAGGGAGCCTGCTTCTCCTGCCTGCCGCTCCCCCCAGCTCTCGCTCTCACTCTTGCTCTCTGACAAATAAATAAATAAAAACTTTTAGAAAAGGAGGGAATAAATGCCAGGGGTGCTATTAATAATTACAGTCTGTGTAAGTGGGGACTGACCTGGAAAACTGGGCCATAATGATTACCCTATGGAAAGAGAAAAGGACGGATACATACACAAAAAGATGCTGGTCACTACAAGTATGCAGGATAATGCAAAGTAAGGTAAACCATCTTATATCCACTGGAGGGGTAAAAATTACAGGCTGACAATATCAAGCGTTGATTACAATTCAGAGAATGGGAACTGTCAGGCATTGTTGATGTAAGTATTATACTGATATAACCGTTTTGGAGAAGTCTGGCCAAAAAGAGTTTCATTAAGGATATACAAACCCTTCAGTCAGACAAATCCTGAGGGATATCCTAAAGAGACAAAAATTGCTTACGGTGGCATCACTCATTATGGGGAAAAAATGTCAACAACCTATATAGACAGCACCAGGAAAAGAGATACGTTAACTTACTTATTTGACCTGGCATGAGTTTCATTCTAACTGCACAGAGCACTTAAAATGAGCACTCCAGAGACACATACCAACACCAAGAAATCTCAGAGTCATGATATTAAGCAAAAAAGGTACATAATAAGGACGCCTGGGTGGTTCAGTCGGTACAGCATGCAATTCTTGATCTCGGGATTGGAAGTTCAAGCTCCATGTTGGGTGTAGAGATTATTTAAAAATAAATAAATTTTTTAAAAAAGGTTCATGGTAACACATAAGAAACTACTGATATAAACTTTGAAGACAAGAAAATGATGCTGTTAGTTTTCATGGCTAACTACCCAAGGAAGTAAAAAATTTAAGACCCTGCATGGAGATTCATTTTTTTGTAATGTTTTTTTATTATATTATGCTAGTCACCACACAGTACATCCCTGGTTTCTGATGTAAAGTTCGATGATTCATTAGTTGCGTATAACACCCAGTGCACCATGCAATACGTGCCCTCCTTACTACCCATCACCAGCCTATCCCATTCCCCCACCCCCTCCCCTCTGAAGCCCTCAGTTTGTTTCTCAGAGTCCATAGTCTCTCATGCTTCATTCCCTCTTCTGATTACCCCTCCTTTCTTTATCCCTTTCTTCCCCTACCGATCTTCCTAGTTCTTATGTTCCATAGATGAGAGAAATCATATGATAGTTGTCTTTCTCTGCTTGACTTATTTCACTTAGCATTATCTCCTCCAGTGCTGTCCATGTTGCAGCAAATGTTGAGAACTCGTTCTTTCTGATAGCTGAGTAATATTCCATTGTATATATGGACCACAACTTCTTAATCCAGTCATCTGTTGAAGGGCATCTCGGCTCCTTCCACGATTTAGCTATTGTGGACAATGCTGCTATGAACATTGGGGTGCATATGGCCCTTCTCTTCACTACGTCTGTATCTTTGGGGTAAACACCCAGTAGTGCAATGGCTGGGTCTTAGGGTAGCTCAATTTTTAACTTTTTAAGGGGCCTCCACACTGTTTTCCAGAGTGGCTGCATCAACTCTGCATGGAGATTCAGACCAACACCAACATTTCAAACCAACACCAACTTCCCAAGTGGTTTTGCTTCTGAGGAGGGAGGAAAGGCTTTAGAAAGAGGTAAAAGCAGAAGCACACTTGGCAAGGTTGAAAACTACGTTGGGCATATGAGTATTTGTTCTCTTATCAATCGATCTGAAATTCACACACATGAGTGCACACACGACACAACTGAGCGGAGGAAGGACACCCGGAGCAGGCTGTCATTTGCACAGCATTATGGTTGTGAGTGTTCCGACTCCCCACCCCCACCTCAGAGGAAGGGTCCCTTGGACTCCATCACTGAGCCGTCACTGCACCTCCCCCACTGCCACCTGCTTCGTACCAGTGCCGTGCTGGGTAGAGGGCGTCCGGAGATGCGAGTGGGGACAGCCTTCACCACACGCATTTACACACCACCCCGCAATTTTGGCACCCAAATAAACTGCCTGTAAGTGATGAGCCTATTCATTTAACAACCCACTTTTTAGTTTTTAGAAGTGTGTACCATACCTGCATACAGAAAGTCATGATCACCCCCCGTAACTAGAGATAGTAACTGAAAAATGAGAGAGAGATGCCCCTCCCAGGGTTCTTCTGCAGACTCGCACCACCACCTAAGGGACCTGGCCAGCACCCAGCTTCGGAGCCTGGGCTCACAGCCGGACCCACCACTGACTCACCAGTAAGTCACTCCATTTGTGAGCCTCAGCTTCCACATCTCCAAAATGTGGCCAACACCGGTGCGAAGGCAGAGGGCTGCTGGAGGATGGCAGGCGCACCCAGCAGCCAGCGGCGCACAGGTCTCCGGCTGGATCTCGAACCTCCCAGCGGTGAGAACAAGCACACCACACCAGTGCCCGCCGGCTGGTGGTGCTCCTTCTACAGCTCCCTCAAGCCTTCAGGGCAATTCCCTCCAACACCCCCGGCCCCAGCCTCTATGCTGGAGCTGTTCAAGGCCTTTTAAGAGCCAACGGGAAGGAGCCCCAGAGTCAGCACTTGAAGATGTGACCTAGCCCACAGCAGGTGGCCACCAGGCCAGCCCAGCCCAGAGGAGGTGAGGTGCCAGGAGTGGCAGGAGCCAGAGGAGGGGAGGTCATAGCCGCCACGTCCACCTCCCCACCCTGACCAGCAGAGCCCTGGGGACCCCTCCCACCTTGGCACTCCAGCTTCAGTCCTCAGAGAGCCGTGGGGGCCCCTCGGCTGGACTGAGGCTCAGTAGGGAGCTGGGCCACGTCCCGAAGAATGCCAGTGGGCCCTAATGCTATTCCAAAGGGTGTAGAATCTTCCCTCTACCCCAACCTTAAGACTGCTCAGCCTCGGCCCCTTTGCCCTTCCTCACCTCCACCTCATACCAGCAGTAGCAGAAACGGAGGAAGGAGGGCAAGGACCATTTGGCATAGAAGAGAAACTTCTTTCCCAAGGAAGAGATGTACGACACTTAACACTGCACCCAGTCCAGACAAGTGCTCGACAGACCTTCATTTTCTCCCTCTTCCCTCACAAGCCATAATTTCTAATACCTTCTAGCCCAGACATCAGCCAACTTTCTCCCTAAAGGGCCGGATAGGAACTATGTTCGGCCTTGTGGGCCATAAGATATCTTGACTCTGCCACTGTAACAAGGAAGCAGCCATAAACATGTGAATGAATGGGTGTGTCTGTGTTCCAATAAAACTTTATTTATAGACATTGAAATCTGAATTTTTATATAATGTTCACTCTGCTGACCTCTTCCTCCCTCCCTCCCAACTTCTTTTGATGCTTTGCAGTTTTGCCCCTTGGCTTTCTTGCACGATGACTAAGGCAGAGCTCCTCCCTCAGACTGGAAGCTCTGAAGGAGAGGCCAGCTACTAGTCTATCTGGCACACGCATGCACGCGCACACACACCCCACCTCCTTGTACAGTACTGACACGTGACAGGCTTGTAATTAATGGTGGCAGAATTTGATATTAAATTCCCTAAAGCAGGTAACAGAGCTAGAACTAGTCAGCCAAACCAAGAGCATAAAGAGACCTCCCTAATGGTCAAAGAAACGCCAAGTGGCAGTAACGCAACGCCAGTTTAATTTACCAGACTGGCAAAACTTTAACTGATTGCTAGCACCCCAAAAGGACAAAATACAGGGCTAGCCCTCACACACGCTGGAGGTGGGAGATACCACATCACAGCCCACTGGACATTTCAACAATACCCATCAATACTGAAGATACACACGGTCTATGATACAAGTGCCCCATTAAAAATTGTGCTGAATAATATGCACACAACGTGATTGTACTTTTTTTTAAATGTTCTACACATCCCCTTATTACTTGAGGCTAATATAATGCATCTCACAGTTGAGAGAAAAGGACCCTTCCCTCTTAAATTCTATGTATCTTCAACACTAACTTCGTTGAAGACTAGGAATATATGACACGTGAATTTGAAAAACACACAAAAACAGAGTCGGGAGTGCCTCATACTGTCAGGCACGTTAACAGATGTCCACAGTGACAGTGACTGGTATTTTTTCTAGCAGCGTCAGGCCAGTACCCAAAACCCAACCAGAGGGGTGGGCATTTGGGGAAAACAGTCTTCATCCAATAAACAGAACGCCAAACACATGCAGATGAGGGCGGATACAGGGAGGTTCCCTCAAGCCGGGGCCTCCCTGGGAGACCACCCTGAAAACCCACAGGACAATATGACTGTGCCCATTTTAGAGGTGAGGATACCAAGGCCCAGAGAGGTACTGATGTGCCCCAGGTGACACTGCAAGTTACTGGTAAAGACTCAGCAGCCTGTGGCCTGGCCCAGGACGAGAGGGGAGGGCCCCTGGGCTCAGGTCAGATGCCCTAGAGTTGAGCCTAGACCCTTCCGAGTCCTGGCAAGTTCTCTAACCTCTCTGCATCCTCCCCTCTACATCTGCCAACTGTCCCGTGCTGAATGGTTATGAGATCAAATTAGAGGACATACCTCCAGCCTGGCAATGCCGGCCACAATCAGCACTTCCAAAAGAGCGTGATGCGCTCTCAGGCTCTCAGCCCCATCCCCACGCTTCCCACCGTACTCAGTGCAGCAGCAGACAGCCCCTCCAGTCCCCACAACAGCTGCCCGCACCACCAGTGACCGGCGGCCCAAGGCCACCCAAGGTCACGCAGTCAGGAGCCAAGCCAACTGGGACACGCCCTGGGACATCTCCAGCAGGACTACGGAAGTCTCTTCCCGACCGTCTGGGGGAGAGAGGGTGGGGGACACAGCTCGGCGACCCGGGTGCTACCCAGAGCAGGCCCAGCCCTGCGTGCCTCCCCGGGGCCCTGCCGACCAGGTGCTCCCGCTGAGCAGCTCTGCCCACTGAGCGGAACCCAGCGCAGGGCCTCCTGCCCAGATCATGGTGTTCCCAAGAACAGGAGGCAATTGCCCGGGCCGGCCAAGATTTAAAGGTTGTTTACTTTCCGACAGTTACTGCTTTGGGTAATTAATGCCACATAAAACATAATGGAGGCCATCATCACCTCAGAGAAGGGGGCGCTGGACGCCAACAGCGCGGCAATAACGGCAGGTGGAGGAAGGCACAACTCCACGCACACGGGGTCCAGCACGCGGAGTCTGTCTTGTCACCCGTGTGCAGGGTCACGCAAGCGTGTCCACACGGAGCACCGAACACGAGGCAGGCTTCCCCGAAAAGGCTTTGCCATCGACACACCCAGGTCTTGATCATGATGGCCTGTCGACTGTGTGACCTTGGGCAGGGCACTTAACCTCCTCACAGCCCCTTATGGCAGGGACCGGGCACCATGCCCAACACACAATGGCTCCCTTACATGCATGCGGTAAGTGTGTGTGTGTGCGCACAGAAGTAAAGGGCTCCGAGTCCTAGATACTCCGTAGAGAAGGGACTGCGCCCAGGGCTGGAGCAGGGAAAACGCAAGATGCCCACTTGTCTTCGGCATCTTGGGAGGGCCAAAAATGAGGACCGGCTCAGAAAAAGGACAGAGGCATGTCAAAGCGACACAGGGGCCAATCTGAAGGAGCTCCCACTAGCCACCACCGGAACACACCGGGCACGAACAGAGAAACAATGCTGCTGAGTTTTAACACAGAGAGTAAAATAAATACCCACACGTCCATACTGATGTAATAAATACGTGAATGCACAAATTAATGGTAAAGAATAAAAAGCTCCTTCTTACAGTAGCATTCTAATTACTCAATGCAGAAAGAGGGAAATAAATAGAAAATCACCATTCAGCAAAATGCTACAGTAAAAACTGGTGCAAAAAGGATCAACTCACGAATGCTGCAGGAGGGGGCAGAAGCTGGAGGATCATGGACAACATAGTCTCCACTCACTGCCCCCCACCCAAGGTATTTATTAATGACAAAGGGGAAAAATACCAACTTTGCAGCACAGAAACCTGGCAGACACCCCTGACTCATCCAGGTCAGCACCACCGCAATGAGACAGATCGGCATCCTGAGCCCCTAGTACAAGGCACTAGCCGGGGCACACGGTCGCTTCTGTGGTATTCTTGCCAAATATGCAAAACCTCAGTCTCATTATTTAAAAACATCAGACAAACCAAAATTGAGGGCATTCTATCAAATAACTCAGCAGTAAGCATTCTTTAAGTCTGAAGGTCATGGAAGACAAGGAAAGACTAAGGGACCATCACCAAGTGCAAGGGACTAAGGGGACACGACAACAGAATGTCACGTGAGGGGGGCGCCGCGGGGGCTCAGTCACCTAAGTGTCTGGCTCTTCGGCTCAGGCGGTGATCTCAGGGTCGTGAGATCAAGACAGTGACGCTGGGACTCGCGTGCACCAGGGAGTCTGCTTCTCTCCCTCTCCCTCACCATGCCCCCCACTCTCTCTCAAATAAATAAGTCAATTTTTTAAAAAAATGCCATGTGAGATCCTGGCTGGAATCCTGGAGCAGAAAAGGGACAGCACTGGAGACACTAGTAAAATGCGAGACTGTGGCAGAGGTAAGAGCATCAAACCAACGTAAGTACCAATCACTGTACCACGTTTATATAAGACGTTAACATTACGGGAAGCTGGGCAAACGGTATGTAAGATCTTGGTACTATTTTTGACTGTTTGTACCTCTTAATCCCCTCTGACATTTTAATTCTAAAATTATTCTCTTCTTGGGGCGCCTGGGTGGCACAGCGGTTGAGCATCTGCCTTCGGCTCAGGGTGTGATCCCGGCATTATGGGATCGAGCCCCACATCAGGCTCCGAGCCCCACATCAGGCTCCTCCGCTATGAGCCTGCTTCTTCCTCTCCCACTCCCCCTGCCTGTGTTCCCTCTCTCGCTGGCTGTCTCTATCTCTGTCAAATAAATAAAATCTTTTAAAAAAATAAAAATAAAATAAAATAAAATTATTCTCCTCTTCCTCTCCAAAATGCTCTGGATGTCCAAGTTCCACCCAGAACTGTGGACAGTAAACCTAGGTGGGATCCGGGAATGGTCTTGCTCGTAAGCACTGCTGGCTGATTCTAAACCAGGGGCCTTTGGGCCCTGGGACATTGCTAAGCATTTTTTAAAATTGTCTGATACGCTCTCAGTACTGGGAATGGTTACCTCTTTTTCCTATTTTATTTCCTATTTGGTTACCATTGGTTCACAGGAAACTCACTAATTTTTGTATGTTGAGCTTGTATCCCGGCACACTGATTAAATGAATCTTTAATCTATTAACAATATGTAACTGCAGATTGTCAACCCATTTTGAGTTAACTGGTAAATTTAACAGTAAGGTAAACTAAATGGTAACTGCATACGGTTCAACTTAATACAATGGTTCTTGCAGATCGATAAGCAGAAAAAGGAGCAATGTACAGATATAAACGGCCAGTTTTTTGTAAAAGAAGTGAAAAGGCTTATAAACATATAAAAAGATGTTCAATTACACCCATAACATTTATTAGAAATTAAGTAAATGCAAATTAAAATAAGGAGCTTGGGGTGCCTAGATGGCTCAGTTGGTTAAGCGTCTGACTCTTGATCTCAGCTCAGGTCTTGATCTCAGGGTCGTGAGTTCAAAATCTGTGTTGGGCTCCATGCTGGGCATGGAGCCTACTTAGAAAAATATAAAAATAAAAGTAAAACAAAAATAGAACAAGGAGCTTACTTTCTGTGTGCATATTAGAATGGTTTAAAAGGTTGACAACCTAGAGCCCAGGCATGGATGTGGAGAAACAGGTACCCTCCTGCTCAGATGGTCGGGGTACGAACATAAATTGTTAGAACAAAGGACAGTAAAGAGTAGAAAACCGAATCTCTAAGATAAGGTCAGAACTCTCCGAGATAAGATCAGAACTGTGACTCACTCAAGCACCTCCCCTCTGAGCCCTGCCCTGCACCACATCCTGGGCTGAAGTGTTCACGTGCCCTTTCCTGGCCAAGATTTTGGAGGCAGGAGCCAGACTTCCTGGTCATTCAGATTCCGACCCCCGACATCTGGTCCTGAGCAGCCCCATTTTCTGTCTCAGCCTCTGATAAGATGAAGGGCTTTGTGGTCCCTGTCCATGCAGCCCCAAGACAACCTAAGCCTCTCCTTTCCCCTTACCCCCAGGCCTCCCAGAGGGCAGGCACCTAGGACTCCAGAACTGCTCCACCTCAGCCTCTGCTTGGGGGGGGCGGGGGGGGGAGCAGCCACGCTTACAGAGGGCCCAGCTCTCAGGCCACATCTCAGCCAGGTGAGCGTGGGACCTGGCCAGGCCAATGGTTCCCTCCGTGGGAATGCCAAACCAGAGGCAGGGAAAGACAGCACCAACCCCTCTGGGGGGCTGGGCTGAGGACCTATATCCTCAGGAGCTCTCGGTGGTCTTACCGTCTGCCCTGGGCTAGGGAAGCAGAGAAGCCGGGAGGCAGAGAGGGCGTAAGGCAGATTCCCAGAGAAGAACGAAGTGAGTCAGAGAGTTCTCCCGGTGTTCGAGCCTCTGGCTTTAGTTTGCTCCTGTGGCCCGGGCTGCAGCCACGCCCTGAGGGTCTCCGCTCTGTGTGATGCCAGCAGAGCCAAGAGTGGCCAGCAGAAAAGGCCTCCACCACCCCCTCCTTACACCATCAAAGGGATGGACAATAACAAGTGCTGGATGGGAGTAACTGGAATCCTCCCGTATGCTGCTAGCAACGCATATGGTGCAGCTGCTCCGAAACAGTCTGGCGGATCCTCAGAACATCACCAGAGCCCCCGTAGGACCCAGAAATTCCACTCCTAGAAATCTTCACAAGAGAAATGAAAACACAGGTCCGCACAGAAACTTTTAGTGAGTACTCACAGCAGCCTATGCACACTATGCCGAGAGGCGGCACCAACCCCAACGTCCACTCACTATAATGGATAAACAGGACCAGGCCCACCCCTACAGGGAGTACTACCTGGCAATGAGAACAAGTGAGTTCTCATTCATGCTACAACTTGGATGGCCCCTGAAAACATTACCCTCGGGGCGCCTGGCTGGCTCAGTAGGTGGAGCGTGCGACTCTTGATCTCAGGGTTGTGAGTTCGAGCCCCAGGCTGGGTGTCGAGAGGACTTAAAAATAAAATCCTTAAAAAAACAGAACAAAACATTATGCTGAGTGAAGGAAGTCAGTCACAAAGACCACCATTTGTACAATGCCACTGATACGACGTATCCAGAACAGGCAACTTTTAGAGAGAAAGCAGAGAGTGGCTGCCTCGGGCTGGGGGTGGGGAGGAGGGAGAGAATAAAGATGGACTGCTTGCTAATAGGTGCAGAGCTTCTTTTAAGAGGGACAAAGTGTTCTGAAATGAGTGGTGGTGGTGGTGTAATATGTTTAGTTGAATATATTAAAAAACATGGATTGTGTACTTTAAATGGGTGGATTATATGGTATGTGAATTGCATCCCAATAAAACTGTAAAAACAGAGATCAGATTGAAGTACTACTCTGTGACCTGGGGCAAGTCACACAGCCTCTCTGGGCCTCAGTTTACTCACCTATAGTCACAGGGGGAGTGGGGAGGGGATAGGCTAGATCAGCACTTTCCAAACTTTAATACGTTTGTAAATCACCCGTTAACTTATTAAGATGCAGGTTCTAATTCAGTCATCCTGCAGCTGACCCAATATTCTTTTTTTTTTTTTAAGATTTTATTTAT
Source organism: Ursus arctos (assembly GCF_023065955.2). NCBI lineage: Eukaryota > Metazoa > Chordata > Mammalia > Carnivora > Ursidae > Ursus > Ursus arctos. The sequence goes on along the minus strand of NW_026622763.1, from coordinate 10,439,360 downwards.
CCATCTGTCAGAGCGAGCGAGCACAAACAGGGGGAGCGGCAGGCAGAGGGAGAAGCAGGTGCCCCCGCAGAGTAGGGAGCCTGATGTGAGACTCGATCCCAGGACCCCGGGATCATGACCCGAGCCAAAGGCAGACGCTTCACCAACTGAGCCACCCAGGCATCCGAAAATTTGTTATTTCTAACAAGCTTTCAGATGATGCTGGTTCATGGAGCACATTTTTAGTAGCAAGACAGAGATGAGATCTTAGGCCTCTCCAGGCCTAATCCTTTAGAAATCGACTCTTGCCCACCTCTGTGAATTCCCAGAGCAGTCAAAACTCAAAGAGCCCTCTAACCACCCACATGGAAGCTTCTGGGGCATGAACACCGGCGAGAGTGGCAGAGAAAGATCAAGAACCTCCCAAGTCTGCTTGAGCACAGAGCCCTCAGCTGGGCACAGGTGAGGTCCTCCTCAAGCTACAGCCAAGAATGGGACAGGGACCACACCTGCCTTGCAAGGTCCAATCCTCTGTTTCTGCAAAGGAGGAGGTGGAGAACAATGCCCTCAACACAGTGTCTAACAAACCCCTGCATACCTAAGCATCAATCACTGGGATACTTAGTGAGAAAACATTCATGTCCCACCCAGTTCCATGACAGCAGGAAACAGGAACTCCAAGAGACTCTGATGCTGATGGTCCAAGGACCAAACACCATCCTTGAGTCACTCCTGAGAGAAGCTAGGATCGCACTCCAAGAGAATGTGAAGAACATACTCCACATGCCGACAAGTTTGTTCCTCCCTCCAGACCTCAGTTCCCCATCAACAAGAGGGGGCTGGGTAAGATCCCCCTCAAGGTACCCAAAGGACATTCCTGTGTAAGACAAGGTGACCGGGAACGGAGAAGGTAGAAGAAAGGCCAGCTTGGCCTCCAACCAAGATAAACACCAACCCACCCAAGCAATGCATCTTTTTGCTAGAGAGCTCTGCAAGAAGAGTTGCCCATGGGGACCTGTTGGAGGGACTCGGAGTCCTGAGAAAAATGAGGTAGGAACACCAGTTTCTAATTAACATCAAGGAGCATTTTTCCATCTCCCAGTGACCTCTACAGACTCTGAAGCTGTCAAGCCCAGGGCCTGGGAGCTGAGAGTTCTGGGCTCACACCTGGCCCTGGCCCTAGCAGGTTGGATGGCCCAGACATTCCATCTTGACTTGGGCCTCCTTCCTTCTCTTGTGAAATGAAGGGGTTGGAACAATCACAGCAGCTACTTGGGAGAGTGGCTCCTTTAAAACAAAACAGATGAAAAACACCTTCCTCATTCAGAGCCGAGAATCTGTACACATTCTTCTAAGTAACAATTCTAACCATAGTTCAGTAGCCCCCCGAAATCTGACTCAGGGACCATTTTACAAAGAACAGGGTGGTTCTTCCTACCCTGGCCTACCTTCCTGCACTCCTCCCCTCCAAACAGCCATGGGGAACAGCCAAACTTAGCAGCAGAGGGAATCAACATTTATCGAGAGACCCAGTGATATACAGCATTTAAATGTGATTATCTTCCTACAATGTACCGTACAAACTCTCACCTATCCCCCTGTGCAGCGACCACAGCAAAGTGTATTAAGCCTGGTAGCCTGTCCCTCAGCCTCACTGATGGTCTTTCCCGGTAGCCAGGCACCGGTTTGGTTTAGGAGTAGGACACGGAGGGGCCTGGCAGGCAGCTGTAGCCCGCAAGCTACTGGCCAGGGGCAGAGCGCAGTGCACTCTGGGGCCAGGGAGAGCCTGCCAGTGACCACAGAAATGTCATTGCTGCTGACCATGTGGCAGCTGTGCGGTGCTCTGATGAGCTGGTCTGAATTACGGGCACAAGGATCAAGTCTGTGGGGGTAGCCCCTGGAAATTCTGGTATGTGCTGTTTGATGGCTTTCACAGTAAAAAGCCAAGATACGTTTGTAGGAGAACAAGCTAGCCGAAAGATTTTCTGCCCAAGTGAAAGAATCTGTCAAGCTGGTGAGCAGAAGAACTGCATTAGAGAAGCCTTCAAAGCCCTCCCTGCAGGGGCAACCAGTCCTCTGGCACTGCAAACTCCGTGCCTGGCAGCGCGTGGCAGAGATAAGAACAGGTGCACCTTTTCCCCGGCGGATAGGGCAGACCTCCTTGAGTGAGAGCAGAAAAGTGAGCCCCAGAATTTCATTCCATGTAGTAACGACATGACGCCTGGAAGGTGACCCACAGAGGCATCAAAATCCTTCCAGTCCCAAGTGACTAAGGCCAAAAACACCTTAAAGACATCTCAGAAGAATGCTGAACATCGATGGAAATAGTGAACAGTTTGGATAAAACTGGTCAGCTTCAGGAAAGCCTAAAGCATCCTCGCCCACCAAGATGCTATGAAAGAAAAGAGGGCAGCTTAAAGGATAAAGTGACCGCGAGGCACCTGGAAGGCTCAGCAGGTTCAGCGTCCCACTCTTGGTTTTGGCTCAGGTCATGATCTCAGGGCCATGGGATCCAGCCCCACACTGGGCTCCCTGCTCAGGGATTGAGATTGAGATTGAGATTCTCTTTTCCTCTGCCCCTCCCCCCCCGCCCCCGCAACCCCGTGCTCACGCTCTCAAAAATACATAAATCTTTTAAAAAAAAAAAAAAAAAAAAAGAGGGGCCCTTGGGTGGCTCAGTCGGTTAAGCGGCTGCCTTTCAGAACCCTGGGATCGAGCCCCGCATCGGGTTCCCTGCTCAGAGGGGAGTCTGCTTGTCCCTCTCCCTCTGCCCCTCCGCCCCAGTCCCCACATGCACTCACACACTCTCTCAAATAAAGAAAAACCTAAAAATATATATATATAAAGAAAGAAAGAAAGAAAAGAATGAAGTGACCACAAACGAACACACAAAGGGCACAGGAGAGGAATGATAAAGGGAGCTGGCTACAATCTCTGAAATGACACTCCCCGGCTCTCTTTAGAGAAGATTACAGGAATAACAGCAACGTGGCATCATACAGACAGAAAGTCAGGAAACAGATACCAAGATGATCAGAGGTCATTTTGAAGAAACTCAATGATGCTATTAACAAGGTTTCCCTAAAGGGGCGCCCGGGTGGCACAGCAGTTAGGCGTCTGCCTTCAGCTCAGGGCGTGATCCTGGCGTTATGGGATCAAGCCCCACATCAGGCTCCTCCACTATGAGCCTGCTTCTTCCTCTCCCACTCCCCCTGCTTGTGTTCCCTCTCTCGCTGGCTGTCTCTCTCTCTGTCGAATAAATAAATAAATAAAATCTTTAAAAAAAAAAAAAAAACAAGGTTTCCCTAAAAAGTCTAGAGAGAGAGAAACCAGAGTATTTCACAAGTGGCATGATGAAAACGGCACGCACAAGCCCGTGCGGTTCAAATCCAAGTGTGCGGCCAGAGCAGGCGGCCCTGCAGTGTGAAAATGCGTGGGGCAGGGGGATTCGGAGAGCTCCAGCTGAAGTCCACACCTGGGCTGCGTCAAGATCCTGACCTGCGGCTCCGGGGGGGGGGGGGGGCACGTACTGCCCAGAAACAGGGAAGCTTCCTGCAGTGTATGAAGGCATCAGGCTCACACATCTCAACTTTGGCTCCTGCAGGAAGATGGGCAAAGACCTGGAGAAATCCAAAGTGGATCAGCTCCCGTGAAAGAGCAGCTCAGCAAGCGTGCAGGTGGTGGCGTGGACGGAGAGAGAGCTCAGTCATGGAAGAAAGAAATGGCCGGGTTCCAGTCGGAAAGGTAGCTTTCCCCAAGTAGCTCCTTGGTGCCCGCTCTTCCACAGGCAGCCCAGGGCTGCGCCCAAGGTCACTATTAAATGAACCTTGTTTCCGAAGCTTTGTCATCTGCGGCCTTGCTGACCCCAGAGGCTACCCCTCCTAGGGCGAGACAGTTCTGGGATTATCAATGCCTCGCCTTTGTGTGTGCCTTTCATATGCAAACCAACCAATCCAGACACCACACCCCCACCACCTCCTCCAAGGGCTTTAGCCCTACCAGAACCACTCCAGGGCCAGGTACCCGACAAGGGACAGCTCCCAGGCCCCAGAGCCACTCCTAAGCCTGTTTGCTCCGCCTCGTCCATTCCTTCCTCAGGACACCACAGTAAAGGCTCTTGTCCAGGTCTTCCCCTCAACCTCTGCCTCCTGACCGACTCTGGTGCCTCCCCCACGGAGCCCTGCATGGGGGTTGTGCCCCCTCCTCTTGAGAACAGTGACCTGCATGCTATCTTTCAATGGCAATTGTCTCCTTATCTGTTCTTGGCCTCACTATGCCTGAAAAACAAGAAAACCTACATTTTAAATAGATCTGGACATCCCCCTGCATCATCAGGCTCCCTTGGGAGCTGGAGGGGTTAGCAGTGAGGGAGGGACACAGGGTGATGGGCGGACTGGATCCCCAAGCACCATCCTCTAAACCTCTGCAGGTATACGGGGCATCTGTGGTGCCTTCTCTCTAAATTCACTCTAAGTGAGGCCTATTTCATTTATCCTGTTACCGAAAAGATGCTGCATTGTTCTCATTTCTGATACAGTGCTTCCAGAATATAGATGGTATTAACGTTAATTCTTTTTTTTAAAGATTTTATTCTTTTATTTGAAGATCATGACCTGAGCTGAAGGCACACGCTTCACCAACTGAGCCCCCCACGCGACCCTAACATAATTCTTACGAATGTATCATTCCCAGGTCACTGAACGCTCTGGAATTAGACTGTGTTAACTGGTCCACTCAAGTCTGACATAAGCAGGAGACCTTTGAAACATTAAAAATCATTTCTATATGCTGTGAGCTGAGATAAGATAATCTGTACAGATAAGATAATCTGTACAACTAACCTCATTATTCATTTCAATAAATGTTCGTTGGTTTGTATTTTTATTAGTTTATTAATTCACGGATGAATCATGAGGAACTGACATTTGGAAAACCGTCCCTTATTTTGTTTTTATTTCTTTTTTTTTATTTTTTTTTAAGAGTTTTATTTATTTATTTATGTGACAGAGAGACAGCCAGCAAGAGAGGGAACACAAGCAGGGGCAGTGGGAGAGGAAGAAGCAGGCTCCCAGCGGAGGAGCCTGATGTGGGGCTCGATCCCAGAACGCCGGGATCACGCCCTGAGCCGAAGGCAGAGGCTTTAACGACTGCGCTACCCAGGCGCCCCTGTTTTATTTCTTTTTTAACCTGTGTTATTATGCCATTTATAAAATTCTTTGCTGATTAAACACTTCTAAATTTTATGTACCCAAAATAAAGTGTCCTTGCATGGCAAAAACAAACGAAAAACAGCAACAAGTATTTCATTTCACTCTCAAAACAACACGCGAAAGTGGGTGTGAGGTCTTCCACAGAAAACACCGGCTGACAACAGGTTCAGTGAGCTGAGAAAGAAGAGAGAGCCAGACCCCGAACCGGGGTGCATCCAAGTCGAAAATTCCCGGCTGCTTATCTGCCACCGAATTTCTAAAAAAGGATCATTAACAGTGTCATCCAAACCGATGTTACCAAGAAGGGCAAAGACTTTTTTAAATTTAACACCACATGCTGGACACCTTCCACGGATAAACACAAGGGTCTGCCTCATGCTTTTCCTAGTGTTCCACTCTAAGAAGGTTCCACACTCAATCAGTTCAGGTGGGACAATGTGACGTAATAGAGGTACATGCCTCCATTCCTTACATTGTAACATGAACGCCAGAGTGCCAAAGACTTGGAAAAAGCATTTTTAAGAACAGGTGAATAAATTAAAATCCTGAAGTAGAGAAGCCCTTTCCCATATGGGACATGAAGAAACACACAAAAAGAATCAAGGAAAATCCAATAACGTGATCCCATAAAGAAATTGTAAAAACCTACACTGTGTAAAAGAAAGAACAAGCAAACGAATGAAAAATGGATGAAATAAATGAAAACATGGAAAAAAATTTTTTTTAAGATTTGTTTATATGAGGGGCACCTGGGTGGCTCAGTTAGTGAAGCGTCTGCCTTCGGTTCAGGTCATGATCTCAGGGTCTTGGGATCGAGCCCCGCCTCAGGCTCCCTGCTCAGTGGGGAGTCTGCTTCTCCCTCTGCCTCTCCCCTCCCCCACTCGTGCCGTCTCTTCCTCGCTTTCTCTCTTTCAAATAAATAAAATCTTTTTTTTCAAAAAAGATTTTATTTATTTGAGAGAGCTTGTGTGTGCATGCAGGGAGAGGGGCAAAGGGACAGGGAGAGAGAATCTCAAGTAGACTCCCTACTGAGTGTGGAGCCCTACACGGGGCTGGATCCCAGGACCCCAAGATCATGACCTGAACTGAAATCAAGAGTCAGCCACTCAACCTACTGAGCCACCCAGGTGACCCTGGAAAAACAGAATTCTAACACATCATCCCAAATATGAAAAGAGCCTGTACTAATACACAAGGATAAAAATCCCACCTGAAAAATGGGTAATACATGAAAAGCATACAGAATGGTAATGATCAAAGAACATAAAAATTATATATATTCAGGGGTACCTGGCTGGCTCAGTCAGTGGAGCACGTGACTCGATCTCCAGGTTGTCCATTCGAGCCCCACATTACGTATAGAGATTACTTAAAAATAAAATCTTTAAAAAATATACACATATATATATATATTCAACATCATCAAGGAAATGAAAATTGCAATGGAATACCTTCTACCTTCCCCACTACTTTAAGGTTTTTAAGGTTAAAAGGCTTTGGCAAAGGTATGGAAGAACAGACATCTTTCATTCATTAACAGAAGTCATGTATGCCAGGCACTGAGCTACGAATAGCAGTGAACAAGGTCTCTGCCTGCAAGGACTGCGTATTTCAGGTGTGGTAGAGAGGAGGACCAGACGATAAGGCAGGAGGAAATAAACAATCATTCAATACTTATTGTTCGTAAAAGTACAAATAAGTACAACTTCATTGCAGGGCAATATGGCAGTACCTACGACAATGTTGTACTGGCAATTGTATTTCCAGATATTTATCCTGCAGATATTCTCACTCTCCCTTAAGCACAAGGTATGTGTACGCGCAAGCTCACTGGAGTTCTGGATGTAATTCTGGAAAAAAAAAAAAATGGAAACAAGCCTGATATTCCTCAAGAAAACAGATAACAGGACACCCAGAAAATGGACCATAATGTAACCAGTGAAGATCGACTTTTGTTTTTTGTTTTTGTAAGGTACCCACATAGAAAGACTGAAAATATTTTGTTTGGGGGATAAAAAAGAGCAAGTTGCTGAAAATACATAATATGATCCCATTTCTCAAGTCCGGAAACAACAGATGCTGGCGGGGATGCGGAGAAAGGGGAACCCTCCTACACTGTTGGTGGGAATGCAAGATGGTGCAGCCACTCTGAAAAACAGTATGGAGGTTCCTCAGAAAGTTGAAAACAGAGCTACCCTATGACCCAGCAATTGCACTACTGGGTATTTACCCCAAAGATACAAATGGAGTGATCCGAAGGGGCACCTGCACCCCAGTGTTTATGGCAGCGATGTCCACAACAGCCGAACTATTGAAAGAGCCTAGATGTCCATCGACAGATGAATGGATAAAGAAAATGTGGTGTGTATATACAATGGAATATTACTCGAGGCCATCAAAAAAATGCAATCTTGCCACTTGCAACGACATGGACAGAACTAGAGGGTATTATGCTAAACAAAGTCAATCAAAGAGAGACAATTATCATATGATCTCACTCATATGTGGAATTTAAGAAACAAAACAGAGGACCATAGGGGACAAGAGGAGAAAGTAAAATGAAATCAGAGAAGGAGACAAACCGTAAGAGACTCTTAATCATAGGAAACAAACTAAGGGTTGCTGGAGGGGAGAAGGCGGGGCGATGGGGTAACTGGGTGACAGACAGCGAGGAGGGCACGTGATGCAATGAGCACTGGGTATTACCTAAGACTGATGAATCACTGACCTCTACCTCTGAAACTAGTGATACATTATGTTAATTAAGTGAATTTAAATTTAAAAAAGAAATCAATCTCTGGAAATAAATAAAATAAAAAATAAAAATAAAAATAAATTAAAAAAGAAAGGGGCACAGAGCACCTGGGTGGCTCAGTCAGTTAAGCATCTGATTCTTGGTTCCAGCTCAGGTCATGATCTCGGTGTCGTTGAGACTGAGGCTGGAAGGGGGGCTCTGCGCAGAGTGTGGAGCCTGCTTGGGATTCTCCCACTCCCTCTGCCCCCTCCCCGCCCCACTCGTGCGTGTGGGCACGCTCGCGCTCTCTTTAAAAAAAAGGGGAGGCACACGCATTTCTATTAAGTATGTATCATGTGTGTCCAAATAGTTAGACAAAAGTAGGTTAATGTAGGACTAAGAAAAATCTGTGAAGTGGGATTATGGAAAACTTTCTACAGTACAAATTTCTGTACTGTCTGGCATTCTGTTTTATAGTAAGTATGTGCCACTTTTTTACTCAGGAAAAAAACACATTAAAAAAAAAGGAATGTATTTAAGGATCACTTGGCTTACTCAGTTTATATTCCCAAACTTCAAGCTAAAAATTAATCTGGAAAGAACACGTTAGCTATGGAGAAAGTGTAACAAGTAATCCTTTGCCTCATTCCTTAAATTCAAAGTCACTGATATAACTGGGGAGGGGGGCAAGGTAACTGTGCGTACCACTTGCCAAACACTGTTACTCACTTAGTTCTCTAGGCAACACACAAATGAAACCATTCTAACTCCACAGGTGAGGAATCTGAGGCTTCTAGAGATTAAGTGACTTCCCTAGAGTAGAGGCTGGTAAAAACGCAGCTGCCATCTGTCCTGGTCTGGGAGCAGGAAGACAGGACTTCCCCGCCCTGAGTTCTTATCTCCCTGGCCATTCCCTCAGGTCACTGTGGGTGGAGAGCATGCGGGGAGAGGGGAGCAACTGATTATGGTTTTCTGTTCAAGGAGGCATTTTCTACCCCCTCCATTCCTTCACAGTTCTCTTCCCCACTCACCCTCAGAGCTGCATCAGGAGTAGCAGGTGACGGGCACCGCTCCCAGAAATGCCCGGGGTGGGGGGGTTTCTCCCCTTCCAGAACTCTGCAGTTCGTTATCACATCATACCACTCAATCACTCCCCAGGCTTGCCTAATTGCACCACACAGGAGAGAAAAGCAGATTTCACCTCTCTCAGCCTATCCTTAAAATGGGAATAATACCTTTTCAGAGGATTATTCAAAAGAGAATATCAGAAAGTGTAAATTCTACAGTACTGAGCAATGCGTCACACACTAAAGGCTGAGGTCCTTGCACAAAGCTTTACTTTGCCGAGGATCCAAGCAAAGTAATCCTCAATGAAACAGCTCACATCATGTAGGGAGGGGTCCAATGCCTTTGTAATCACAAAGTTAAAGACAGTATTTTAACAACCTGTGTAGGAAATGTCTCCTCCGGATTAAGTCTATTACCTGGTTTCATTCACAGTGAATGAAGTGAATGAAGAATAGTGAACTTCAGCAGGCCTTCTTGGCTTTCATCTGTCCCAAAGCTACCACCTTACAGTTCACAGTTCCAAAAGGTGCAATTCTTAGTTCTAGAACCAATCCTGTGTTAATCTTTGAATTAGGAAAAGGGTAAAAATAGCAAAAAATTTCGAAGTCCCAATTTGATAACCTTGTTAACTTCCAAAACAGAATTAGGGATGGGGTAGGGCAAATAAATAAAAATTAAATATATATACACACACGTGTGTGTGCGCACACGTGTGTGCGTGTGTGCGCGTGCGAGTGTGTGCGTGCGCACGCGTGTGTGCGCGTGTGAGTGTGAGTGTGTGTGTGCGTGCGCGTGCGTACGCGTGTGCACGTGTGTGTGGCATTAAGGCAAACAAGTGTCCACTTCATCATCAATATGTCCTACGTGCCAGATACCATTGCGGTGCTCTATGGCATTAACCTATTTTATCCACATAGTAGCATTTACTCTGTAGAGATCTTATTTCCTCCACCTTACAAATGAAGAATGGAAGGCACTGAGAGGGTAAGTGACTTGCCCACATGGCCGCCCAACAGCTCAGCCTCAGCAAGGCAGCTGGGGAACGTGGCCATCTGGTCTACCACTCCCGCCGTATCATTCACTCTGTGTTCCCCTAATCTCAGCCATCCTAAACCATTCAGGGTTCTTCAGACAGACAGTGTGCTTAACTGCAACCCATCCCACCACCGTGTGCACCAGGCTCACGCACGCACGTACGCACACCTCATTCTTGCCTTTGCTTGGGGCTTTTCTGTCTCCTCACTAAACCATCCTCTCCTTCCAAAGGACAGAAATTTCATTCCATGAATGAATGTAAGATGCCTGTAAGAATCCATTACTATATTTAAGATCCAAGAGTTCTTTGGAAGAAGATGCTAAAGCTTCCTCTGTAACAAGCCATTCTTGCAAAGCTGTTCCTTATCTCCAAGTCAGAACTCCCCACACAGGTTGCCTGGGGTTCTCTTTCCTCTCTTGTCCCTAATTATTCCCCCCACGGCACACTTCTACCCCTTCCTTCTGGCTCCAGCCTTTAGGAAAGATCTGGCCAATGACAAAAAGGTTGATCTGGGACATTGCAGACCTCTATGCAACAGCTGGCCACCCATTCCTTAGGACTCCATGTCAGAAGAAGAGGACATACTTTGTTTTACAAACAGTTTTCACCATACACAAAATTAGCCACTGGGCTTGGTGGTAAGACACCACACGTAACACACTGGCTTCACACTGCACTGAGAAGTGAACATCCGATGGTTTAAGGATCTTACAGACAGAGCATCCCCTCCTGTTTTCAGAGACCTTTAAAAACACCATTACAAGGAAGAGGATATGGCATGGCCTCAAAGAAACAGTGTAATAGATGTCACAGAGCCAATGCAATAAACATCAAATACTATTAGCAGGTAACTCTTCAATTAACGAAAAAGGTTTTAACTGATGTGTCAAAACTACTGTTTTTAACTGAATCAATGACTATTTGTCATGTGACACAGAAGTAGAGGCTACTTTAAATAAGATATGCCAAAAAAAGATATTCAGTTCAGCATTATTAATAACAGCAACAAAAAGGGAGGAGAGAAAAAAATGAAATGGAAATAAAGTCACGCCTACTGTTCAATTTTCTGAGTATCTATAGAGTATCTACTTCAGTGTCAAGGCACCCAGCTTACTGTCAGGGATACAATGTTTTAAAAAGACAGATATGGCTCTTCCCTCATAGAGTTTCCATTCTATTACAGGAGACAGTAAAATAATTACATTGTCTATTTTCTTCCAGCAGTTATGCCACTATGCTCCGGTAAATAACAAAAAGAAACAGAGAAATAATATGCAGACATTTTAAATGATGGTAAAAAGGTTTTAGTGATGACAGAAAATGGGGCACCTGGGTGGCTCAGTCAGTTAAGCGGCTGCCTTCAGGTCAAGTCATGATCCCAGGGTCCTGGGATCGGGCCCCAGACCCAGCTCCCTGCTCAGCGGGGAGTCTGTTTCTCCCCATCCCTCTGCCCCTCCCCCTCCCTCTTCCCCGACTCATGCCCTATCTGTCTAATAAAATCTTTAAAAAAAAAGAGACAGAAAGTATTACAAGAACAGTTTTTAATAAAATCAAGAAACAATTTTATGAAGAATTTGATCTCATCGATGTAAAAAAAAAAAGGTATACAAAGGAGATGCAATGATTGTAAAATCCATCTGTAAGAATATTTGATTTAGAGTAGCTAAGAAAAATGATGAAAGGAACTTTTACACTGGAATAGGGACAATTTCCAAGCCACAAGGAATAGTTCAATGTGAAATGGGGCAAGAATCAATGACTATCAGGGCTATTGGACAAACACCTATACATGGGTCTGTTTCTGGACTAATACTCAAGAATACAGCTTTTTTAAATGCTCCAAGTGGCATTTTAAACCAGTGAGACAAGGATAAAATAGGCAGTAACTAGTAGGTTAACTATTTAGAAAAATAAAGGTAGACCCTTATATCACATCATAAATTCCAAATGCAACGTGACAGTATAAATCTCACTGGTAAAGCTGAAATGTGTGTGTGTGTGTGTGTGTGTGTGTCCGTATATATAATGTAATAATTCAAAACATCACTAAATACCTAATTATTAAGTTTCAAAAAAACATTCCAAATGCATTTCAATGTTAAAATTTAGAACCCTGGGGCGCCTGGGTGGCACAGAGGTTAAGCGTCTGCCTTCGGCTCAGGGCGTGATCCCAGCGTTCTGGGATCGAGCCCCACATCAGGCTCCTCCGCTATGAGCCTGCTTCTTCCTCTTCCACTCCCCCTGCTTGTGTTCTCTCTCTCGCTGGCTGTCTCTATCTCTGTCGAATAAATAAATAAAATCTTAAAAAAAAAAAAATTTAGAACCCATGAAATGAAATTTAGGAAACTACTAAGCAATTCTGGGGGCAGGCATTCTTAGAGTAGAAGAAAAGCTATTTTAAAAGACTGAAAGATTTTACAATAGACACTTCAAATAAACTTTTTACACACAAAAAAAAACCATGATATAGATCCCACAGCATGAATATAGTTATCACACAATAAATATAGTTAAACGGCCAGCAACCAACAGGAGAAAATGTCTGCAACGAACAGCAACTAGAAGGCTGACACCCTCCATATATGGCGTGCTCTTACCATCAACAAGATATAAACACCCCGACAGAAAAATGTGCGAAGAACACGAACATAATTGATGGAGAAACTTAGAAGATCAAGAACTCTATTTTACAATATTCAACCACACTGGCTGCTACATGCTAGCTCACGATAAGCACTATGATAGAAATGCTGCTTTAAGTTCTACGTTTCACTACTCAGACAAAAGCCACCATGTCCAATACTGGGAAAGAGATAGTAGAACGTGCCCGGCTGGCTAGTGTTGTCAGCTGGAGCATTCTGCTGCGAAGGCAAACGCAATTTGGTAAAAATGCGTCGAAAGCCTTATTCAAACCCTTTGGTCCAATAATCCTACTTCGAAGGTAATTTACTATTTTTTTTTTAAACATTTTACACAAAGACAACAACTAAAGCTAAGTGTCCATCCATGAAACTGGTGAAAGCCACGGACCTGTAACCTGTGATACTATGCACCCATTACAAAAATTTAAGTTCTCAAAGCATTTTGAGTGAAATGAGGAAAGCTCATCAATCTAGTATATCCGGAGCTGGACTAATGCTTAAAGACGCACACATGAACGTACGTGGGAATCAGGTTAGCAGCGGTCCTCGGGTGAAATTGGAAGCGATTTCAATTTTTTCTTCTCATCTTCTTCCTTATACGTGTCTAAATCATCCAAATTTTCGGGGCGCCTGGGTGGCACAGCGGTTAAGCGTCTGCCTTCGGCTCAGGGCGTGATCCCGGCGTTATGGGATTGAGCCCCACGTCAGGCTCCTCTGCTATGAGCCTGCTTCTTCCTCTCCCACTCCCCCTGCTTGTGTTCCCTCTCTCACTGGCTGTCTCTATCTCTGTCAAATAAATAAATAAAAATCTTAAAAAAATAAAATAAAATAAAATAAATCATCCAAATTTTCTACAATGAGCATGCTCCTTTAATAACCAGGAAAATGCAACTTAAAAAGTATCTAAAGTAAATACACCAAACTGACACAGGATGGTAACAGCATAAGGCAACTCTTTTCCCGTTTTAACTTTTCTATCCTGAACAAAGGAGAAAGTCTGTTTTTTGTTTTGTTTTTTTTAAATTTTATGTATTTATTTGACAGAGAGAGAGATAGCCAGGGAGAGAGGGAACACAAGCAGGGGGAGTGGGAGAGGAAGAAGCAGGCTCCCAGCAGCGCAGGGAGCCCAATGCGGGGCTCGATCCCAGAACCCTGGGATCACACCCTGAGCCAAAGGCAGAGGCTCAACGACTGAGCCACCCAGGCACCCACTGAACAGAGAAGAAAATCTTAAAAAGGCCTAGCATGAGGAGTGCCAAACATGGTGCAAAGCTGGCTGATTACAGGGAGGAGGGCTTGGAGGCAAGGCAGGCCAGGCAGGCAAAGGCTTTGCAGAGGAGGGGGAGGGTGGATGGCGGGTGCACACTCAGTGTCTCCACTCACTCCTTCCTCAGCACCGCAGCATGGGGCCAGGAACAAGACCAGCCTCGGAGCCCAGCGCTCCGTGAACATTAGCGCATCTCTTCAGGCTACCTTTAGGCAAAAAAGCAGAGGCCCGGGGAGGAAAGCAAAGCTCCCCAGGTTGGTAGCATTTGACCTTCTTTGCAAAAGAAAGAAAACGGCCGAAGCCAGTCCACAGACAAGCACAGGGGCACAGAGGTCCTCGTCCACAGGGTCGCATCCCCAGCGGTCAGGGCCCGAGTCAGGCGCCTGGCAACTGACAGAGTTTGGGCTTGGCAACCAGCTGAGGCCACAGAGCTACCCGCAGGGAGCATCGTACCCTGCCACTGGGCCACCCCAAGCCCGGGAGGAGGCTGCTTCCATCCATAGGCGGATGCAGAGCCCCCCGCCCAGAAGCTGGCAAGCCCGCAGAGGACCAGCCTGAGGATCGGGCTGATTCCCACCCCTGGCGGGCTCTCCAAATTAAGGCCTCCAAGTTCTACGGAAGGGCGGCAGGCCGGGGACGACCAGCTGCTTCCACACTGCAGCTCCCGTGCGATTCAGTGCGACCCCACAGAGCACACCGTGGTCCCCCTGCCCCTCTGCTCTGCCTGCTTAAAAACACAGGGGCGATTAAGCCACTTGATGCCAGGGTGTCGACGAGGTGACCCGGGAAGGAAGTGCAATAAACACATACACACGATCACACAGAAACCACAAAAAACGCCATCTGTTAGGACACTGATCCACGTGTCCTGATAAAGGGAATCAGCAACTGTACAGCCATTATCATACCAGGCACTCTAAACAGCTGCATTCTTTCATGTCACAAAATTACACTTCTCCGTTTACATCAAGACACAGAGAAAAAGGAAAGGCAGCTCAGTCACGGCGTGAGGAAGTGCAAGAGTGGAGATTCAAATGGCAAAGCCCGTGCCACTTGTCTCAGGAAACGGTGAACGGTCCTGGCGCCACCACCACATGGGACTTCTGCCTGGCACGCGTGGAACCGAAGGGACAGCAGACCTCATATATCTAAGGTGCTCCATGTATGTCCAGCAAAGGATACGGGCCACGGTCACAGTAAACAGGAATTCTAACAACAGCTGCCGATGACAGCCTCTGCCCCGGGGAGGGCGCACCCCCGGCTGGCCCGAGCAACTCCATACTGAGCCGCCCACCTTCCAGACCACGACGCGGAGGCTCAGGGAGCTCTCACCGCCAGGAAGTGGAATCTTTCTGGCACAACAGTCTCCTTCCCAACTAACCCCACTGTGACCGGGCACGGAAACCAGCTAAGGAAGCCCAAGTGCGTCATCCGGGTCACCTCCCCGTTCCTGCTGGGAGGTCTGCCCCGCACCCAGGCTCTGCCCTGGCTTAGCGTGGCGGCCACTACCTTGGTTGAGATAGGTCAGAGTCTCTTCGTGCAGCTTCACGGCGGGCGATGTGGCCGCGCACAGCACGTACTGCAGGGGCGGCAGGCGGGCCTCGTTCTCGGGGGACAGCTGGGGCTCCTCTTGCTTGAAGATGGGCAGGGCGAGCACATCACTGCAACACACAGGAGGGGGCGGTCAGGAGCAGGGCCCCCAGGAGCCCACCGGCAAAGACAGAGCCAAGCTGGAGAAGTGGGCCCTGACCAGGGCCATCAAGGGCAACACAGCAGAGCCGCTGCAGTGTGCCGCCGGGGTGCAGACCTCACGCATCACCAGCGCTCCAGGATGCTCGTTTCAAACCGAGCCATCCAATCCTTGATTCTATTTTTCACTCAATGACCCTCCAGAGATTTACTGAATCAAATCAGGGAGGCAAAAACGCCAAGTTACCTAATATCTACAGATTACCGAAATCATCTCTGTGACAACTGGCAGCAACAGAGTGAACTTTAAATGCCACATGGTTGCCATCCACAAGAGATTGCTCATTATGTAGTCTTGCTCTTAGTCGAAGAATCTGAACAAACATTTTCATTTTTTTAAGTAAACTATTCTACTCCTCAGCGGCTTCTCAGACCAATTCAACCTTGTCCTCAGGGCTCTGTAAACTATGCAAATAAAACTGCATTTCACTCATCCAGGCTGTGACACCCACCACTCCCCATCTTTTTTTTAAAAAAAAAAAAAAAGGACAGTTGGCCCATAACCCTGATTTTAAGGGTCATACTAATACCTCCTAAATGCAAATGAGGAGGAAAGACTTAGGTTTTAATTCAATTTTCTTAATCAAATGCAAAATATCAAGATGCTCAGAAATCCTTTTCCTTCACCTCTGAACAAAACTCTCCACTATAACCAAAAAAATCAGCCTCCCATTAGCCTGGGACTTGTCTCTAGATGTACTTTTTAAATGCCCTGGCAAGGGAAAAAGGAAATTCTCGAGAACATGAATGACCCATGAGCAGGAGAGGCTTAGTTTAAGACCTCTAAATTATAAACAGCATAGAAACAGGTGCCCCAAAAGTGCCAGTGCCCTTATCTTGATAACCCTCCTCCCTCTGAGTGTCCCAGGTTATGAATCAGATTCACCGACCCCACTTCACTATATAAACAGCCGTCACTGGTACAACGTGTTCCTCATACAATACAATAAACCAGTCTTCTCTAAAACACAAACCCAGCACACACCCCAGCAATCCCAAACAATTCTCAGAAGTTAAAGTCTGGCTTGGAGCACACCTGGAAACTCTGTGTGGGGGCTGCCTCTGCCACCGTCCCCAGCCCAAAGACAGGAGCGCAGTGGTCTCTTGGCTCCCCCCACACCTCACCTTCCTTTTGCCACACTGGTGCACACTCCCAGCCCAAGTGGTTATCTAGGAACATAGGAGCAGCAGGCCTGCTCACCTGGGGATTGCATAATTTCATGTTTGCCGAGACTGTGTTAAGTTAATAATCCATGGGCTGCTGCCTTTAAATTTAAAGAAAAGAAAAAAAGAGAAAGAAAGGAAAAAAAGAAAAGGAAAGGAAAGAAAAAAGAGAAGTAGGGGTGGTAAGAACCATCACTCAACAGTAATTTATTTCAAGCCTGGCACCCTTATTTGCCAAGGAATAAAAGTCACGAGAACATCAAACAGAAAAGGGGAAGAAAGGAGTAAAGGCCACTACCTTGGTAAGGTCAGACAACTTGCAGAGGTTCTGCAGGGCAAGGAAATGACCGAAAATAAAATACACTAACCAAGGAAAAAGACAAGACTCTCTCTAGAGTTGAGGAAACCAATGGCATAGTCACTGACCATCACTTTGGCCTTCAATGAGGTCAGCCTCTAAAAGGGTTAAAACCCCAGTTTCCAAGACATGAAATAAAAAAATTTTTTCTCAACAGCATGGATCAAATGCTTCCTTATGCACGGTCCCTGAATGACCCCAGAAACCAGTATGGCTTTCTGGCACCTTTCACCCCAATTCCCACCCCACTTCCCAACCCCTGAAACAATACCAAAATCCTAAAAAGGTATCTAAGGAATTCCACAGACCAATTTCCATTTCAGAAGCAGAAGCACCTCCCATACAAGGGGAGAACTGTTCCTAATGGGATGACACTTTAAGTATCCAGGAAGTTTTAAATACACTCACATTCCACTCAAGGTCACCTTCAAACTCACTTTTAAGATATGGCAACATATTTAACGGCCACAAACTAAAATGTAGGCAAAACCACAACCATAACCCATCACACAGTACAATAAAAATGGACTCCATTGCAGCATTTCAGGCAGGTGAATGGACACAATTTTCTGCAGAGACTAACACCTGCCCTGTGGACTTGTGACATGCCCCAGAGCAGCTTCCCTCTGGTGACATTTCCATGGTCTGCAGGGAAGGCCATCATTCCCTAATTAAGTGTGAGAGTTAGGAGACCTCCTCCTATTCAGGCGCATGAATAAAAAACAGAGGACACATCAGATAAACCCAATCATTTCTTTGCTTCTGGAACGGGGCTGTCTTCAGAGAGGACTAGTGGACACATACTTATCAGAAACCAGGATTTCCAAATAACGTGTACTGTAAATCTGAGTGGGAACTTCTTGGGAGGGAGAAAAAAAAAAGGGCACTCAGAATAGCTCTCACTTCAGGGCTATCGGCACCAGCGATTCCTCCCAGCTCATCATTCACTTTCTCTGAGCCCATACCAAATGCCCTTTGGGTTAAATTAGGCACATTTCATAAACTGTGACTAGGATGGAAATAAAGACAGGCTAAAGCTGGTTCAGGCGAGTTCAGTAAATGAAATGACTGCCCATTAGTGCCCAGCGAGCTGCAGAACAGGGAAAAACAATCCTCCAGGAACTGAAGCTAACGGGGCTCTGACTTCCTTAAAGGGGATAAGAGAGAACTTTGAAAAACAAGCAGGACTTACTTTTCCCTTTGAAGAGCACTAGTCAAGTCCCTGCAGAAGAAGAAAGATTTCCATCAAGGGCAATAAACGTGCGCGCCCCAGGCCAATACACGCAAGACCACCTGGAGGGAGGGGGCAGCCAGTCCCTCTGAGCCCCCGCCCGCCGGCCCGCGAGGCTGAATCGCAAGGTCGGCCCTCGCCGCTCACTCTCCCCCTCCGGCCGCCCAAGGACACCGGAGAGGGCGCGAGGTTCGGAGAGACCCGGGCAGAGAGGGGCAAAGAGCAGGGGACTAGACTTCCCCGCGACGGGCACCGGACTGAGGGCAGGAAGTTTCTTCTGCTCCGACGCGAGCGGGGAGAGGAGAGACGGGGGAGGCAGACGGCCCCGGAGGCTGCGGCCAGCAGGTATGTGCTCCGCGCCCGCCAGGGTCGTCAAGGGACGACGGGTCCCGCCGGGGTCCGTCCCAGGCGGGACCCTGGGCGATGTCCCTCCCAGTCCACAAAAGGGCGGACAGCCGGGGGCGGGGGGGGGGGGGGGGGGCGGGCGCAGCGAGGGCACTCAGGACCCGGGACCCTGCGGCTCCCGCCCCGCCCCGGGACGTCCGACGGCGCCTCGCCCGCGGACCCCGGCCGCGCCCCGTCCAGCCGGGGCGGCGCGGCCCTTACCGCAGGTAGCTGCCGGAGTTGTGCTGGTTATAGTGCTCGGGCTGCGTGTGCCAGAACAGCATGGCTGCAGCTCCGCGCCCGCCGCGCCCCAGGCGTAGCAGCGAACCAGCTGCGGTCCGCGCTCACCTCTCCCGCTCCCCTGGAAGCCGCGCTCACAACCGGCGGCGCCGCCAGCCCGGCGCATTTATGGACGGCCCGGGGGCGGAGCCACGGCCGGACCCGCCCCACTCAGGCGGCGCGGCGGGGCGGTGGCCTTCGGAGGCCGCGCACCTGGCTGACCCGCTCGGGCGTGCCCTTCCCGGGAGCGAGCGCGCCTCGGGGCTGCGGGACTGGCGGGGGTGGCGCGGCCGCGGACAGGGGCTGAGGCCTGGCCTACTCTTTCGCCCCCGAGGGTGGAGTCCAGGTGACCCTCACCACCGCCCCGACGACCTCCCGCGTTTCCCCAGCGCACCGCCCTTGACTGCGCCCAGGGCGGGTCGCCACAGCGGCACCGCGGCTGGGGAAAGGCTGCCCTGAGCTTGGATGTTAGGGTCCCCGAACCGGACATTCTCCACCCCCTTACCTTGCTCTTGTTTTTTCATTCCACTTTACACTCTCTGCAATCGCGGTACTTTTTGTTCATTGTCTTTTCCACTAGAACGTAAGCTGCAAGAGGGCAAGGCCTGGACTCCAGCTCATCGTGTTTTCCCAGTGCCTAGAAAACTGCTTGGGATATAGTAAATGCTTCATAAATATTTGTTGAATAAATATGAAAAAAAGGAATGCATCGAGTGGGTAATCAGAGGAGGCTTCCTGAAGGAAGTGACATTGCGCCAAGACCTTACAGACTTGGAGGAAGCATCTCTCTGAGCATCTGGAGGGGAAGTGGGTCCAGGCTCTGGTTAGTAATTGCCAAGGCAGACCAACTTTAGCATGGCTGGGGCTGGGTGACCAAGGGGATAAGGAAATAAGGTGAGAGAGGTGGACACGGCAGATCACAGAGGGCCTGGCAGGCCCCGGCATGGAGCTGGGATTTCTAAGGGTGTTTTCAGCTTCAGAAGAGAAGTTGAATATGTGATTTGCCTTTTAGAAAGATCCGTCTGGAAGAAGTATAGACAGTGGCTCATGGTGCAGGGGGGGTGGGGGCGGGGGTGGTCAATAAGGACGGAGTGGAGGTCATGGAGCCATGACTCACACCCAAGTGATATCCCCCGCTCCATGCCACAGAGCATGGAACAGAGGAGCTGGACATTCTGTCTCTGAGTGTTGATGGAATGGAATGAAATCCCTTGAAGCCCCAGACTTGCAACTCCAGCTCCCCCAAGCATGGATGTGGGTAAAACCCTCCCTCACTCTGCTCTCGAAGCAACTCTTCCTCCAGCACAGGTCATGGCTGGCAAGACACTTCCTCAAAGCAGCTCTCAGGGACTACTACCTCCCCACTGCTCTTCTACCCCATGAGGAAAATAGAAATGTGTCATCCAAACCCCCGGCAAGGAAGGACTTACGGTGTGAGCCACGAGGAGTGCTGTAAGCAGAGAGCCCTTGGCCATCAGCCCCTTCAGGGACAGCCTTTGCGGCAGAGAGCCTCCTTGCCCACCCTCCCTGGGTGTCCACATCCCAATGCCCATTGAGACAGGAGAATGAAAGTCTGGCCATCTCTGCGGATTGGCTCTTTTAGCCCCAGGACTCCCCGAGGGGCCCGTCAAATGTGTCATGGGTACCTCCCATGGGACCTCCCTCAGTCCACTCCTGCTTCCTTCCCATCCCTTGCACAGGTGCTAATCTCAAGGAAACTTCCTAATAAACATCCTGAACGCTAAGCTCTGTCTCAGGGTCCATGACAAGCACAGCATCTAAGTGGGAGGCTCTCTGGGGTGGTGTGCGAAGAGCACACCCGTAATGGATCCCTTCACTGGACAAGTACCCCAGAGCACCTGCCACGTGCAGACATGGCACGGGGTGTGGGTGGCACTCTAACTGGAGAGGCCGGTGGGAAAGCAAGAGTAGAGGCTGCTCTAGGAGTACGACGGAGGGTTGTGGAGCTCTGGACAGCCCCCCGGGAAAGTGATGTCTCCTGCTGGATGGGTAAGCGGAAGTTAGGCCAATCTGTGAAGCGGGGCTTGGAGGAGGGTCTCCAGCTATGCACACAGCATGTGCAAAAGCCCAGAGGAAGGGCTCCAGTCGTGGGAAACAGATGACCCAGGTTCGGACCTGGGTTTTCCACCTGACTTCGTCAGGATCTGTGACCCTGGGTGGAATAAATGGACTGCGTGCTGCTTCTCTCATCAGGAGGGCCCTGTGACTTGCTTTGACCATAGAATGCCAGGGAAATGATGCTGGCCCTGTTCCAGGCTGGCCCCTAGGAGGCCGGGCAGCCTTCTGCCTCTGCTTTCCTGGAGTTCCGGACCATCCTGTAGAGTGGAGATCAAAGCCCAGCCTGCCCCCAACCATTCCAGCCCCATCAGAGGCCATCTCAGATTTGGCAATGGATCTGCTCCTGCAGATACCACACAGAATGAGCGTGAGTCCTGCCACCCGGCCCTGCCCAAAATGCAGACTTAAGAGCCCATGATCTTCGGCCACCATCAATTCCTGTCCTAAACCCGGGCATTCCTTTCTTGGAACGAGGTTGGGCAGATGTGCTGGGATCCAGATGTGTGTCTGCTCCTGAGTAGTAGCCTGGGGCCCCCCCAGCGTCCTCAAAGGACAGCACCCTCTTGGCCACTCCACAAGGGATGCCAGCTGCACTTAGAGGAGGTCACCATGAAGAATCTGGAGACTGATACCCGGGGGGATGGTTTCCACGAGTGAACAGGAGTTTAAGGATGGCCAAAGTAGGTGGGGAGGTATCCTAGCCAGAGGGAAAAGTCTGTATAATTATGTTTATCCCCGTATTGTTTATAATAGTAAACATTGGAGACAAAGGAAATGTCCATCAGTGGGAGGCTAGAGATATCATCTGCGGCCTGTTCACATGACGGAATTCTCCACACGCTTGAAAATGAACTAAAGCTCCATGGATGACACTCACAGCATGAGGTAAGGCAAAGAAGAGCAAGACGTGGATTACTATTGTATAATACGCTTTATCAGGTTTAGCAACATGCAGAATAGCACTAGCGGTTGTACACGAGTCTTTACCTATGCGGCAGGAAGTAATAGACCCAAGTCTCAGAGCAGGGATTACCTCTGCGGAGGGGGGCTCATGTCGGGGCTCACACAGGGGCCGTCAACTGTGGGCCATTACCATGAGCGGCCATTAGAACATTCTTATATATTCTGGCAATCTGAAATATTTCATTAATAGGTGTATTTTTAAAAATTTTTTTTAAGATCTTGTTTATTTATTTGAGAGAAGAGAGAAAAAGCATGAGCAGGGGAAGGGGCAAAGGGAAAGGAAGAAGCAGACTCCCTGCTGAGCAGGGAGCCCAATGCAGAGCTCCGATCCCAGGACCCTGAGATCACGACCCTGAGATCACGAACTAAGTCAAAGGCAGACGCCTAACCAACTGAGCCACCCAGGCACCCTTCATTCATAGATTTATTTTTGGGTACATGCAAAGCCCAGAAGCATCGGCAGCCAAGGGTGTGGCATAGAAAAGAAAAGAAAAGGATCACATTTGCCCTGAACCACAATTCAAGTTTCACATGCTTTGCCTGGAGAGGACAGAGCCCCTTCTAAAACAACTGGAAAAGGCAGGTATGGAGGCTCCCAGGTATTTGTAGGTAGCAAGCAGCTTCCCGTCTGCCCAGACCCCGTGACCTTTCCCTGGACAGGCCCAGCCCATGCCCTGATGTCAGCCCCTCAGGGCCCATACACGGACGAGGGACTGCTCATTCTGGGGGAAGGTGAGAAGGAGGCGTCCACACCTGCTGTCCACGTCCTGGGAGGGCAGCGCTAGTGGACTAACAATGTCTGATGCTAAAAAGCCATTGATTTTGCTGACTGGGGCTCCCCGAAGGGGAGAAGAACTGAGACCCCCAACTGGGGGTTTTGGGAATAGCTACTCTGGGCTGGATGCTTTTCACAGTAGCCCTGGGGGGGAGGGGCAGTGTACCCTTTTGCAGACGGGGAAGGAGAAGCTGCCACAGAGTAAGGGAGCAGCTGGAGTGTGTAAGGCCACACTCCAGGAAGAGGCCGAGGGCCAAGAGGAGGGGCAGACTGTGGTGCCTGCATAGCCACCCCTCCCTAGAGGGACACCTTGTCTGCCCCTTGGCAAGGTCCCCGGCAGGTTCCCCTAGGTAGGGTGCCTCTGCAGAGCTCATAGGCAGGCATTTCCTCCTGGGGAGAGCCTCTCCCGTGGGTGCTGTTATGCCCACAGGCTAAACACGGAGAGTGCAACACTGTTAGGCTGGAGGCCGGGCCAGCCCTCACTGCTGTGCACATGGCCCAGACAGGAAAATGGGAGAGCCCGGGACTGGCAAGAGGGAGCCCGCCTAGCCCTGGTCTCTGGCCTGCCTGGCCCTCCTTAAAGTGCCCCAGACCCTGACTCCCACTGAGGGGCAGTGCCCTAGGCAGGGGATAAGGAGGAAGCTCCCACCTGCTGAGCGCCGCTCTGCATAGCTATTAACTTAATTCATGCAATCCCCACTTCACCTCTGCAAGGAGGGGAACTGGCTCCGAAGGTTGCAGTGACTTGCCTAAGGCAAGGTGACCGAGATTCAAAATTTGAACCCAGGCCATCTGACTCTGGACCTCTGTACTCGGTGCCCTGTTTGGCATAACCCCTTGACCCTCAGCCTAGGCCAGGGTATGGGAGGGGCAGCTGTGCACAGGGTTCTAGCCCAACCCAGGTCACACCCAACCTGCACCCAACAGCTGGGGACGGCTAGGATGTCTGAGGCCCTTGGGAGCTGACAGCCCTCCTGGGAAGGCAATGATCTTCCTTTGAGTCAGTGCCCTCAACAGGCTCTGGAATCTCCCAGGCAGAGGCCATGTCCTCCTCCAAAATGCATGCCCTGCCCCTGACACGGGGTCATCATTATGAGCCGCTGGATTAATCTGATTGACATTAACTGCCATGAGACAGCCTGGTGGGTGTTCGAATCGGAAACTCACCAGTGTGGTCTGTTACATCATTAACTAATCTTCTGGGAATAACCTAGAAATGCACCCAAAATTCAAAGGGTGGTACCAGGAAAGGAAAATCTCCTCCCTGCCCCCTCCACTTCTCCCCTCATTCAACTTTCCAGGGTTAGCAGTTTCCCTGGGCTCTTCCCAAATGTGTATGGGAGGCACACTAGGGATTTCGAGCTATCTAGAAATTTTAGAGCTAGGTAACACAGACAGGCTTCCTGGAGGAGGAGAGGAGGGGTAATTTGAGCTGGGGCCCTGAGGGAGGTAGGATTTCTGTGGTGAAAGAACAGAAGGGATTCTCCAGGCGTGAGGAACAGTGCGAGCAAAGGTGCAGAGGGAGAAAGAGTGTGCTGCTCTAGGGTTACAATAATGGGGGAGCCATGGGGTGTCCCCCTGGAGTAAGAAGGGGCCAAGTGACCGTAACTCTCCGTGACCTCTGACTTCTGGGGAGGGGACTGGTTGTGCCACCTTGGGCAAGTCACTTAACCTCTCTGTTGCTGGGTGCATGGGGGACGTTTGCTGAGGAGCGATCAGCAGCCGTCCAGGAGTGAGTGAGGGTAGGAGTGGGCAGAGGATCGGATTCAGCTGTGGTGGCTCTGGAGCTGAGATGGTCCTCAGAATTGTCCAGAAATTGAGCAAGGGATACACCCACACTCACGAATGTCCGTCCGATGCAGGTTGCCCCTAGGGAAGGGTGATGACCTTGAGCAAAGTGACTCAGCTGGAGGCGAGTCCTGGAGAGTGACCCAGACAGTGGTAGAACGCCCTGGGGGAGCCTGAGTGCCTCGGCCGGGTAGGGGACCTGGCGGGGCACAGCACCCCCCAGGCTCTCCGAGCTGAGTCTCATTCATGACATGAAGGTGATGACACCCGCATCTTGCAGCTCCTGGGAGGATTCGGGGAGACAGTCCCTGGGGCGTGCAGGGCACCCTCTCCCTACCTTCTCTAAAGCACTTTCCACTTTTCAGCCGCACATCACCAATCTCGTTTTTAATTCTCGAACATTTAAAAGTGTGTGGTGGATCCAAAACCCAGGGGCTGGTTAGAGTTTCATTCTGCTGCAAGCAACAAAAGCCCCCAAATAAAGAGGGCTTAAAGGAGATAGACACTTCTTTCTCCCGTAACTTCTGTTAAGTCTAGAGTTAACACCATCCAATACGGTACCCACGAGCCCCACGTGGCCATGGAGCATTGGAAATATGGCCAGCCTTAGTCAGGATGTGTTGTAAGTGGAAGGTACAGCGATCCCCCCTTATCCGCAGTTCTAATTCCCCGCAGTCAGCCGCGGCGGGGAGCAGACGATCCTCCTTCTGATACATCGTCAGAAGGTCATAGCAGCCTGACGCAACGTCACTGTGCCTCCGTCATTCCCCTCCTGTCACCTCATCACATAGGCATTTTGTCATCTCTCAGCATCCCAAGAAGGAGGGTGAGCACAGGACAATAAAGATATCGTGAGAGAGACAGAGAGGCCACATTCACGTAACTTTTATTGGTGTGTTGTTTTTTGTTTTTTGGGTTTTTTTAAAGATTTTATTTATTTATTTGACAGAGAGAGACAGCCAGCGAGAGAGGGAACACAAGCAGGGGGAGTGGGAGAGGAAGAAGCAGGCTCATCGCGGAAGAGCCTGATGTGGGGCTCGATCCCATAACGCCAGGATCACGCCCTGAGCCGAAGGCAGACGCCTAATGACTGCGCCACCCAGGCGCCCCTGGTGTATTGTTAATAATTGTTCTATTCTGTTCGTAGTTACTGTGATGAGCCTCATCTATCTGTTAAGCTTTATCATAGGTATGTACGCATAGGAAAAACTTGTGTATACAGGGCTCGGTACTATGTGCGGTTTCAGGCGTCCCCTGGAGAACTTGAAACATTCCCCCATGGATAAGGGGGAACTACTGTACACACCAATTTTAAAGATTTTATATGAGGGGCGCCTGAGTGGCTCAGTGGGTTAAGCGTCTGCCTTCGGCTCGGTCATGATCCCAGGGTCCTGGGCTCGAGCCCGATGTCAGGCTCCCTGCTCGGCAGGGAGTCTGCTTCTCCCTCTCCCTCTGCTCCTCCCCACTGTACTTGTACTCTCTCTCTGCCTCTCAAATAAATAAATAAGATCTTTAAAAAATAAATAATAAATAATACAGATTTTATATGAGAAAAGAGTAATATGGCCCTGTCAATTTTTATATGAATCCTGTGATAAGTGACAGTATTTTTAATATATTGAGTCAAATGCTCTATATTATTAAAATTAATTTCACCCGTATATTTTTACTTTTTTTGATGTGGCTACTAAAAAAATTAAATTTAAATACGTGGTCTGCATTTGTAGCTTGCGTTATATTCCTATTGGACAGAACTGCTCTAGGGCAGTGGGTTTTTGGTTTGTTTGTTTTTTTTTTAAGATTTTATTTATTCAAGAGAGAGAGTGCCCACAAGTTGGGGGGTGAGCAGAGGGAGAGGGAGAGGGAACAGCAAACTCCCTGCTGAGCACAGGGCTCAACGCAGGACTCCCCTTGGGAAACAGACACTGAGTCATAGGGCAAGACACTGAGATGCAGGGCGAGAGGTGGGGCTCCATCCCAGGACCCCGAGATTATGACCTGAGCCAAAGTCAGACACTTAACGGACTGAGCCACCCAGACGCCCCTCTAGAGCAGTGGTTCTTAACCAAAGGTGACTTTGGCACCCCCAGAGAACAGATGGCAATCTCTAGAGGTAGTTTTGGTTGTCGCACCTCAGGGAGTGGGGTGCTACTGGCGTCTAGTGGGTGGAGGCCAGGGATGGTACTAAATACCCTGCAAAGCATAGGACAGTCCCCATTCTAAGAATTAGAAGATACCAATAGGGCTCAGGTTGAGAAACCCTGGTCTAGAGGTCCACGCCATTGATCTATAGTGTTCTACAGTATCAGGAACCCTGCTTTCTTATACCTTCTTTGCCATGTGTGCCTTCCATTGGCAACATTGTGGCACACTCTAAAGTGGCTGCTGGAGCTCCAGCCATCATGACAGCATTCTGTCCAGCCCCGAAGAGGAAGGGCAGAATAAGGGCACACCTTCTTTCCTCGAGGAAGATGTGAATACCACTTCTGCTTACTCCCCATTAATTGGAACCTAGTCGCCTGGCCTCATGTTGCTGTATGGGAAGCTGGGAAATGTAGTCCTTAGTGGAGTGGCATGTGCCCGGCTGAAAACTCAGGAGTTTCTTACTGAGGAAGACGGGAAAATGGGTCTGAGGAGGAGACTGGTATCTGCCGTACCTTGCCAGGGGCACCAGACAAGGAATATTATTCCAATTTTACAGAAACGAAACAGAGGCACCCGCGTAAGGGGACCAGTCCAGATTAAATGGCAGACACAAGCCTGAACTGAGGGCTCCCGAATCCCGGCTGTCTCTTCCTCACTCCCTGCTACCCTGCAGACTTGGCAAAATCATACTTTTGTCCTTTGAATCCCATTGGCCAATTGTGCATATTTTCATCTCCGTCCCCACGGCAGCAATTTCTCTGTCAAGCACTTTACTCACTCTCTGAAGGAAGAGAGTAACTTCTCAAAGATTTCCCTTCAAATTCAGATAAAGCCTGGAACTGACTTAACAACACTGTACGAATCCCAGTTTCTTAGCTCTGACGAATGTACGTAGACCCTAGGATGATAACAATGGCGGAAACTGGGTGAACGGTATATGGGAATTCTCTGTGTCATACTGGCAACTTTTCTCTAAGTCTGAAGTTACTCCAAAACAAAAAATCCTTAAAAAAAGAAAAATCTTACTTTGGAATTCAGATAGTCAAGTTGATAGATTTCGGCATGAGTGGTTTGGTTTTCTTAAAGCAAAGGTCATCCCAACGACTCACATTTATCATTCACCAAACAGCCCAGACAGGGCAGAAATATTCTAACAAAGAACTAGCGTACATCCAGCCCTTAGCATGTTCCAAGAGTTGTACGGGAACGTTAGGCTTATGAGCTAGCCTGGTTCTCACAAACAGCCCTATGAGACAGCTGCTGTGCCCATTTTACAGATGAGGCTGTGCAGGTCGGAGAGATGGGGCAACCTTCACAGGGGCACATGGCTAACAAGAGGAGGGGCTACGTTCTGAGCCCCAGTCCCTCCCACTCCAAAGACCCTGCTACTGCCTTCTACGAACCTCCCCTCTCTATTTAGATTCTCCCATCATTCTCTTCAGTAGTCGAGTGTTCTCATTCTGATGCAGACGGCCCTACTGCCCACTCAGCGAACCGCCCTGGGCAGAGTCAGCGCCATGCATTGTGGCACAGTGCCTTCCCCCCAGGGGCCAAACAAGAGCTCTGCTATCTGCTTTATACCTCCCTCTGCAAACTTCCCCAGTTACAAGTGCCAGCCTCCGCAGGGAGGCCAGATTTAGCACCTCTTCCTCAGGGGGCTGCTACCCCAGAGAAACAGGGAAAGCAAAGATTGGGACTGCAGAGAGCCCTTCCCCATCGGAACGGCCGAGGTGTTTAACCTCCCACCCATCATCCCATTAACTCTCTCAACATCCTAGGGAGGTAGAAGGCATCACACCCACTTCACTGATGAGAAAACTGAGGCCCTGAGATTCAGCCACTTATCTAAACTTATTTAGCTGGAGCCAGGATGGGGCCCAGTGTTGTCTGTCCAACTGCACTGGCCTAAAAGGAGAGTGCCCAGCTGGGACCAGACTCAGGATGGCTCCCCAAGGGAGGCAGGAGATGCTGGACAGGTTGCGAGTGGAGTCTTAGCTCCTGGGAGAAAGAAGCAGGCCTCAAACTCAGAGACCCTTCTTATTCCCCTGCTGTCCTTGGAGAGGTTGTCCCCACTGCCACCATGCCTTTACACCCAGGAGTCTCCTGCCTGAGAGGCTCTCTCCTACTCATTCATCCCAACCCTGACCAGAAAGAGGACCAACCTACCATTGTATCTATCATTGCGTCTTCCGGAAACCCTCCACAGTGAAGTGCAGACTTCTTTATTTAGGTCATAAGCACATAAAGGCAAATAGAGTGAGAAGAGATGGCAGCCATGAAGAATTGCAATCTGGAAAGCAGGTGAGTGAGGCCATCTGACCCTTCTGATAGAGATGCTTTCTTGCCTTTGTAAGGAAGTCTCACGGTTGTGCAGCAATGCCAACGCCATTACAAAATTGCCAAATGGCCAAGAGCCATTACTGGTTGTCAGGAGCATCCTAAGTTTAGAGACATGAACATATGAAAAAAGTATGTGTCTTAGAATCAGTGAAACATGCTGGCTCCGCACAACTGTGACTCCTACCTTGTTATGGTCGGATTTTGAAAAAAACTACATTTCCCTGCCTCCCTTGCGGACATGTGACCTAGTTCCCACCAGTAAGATGTACCCATCAAAGGTTCTGATTTGGAAATGACAAGGAGGTTGGATAAGAAATGACAGGCTGGGCAGAGGTCATCCATTTTGCCAAAATGGGTGGCAACACTGACAAAGTTAATTTTCTGAGATTGATCAAGACCATTAAGCAGCACTGTTTCTGAGAGCATTGCCCTGACTTGTTTCTTCATCCCTTCTAATAATTCTGCAAGAAATACACTCCTTTTTGTCCAACCAGTAGCTTTGCCCACCTGAAATATCTTTCCTTTCCTTTTTTGTTAATAACAAAACCCTGATTTTGTTGGGTCTTAGCAATTTGTGCCCAGCTAACAACTACATTTCCCAGGCTCCCTCGAAGAGAGGGCTAGCCACATGACTAAGTTCTGGCCAATGAGATGTAAGGTGAAGTTGGTGGGTGGGGTTTTTGGAGAAATTCCTCGGAAAGTGAGCTGACCTCAGTGTGTCCTACAAGGTCATGTCTCTCACAAGGGGTGGCCTGGGTCAACTCTTCAAAGCTAGAGTTTCATTTATTATTGTTAATTGTGGCCATAGGGCACCTATCCAAGAGGAGTGTCTTCAAAACAAAATCACACCTCAGAAATCATATTTGGAATTATGATAAGAAAACAAAGATATGGAACCTTAGGTCACCTGCTGTCTATTGAAAACCCCCACCCCCAGTGGAGAATGCTCTTCCGGCTCTGTACCCATGTTTAAACTTAGCATCTTTGTGCCTGCACCACAGTCGGCTGCAGAAGGAATCACCCGGCACAAATTGGCAAAGCGCTTCTGTCGATAATATTAGTGCAGGAAATCGGTGACAGGCTAGCCTCTGAGTTTATTGCTTTGCCTTTTTTCCAGGTAGATTATTAATTACCTGACCACGGATTTGAGTTTTATTTTGTATTTGCAGGATTTGTCACTGAATAATAATTAACGTCCTTAACTAAGTGAGGTGATGGATGTGTTAATTATCTTGATTTGGGTAATCATTCCACAGTGCATATGTACATCAAATTATCACTCGTATTCTTTAAATATATACAATTATATTTGTCGATTATTCCTCAATAATGTTGAGGAGGAAGTTAATGTCTGTCTTATGGAAAAACCCATCTTTATAACTCGACAAATACTAATTTTCCATCTAGTTTGCTCTACATCCCTTTGGTACCTTCAGAAGTTGGTGTCGTTTTCCTGATGGCCCTATTTCTTAGTGTTTTAGGTTGGAATAATCCTGCTTGATGAAGTTTTAAATTATTATTAAAAGTTTCTTTGCAGATTAAGTGTTCTTTCACATTTGTTTCAATGTGTCACCCCTATTCCACACTGGAAATAGCATTTTCCCTTATTTTATTCTGTTGAACCCAGTAGTGAAATCTGACCATCATCTTCCCACCTGAGAGTGACTCAGTGCTCCTATAAATATATTTTAGAGCAAAGAACAAGAGGAGGGAGAGCCGAATCAGTGGACCAATCTCCTTTTGCCCTTGCCTTTTCCTCCTTTCTATTGCCTTGAATGCAGATACGAGGGCTGGAGCTCAAGCAGCCATCTTGTGAAAGCTACATGTCCATTTTAACATTGTCTTAGCAGAGATACAAAAGGAGCCTGCATCCCTAAAAACCTCATGAGGACACCATTTCAGCCCTGGATTGCTCATCAAATCTTCATTGATATTAATTGACCCTAATTTTTTTTTTTTTTAAAGATTTCATTTATTTATTCAACAGAGATAGAGACAGCCAGTGAGAGAGGGAACACAAGCAGGGGGAGTGGGAGAGGAAGAAGCAGGCTCATAACGGAGGAGCCTGATGTGGGACTCGATCCCAGAACGCCAGGATCACGCCCTGAGCCGAAGGCAGGTGCTTAACCGCTGTGCCACCCAGGCGCCCCTGACCCTAATTTGATACCTCAAAGTGGGGCTTGCAAGTTACAGAATCATAAGTTTTGGAATTGGCTGACTGGAGAGGGTCACGTTTGGGGCTGTAAAGGTACAGATGTGAGAGGCTGGAAGACTGGAAAGTTGTTACCTTTAGTTATGTGGTAGTGAAATATTTGGTCAAATTGTTGCCTGTGATGCTTTGGAAACTAGACTCTGTGCCAACCAAGACAGTAGGTCAGGGCACATGGGAGAAGGGGGGCAGGATAGCAGCATAGGCTGGCCCAGCTCATTCTGGCTGCTTTGAACCAAGTCCTCCAAGACCAAGAAAAGCCAGGCGAGAGCCAGCTGGTCAGAGATGAAGGAAATTCACTCTGCCTACCGCCTGAATTCTAAACTGATCGAGGGTCCAGTAATTTGGAGCGTGGGAGAGTTGAATTCAGTTGCTCTGTTGCACGTGCTGTGAAATGAATGTGAAGGGACGTTAGCAGAGGACAAGCAAATTCACCTTCAGGCTTTTCAATTCCTTCCAGTGAAGACACGGTAATTTTCTGCCAGAGGACGAAGGAAAACCCACCAGGAAAATCAGATTAAGGGTGAGCCTTCCCACCTAAATGCATTGTTTCAAGTGACCTCAGGGCATGGGCAGAGGGGGCTGGGGCAAGGAGGAGGGGCCAGAGGGGAAGGGCTGAGCCAGCGCAGAGGTCACCAGTGACAGGGCCCAGATTTCTCAGACTTTAAAAAAAAAGGTCATCGCCCTAAGTATAATTGTGGAGATTAGTGTCCAGAATATTTTAAGAATTCCCATAAATCAATGAGAATAAGAAAAATCATTCCGTTGAGTAATAGGCAAAGGAATTGTAGAGGCATTGCCCAGGAGGAGAAACACAAATGGCCCATAAATATACAATGCATTGTAATGCTAATTGCAACCTAATTAGTAATCAGGAAAATAACAATTTAGACTGTAAGATTTCACAGCCTGGAAAAAATTTCGAAGCCAGAAAACACCAAGTGTTGGGCAGGATGGGGAACAGGGCTGAGGGTGGGATGAACTGGCAAACCACCGCAGAAAAGAGTCTGGCAGAAAACAGCTGAATGTGTACACGTCCCACTCCCCAGCAATGGCACCCCTAAGTATTTGCCCCGGAGGAATTTTTGAACTTATTTTTTTTTTAAGATTTTATTTATTCATTTGAGAGAGAGCAAAGAGACACGGATAGGGAGAGAGAACACAAGCAGAGGGGGGAGGGAGAAACAGGCTCCCCTCTGAGCAGGGAACTTGACATGTGGCTCGATCCCAGGACCCTGGGATCATGACCTGAGCGGAAGGCAGACGCTCAACCGACTGAGCTATCCAGGTGCCCTGAACTTACTGTTATTATTTTTTAAAGATTTATTTATTTGAGGGACTCCTGGGTGGCTCAGTCTGTTGAGCGTCTGCCTTCCGCTCAGGTCATGATCCCAGGATCCTGGGATCAAGTCCCGCACCGGGCTCTATGCGCATCAGGAAGCCTGCTTCTCCCTCTGCTGGTGCTCTCTCTCTCAGTGCCAAATACATAAATAAAATAAAATCTTTAAAAAAAGATTTATTTATTTGAGAGAGAGACAGAGCACAAGCTAGTGCGGGGGAGGGGCGGGGGGAAGAGAATCTCAAGCAGACTTCCCACGGAGCATGGAGCCCGATGCGGCGCTTGATCCTACAACCCTGAGATCACAACCTGAGCTGAAAT
Source organism: Ursus arctos (assembly GCF_023065955.2). Taxonomy (NCBI): domain Eukaryota; kingdom Metazoa; phylum Chordata; class Mammalia; order Carnivora; family Ursidae; genus Ursus; species Ursus arctos. The sequence goes on along the minus strand of NW_026622763.1, from coordinate 10,406,300 downwards.
CCAGAGTCAGATGCTTAACCAATTGAGCCACCCAGGCGCCCCAGATTTTTGAGCTTATGCACCAGGGATGGTTGCAAAATATCTTGAGAGCAGCAGTGATCGTAAGAAGTAGGAGCAGAAGCCGTCTTCAGCTGGAGAATGGATTAGCGCATTTTTGATTAGCAAATTTCTTACACAGAAATACACAGAGCAGTAAAGATGAAATGAAAATGGCCACATGCATCAGCGCGTTTCAGTCGTAGAAACACAATGTTAAAAGGAAAACCTCTAGTTGTAGAAGAATTTTTAAAATTTATTTTTAAATTTATAAATCTGTTTATAAAATGTGCAAAACTAAAAGACATGTTGTAAAGGGATATATAAATATGTACAAAATCAGGATTGCAAGTGCCAGTAAAGGGATATGGGGGTTTGTTTTATCCCTTTAAAAAATTTTTATTTATTTATTTTATTTTAGACGGAGAAAGAACACCAAGTGGGGCAGGAGGGGCAGAGGGAGAGAGAGAATTTCAACCAGACTCCACACTTGAGCGTGGAGCCCAGCAAGGAGCTCGATCTTATGACCCTGAGATCACAATCTGAGCTGAAACCAAGAGTCAGATGCTTAACCAACTACGACACCCAGGAGTCACTGTCTTAGTTTTGAAATGTCTGTGATATTGAGTGCACTCTTATGTATGACGCATTTAACAATAAAAACAAAACAAAAGGCTGTGGGGAGGCAAGTGGCTAGATTAGGGTTCTCATACATGAATATATATATTTTTAAAAATATTTTATTTATTTTTTTGACACAGAGAGAGAGAGCACGCACAAGCAGGGGGAGTGGCAGGCAGAGGGAGAGAGAGAAGCAGGCTTTCCGCTGAGCAAGGAGCCCAACGTAGGGCTCGATCCCGGGACCCTGGGGTCATGACCCAAGCCAAAGGCAGACACTTAACTGACTGAGCCACCCAGGCGCCCCATAAAGAGACTTATAAAAAAAAGGTCATGTCATCTGCAAACCAGGAATAGAGCTCTCACTAGAAACTGAATTCTGGGGTGCCTGGGTGGCTCAGTTGGTTAGGTGTCTGCCTTCAGCTCGGGTCATGATCCCAGAGTACTGGGATACAACCCTACATCAGGCTCTCTGCTCAGTGGAGAGCCTGCTTCTCCTTCTCTCCCCTGCTCATGCTCTCTCTCTCTCACTCTCTCTCTCTCAAATAAATAAATAAAATCTTAAAAAAAAAATCCGAATTCTGCAAGAAACTTGAGCTTAGACTTTTCAGTCTCCAGAACTATGAGAAAATGAATTTCTGTTGTTTAGACCTCTCAGTGTAGGTTATGTTGTTATGACAGCCCAAGCTGACTAATACAGAAGCCATGTGCTGATAATGGCAGCAAGAAGAGATTAAAACGTGGAAGAATTGTAAGATGAATCAAGGAGCAAAAAATTAGATAATCCAATGGTGATAAATAGAGACTTCAACCCCACTTTCGATAATGGATAAAATTAGGCAGATAGAAGTCAGGAACAGGGGCGCCTGGGTGGCACAGAGGTTAAGCGTCTGCCTTCGGCTCAGGGTGTGATCCTGGCGTTACAGGATCGAGCCCCACATCAGGCTCCTCCGCTATGAGCCTGCTTCTTCCTCTCCCACTCCCCCTGCTTGTGTTCCCTCTCTCGCTGGCTGTCTCTCTCTCTGTCGAATAAATAAATAAAATCTTAAAAAAAAAAAAAAAGTCAGGAACAGCACGGTAAACCAACTAGACCCAAAAGACATCTATCAAGCACTCCATCCAACAACAGCAGAATACATGTTTCCTCAAGCACACATGGAACATTCTCCAGGAGAAACCATGTGCTAGGCCACTGAACAAGTCTGGAATTAAGTTAAAAGCAGAAAATTTGGGAAATGCACCAAAATGTAGAGATTAAACAACATATGCCTAAGTGGGTCAAATGAAGAAAGGGTCAAAGAAGAAGTCGCAAGGGAAATTAGAAAATACTTTGAGATGAATGAAAATGACAATACAACAAATCAAAACTTATGGACGTGTGGGCCAGAGACCAGCAAGATGGTGAGCTAGGAATCTCCAGACCCTTGTTCTCCATTGAAATATTAAATAAGCAACTAGAGACGGGGTAAAATAACTTTACAGGAGCTCTGGAAATCAGTCAAGACCTACAGCAAACAAGTGAATGCCCAACCAAGAAAAAGCCACGTTCAAAACCGTAGGCGGGGTGCCTGGCAGGCTCAGTCAGTAGAGTGTGCAACTCTTAATCTCAGGGTCGTGAGTTCAAGCCTCACATTGGGCAGGAAGAAAGTTTTTTTAAAAAATGAAAATAAACAAGTAAAAACACAGTGGGAAATTTTATGGTGTTTTTACCCGTCCTTCCTCCAACCACTCCCTGGCACGGCACACTTTGAGAGAAGTGCCAGCCTGGTCCCCAGTTCCTTCTGTAAGCCAGAGAGAACAAAACCATCCAAGTTTGCAATGTTCTAACCTGTCCTGGAGCTCCTAAGGGATCGGTCTCTGTGGCATCTAAGGTGGAGCTCAGATGGCCAGAAGCAGCACAGCTGGATCTCAGGCTGGAGGAAGCCATAGAAAGCAGCTGGAGGAGTTCATGAAAACTGGAAGGGGACTACAGAGCTGCAGACCCCTGAGATAAGAGATTACTGATGGAGGAATTACAATAAACAGCTAAGGCCCTGAGAGGACGCTGAGTGAGGTTTTTAGGGAAATTAAGACATTTAAAAGCAGTCATGGAAGGTTGCTTGGGTGGCTCATTTGGTTAAGTGGCCGACTCTTTTTTTTTTATTTTAAGATTTTATTTATTTATTTGAGAGAGAGCAGGCAGGAGTGGGGTGAGGGGCAGCAGAGGTGGGGTGGGGGGAGAAGCAAGCTGTCTGCTGAGCAGGGAGCCCGATGCAGGGTTAGATCCCCGGGCTCCAGAACCATGACCTGAGCTGAAGGCAGACGCTTAACCGACTGAACCACCCAGGTGCTCCTCCTGGCCGACTCTTGATTCTGGCTCAGGTCCTGATCTCAAGCCCCCTGTGGGCTCCACACTCAGCGGGGAGTCTGCCTGAGATTCTCTCTCTCCCTCTGCCTCTGCCCCTCCCCCTGCTTGCGCTCTCTTTTCCCCTCCAAAATAAATAAATAAATCTTTAAAAATAAAAAAATAAAAGCAGTCATGGATATGGAAGGATGGGAAAAAGCACGCACGCAGGCTAAGGAAAATACACACCCAGAAAAGGTATTAAGCCTTCATACCAGGTTGATTAGTGAAGACCTTCCCTTGCTCAGAATCAGTCTGGAAGACTGAGAGAAGATAAAGAAAGATAAAGGAGATAAGAAAGACTGTTTTTTTAAAATGCTCAATTCTCAACAAAAGATCATGAGATGGACAAAGGAACGGGAAAATATGGCCCATTCAAAGGGATCAGATAAATCTCCAGAAACTGTCGGAGAGGAACCACCAGCTGTGTGCATCTGCTACACAGAGACTAAAACAATCGTCCTGGTTCCTCAGAAAGTTGAAACTAGAGCTACCCTGTGACTCAGCAATTGCACTACTGGGTATTTACCCCAAAGATACAGATGTAGTGATCCGGAGGGGCACCTGCACCCCAATGTTTATAGCAGCGATGGCCACACTAGCCAAACTATGGAGAGAGCCCAGGTGTCCATTGACAGATGATGGATAAAGAAGATGCGATATAGGGGGCACCTGGGTGGCTCAGATGGTTAAGCAACTGCCTTCGGCTTAGGTCCTGGGATGGAGCCCCATGTCATTGGGCTCCCAGCTCAGCAGGGAGCCTTCTTCTCCCTTTCCCTCTGCCTCTCCCCCTGCCTGTGCTCTCTTTTTCTGTTTCTCTCAAATGAATAAATAAAATCTTAAAAAAAGGAAAATGTGCTATATATATATATATATATATATATATATATATACACACAATGGAATACTACTCAGCCAACAAAAATTGAAATCTTGCCATTCGCAATGACGTGAATGGAACTAGAGGGTATTATGCTAAGCGAAATAAGTCACTCAGAGAAAGACAATTATCACATGATTTCACTGATATGTGGAATTTAAGAAGCAAAACAGAGGAACAAGCAGAGGGGAAGGAAGGGAAAAATAAAACAAGGGGAAATCAGAGAGGGAGACAAGCCCTAAGAGACCATGAGTCATAGGAAGCAAACTGAGGGTTGCTGGAGGGGAGGGGATGGGGGGATGGGGTAACTGGATGATGGACATTAGGGAGGGCATGTGATGTAAGGAGCGCTGGGTGTTATATAAGACTGATGAATCGCTGACCTCTACCTCTGAAACTAATAATATGCTATATGTTAATTAATTGAATTTCAATTTTAAAAAATTAAAAAGGGATGCCTGAGTGGCTCAGTCATTTAAGTGTCTGCCTTCGGCTCAAGTCATGATCCCTGGGTCCTGGGATCTAGACCCATGTCAGGCCCCTTGCTCACTGGGGAGCCTGCTTCTCTCTCCGGCTGCTGCTCTTCCTGCTTGTGCTCTCTTTCTCCCCGACAAATAAATAAAATAAAATAAAATAAAATAAACCTAAAAAAATAAAATAAAAACCCATTGTCTTAAATATGCTCAAAGAGCGGAAGGAAAACACAGATAAAGAACTAAAGGAAAGAAGGAAAATGATTTATGAACAAAATGAAAATATTGACAAGAAGATACATATAAAAAAAGCAAATTCTAGGGCTAAACTTTTAATAACTGAATTTAAAAATTCACTGGAGGAGGGGTGTCTGGGTGGCTCAGTCGTTAAGTGTCTGCCTTCAGCTCAGGTCATGATGCCAGGGTCCTGGGATTGAGCCCCACATCGGGCTCCCTGCTTAGCAGGACACCTGCTTCTCCCTCTCCCACTCCCCCTGCTTGTGTTTCCTCTCTCACTGTCTCTCTCTCTGTCAAATAAATAAATAAAATCTCTAAAAATAAATAAATTAATTAAAAAAATAAAAATTCACCGGAGGAGTGCAACATAATGAAGTTTATATTTGGTCATTCAGATGACCAAATATATATTTCCCAGATATATTTAATCTTCATCCGCAGTTCCTAAAAATGTTGCAGAACCATAAAGGTGACATGAATGTCTTGTTACTGATGAAGGTGACTTTTGGACCCCACGCAGGGGCAGGGGCTGCTTGCCGGGAGGACTAACCATGTGATTAGGAAGTTGGAACTTTCACTCCTGCCCCCTGACCTGTGGGGAGGGGAGAAAGGCTGGAGGTTGAATCAGCCAATGGCCAATGACACTCAGTGATGGCCATCTAATGCCTCCATAAAAACCCAAGATGACTGGGCTCAGAGAGCTTCCAGATTGGTGAACACATGGATATTGGAGAGAGTGGTGTGCCGGAGAAAGCATGGAAACTCTGTGCCTGTTGCCCATACCTTACCCTCATCTCTTCATTTGGCCCTTGTTTCATATCCTTTATCATATCCCTTAATAAACTGGTAAATGCAAGTAAGTCTTTCCCTGAGTTCTGTGAGCCACTCTAACAAATTAAAAGAACTCAAGGAGCAGGTTGTTGGAGGCTCCATCTATAGCCAGTTGGTCAGAGGCATAGGTAAGTGCCTGGGCTTATGACTGGTGTCTAAAGTCAGAAGTGGAGGGCAGTCTTTTTTTTTTTTTTTTTTTAAGATTGATTGATTGATTTTTAAAAAAGAGAGAGGGAGACCAGGAGGTGGGACAGAGGGTGAGGAAGACAAGCAGACACCCCACTGAGTGGGGAGCCTGATGACACAGGGCTCAATCCCAGGACCCTGAGATCATGACCTGAGCCAAAATCAAGACTCAGACACTTCACCGACTGAGCCACCCAGGTGTCCCTGATGGGCAGTCTTGTAGGACTGAGCCCTTACCTGTGGAATTTGCTACTATCTCTGGATAGCTAGTGGCAGAATTGAGTTGAATTCTTGGATACCTCGTGTCCAAGAACTGCTCATGTGCCGGAATCGTTTGGAGTTGGTAGGGGGGAAGGGAACCCTCCCCCACATTGGAATTGGGTCTGGGAGCCCAAAAAGAGTTGGTGTCAGTAGAGGGGGTTCAATAACAGACTTTAACAGGCAGAAGAAGGAATCAGCAAACTAGAAAACAAGTCATTTGGAATTGTCAAGTGTGAGAAGCAGAAAAGAAAAAAAGTGAACAGAGCCTGAAAGACTTATGTGGACATCATCTAGCAGCTTAGTATACGCATTATGGGAGCCCCAGCAGAAGAGAAAGAAAAGGGGGCAGAGAGACCATATGAAGGTATAATAGCCCCAAACTTCCCAAATTTGAAGAAAGACAGGTATATACAAATTCAAGCTAGCAAGCTCCAACTCAGATGAACCTAAGGAAACCCACACTGGGTCACATCAAAATCAGACTCTCAAAGACCGAGAGGGAATCTTTAAACCAGCAAGAATAAACCAACTCATTATATGTGAAGGATCCTCAATAAGATTATCAACAGAAATCTTGCTGGCCAAGAAGAAGTAGGATGGTGTATTTAAGCTGTTAGAAGACAAAACAAAACAAAACAACCCTATCAGTGGAGAATTCTAGATCTAGCAAAACTGTCTGACAAAAAAATGAGAGAGAAATTAAGACACTTCCAGATAAACAAAAGCTGAGGAAGTCCGTTGGTACTAGCCCCGTGTTGCAGAAGTGCTAAAGGGAATCCTTCAAAATGAATTGAAAGGATGCCAGACAGTAACTCGAAACTGTCTGAAAATATAAAGTTCTACAGTTAAGGTAAATAAATGGACACATATAAATTCCAGTAGGACTATAATTTTGGTGACAAAAGCATTAAAATAATCATAAATCTATGTTAATGGATACACAATATTTAAAGGTGATATTTGTGACATAAAGTAGAAAGGAGTCGACCTGCAAAGGAGAAAAGGTTTTGTATTCAACTGAAGTGAACTTGTATGAGTTTATTTTTTTTAATATTTTTTTATTCATTTGAGAGCAAGAGCATGAGCAGGGGGGAGGGGTAGAGGGAGAAGCAAACCCCCCACTGAGCAGGGAGCCTGATGAGGGACTTGATCTCAGCACCCTGGGATCATGACCTGAGCTGAAGGCAGTTGCTTAACTGCCTGAGCCACCCAGGCACCCTGAAGTTGTATGACTTTAAAATAAATTGCTATAACTTTAAGAGTGCCTGAGTGTCTCAGTCAGTTGGGCATCTGACTCTTGATTTCAGCTCAGGTCGTGATCTCAGGGTCGTGAGGTCAAGCCCCACGTCGGGCTCTGTGCTCAGTGTGGCCTCTGCTTGAGATTCTCTCTCTCTGCCCCTTCCCCTGCTTGTGCTCTCTCTCTCTAAATAAATAAATAAAATCTTTTTAAAAATTGTTATAACTTTAGGATGTTATATGCAATCCCCATGGTAACCACAAAGAAAATAGCTATAGAGTATACATAAAAACAAATGAGAAGGGAATCAAATATATCACTACAAGAATGAAAAGGAAGGTAGTAATGGAGGAAATAATGGACAAAAAACTATAAGGCATGCAGAAAACAAATCACAAAATAGCAATAGTAAGTTCTTTCCAATGATTAATTACTTTAAATGTAAATGGATTAATCTTGCCAATCAAAAAATATTGACTGGCAAAATGGTTTAAAAAATAGTTTCTGCTGTAAGATGGATAAGGTTGAGGATCTAATGAATAACATGGTGACTATGGTTGATAACACTGTGCAGCATAATTTAAATTTGCTAAGAGAGTAGAACTTAAATGTTCCCACACACACACACACACAAACACATAAATATGTGAGGCAATGGATATGTTAATTACCTAGATGGGAGGAATCTTTTCACAGTGTATATGGATAGCAGATCATCATGACACACACTTTAAATATTTTACAATTATATTTGTCAATTATTCCTTAATGAAGCTGGAAAACAAACAGGATCTAACCATATGCTGTCTACAACAGACCCTAAATTTAAGGACATGTATAGGTTGAAAATGAAAAGATAGGGGCATCTGGCTGGCTCAGTTGGAAGAGCATGAAACTACTGATCTCAGGGTCATGAGTTTGAGCCCCACGTTGGGTGTAGAGATTGCTAAAAATAAATTAAAGATATTCCTTGCAAATAGTAACCAGAAGAGAGCAGAGTGGCTATACTCATATCGGACAAAATACGCTTTAAATCAAAAAAGTTTACAAAAGACAAAGAAGGACATTATATATATATATATATATATATATATATTTTTTTTTTTAAGATTTTATTTATTTATTTGACAGAGATAGAGACAAGCCGGTGGAGTGGGAGACGAAGAAGCAGGCTGCCAGCGGAGGAGCCTGACGTGGGGCTCGATCCCATAACACCGAGATCACGCCCTGAGCTGAAGGCAGACGCTTAACCGCTGTGCCACCCAGGCGCCCCGAAGGACATTATATATTAATAAAGTACAAAACAAGATATAACAATTGTAAATATATATGTAGCAAACATTAGAGCTCCTAAACATATGAAGGAAACACTGACAGAATTGAAGGCAGAAATAGCTCTAAAATAACAGTAGGAGACCAAAACCCCACTTTCAATAATGGATAGAACAGCCAGATAGAAGATAAACAAGTAAATAAGGGACTTAGATAACACTGTAGGCTGACAGAACTTAGTAGACCTGTACATCACCCAACCACACAATACACAATTTTCTTAAGCGCATACAGAATATTCTCCAGTAGGAACAATACATCAGGCCACGAAACAAGTCTTAATAAATTTAAAAGATTGAAATCATACCAAGCATTGTCTGAATAGATGTTTTTCGTAAAAAGATGTACAGATGGGCAAAAGGTATATAGGGAGGAGCTCAACATCACTCATCATCAGAGAAATGCAACTCAAAACCACAATGAGATATCATCCATACCTGTTAGAATGGCTGTTTTCCAAAAGACAAGAAATAACACGTGTTGGCGAGGACATGGAGAAAAAGGAACCCTCGTGCATTGTTGATGGGAATGAAAATTTTTGCAGCCACTATGAGAAACAGCATGGAGATCCCTCAAAAACATTTTAAAATGGAATTACTATATCATCCAGTAATTCCACTTCTGGGCATTTATCTGAAGGAAACGAAATCACTATCTTAAAAAGGTACCTTCAGCAAGTAAGTGTGGTGAGCTCAACCATATGCCTCGGCAGGGCACTGGTGGAGCTCGGAGGCTCTGCCAGCCAGTGATTTCTACAGATTCCAGCAACAAGGAGGACAGGATGGAGATGTGGGACTGACTGTGCTGCTCCCCGGACACCCGGAGAACGGGCGCTCCCGTAATCGGTGTTGCTCTCTGGGCCTTAGATACACTTTGCCCACCTGCTGGGAACAGGACTCCTAAAACGCCAAATAATGCCTGGAAGGCTGGGGTCCAAGGTCATTTTTGCTGGCTATAAGCAGGGTCTCTGGAACCAGAGGGAGCACACAGCTCTTCTTAAAATCAAAGTTGTTTATGCTCAAGATGAAACTGAACTCTATCTAGGCAAGAGATGTGCTTATGTGTACAAAGCAAAGAACAACACAGTGATTCCTGATGGCAAACCAAACAAAACCAGAGTAATCAGGGGAAAGTAACTCGCGCTCATGGAAACAGTGGCGTGGTTCGTGCCAAATTCCGAAGCAAGCTTCCTGCTAAAGCCACTGGCCACAGAATCTGTGTGATGCTGTACCCCTCAAGGACTTAAACTTAATGAAAAGCGAATAAAGAAAAGTGTAGGGGAAAAAAGGTACCTTCAGAGGGGTATTAAGGAGGGCATGTGTTGTGATGAGCACTGGGTGTTACACGCAACTACTGAATCATGGAACACGACATCAAAAACTGATGATGTACTGTATGGTGGCTAACTGAACATCATCATAATAAAAAAGGTACCTTCACCCCCTTCTTCACTGTAGCGTTATTTACAATAGTAAGACATGGAAACAACCTGAGTGTCTGTTGATGGATGAATGGATAAAGAAAATGTGATAGACACAATGGAATGTCACTCAGTCGTAAAAAAGAAAGCAATCCTGACATTTGTGACAATAAGAACAGAACTTGAGGGCATTATGCTGAGTGAAATAAATTGGTCAGAGAAAGACACTGTGTGATCACACTTAAATGTGAAATCTAAAAATGAAAACAAAAAACAAAATCCCCAAACCAAAAAACGGAACTCATAAAAACAAACAAAAAACCCCTAGAACTCATAGCAGATTGATGGTTGCCAGGGGTTGAGAGTTGGAGGGGGCGGCTGAAATGGGTGAAGGTAGTCAAAAGGTATAAACTTCCAGTTATAAATAAATCCTGTAGATGTAATATGCATAATGGTGACTATAAGTTTAAAAAAAAAAAGCTATTCTGCCTCCCTGGTGAACCTCAAAGATTGATATCACCATCAAGGACATCAGAGACACACAGTGGTAATCAAAGCCTGTCATAGCTTCGTGTAGTTCACCTATTTAGCCTGTAGACAAGACAGCTGATTCATGGGGATGGGAAAGCTTAATAACATGATGAATACTTATTAAGAGTAGAAGAGCACGCAACTCTTGATCTCGGGGTTGTAAGTTCGAGCCCCATGTTGGGTGTAGAGATTACTTAAAAAAAAAAAACTTTTTAAAAATATTATTTATTTATTTATTTATTTAGGATAAAGAGTATGTGAAAGAGAACATGAGAGGGGCAGAGGGAGAGGAGAAGCAGTCTCCCGGCTGAGCAGGGAGCCCAATGTGGGCCTCGATCCCACGACCCTGTGATCATGACCTGAGCCGAAGACTGATGCTTAACTGACTGAACCACCCAGGTGCCCCTTAAAAAATTTTTTTAATCTTAAAAGAAAAATAAGGTGGGGCGCCTGGGTGGCGCAGCGGTTAAGCGTCTGCCTTCAGCTCAGGGCGTGATCCCCGCGTTATGGGATCGAGCCCCACATCAGGCTCCTCTGCTGTGAGCCTGCTTCTTCCTCTCCCACTCCCCCTGCTGTGTTCCCTCTCTCGCTGGCTGTCTCTATCTCTGTCAACTAAATAAATAAAATCTTAAAAAAAAAAAAAATAAGGTGGCGAACTTATATACAGATCTTCCATTATCTTTCCTTACTGGTACAAATTTTCATAGATCCTAGTGCTTTGTATTCAGTTATTGATATGGCAAAGAAATGGGAAATGCCAGAAGTTTTCTTTTAAATCATTGTATGACTTGCATATCATAAAACCCACCCCTTTAGAGCATAAAATTCAGTAATTTTTAGTCTATTCTCAAAGTTGTGCAATTCGTTTTTCTAATTCCAGAACCTTTTCATGACCCTAGAAAGATCCAGACGGAGCTTACTTGTACCTGACAAGGACCTGAACGTATATTTAGCACCATGCCTCAAAACTATGTCAACCCTCCTGTTCTGGGCCGTGATTTAGAACCCAGGAGTCCGGACCATCTCAACATCCACGTGGACATCCAACTGGTCCCTTGGCCCTTAGGATTCAGTGGATTCAGTGGTGCTCAATGTGTCTGTGGCACATTTAGAGCAAAGCCATACCCTCTTCTGCAGGTAAGTATTTTCTTGAGAAACAGCTTTGGCTCTGCTCAAGAGTGAACATCTCTGGGGTACAAGATGACGAAGGGGCCGTTGTCCGACCATTCTGGTGTCAAATAGATGGGATCAGGCTCGTGTAAATCCTGGAGGCACAAGTTAGCCGCCTGGTTAGGGGGCTCCCCCACACAGTGTGCTTGCTCCTAGCATATTTCCTCCCTCAACCCAGCCTGGGAGCCGCTGACAGAGGAGGAAATCATTGCTTGAAGCCTGGTGCTCAGACGGCTCTGAACGACCAGCTCCCGCCAGCTGTGTGGGCACAGCCCTAATCAGTGGTGCACTGAAGGGCAGTGGAGATGGGGCGTCCTCCCGAAGCACAGGACTCCAGGCAACGCATCACTGTGGGGTCCTCTTTGCCCAGAGGAAAGATGATGTGAGATGAGACTCTCCTGATTTCATGAGTGATTGCTAAAGCCAGTGGTCAGGAATTTGGAAGGAACGAGATTTAAAAAACTGATAACAAGGAGGTTAGAGAAAGAGGTAGAATGGGCTCTGAATGCGGCAATATTTGTGTCTCATGGGAATAGTCCCCACAAGGCCACCCTTTGCAGAGGAAGGTTGTTTTCAGTAATCAATCTCTTTTCCCCACCAGTACTTACTCATTGACAAAGTGGGACAGTGGTCGGGTGGAGGTTATCTGTTGGCTCCACGGCATGGAATAGACCACTCCAAAATCCATTTGGCTACTTACCACTACCAAGTGCACTCAATATGGCACCGTAGCATGGGGGACCAGTCTGCCCCCTGGTGGAGGTTGACTGCATTGGCCCTCCTCACCATGGGCGTGGCAGTGATTTTTCCTTATTGGGGTAGACATCAATTCTGCAAATGAATTTTCCTTCCCTATCTGCCATGTTTTTGCTGGGAGCATCATCGATTGACTTAACAGAGGTCTCTGCCCCTCAACATTGCTATTGATCAAGAAATTTATATCAAAAAGAGAAAGAAACTTATTTCACAGCATAAAGAAAAGCATTACGATGGGCTAATAACAAGGCTAATCTCTCCTTGTTACTCATGGGTTTAACCACGTACCTGATCACTCCAAAGTAGCTGGTCTTTTAGAGCAATGGAATGGCCGAAGACTGTAACAGCACCCCGTAAGAGACGACACCTCACAAAAGTGAATTTCTATTCTACACAATACAGTCTATGTCCTGAATCAATATGTGGCCCTATTTTTTTCCTCTTTTTTTTTTTTTTAAGATTTTATTTATTTATTTGACCGAGAGAGACAGGCAGCGAGAGAGGGAACACAAGCAGGGGAGTGGGAGAGGAAGAAGCAGGCTCCCAGCGGAGAAGCCCGATGTGGGGCTCAATCCCAGGACTCTGGGATCACGCCCTGAGCCGAAGGCAGATGCTTAATGACTGAGCCACCGAGGCGCCCCCCTATTTTTTCCTCTTAAGCAGAATACTTGAGTTCAGGGATTGAAGGTCTAATCACCTCACTCACTGTACAACTAGTGATCAACTCACAAGACATTTTTTTCAAGATTTATTTATTATTTGAGAGACAATGCCTGTAGGGGGCAGGGGCAGAAGGAGAGGAAGAGAGAATCCCAAGCAGACTCCCCGCTGAGCATGGAGCCCAATGCGGGGCTCGATCCCACAATCCCAAGATCATGACCTGAGCCAAAATCAGACTCAGACACTCAACTGACTGAGCCACCTAGGTGCCCTAAGACATTTGTTTGTATATCCCCACAGTCTGGGGATCTGTTATTTAAGTAGTCTGGGTTACTCAAAGTAATTCTTCACTAGAAGAATTTAGTTAATTTAAATTAGAATTTGAGGGGTGCCTGGGTGGCTCAGTTAGTGAAGCATCTGCCTTCGGCTCAGGTCATGATCTCAGGGTCTTGGGATCAAGCCCCACATCAGGCTCCCTGCTCAGTGGGGAGTCTGCTTCTCCCTCTCCCTCTGCTCCTTCTCCTGTTCTGTCTCTCTCTGTCAAATAAATAAATAAATAAATAAAATCTTTTTAAAAAAATTAGAATTTGAGACCCTTCCTTGGCCCATTTGGGGCTCCACTGAGCACATAAGAATACAGGGAGTTATCATGTTAACTAGGGTGACTGATGCTAATTTTCAAAAGGAGATATCATTACTGCTACACAACGAGGGGCAGGAAATCTTCAGGGACTGCTCTTAGCATTGCTATGTCTAATGGTAAAATTAATGGGAAACAAAAGTAATCCAACATAAACAGAATCACTAAGAGCTCGGATCCCTCAACAATGGTTTTGGGTCACCTCATTAGGTAAAGAATCTTTAGGGATGAGAATAAGAATAAGACCTTGGGTATATGGCAGAGTGTCTGCTTTGGGTCAGATGTGAGGGAAGGAGAGAAGGTCATCGCTCTTCTCTGCATTCCCCACACTGTCCTTGCCTCCCCTCCCCTCCTCACCCGAGGCTGGATGGAGCACCCTCCTCTGGGCTCCCACGGCCCTCGGGCTCCTCTGGCTTTGCACCCCTCACGCCACGGACATGCCCATGCTTTTCCCCTCTCAGAGGACAGGAGCTTTTGACTTATCTCTGCTGCCCGCCCAGGGATCAGCACAGCACAGGCACTCAAGAGCCACCCAAAGATGGAGCCCGGGAGGCAGAGGTGGGGTGGGCTCTGTCGGGGAGATAGCTTGGCTGAGGAGTGTGGCAGTCCCAGAGGAGGCTGCCGATGGTCCACCAGAGCTGCAATCAGCCACCCAACAGAGAGGCAGGCTCCAGCCGCATGGTCGTTCCTGCTCTCCACCCACCTCCCAGATCCAACGCACACACCAGGTCCAAAGAGCAGGAGGAGAACCGTGACGGGGATTTGGAGGCCAGGAGCCTGGTGGAGACAGAGCCAAACAGGAACAAGTGGGGAGGGAAGCAAGTCTCTCTGCTCTGCGAGGTATGCAGGCAGAGATGACAGTGAAATAATATAATCCTACAATCCCATTATTGAATTCCCTGCACGGAGCCACATACTCTGCTGAATGATTCACATTTCCGTTTTGCAAAGGAGAAGACAGAAGCTCTGAAAATTCGAGCGGTTACCCAAGGAGTGATGGCTACTCAGTGGCCTCACCAGTGTTTGATGAGCTGTGTGCATCCCTAAAGCCACCGTGCCTCCTACCATTGCCTAAGAACCAGAAAATACTTAGGGGAAGAAATCTACACTGCACTGATATTACAGGGTGTGTAAGTTAGCCATTGCTGCGTAACAAATTGCTCCAAAATTTACCATTTAAAATAACAAACATTTTAAAATCTCGCACTCCCTTCTGGGTGGTTCTGGCTCAGGATCTCTCATGATGCTGCAAGTCAACTTGTCAGCACAGCTCTGGTCGCATGAAGGCTTGCCTGGGGCCGGAGATGCCGCTTCCCAGGTGACTTGCTCAGGTGGCTGTTGGCTGGAGACCTCAAGAGCTCACCACACAGGCCTCTCCACGGCGTTATCTGAGTGTCTTCTCAAGATGGCAGCTGGCTCCCCCAGAATGAACGACCCAAGGGAAAATGAGGAGGAAGTCTCAGTGCTTTTTATGACCGAGTCGCAGGAATCACATACAGTCATTTTCCCTTTATTCGCTAGAAGTGAGTCACTAAGTCCAGCCAACATACAAGGGAAGAGTTGATAAAGCAGGAAAAAACATCTGGTGGAAAAAAGACAGTCTCTTCAATAAATGGTGCTGGGAAAATTGGACAGCTACATGCAAAAGAATGAAACTTGACCAATCTCTCACACCATATACAAAGATAAACTCCAAATGGATGAAAGACCTCGATGTGAGACAGGAATCCATCAAAATTCTTGAGGAGAACGTAGGCAGCAACCTCTACTACATCGGCCAAAGCAACCTTTTTCATGACACATCTCCAAAGGCAAGAGAAACAAAAGAAAAAATGAACTTGTGGGACTTCATCAAGATAAAAAGCTTCTGCACAGCCAAGGAAACAGTCAGAAAAACTAAGAGGCAGCCCACGGAATGGGAGAATATATTTGCAAATGACACTACAGATAAAGGACTGGTATCCAAGATCGACAAAGAACTTCTCAAACTCAATACACGAGAAACAAATAAACAAATCAAAAAATGGGCAGAAGATATGAACAGACTCTTTTCCAATGAAGACATACAAATGGCTAACAGACACATGAAAAAATGTTCAAAATCATTAGCCATCAGGGAAATTCAAATCAAAATCACACTGAGATACCACCTTATGCCAGTTAGAATGGCAAAAATAGACAAGGCAAGAAACAACAATTGCTGGAGAGGATGTGGAGAAAGGGGATCCCTCCTACATTGTGGGTGGGAATGCAAGTTGGTACAGCCACTCTGGAAAACAGTGTGGAGGTCCCTTAAAAAGTTAAAAATTGAGCTACCCTATGACCCAGCCATTGCACTACTGGGTGTTTACCCCAAAGATACAGACGTAGTGAAGAGAAGGGCCATATGCACCCCAATGTTCATAGCAGCATTGTCCATAATAGCTAAATCGTGGAAGGAGCTGAGATGCCCTTCAACAGATGACTGGATTAAGAAGTTGTGGTCCATATATACAATGGAATATTACTCAGCTATCAGAAAGAACGAATTCTCAACATTTGCTGCAACATGGACAGCACTGGAGGAGATAATGCTAAGTGAAATAAGTCAAGCAGAGAAAGACAACTATCATATGATTTCTCTCATCTAAGGAACATAAGAGCTAGGAAGATCGGTAGGGGAAGAAAGGGATAAAGAAAGGGGGGTAATCAGAAGGGGGAATGAAACATGAGAGACTATGGACTATGAAAAACAAACTGGGGGCCTCAGAGGGGAGGGGGGTGGGGGAAAGGGATAGACCGGTGATGGGTAGTAAGGAGGGCACGTATTGCATGGTGCACTGGGTGTTATACGCAACTAATGAGTCATCGAACTTGACATTGGAAACTGGGGATGTACTGTATGGTGACTAACATAATATAATAAAAAATCATTTAAAAAAATAAAATAAAATAAAGGAGGAAGAGGAGAAAAAGAAAAAAATATATACAAGGGAAGAGGAATTAGGCTCCATCTCTTAAAGGGAAGAATGCCAAATATCAACTATTTTAAAACCACAACTTAAGGATGAGACCAATCATATTTGTGTTTCTTTTTTTTTTTAAGATTAATTTATGTATTTAAGAGAGAGAGAGAGCAGGGGTGTGGATGAATGTGACCTAATCACATAAGCCTTTTAAACCTGGGTCTACAAATTAGAGAAAGGAAATCATAGAGATTTAAAGCTGCAGCAGATGCTCTTCCATTGACCCTCGGGAAGCAAACTGCCATGGTGTTGAAGAGGGCTATGGGGCAGGACATGGGGCAGGAAAGGGCAGCCCCCAGGGCCAGAAGCAGGGTTGTTAGTCCTACAGCCGCAAGGAATTGAGCTCTGCCAATGACTATGTGAGCTTGGAAGAGGACGTGGCTCCAGAAAGGAATGCAGCCCAGCCAGCATCTTGACTTCAGCTTTCTTAGACCCTGAGCAGAGGACTCAGATAACCCAAGCCTGGGCTCCTAATCATGGAGACCAAAATCAGACATCTGTGTTGTTTTGAGCTGCTTGCTCATGGTAATCTGATATGCATACAGAGAGAGCTATTACAGGAAGTATGATAACATTTTCATATATTTATTTCCTATATGAACAGATACAAAATAAACTTGGGTTCATATAATATTTACTCTTTTGCAAATGGCTTTTGTCATTTACTATGTCAGAAGCATTTTCCCATATCATTAAATAGTTATCTAGAACTGAACTCCAATGACCACATAAAGTATGGGCATATCATAGTTTAGACCCCAGTCTAAATTCCATTCTTGTATATGCGTCTGTATACACTTGTCCTGTGATTTTGCTAAGGGATAGTCCTGGAAGTGGAATTCTTTTTTTTTTTTTAAGGTTTTATTCATTTATTTGAAAGAGAGGGAGAGAGAGAGAGAGAGCAGGAGCAAGGGGAGGGGGAGGGGCAGAGGCAGAGGGAGAAGCAGCGCTTCCCTTGCCCTCTCCTCTGAGCAGGGAGCCCAACCTGGGGCTGTGGGGCTGGAGCCCAGGACCCTGGGATCATGAGCTGAGCCAAAGGCCAATGCTTAACTGACTGAGCCACCCAGGCACCCTTGGAAGTAGAATTCTTAAGTCACAAGGTTTGCACTTCAAGATTTCTCATTCATCAAGCGGAAACGTCCCTCAGAAGGGTTGTGCCAGCTTACACTCCCACAAGCAGGGTGTATGAGTGCCCCCTTACACACTCACTCACCCATACCCCTTCCCATTGGCTACCATTTTGATAGTTCAGTTTTTTTTTTTAAAGGTAACTATTGTGTGTGTTTCTGTCTCATGTGTGTTTGTGTCTCGTGTATGTTTGTGCGTGCAATGGGGTACGTCTGGATTCTTTTTAAAAATTTTTTTATTTAAATTCAATTAATTAACGTATAGTGTATTATTAGTTTCAGACGTAGAGTTCGATGATTCATCAGTCTTACGTAATGCCCAGTGCTCATTACATCATGTGCCCTCCTTAAGGTCCATCACCCAGTTACCGCATCTCCCCACCCACCTCTCCACTCCCTCCAGCAACCCTCAGTTTGTTTCTTGTGATTAAGAGTCTCTTATGGTTTGTCTTCTTCTCTGGTTTTGTCTTGTTTTATTTTTTCCTCTCTTCCCCTATGCTCGTTCCTCTGTTTTGTTTCTTAAAATCCACGTATCAGGGAAATCAGATGATACGTGTCTTTCTCTGACTGGGGATCTGTCTGGATCCTACAGGGAGGTCAACCCCTTCAAAAAGAAGGGTTTTCCTTTAGGGACTAGACTGTCAGTTTCTTTTTGTGGGAACATGGCAATTATTTCACCAAATGTCCTTTTCTCTCCTCAATAAAACTGTAAACTCTTTGAAGGCAGGATAAATACTTTTGTCCCTTTTGGTCCTTCTCGGGAATTAATTCAGGGCTGAATTCCCTCGATAAAGCTGTGGTGTGTTGATAACAAGGAAAATGTCCTGTGGGTGTGTGTGGAAGTATCTCTCTGGGGTTTTAGTTTGTATTTCCCTGATTATTAATGACACTGAGCACCTTTTCTGAACTCTCATTTGGATATTTAGTTTTGTAAACCACTGGCCTATGACCTACTTGTCTTCTGGTGTTTTTCTTATTGACTTACAAGAGTTTTTCTTTTATATAGTTTGATATTAAGCCCTTTGGTGGTTAAATATACTGTGGATATTTTTCCCACTCTCTAACTTTTTCACTGTTCTTTTTATTTAAGATTTTGTTTCTAAGTAACCTCTACACCGAGTGTGGGGCTCAAACCTACGACCCTGAGAGCAAGAGTCACATGTTCTACCTACTGAGTCAGCCAGGCGCTCCACTTTTTTACTGTTTTAATGGTTCTTTTGATGAGTAGAAATTATTATTTTTGAATTAATTTATCAGTCCATTTCTTTATGACAATTTGTGTCTTATTTAAGCAATCTTCTCTACCTTAAGGTCATAAAGATATTCCCAGTTATCCTCTCAAAGTTATATTGTTTTGCCTTTCATGTTTAGGCCTAACTCCTCCTAGAATTCATTTTTGTGCATGGTGTGAGGTAGGGGTCACGTTTCTCTTCCTTTTCTCCTCATGTATATCTGGTGGACCCAGTCCATTTATTGAAAATACTTGCCTTTTCCCACATCTCCGCAATGCCACCTTTGTCATAAATTAAATGTCCAGCTATGCATGGGTCTTTTTCTGGGCTCTTTGGGTTTCCTTCCTGTCTGTCTTTTACTGCAGAATACCATACTCCCTTAATTATTGCGATCTTTCTAAAAATTCTTGATTTCTTGTAGAACAAATTCTCCCACCTTTTTCTCTTCTTCATCTTTTTTTTTTTCTTTAGAGAGAGAGCACGAGCGGGAGGGAAGAGCAGAGGGAAAGGGAGAAGCAGATTCCCTGCTGAGCAGGGAGCCCCATGTGGGGCTTGATGCAGGGCTCAGTGCAGGGCTCAATCCCAGGACCCCGAGATCATGACCTGAGCT
The DNA here is from genome assembly GCF_023065955.2 of Ursus arctos. NCBI lineage: Eukaryota > Metazoa > Chordata > Mammalia > Carnivora > Ursidae > Ursus > Ursus arctos. The sequence continues at coordinate 10,386,675 of NW_026622763.1, read as the reverse complement.
GAAGGCAGACGCTTAACCTACTGAGCCACCCAGGTGCCCCCCCTGCCTTTTCACTTCTTAAGTCTCTTGGCTATTTTTGTCCTTTTGCATTTCCGTGCACAGTTTGAAATCAGCTTTTCAATATACATAAAAACCCTTGGAAATTTTATTAGAATTTCATTAAATATGTAGCTTATTTGGGGGAGAACTGACAACTTTATAAAACTATGTCTTGCAATAAACATATCTCTCCATTTAGTTTAATTTTCATTTTCTCTCAAGAATATTCTTATTGTTTTCTTCAGAGAAGTGTTGTCCATTTTTTTTTTATTTGTTTCTAGGTCCTAAGAATTGTTATTCTGTTGTAAGCAGTATCTATTGAAAGTTTTCATTTTCTGTTTGTTGGTGATATATGGATGTGGTTTATTTCTACTGAATTTTGTCCAGCAACTTTGCTGAACTTATTAATTCAAATAATTTATTTGTGAATTCTTTGGATTTCCTATTTACATAGTTATTTCTTCCATAAACTGTGATAGTTTTATTTCCTCTCTTCCAATCTTTATGACTTTAATCTCTTTTTTCTTGACTTTCTACATTTAGACCTTTTCAGGGCCTGCAGTGCAACATCGAACAGAGGCAGCAATAATTTGCATCCTTGCTTTGTACCAGATCTCAAAGGGGAAGCTGTCAACATCTCATCATTAAGTATGTTATTTGCCCTAAGTTTTTGCAGGCAACCTTGATGAGATTAAAAAAGTTTCCTTTTATTCTGAGTTTTCTAAAAGTATGCTTAAGATCATAAATGGACATTGAGTTTTATCAAGTGCTGTTTCTATTAAAATGATCATGAGTTTTCCTCATACTCTATTCACGTGATGAATTTCATTAATTGATTTTCTAATGTTAAACCAACCTTGGAGTAAACACTCCTTGATCGTTATATGTTACAAGATTCAGTTTGCTAATATTTTATTTGGGATTTTTGTGTCTATGTTAATGAGTAAGACTGGCCTGTAATTTTCCTTTCTCATAATGTCTTATCGGGTTTGGTATCAAGGTTATGCTGACCTGGTCAGGTAGTGTTCCCTCTCGTTCTATTTTCTGGAAGAGTTTGTGTGGGATAAAAATAAAAAATTGGCACTTTTCTCTTATGTGTTTGATAAAACACACCGATGCAGCTCTCTGGCCTTGGAGTTTACTTTGTGCGAAGTTTTAAAATTATATATTCAATTTCTTTAATCGCTATAAGACTCTTAATTCCTTTTCTATCGTGTCAGTTCTGGATTGTTGTTATTTTTCTACAATTTGTCCATTTTGTCTACATTTTAGCAGAATATTGTTATTGTTACATAGTATATACTCATCTTGCTTCTTTATTTTTATTTTTTAGGAGAGCAATACAGTAGTTTTTAGTGTATCCACATAGTTGTACAACCTTCACCACTATTTAATTCCAGAATATTTTAATTATTCCAAAAAGAAACTCTCTATCCATTAGCAGTCACTCCCATTCTTTTCCTCCGCGCCTTGGCAACTACGTCTATTTTCTGTCTCTTTGGACATTTCATACAAATGGAATTACAGAGTATGTAGCCTTTGTTGACTGCCTTCTTTCACTTAATATGATTTTTTCAAGTTATGCCATGTTGTAGTATGTAGCAGTACATCATTCATTTTTATTGCCAATTAATGGCTCATTATATGGACATTCTACCTTCTGCTGATCGATTCATCAGCTGATGGCTATTTGTGTTTCTACTTTGGGGCTGTTATGAATAATGTTGCTATAAACATTCTTTTGTAAGTTATTGTGTGGACATATATTTTCTTGGGTAAATATCTAGGTTTGAGCTTGCTAGGTCATATGGAGATTCTGTGTCTAACTTTGAGGCACTGCCAAACTGTTTTTCAACATGATCGGACCATTCATTTTACATTCCCACCAACAATATATGAAGGTTCCAATTTTTCCACATCTTTGCTAAATTTGTAATTATCTGCCTCTTTGACTCTAGCCTTTCTAGTGAGTGTGAAGTGATATCTCACCGTGGTTTTGATTTACATTTCTTTAATTATTAATGATGGTGATCATATTTCATATTTTCATATTTTTTCCAAAAAGTCTATTCAGATCCTTTGCTTATTTAAAAATTGGGTTATTTGTCTTTTATTGTTGACTTTTAAGGGTTCCTTATATATTCTGGATATAACTTCCTTATCAGATTTGTGATTTGAAATCTTTTGTTTTTGTTCTGTGGGTGCTTTTTTCACTTTTTGATGTTGATGATGTTTTGTTTTGTTTTTACAGATTTCTTTATTTAGTTTAGAGAGAGAAAGAAAAAGAACACAAGCACAGGGAGGGGCAGGAGAGGGAGAGAAACTTTAGCAGACTCCTCACTGAGCTCGGAGCCAGACACGGGGCTTGATCTCATGACCCTGAGATCATGACCTGAACCAAAAACAAGAGTCGGACACTCAACTGACTGCACCACCCAGGGGCCAGTTGTTTTATTTTTTTAAGTAGGTTCCACACCCAGCATGGAGTCCAATGCAGGGCTTGAACTCACAACCCTGAGATCAAGACCTGAGCTGAGATCAGAGTCAGATGCTTAACCGACTGAGCCACCCAGGTACCTCCATGATGATGTTTTTTGAAGTATAAAAAATTTTTCAAGTTTTTCATTTTGGTAAAGTCCAATTTGTCTTTCTCTTTTGTTGCTTGTGCTTTTGGTGTCATATTGCCTAATACAAGGTCGTGAAGATTTGACGTGTGTTTTCTTCTAAGAGTTTTATAGTTTTAACTTATATTAGATCTTTAATTTATTTTAAATTAATTTTTGTATATGGTATGAGGTAGGGATCTAAATTTATTCTCTTCTTTTGCATGTTTTCCCATTGTTCCTAACTATCTTTTCAACCTGATCTCTGAAGATGGTTCTTTTCTCATTCCTGATAATCGAAGATTTGTGACTTTTTAAAATCTCAGTTAATCTTGCCAAGTGTTTATTGATTTGGGGATGTTGTTAATTGTATTAGTCTTTCTGATAATTACCTTTTTATCTTATTGATCTTCCCTATTACATGTTTTTTATTTAATTCTTATCTGCATAATATTATTTACCTTCTCCTACTTTGTGTTTCTCTTGCTATTGTTTTTCTAACTTCTTGAGATAAATGGTTACATCATAAGGTTCAGCTTTTCCTTTCAACTAATGTATGCATCCAAGGCTAAAATTTTCCTGTAAGCTTGGCTTTAGCTGCATTCCACAAATTTTGATATGTGATATTTTCATTATCATCCAATCGAAAATATTTTCTAATTCCCATTGTAATTTCTTCCTTGTCTATTGGCTTATTTGGGGGTGTATTTTTAAATATAGTACTTGCGTGATATATCTTTTTCCAATCTGTTCGCAACTTACCTGTACCCTTATGTTTAGATGTGCCTCTTGGAAACAGTATGTAGCTGTGTTTTTTTTTAATCCACTCTGAAATTTATTTCCCCCATTTTATTGGTGGATTCTGTCCATTTGTATCTAATGTAATTGGTAAGATGTTGGCTTAAATCTAATGTGTCTCTATGTGCCTTCTATTTGTTCCATCAGCAATATTTCCTTTTGCCTTCTTTCAGAGTCATTATTTTTTAATTATACAGTTTTACCCTTTTTATGTGTTTGGAAGTTATACCTCACCTTGCTTTAATTTTATTTTTAGGTTTTCTCTAGAGTTTCAAAATGCATCACTGACTTTTCAAATCCTAATGGGTCTTTTTTTTTAAGATTTTATTTATTTCTTTGAGACAGAGAGAGAGAGCGAGCATGCAAGCAGCATAAGGGACAGAGGGAGAGGAAGAAGCAGACTCCCCACTGAGCAGGGAGCCCTATGTGGGGCTCAATCCCAGGACCTCGAGATCATGATCTGAGCCAAGGGCAGACACTTAACCAACCGAGACACCCAGGCACCCCTCAAATCTTAATGCTAATCAGTGCTTCTAGTAGTCTCTTCCTTGGAACACTTGAACCTCAGTTGGCTCCCTTTTTACTTACATACCATTGTTATAAATTTAAATTCTATGCGTTTGAAATTCCACAGGACAGTACTATTGTTGTTTTACATAGGCAGAATCATTCAGATTTGCCTCCATAACTACCATTTCAATTGCTCTTCCTTCCTTTCTGCAACAACTGCCTGGTATCTGGGATCATTTCTTTCTGCCTTTCTGGAAAAGTCCATTTAACACTTTTTTTTCTTTTTTAAGATTTTATTTATTTATTTGCCAGAGAGAGGGCTAGTGCAGAAGCGGGGGGGAGCAGCAGGCAGAGGAAGAGGCAGACTCCCCGCCTAGCAAGGAGCCTGATGCGGGATTCAATCCCATGACCTGAGCCCAAGGCAGACACTTAACCGACTGAGCCACCCAGGTGCCCAAATAAAGTCTGCATTCGATTACTCCAACCGCTGGTGTGCTTGCAGCTGTTTATCCATTGTCTGTTTTGTTCCGTTGGTCTTTGTTCATGTGCTGCCCGTGCATGTGGCAGGTTACTATTTCTTGTGTGCTGAACAGCGTACTTGAAAAGTTGTATGAATATTTTTATGCCCTGCATGATGTTGTCTTCCTCCAGAGAAGATTCATGTCTGCTCCTGCCAGGCACTTGGGGCAGTAGCGACGTGGATCATGTTACGTCTACTGAAGGGAATCAGGCTGTCCACCGCCTTGCTCCAACATCTCAGTTGTCTCAGTTTTCTTTTCTGATCGGCAAACACACCCAGGACACACGTTGCCCTAAATGCTAGGTCGGCTCTCCAGATTTCCATCTCCTTGTGCTAATTCCCCGTCATTCCTAGTAATTTTTCATTACTTTAACTCTTTGATGCTTCAATCAAATTTGCAAAATTTTTTGTCCAGTTGTTTTAGTTACCTTCTGTAGAAAGTTTTACCCAAAATTATCTAGTGTATCATTATCAGAAGAGGAACTCCTATTCTTTTTATTGTCCATTTTCCATTATTTGTGAGCATTTCCCCACGTGTTTCAGAATTTTGGAGCACACACTCTTACATGCTGGATGGTATTCCATCAAAAAGCTAAGCCATGATTTATTCAGCTCTTTCATCTTTAGTTGGATGTTTTGGCTCCTCTATCTGTGGTTCAGCGTTTTCCATTACAAATGGTGGCGTCCCCTTCAGTTAGTGTAAGCAGGAAGGGATTTCTTTCTTTCTTCTTTCTTTCCTTTTTTTAAAGATTTTATTTATCTATTTATTTATTTGCAAGAGAAAGAGAAAGAGAGAGAGCACAAGCAGGGGCAGAGGGAGAGGGAGAAGCGGACTTCCCGCTGAGCAGGGAGCCCCATGCAGGACTCAATCCCAGGACCCTGGGATCATGACCTGAGCTGAAGGCAGATGCTTGACTGACTGAGCCGCACCCCCGGCGCCCATGGAGGGGATTTCATACAGAGTTTGGTAGAGGACATTATCTTTGGCAGAACCAGAGGTTCAGTTTGAGGAACAACGGCAGACAGAAAATCCCTTCCCAGATGATGGGACAAACTTTCATGGTCCACCTACTGTTCAGTAGCTATGCCCCGACCCTCAGACAAACTAGAATCTGCCCCTGAGCTGTCCCCCAAGAACCAAATGTCACCACCATTGTGTCCATTCTTGACAAAAGGTGCTTTCCACCATGTGAGGTGCACTCCTTCACAGAACCTAGCATGGTTCTGGAACCCAGGACCAGTGGAGCATGGCTCAGCAGGCGAGGAAAGCACACTAGAGAGACTGGGAAAGGTGTGAAGGCAGCCAGTCCTCCTCAGATTCGACATCTCTCCTTCGTAACCGACGTTTCTGAGAGCAGCCATCTTCCTGAGCGCTTCCCTCTCTGGGTGTGTCTTTCTGGGGCTCTCTTTCCCATTCTTTGGAGGGTGTCTCACTCAGAGTATAAGGGACCTCAGACTTGGCGGAAAAAGCAGGACCCTCTTTAATTAATAACAATGTGGATACCATCAGAACCATTTCCCCTTTGGGCCTTTATTAGGAAGCAAAACCAGGTGGGAGAGAGTGAGCTGAGCAGGAAAAAGAACCGAAAGAGGCAAAGCCTCCCTAATGTTTAGAGGCCTAAGGGGCTGTGGGAAACTGATGCTGGGAAGGAGATCTCCTATCTCCCCCCTCCTCCATTGCCATGTGCAGAAAGGGGGTCCTAGAAAGGCTGATGTTGTCCAATACTTGGGTGTCCCCTTAGACACAGGCCTGTTAGGACACCAGATGGTCTCATGTAGTGTGGCAGTCCTTGAATGGTGGTCCACAGATGTGTTCTCAGGGGTCGGCAACTTCTCTACAAGAAGTAAAAATTTGGGAGTTTCTAGGTCTGTCATAATCAAAAGAAATAGGAGACATCTAAATTGCCCTATAGGGACACCTGGGTGGCTCAGTCAGTTAAGCATATGCCTTCAGCTCAGGTCGTGATCCCAGGGGCCTGGGATCGAGTCCTGCATGGGGCTCCCTGCTCTGCGGGGAGCCTGCTTCTCCCTCTGCCTCTGCCTCTCTCTCATGAATAAATAAATAAAATCTTAAAAAAAATAAATCACTCTTTAGCTTAATAGTCTCACACATTATTCTGTTTTTAAGTTATGAAATATTTGATAATACAAATATATATATACAACATACATGTTAGTAATGAGCTATAAAAATAAAACGAACACCTGTAAGCCCACCACCCAAATTATGAGCCAGCACATCAACAATGTCATTGACCTTGGCCACCTGCTCCTCCTTGTCTTGTTCTCCCATGTTGAAGCAAAATACACAATGGAGACCAAACTCGAAAATGGCCCAAGCAGACAAAACTAGGTCTAGCTCATTTCATGAACGTAAGTGCAAAAGCATGTCATTCTTATAAATGTCTCTGATAATCATAAAAGACATTTAAGCCCTTTTTTTTTAAAAAAAGATTTTATTTGACAGAGAGAGAGAGACAGCCAGCGAGAGAGGGAACACAAGCAGGGGGAGTGGGAGAGGAAGAGGCAGGCTCATAGTGGAGGAGCCTGATGTGAGGCTCGATCCCAGAACACCGGGATCACGCCCTGAGCCAAAGGCAGACGCTTAACGACTGCGCCACCCAGGCGCCCCTAAGCCCGTTTCTTAAAATGGTATGAAATAATCACTTGCTATCTAAAAACCGCATTGTGATCACCAGTCATCGTCAGAGTCAAACAAGTTCCTCGCTTTCACTTTGCTAAACTCTTCCTAAATACTCTCTTTTACAGAGCGGGTTTTAACAGCTGCTGCTTCGGCACCTGCCCCTCCCCCCAAACGACCACCCACTCTCCTGAACTGGTTTTAGATCTACTTACCTTGTAAAGTTTTAATACAACCTATGTATCTCTAAAAGACACGGTTATTTAGTTTGGGTCATTTTCACCTTTAAAAACTTCAGAAAATGGTAAGATATTCTACACATCCTTCTGGACCTTTCTTTTACCTTAAAACGGTGTTCCTAAGATTTATCCGTGTAGATAAACGCAGCCGTAGTGCATTCGTTGGCAGTTCTGTATCGGACCCCATCATGGGAATGTCCCCAAAGCCTCTGTCCTCCCTCCTGGTAGGGCCGCTTTGGGCTGTGCCTTGCCTTGCTATTAGGAATCATGGTGCCCCGACGCTTGCATGTGTCCTCCAAAACCCTCACGTCTAGGTTTGTCTAGGGCATGCCTCAGGAGTGGAATGGGTGGGTTGGAAGGTCCATGAATCTTTAACTTTACAAGAGAATGTGAAACTTTTCCACAGTGGTCATACCGCTTCTCAACGTTTTTGGGTTAGTGGAAGCCAAAAGGCTCAGCTGAGTTTGCACAGAGGAGAAATGGAAGAAGACAGCGTTGGGACCCAGGCCTGACTCCAAGGCCAAGGTTACTCCCTCACTTAATTGGTTTAATTGACCACTGACTCAAAAGTAGTGGCTAACACAACATGCCAGGTAGGGGCTGGGGCACTTTTTATTTTTAAGTGACTTACAGAGAGCCTACGAGGTGGGCACTATTGGCGCTCTGCCCACTCAGAGGAAGAAACAGAGAGGAAAGGTTACAGACCTGCTCAAGGGCACGCAGAGCTGGGACTGGAACCCAGGTGGTGCAGCCGCAGCGGCTGTGTTCTTAGGTTTCGTGGCAGGGCCTCTGAAGAAACAGAAAATCCCTAGGTCATGGGGCATGCCCTTGAGATCACAGGCTACTGGAGGAACTGCAAACTGGTCATCCATCCATCCATCCAGCACCCACCATGAACGAGCACACGGGCTGTATTTGGAATGCAGACGGCCACGAGACAGGCCTTCCCACAGGTATGGGTGAAACAGACAATCACACGAACACATACGAACTTGCTAGGGAAGAAAAGTAAAGGGACTAATTGAGATTCTTCTCCAAGGAAGTAATGACCTGGCATTTACGCTGAGACATAAAGTACCTGCAAAAGTTAGCCAAGGGAAGTGTGTGTCTAGGTGTGTGTGTGTGCGCGTGCACAGAGGGGCCGGGAGTGGGCTCGGCAGAAGGAACAAAAATGCAAAGGCCCGGAGGCAGGGAACCAGTGATACGAGATACAGCTGAGGAGGTGCGCAGGGGCTGGGTGGTGGGCCTCGTGGGCGGCGCTCAAGATTTTCGAATTTTATCCGCGTGTGTGTGTGTGTGTGTGTGTGTGTGGCCACTGCAAGGTCTGAAGCAAAGCGATGACGGATCAGATGAACCTTCTTAAAAATCCCAAGCGGGCCATGTAGCTTCAAGAGCGAGGGCAGAGGGCCGGAGGGAGGGGCAGGAGAAGTTGGAGCAGCCCCTGTGCGGCTGGCCGTGCAGGGGAGGCCAGAGGCCGTGGTCCTCGGGAGAGGAAAGAGAGGGGGAGCCTGCGAGACCCACTGTGGAGGCGGGGCTCGTTGTACTTGGCAGCTGAAGGGGGGTGGGGGGCAAGATGAGGGAAGGGCCCGGCACTAGCATCTGCCTGGGGAAAGTAACCAAACGGAGCGTAGCGGGTTTGGAGACCAGCTGGGAAGTCCGACGTGGGCACACTGAGCGGCCCTGAGACGTCCGCGCGGAGGCAACACGAAGGCCGTCGGTGTGTGAAGCCGGCGCTCAGGGCACGCGAGGCCTGGCCGTGGGGACACAGCAGGCGTGGAAAGGTGTGGGGGGAGGAGTAGAGCCCTGCGGAGAGGGCGCCTGAGAGGCCTGGAGGCGGGAGATGCTGTGGGGCCAAGGAGCAGCGGGCCCGCCACCCCCACCCCAACCAACCCCTCACACCTCCACTCCTCTTGCAGAGTCAGAAATTGAGCTCATTCTAGGCTGCACTCACCCGGGGGAAGTCATAGACCCTGCAGCCCTCGAGGTTCAAGATCCAGACTTGCGGACTTCCTGCACCCGGGGGGCCGACCCCGCCAGGCTCCGTAGGCACGTGGGTGTCGTGAGCGTGGCATCGCACCGCTGGGGAGGAGGCCGCGCAGGCCCGCAGACGGGGATGCAGGAGACCCGGGGAGAGGCGCTCACGGGTGCCGGACCCGGAGCCACGGCTGCGGGGGGAGAGCGGCGGGCAGGGCCGCGGCGGGCAGGGCCCCGGCAGGGCAGGGAACCTTCCCCGGGGACGCTGCGCCCCCACGGTCCACCTCCGGGGCCGCGGCGCTGGCAGCGGGCCCGCGGTCTGAGGAGGGCACTGGGGTGGAAGCATTTTCATGTTTTTTAAATACATAATCCGGGATTAGACGCCCATTCACATGACCTTTGTCCGTTCTTGCCGGGAGCCACTGAAGCAGGAGTTAATAAATACTGGAGGAAGCCGAGCGGTTTGCGCGAAGGCTCTGCAGGAAGAGCTTTCCCCTGAGCGGGGAACGTTCTGCTCCGTGTGGGGGGTGGGGAGGGTGGGGGAGGGGGGTGAATGTCCTGTTTGCCCCGGACACTCCTGGCTTCCCTCTGCTACCGGCACCCCATTCCCTTCCGAAAGTCCTAGTCGGGAGGCTAAGGTAGTCCCCATCATTCCCGCTGATGTCAGCCTTGGCCCGGCCGGTCCTGCTGAAGCCCAGGCATGTTTTCTGCGACAGCTTCTCTCAGGATCGTCCAAAAGCTCGGGACCAAACCGCCCGTCCTGTTCTCAGCGAAGGGCGCTGCAGTGGTTCTCAAGCTGTGACCCCAGACCAGCAGCATCGGCCTCCCCCCGACCTTGTTAGAAATGCACATTTCCACGCCCCCCAGTCCTCCAGAGTCTACTGCTCAGGGGCTGGTGCCCAGCAGGCTGCTTCGCCAGCCCTCCGGGGGACTCCCACATGCCATCTGTGGGTCCAGGAAACATATGATAAGAGTGGGACACAGGGGAGGCTGGGAAGACACCTGCTAGACAGGGGTCTTGCCCCAACATTTGTCACCGTCTAGCTGGGGCTTTTCTTTGTGACTCATGACTCAAGTTTCCTCATCCGGCAATTGAACATGACAGCACGCTCCTTATCTGCATCATGGAACTGGTGGAAAAAGCAGTCTGATGCTACAGATGAGAATTCTCCCAAGTCTAAATGCCAGACAAGTGGTATTAATGCTGTCAGCTGCACGTCCCCCCCCACCTTCATGAATGACCCAAGAATGTCAAGAGCATATATGGTCTTCAGGTCAGAGCTTTTCACCTTGGGAAACTTGGACAGGTTCAGGGGGTCCTGGAACCTTCTATGAGTGCAAAACTGAGTGAGTGGAAAGGTGCACTTTCTGGAAAGAAGACCAATCAGATTCTCTGAAGCCAAGAGCTGTGGACCACAGTGGGCCTCAGAATCCCCCACCCTGCAACCGTGGCCGTGACCCTCTTCAAGACGGCAGTGCTGGTAAGGGCAGGGCAATGGCACCAGGGGTTAGAGACCCAAAGGACTGTGGTCTGTGCCCCCCAGTGGTTTTCCACATTCGCTAATGAGTAATGGAGTGTGCCTGCAGGCTTGCGGGGGTGGCTGCACCAGGCGACTTCCCTCTCCACTGCGGGAGGGAGGGCAGGGGCGTCAGCGGCCTTCACTCAGGCCGGCAGCCTCACTGACATCATCTCCACCAACCCTCACAGCCCTGCCAGGAGGTAGTTCTTGTCCCACATTAAAAATGGAACCACCGGGCCGGGAAGAGGGGCGACTTGCCTGAGGAGGGTGGGAGCTGGGATGTGAGCCCGGGCATTTGTAATCCTATCACGCTGCTGTCTCCGGTCAAACAGGGGAAGGAGGTGCTGGGCCACTGGGAAAGCGGGCTCAGAGTCGTGGGGTGGTGGTACTTGAGGTGCCTCACGGTAAACAATGGAAAGCTCCCAATCTTTTTTTAGTAAAAGCTTTTAAAAAAGTGGATTGGTGCCCTTGGTCAGTCCTGCATGTATTCCTCCTAAGTCCATGCTCGGTTGGGCTGCCAGGTGCCCCCCCCCCCCCAAGCCCTCCCCGAGCTCCAGCCTGCTCCCAGCAGCAGCCCAAGCTGAATTCCTGGAAGCTAACCTCTCTTGGCTCAGACAGCCCACCTGGGTCTTGATGCCCAACTCTCCCACTGCACGCTGCAAGGGGGCAGCTCCGGAGAGCACCCAGGGCAGTGCGACACTCCCCCTAGAGTGACTTGCTGACATCGAGGAGAAAGCTATCTACAGGGTCCCCGGAGGAAAGACTGCTCTAATGCAGGAAACTGAATTAAGTCTCATTTATTCTAGGGCAAACTCAAAAGGGTTTTTTTTTTTTCGTTTTCTTTTTTAGCAAATCCTAGCACATTATTAACAAAAAAATCTGTACATTTGCCATGATACACTTGAAAGTGAAACAAATAAGATATAAATACAGATATGGATGTAACATGAAAAGCCCCCAAAAAACAAAAACAAAACCCAAAAAACCCAACCTGGGGGTGTGGGGACCATGCGTGTGAACACAGTGCCGACAAAACTATTTTGGTGGCTGATAGTTTTCAGAGCGTTTCTTTTTTTCATTTCCAAACATCATTGTTAGCAAAGTCCCGGTGGATTCTACAAAGTTCTTATTTGCTGTTAACGTGTAGTATTAGGCTTGATAAATAAAGGGCGGCAGGGAGAGAAAAAGACTCATGAGACCGGAATGGGCTGCAGCGCCTGCACAGGGGGAAGCCGGCGGGGAGCCAGAGAGGCAGTCCCGGGCTGTCCGTGGTCCGGCCAAGCGCACACGGCGGCCAAGCGCACACAGCGCACCTGAAGGAAGCTGCGAGCCGCCCTCCGCCTCAGCCCGCGGCCGCGCCCTCGGAAACAGGAGCCGGGAGGGAAGCCGCCCCAGCCGGAGGGAGGCTCGGGAGGGTTCCTCGGGGTCCTGGACGGTCGGGTGAACAGGGGAGGCAAACACAGTTTTGCAGTTTTGGGTGCTCTGCTCTTTGTGGTGTCTGGCCGAACAGGAGGCCTGCAGGGAGGAGGCGGAGGCGGCGAGGCAGCGGCTGCTGGCCGGGATTCGGGAGGGCGGTGGCAGGCGCGGCTCCCTCCCCGTGAGGTGGTGGCGGCATGCGAGTCTCCCCGACGACGAGGGCAGCAGTTCTGATTGAGGCCAAGAGACCTGTAAGTGATTGTATCTCTCTCTAGGTCGGGAGATTGAAGGTTGGGGAAGTGACATTCAAGGCTAGCCCTTTGTGAGTACTGAGGACGTTCGGCAATGTTCGAGATTCTTCCCAACTGCAGGTGGCGGGACCAGGAGACCAGGGAGTCAGTTCAAGGAGGAAGGTCCTTCCAAACACATCAGGTGTAAAAGAACTCATAAATAACCTAGCCAGAGCGCACGTGTCTACAACAGGGGAGTAATCAAAAGGTGCCCTGACTCACTTGTCGAGTGTAAAAAGGAAATCCCATTAGTGAAATATTAACAAACGGTATTTATCAATGAAAGTAAGGCCTGGTCCTGCTATGCTCTGAGCCAAAAATAAGTCAATAATATTCAACCACTTAAAATGCACCCCTGAAGTTCCTTCAACAGCAGCGGTGGGGTACTTCCCCCCCATGTGTGAGATACCCCTACACATACACACACAAACACACTCTCTCACACTCTCTCTCTCTCTCTCCTTCTCTCTCAGTGAAGGCACACTGGCTTCACTGTTCCTGGACCATCATTCTCAGTGCCTAGCTCCAGATGAAGTATGGAGAGTAAACTCTGAATGAAACGGAGCTTGTGTGCCACAGTGTCGCAGCTCCCCCACGAGGCTGGAGGGCCAGAGTGGAGGGGGGCATGGATGTCCGCGCTGACCCCTCAGTCTCTGCTCTGAGTGCTGCCACTGTAGGGGACTCTGCATCGGAACAGCGGACACCTCATTAAAAAATACCACCAGAGCAGGCATTTTTCAGAGGGAACAAGCAGTCCCATTTGGACAGGGGACAGAAGTCTTCATGATGGCATCAAGGATTTCCATTTGGCTTTAAGAATTTTACTCAAAATGTATTTAACCAGATTCCAAATCTATAGTTCTTTTTTACTGGAGCAATCAAACCCTTAAGAAAAATTTTTAAGAAGCGTAGTTTCTCTGATAATTTCTCACTGAAGAAAAGGAAACAGACTTTAAAACCAGGTTTCAAATCCTGTTTTTCTGCAATTTCCCAGCCGCTAAATTACTGCTTTCTTAAACAAGGACTATTTCAATAGATGAGCAAGGAAATACTTTTGTCCATAAAATTAAAAAAAAAAGAGAAGATTCTGATACTTGGCCTCTCTGTACTCTTCTTTGATCTTACACCCAAATTAAACTGAGAAGTCAAAACTGGGATGGCAGAGTTGCCGTTGGCCAGACTGACCGAGAACACTCCAGAACTGAACAGCGTAGGCACAGGCTGCGGGGGAGGAAACGAGATGGCGCTAAACCCGAAAATCCCAACCACCGAGCACCAGGGTCACTGCAGAGCCCCGTTAACACAGTGCCTCCCCAGGAGCTGAGTAGTGGAACACACACACATACGCGCACCTTCGCCTATCTTCCATGCTGCATGAAATGCCACGTGAGGCGCCCACGAACGGCTGCTACAGATTTACCTTGACTTTTGTGTTTGGATTTAAATGGAAGAAAGAATTCTTTCAACTGGAAGCTCCGGACGGGGAGGAGAGCGCGAGTGGAGTGTTCAGAGGGGACGGGGAGCCAGTCCTCGAAGGGGCTCCCAGTCCAGATCGTGTACAAGCAAAATCCCACGTGGTTGTTACAAGACCATCTTCAGGCTTCTGTTTCTTGCCAAGACTTGACTCACATTCTTAGTGGGTCTCACAATACAACTGAAAGACATACCGCCCTTTCCTGGCATCACAGGCCATATCCAGAAGGAAGCGAGCAAAGATGAGAGAGCAGCACAAATTAACACACCCTCCTCAAATGTTATTAACTACGAGGAAATGCTCCTTTCTACCAAGCGCTGGCTAGAGAGCTCTGATGTTCTGAAACTGCACCCCACACACATGGTTTTATGATCTCAGCAGGCTGTACAAGACGTGTTTAAGTATGGCTCTTTTCTTATTCCATTTGTTTCGTACGAAGACTGCAATACAGGCCTTGCTTCCTTTACATTCAATACCAGTAAGATTCTACACAAAAGCTGGAAGGGACCAAAATACTGATTGTAATAAATATTTGCGGGCCTCCTGGTACTGACTGGGCAGCCGATGAGGGGGAGGATGGGGGAAGGTCTCTGAGAGGCACCACCGATTGCTTCTAGGGCTACACAAAGAGACTCTGGCGCTGCCATTAGCTGTGTGTGGACACGTCGGAGGAGCTGCTGCTGTTGCTGTTCGTGGTCTGGGCCCTCTTTATATATAAGTTTAGTAGCTTCATCTGCAAAGAGAAGACACAAACGCATTAGCGGGAGAAAAGCAACCAGACAGACAAGGAAAAAAAACCAGGTGACAATAACAAAACAACATGTTCTGGGTGCCTGGACGGCTCAGTCGGTTAACTGCCTTCAGCTCGGGTCATGATCCCAGGGTCCTGAGATCGAGTCCTGCACTGGGCTCCCTGTTCAGTGGGGAGTCTGCTTCTCTCTCTACCCCTCCCCCCATGCATGCTCGTGCTCTCTCTCTCAAAAATAAATAAATAAAATCTTTAAAAAAAAAAAAAAAAGGAAAAGAAAACAGCATGTTCCTTAGCTGAGAAAGTCATCATCCAAGCATTTACTGAGGGCAGCACACATCTGGCAGGGGTGAGGGCCACAGCAAGGGGAGGAGGTCGGGGTCTAGGGGAGAGAGAGTGCAGTGGGGTCTCAGGAACAGAATGAAAAGTGTTACTCTAACCAGGTGGGCCACAAGGGCTCCGGGGAAGCAGGTTCGTGAAGGGCAGAGGCACACGTGCCGGGGTGACTGTCGCCAACGGCTTCACGCAGCTGGCGCGGAAAGCAGGGCGTGGGCTCATGCTCCACAGGGACGGGGTAGGCTCAGCAAGGCTACGCGTTAAGTCTTCTGACCTTCACTCCTTTGTCGAAGCTGCTCCTTCCACACAGCACACCTCCTCTCTCCACCCCTACTTTGGCCCCCTCAAGACTACTGTAGTGCTGTGACATCAGAGACCGATCGGAAAGGCCGCGTGCACAAAGGCGACCCTCATCTGCTCATCGGGATGCAGCCATTCCTTTCTTTCAGTCCCGGGGCATGGGTGCTTCACTGCGCCTCTGCGCGTGCCGCCCCGTGCTGCAGTTCACGGGGCTTCCCCATGCAAGGGGCTTTCATAACCGAGATCTTATCTGCTTTTAACGTAAGCCCCCTAAGACCCTCCGAATACGTAAAACAGCGCGTAACATGGTAGGTTCTTAAATGCTTCTTGAATGCTACTAAGTTAGTATGTTATGTTGACACCTGGCTTGGTCATATTAAGAACAAAAAGAACAAGTATTTGTGGAAATGGAATGCCCATAAATATGCACGTAACACACACCTTATAAGACTGAGGGAATTATGAAATATTTCCTACCCACAGCTCTTTACCGGCCTTGCTCTAAGCAGGTCACGAGGCTGGTCTCCAGGGGGACCCAAGAAGAGAGGCTCAGCGTGTGGTGCATGAGAAAGCAGGCCCCCCAGTGACAAGCGGGAACCAGAACAGCAAGTGTACGGAGCTCCCAGGAGAGGCGAAGTCCCTGACCTATCACTCAAAGGTACGTGCAGAGAAGGAATGGACGGCTGTGCTGCGTGCTTCTGCACAAAGGGAGTAAGCAGTCTGAGGCCTGCTGCTTATTCCACAGTCCAGCGCTGGGGTCTCCCCACGCCAGCACCTGTAGTGCGGCCTTAGCCTTTTTAACTGAGCGAGTACAGCGCAGGTGCTTTTCCTTCCCCTTTAAAATCTTAAGCCTTTTATTTTATTTAAAGATTTTATTTATTTATTTGGAGAGAGAGAGAATGTGCACAAGTGGAGCAGAGGGGGAGAGAGAATCTCAAGCAGACTCCCTGCTGGGTGCAGAGCCCAATGTGGGGCTCAATCCTGCGACCCTGAGATCATGACCTGAGCTGAAACCAAACGTCAGACACTCAATGGACTGAGCCATCCAGGCGCCCCATGAGGGCAGTACCGTCATTTTACATGGGAGGTCTGATGTTCTAAGGTTCAGAGTGCTATATCCAGGGCTGACCAGGTTCGAGGGAAACCCTATCCATCAAAGTGCCAGCCTGAGGTTCAAGAGATCTAACACAGTTCTAGAACCAACTTCACCATTAACTAGTTGTGTGACTTCGGACAAAACATTTTCTGAACCTCAACTTCCCCTCCTGCAAAATGAAGAACAATGAGAACACTTCCACGTGCCTCCAGTAGCTCCTTATTCAGAAACCACGTCCTCCGGACACCCCTCTCCTGTTCCTACCCGAGCTGTTCTTGCTGTCCCCTCCGGCAGTTTGCTCCTGCTTCTCTCCCTCTGCAGCTCAGCCCTGTGCTGCCAAGCCCCCCAGTTCAGTCCCGCCTCCTCCAGGAGGCCTCCGCCTTTCCTCCTGCTCCAGCGGGCCTGCAACCCAGTCACTGGGTCAGCCACATGCTGGTCACTCCTGAAGGCCTCTTTGTGTCAGTCCTGTCCCCAGGTACATTTTATGCTACCCCAGGGCAGGATGAGGTTTTGCTTTTCCCACATACGTTAGTGGTATAGTAAAAAGAGCAGCTTCCTAACCCATACTTGTTGAATCAAAGACTTTTTAAAGAAGAATAAAATGTTCTAGGAGACAGGACAGTTCTATTTCTGTGAAAGGCTGGGTAAAAAGGAGTTGCTAAACACTGTTGTACCCATTTGCAGTCAAAACCATTGACTAGATGAATGGATAAAGAAGATGCGGTAGTTATATATACAATGGAATACAACACAGCCATCAAAAAAAAAGGAAATCTTGCCATTTGCAACAATGTGGATGGAACTAGAAGTTATTATGCTAAGCGAAATAAGTCAATCAGAGAAAGACAATTGTCATATGATCTCACTCATATGTAGAATTTAAGAAACAAAACAGAGGATCATAGGGAAAGGGAGGGAAAAATAAAACAAGACGAAATGAGAGAGGGAGACAAACCATAAGAGACTCTTAATCATAGGAAACAAACAGGGTTGCTGGAGGGGAGAGGGTGGGGGGACGGGTAATTGGGTGATGGGCATTAAGAAGGGCACGTGATGTAATGAGCACTGAATGTTATATAAGACTGATGAATCGCTGACCTCTACCTCTGAAACTAATAACATACTATATGTTAATTGAAAAGAAAACCAATGAAGTACCCGCTAGCGAAGTCCAGAACATAAGTGCAAGTAAAGGAAAAGATGGTTAGAGAGTTAATGACGTGTATGTGTTTAACAGTTCACGAGGAGCTGAGCCTCACAAAGACCCTTTGAGGGAGGTAGCACAGGTTCTCCCGTCTTACAGATGAAAAGGCTGGGGTCCACGTGCTCCGTAAGCTGGGACAAATTCAAATTATAGACTATTATAACCTTAAGACATGAGATGTAATCCCCACAGCAACTGAGAAAATAGCTACAGAATACACACAGAAAGAAATGAGAACAGAAACGTTTCAGTACACAAATCAAACACAAAAGAAAACAGTAATGCAGAAAAATGAAGGACAGAGACAGCTCTACAGCATATAGAAAACATATACCCAAACGACCGAAGTCTCTCCTCCCCAGTAGTTACTTCCAATGGCTATGGTGAGGCTCTCCAGTCAAAAGATACATGGGCAGGATGGGTGAGGAAAACATGGTCCCGCTCTATGCCGTCTACAAGAGACTCGCTTTAGGGAAGACACAATGAGGCTGAAAGTGAAAGGCTGGAAGAGACACCCCATCCGAACTGTACTCGAGAGTGCAGGGGTGGCTGTGCTCATGACATTGGGCAAAATAGACTTTAAACCAAAAAAGTTTACAAGGAACCAAGAAAGTCCTTATATGTTCATAAGAGTTCAATATACCAAGAAGATACACCAAGTACAGACATTTCAGTATCTAGTACCAGGCCAGCAGAATATAAGGAGAATTGAAGGGAGAAACCGTTTTACAGTAACAGTTGGAAACTTCAAGACTCCCCTTAAGAATGGAGAGAGCAACCAGAAAGAAGGCAGGGAAAGCAAAGACTTGCACACCACAATGGACACGTGCAGAATACTCTACCCAGCAACAGAACACACATTCTTCTCAAGCGCACAGTTTAAGCTCCAGCACAGCCGTCTGTGAGGCCACAAATGAAGTCTCAATAGATTTACAAAGACAGATCCCACACAAAGCGTCTTCTCGGACCACAACTGGATGAAGTGGAAAGCCAGTAACGGAAAGAAAACTGAAAAATTCACGAATTTGTGGAAACTGAACAGCATCCTGGTAATGGGTCAAAGAAGAAATCACAAGGAAAATTAGAAGAGATCTTGAGACAAATGAAAACGAAAACAGAACGTACCCAAAATTCCAGGCTGCAGCAGGCACAGCGCAAAGAAGATAACGTGCGGCCGCAATGCTTAGGCTAACACAGGAGCGCCCGCAGCGGTCACCTAACTTACATCTTAAGGAAGTAGACAGAGAAGAATAAATTGAACCCAGAAGGAAGGAAATAATAAAGATTAGGACAGACATAAAAGAAATAGAAAAACAACCAAGAAAACCAATGAAACCAAAAGTTGGTTCTTGGAAAAGATAAACAAAATCAACACATCTTTAGCTGTTAAGAAAAAAGAAGACTCAAATTACTAAAATCAGAAACGAATGTGGGACATTACTACTAATTCTACAGAAATAAAAAAGATTAGGGGCGCCTGGGTGGCTTAGCCAGTTAAGCGTCTGCCTTCGGCTCAGGGTCATGATCCCGGGGTCCTGGGATCCAGCCCCACGTCAGGCTCCCTGCTCCTCGGGGAGTCTGCTTCTCCCTTTGTCCCTCACCCTGCTCATGCTCTCTCTCTCTCAAATAAATGAAAACTTAAAAAAAAAAAGAAAGATTATAAGAGAACACTATGAATAAATGCACACCAACAAATCAGATAACCCAGATGAAACAGACACATTCCTAGAAAGATCAAACCTACCAAAACTGAATCATGAAGAAAGAGAAAATGTGAACAGACCTATAATTAGTAAGGTGATTGAATCAGTAATCAAAAAATCTTCTCACAGGTGGCAGCGGCCCCGTGTGGCAGACACAGAGATGCAGATCTCTGTGAAGACCCTGATGGCAAGACCGTCATTCTCGAGGTCGAGTCCAGTGACGCCACTGAGAAAATTAAAGCCAAAATCCACAACAAGGAGGGCATCCCGCCCGACCCGCAGCATCTCATTTTTGCGGGTAAACAGCTGGAGGAGGGCCGCATTCTCTCAGACTACCATATTCAGAAAGAGGCCACCCTGTACTTGGAGCTTCTCCTGCAGGGTGGCACCATCGAGCCTTCCCTCCGCCAGCTGGCCCAGAAATACAGCTGTGACAAGATGATCTGCTGCAAGCGTTCCGCTTGGCTGCACGCCCACAGTCACCTGCCTCGGGAAGTCGCCACACCAACAGCCTGTGCCCCAAGAAGATCAAATAAGACCCCCCCACCCACCGGCTCTTCTTTTGCCCGCAGGGCCACCTCCTGCCAGAGCCCTGAGGCCCTGGGACCTCAATAAAGTTTTCCTTTCATTGACCAGAACAGTAAAACAAAAGCAAAAACACAATAACAAAAAACTTCTTACAAAGAAAAGCCCTGGACCAGATGGCTTCACTAGCAAATTCTATCAAACACTGAGCAAACTAACACCAACCCTCTTCAAACTCTTCCACGAAATCGAAGATTAAGGAGCACTTCCAAACTCATGCTGTAAGGTCAGCACAGTCCCAATACCAGAGCCAGACGAAGACAAGAACAGAAAACTATGAGTCAATGTCTCTTATGAACACTGATGTAAAAATCCTCAAGAAGAACCTAGCAAACTGAATTCAACAGCATATTAAAAAGAGTATACCCCATGGCCAAGTGGGATTTCTTCCTAAAATTCACTGATAGCTCAACGTATGAAAACTGAATCAATATAATACGCCACATTAAAGAAGGAAGGGAGGAAAAAAACACATGAGCATTTCAACTGATGATAGGACAAAATTCAACACCCTTTGATTATAAAATTACTCAACAAACTAGGAATAAAAGGAAACTGCCTCAACATATCAAAATCTATATATGGGAAGCCTATGGTGAACATTATGCTCAATGGTAAAAGACTGAAAGTGTTTCTTCGAAGATCAGGAACAAGGCAAGGATGCTGACATTCCCCACTTCTATTCAATTTGGTACTAGAAGTTCCAGTCAGAGCAATTAGACAAGAAAAAAAGTAAAAGGCCTCCACACTGGAAAGAAGTAAAATAGTCTCTATTCACAGATGATGAAAGATCTTATATGTAGAGAATCCTAATGATTCCCCCCAAAAACCCTGTTAAGACTAATACATTTAGGAAAGTAGCAGGTTATAAAATCGTCAGTTAATGAATGGAGAAAGGGTAGTCTTTTCAACTGGTGCCGCGGAAAACTGGATATCCACATGCAAAGGAATGAGATTGGACCATTACCTAATCCCATACAAAAATTAATTCAAAATGGACCAGAGACCTGAAGGTATGAGTTAAATTATAAAACTCTTAGAAGAAAACATAGGGCAAAAGCTTCTCAACACTGGATTTGGCACTGATTTCTTGCATATGTCACCAAGATCACTGGCAACAAAATAACAGATAAATTGGACTTCAAGAAAATTTAAGAATTTTATGCATCAAAACACAGGGATTAATATCCAAAATATACAGAGAACTTCTAAAACTCAACAATTAAAAAAAAAAAAAAACCACCCAATTCAAAATAGACAAAGGACGTGAGTAGATATTTCTCCAAAGATACAAGCAGCCAACGAACATACGGCCACCAGCCACTGGGACGGCTACCACCAAGAAGAGAAGAACAAATGCTGGTTGAGTATGTGGAGGAACTGGAGCCCTTGGGTGCTGTTCTTGGGACTGTAAAAGGGCACAGCCACTGTGGAAATGTTATTATTGGATTCAGCAATTCTAGTCCTGCATAGATAACCCAGAAGAACTGAAAGTCAGGTCTCAAAGATGTATTTGTACACACATATTCATAGCAGCACTACTCCCAACAGCCACAGGTGGAAAGAACCAGTGTCCATTACCGAAAAATGGATAAGCAAGCTGATATATGTACATATAATGGATTATTATTCAGCCTCAAAAGGGAAGGGCGTTCTGGCACATGCTACCACAAGAATGAACCTCAAGGACGTTACTCTAAGTGAAATAAGCCAGTCGCAGAAAGACAAATGATTCCACTTTTATGAGGCACCTGAGCAGTCAAATTCAGAGAGACTGAAATAGAATGGTGGTGACCAGGGGCCAGGAAGAGGGAATGATGAATTATTACTTAATGGGTACAGGGTTTTGGTTTTACAAGATGAAAAAGTTCTGGAGGTGATGGTCACAATGTACTTATTAACGGTAAACTGTACACTCAAAAATGGTTAAGATAACAAATTGTATGTTATGTGTATTTTGCCATAATTTAAAAAAAAATCAGAAAAAGAAAGCTTGTTCAAGGTCACACAGCTAGCTAGGAAGTGGGGGACAGAGACCAGAGGGCAGGTTGTCTGACCCCAAAGATGGTGGTGTTGCCACAGCGATGGGACACTCTCAAAATGCCCCACACGCATTCCTTCCGTGTCCTTGCACTGGGCCTTTCTCAACAGAGAAAGAGGAATTCTTTTTATTTCTACTCGAACAGACTTAGCACCCTGTCAGCTACTGACTTTTGGTGGTGGAGATGTATCTATGAGTCTACACAGTTCATATTAACAGACCGGAGTTATCACATCTAACGACTGGGAGAGGTTGAATTGGGCTACTGAAGGAGAACGGTGTGTGGGCCGGCCTCTCTCAGCCTCTCTCAGCCCCAAGCAGACTCAAGCTGTAACTGGACCAAGGCCACCACCGGAAGGAGCAGCAGCAGGTCAGCGGCCAGACAGGGATGAGAAAACACCTTTATCTTCTCAGTCCATTAGTAGAGGGATCACACAAGACGATGGGACAGTTGCCTGACTGAGGAAAATGAAAACTGCCAGACAAAACCAGGGTCTAATACTATTTGGGGATGAATTTTAAAAGTTGAATTCCCTTTGTGAATACTGTCTTCTAGTCCTCACTGCTGGTGACTCTTGGCTCAGTGTTTTTCGGGTCGTGGCGAGGGCAGGGATCAGTGAGGAACCTTTTTGTGGGAGAAAAGGAAAGGAGGAAGTGGAAAATGGAATCAGGCCAAAGAGCCCCCAAATCATTTATCTACACCCGCCTCACTCACACATTCTGACCTAGCTGCTTATTTCTGTCTGCAAGAGGAGTCAAGTATCTCCTCCTGGATCAGTGCTTCTCAAGCAGGGGGTACCTGCCCCCCAGGGGCAATCTGGCCATCTGGCTTGACGGGGATTACCACACCCGGTGGTGGCAGTGCTACTGGAAGGTACAGACGGCAGTCAGGAATGCTGCTGACCTTCCTACAATGCCCAGTACAACCCCGACAACAAAGTGGCCCCAAGTGTCAATGGTGCTGAGGGGCAAGTCCTGCTTGGACAGAGGCAGGCAAGCTGGCTTTGCTAGAACTCTGGGGAAGCAAGGCTCTGGTTGTGACGCTCACCAGCAATGTCAGAGGAATAGCTTTATTTGGAAAGAAACGGGGCATTACTTGCTGATTCCTTCTTTCATAAGGAGCACATGAGGCACCTCTAGCTCCACAGTTTTTCATCCAGAATACTGCCAGGGTGTTTTGAATTCCATGTTGACGTGCTTCCCCCACGGGCAGTCCCTGCAGTAGCCTCACCACCAGACCGGAGGCCTGCAAGGCCCAGGAGTACAAGCTGCCACTCCCACCCTTGCGTCTCCTGCCAGAGCTTGGGACATCCACCTGCTCTCACCTGGCAGGCTCTTCAGATTTTAAGTTTATTTTTAAACCAGTAAGCACTCCAGCCACTCTCAGCTGCAATGAGCCTAATAGGCCTTTTGTTCCACATTCGGCCCCCGATTCTAGAAAACTCTGAAAGGAACATGAGAGGTAGCAAAGTGAGGGAAAAGCTGAGCTGTGTGTGCCCTTGGGCAGTTAAATGCAGGATAACTGTCCTTGTCCCACAAAGATGTTATTATGAACGAATGCATCAACACACGCGGAGTGCAGACAACGGCATCCGGGACTCGGCAAGCACCAGGCAAGAACCTGCTATCGTGACCGTGGATGCCCACGAGGGACCCTGGCTGTCTGGAGGCCAGAACCGTGGCCAAGCAGATTTATGATGGCTGGCAGAGCCCAGGTGCTATGGGCCCATGTAACACTATACATACCTTGCTCCCCGTGAGCTGTGCGAGGTGAGGTTTCAGCTCTTCTCCAATTACGGAATAAATTGCCACTAAGCAAAACACGCTGGCCTTACGCACACTGCTTTCGGTGTTGTCATAACCCTACAAAGTCAGAGGGGACACAAAAAGGAAACGAGATCAAAGACCTGCTTCACAGTCCATGTGCCACCCACATTTCCACAAATGCCCTCACAGTTCACCCGTGGACTTGTCACCAACCACCACGGCACACCTGAGATCTGCCACTGAACCCAGAGAGGTCAAAACTTGACAGTGTCGAGAACGAGCTGGATCCTGGGGTTGGAAGCAGGAGGCTGGCCAGTGGCACAGGGGTCTGCCCGTGCACGGGGTGCTGCTTTACCACAGCCGTCGCAGCAGCGCCACCCAACACAGACACGCACCACAGAGAACGGGAGAGGAACTACGGGTGGAAAACTGCTAGATTCTTTCACGTTTCTCCCAATGGTAAAGCAAATCTTTTTTTAAATTGTATTCATTTATTTGAAAAAGAGAAAGAAAGTGTGCAAGCACGAGTGAGGGGGGCGAGAGGGAGAAGGAGAAGCAGGCTTCCTGATGAGCAGGGAAGCCCTGAGCCAAGGGGCTCGATCCCAGGACCCCTGAGATCATGACCTGAGCTGAAGGCAGATGCTTAACCAACTGAGCCACCCAGGTGCCCCCCGGGGTAAAGCAAATCTTGTGTGAAAATGCTTTTTAAGAAATGAGAAGTGCATCCCTCACTCTTGTGGGCAGAACCTTGTGCCAGCCAAAGATGGCTGGGGAAGGTCCAGACCCGCAGCCTGAGAGGTGCAGCCTCCACAACCGGGCCTCGATCTACCTGTCAGCCTGGTCCCTGCCCCACATTCAAATAGGACTACCTGCTGCTCTCCAAGCAGCCCCAAGGATTCTTCAGTCTGTATTTAAATTCCTAAGCCGAGTGCTCAGCAAGCAGCAGTATTTATTAAATTGTGAAGCTGATTTTTCTCTACCTTCCCCACTGAAATCACTCTTTCCTTCCAGGGTCCAACCCTAAACCGGCCTTCAGTGAGCCCTTCTCTCTCCGCTACCCAAGCCCGGAAATCACCCCTCGGCCTCCACTTGCACCTAAAGTAATTCTGCTTGCTGTGCCCCCATCCAGAGCCGCCTGCACGGCTGTACTGGGTGCCACGGCACGCTGAACCACCCTTGGGATCATGCCGCAGCACCACAAAACATCTTTTCTCTTCCAGAGTCTAAGGCAATGCCTCACGCTTAGAAGGCTTTCTTCAGTAAGGGTTTGCTGGAGAGGAGAGCAAGGACCCGTATCTGATTCATGGCCCACCTTGCCCAGGGCTGGGGCCCACAGATGTGCAATAAGGGTTTGTTGAAGGAATAAACAACAACAAAAATGACCAAAATATATTTATAGTAAACAGAAAGCTCATTCTGGGAGTCACAGTTCTAATCTGCCAGAAAGATCTTCCTGCTACATTCAGGGGAGGGTGCATTAGAAAACAGAAGGTGTGGGGTGTCCAAGCCATACAGCTGCACAGGTTCCTAAAAGCACAGGTCGGCGCCTGCCTTTTCCTCCCTGCCCCTTGAGTGAATGAGGACAGCAAAGCTCCCACATGCCCGGGTTGGGCAGCGCCTGCTCCCGGCCTCACAGCCCCGGGCAGACAGGCGCCGGCCAGCCGCTGGGAGGGCCCACCTGCAGCAAGCCCGGGATGATGTCGGCGAGGAGCTGCAGCAAGGACTCCTTGGCGATCCTCTCGACAACTTTGGTCTGCATCTTGATGGCGGCGAGGTTGATGGGGTAGTCAGCTGTCTGGATGATGGGACACAGGACTTTGATGCACTGCTCTGGGTGGATGGAGCTGGCCAGCGTGGACGCCGCCTCTTCGGCCGCTCTCACTACCTGAAACACCACATTCCCACATGAGTGAGCTCCCAAAGACCAAGTCACACTGCTGCCTAACTTCGGAAGCCAGACCACAGACTTCACCTGATGCCTCTGGCTAATTTTGTACAAGGAAATAAAAGCAAAGTGGTTTGGAGAGTAATTTTACAGGGGATGGGGGGCATGGGAAGGCAGGCATGGGGATTCCACCAGAAACCCTGGAAGTGTTTCTCCGAGTGTTGTCTCCCCCTGCAGCAGCAGCATTCCTGAAAATGTGCTAGAAATGCAACTTCCCTGGCCCCAACCCGGACTGGCTCAATCAGAGACTGGGGGAGGGAGTGGGTGGGTGGTGGAACACAGCAAGCTGTTTGGGGTGGGGCTTTTTTGTTTTGTTTTTTAATTTATTTATTTGATAAGGTGCCTGGGCAGCTCGGTCAATTAAGCGTTCGACTCTTGGTTTCGGCTCAGGTCACGATCCCAGGGTCCTGGGATTGAGCCCCACGTCCCTCTGCCCCTCCCCCTGCTTGTGCACGCTCTCTGTGTCAAATAAATAAATTTTTAAAAAATCTTAGAAAATTTATTTGAGAGACAGAGAGCAAGTGCACGTGCAAGTGGGTGGGGAGGGGCAGCAGGAGAGAGAGACTCTCAAGCAGACTCCCAGCTGAGCGTGGAGCCTGACACAGGGCTTGACCTCATCACCCTGAGATCATGACCTGAGCCAAAACCAAGAGTCAGATGCTTAACTGACTGAGCCACCCAGGCGTCCCCCAGCAAGCTGCTTTAATAAGCACTTGGGAGAGTCTCCCAGACAGGAAAATTTGAGTCTCTGTCCTAGAAGAGCAGGACTTAAAAATAAATACAAACGCTTTCTAGCAGCCTATGGGACATCCGTAATTAAAACAACGAGAGAGAAGCCTGGAAGAAAAATCAGAACGGCTTCAATACTTGGGATCCCATGGAAGCACCTACTTGCAAAGCAGCTGGGGAGGCTCAGAAAGAACTCTCTGGGTTTTCCTGTGAGGAGATTCTTATGGAAAGTTGTCTTTCCAAGAATCTGTGCTGGTATCACCTCACCTTGCACTCTGAAGGAAGTGCATGAAACGGCCACGTCACGGCCAAAGGAGCAGCCTGACCTCTGAAGAGGTCACGATGAGCTAGGATACACTAAGTATTAGTCCTATCGGACGAGAGGCCACCAGAAGGGCCGCAAAAGCCCTCTGTAATAAAGGTAGAAGCGAAATGCAAAACCCAGCAAGGAACAAAGAGCACGGGCTCTGGACTTAGGTGGCAAACCCCAGCCACACCATTCACAAGGGCTAAACGCCCACCTCCTCATCTGTAAGATGGGGATACCTCACAAATATCATTTGATAAGTGGAATCAAAATGTACTACATATTCAGTAGACGACAGTGACTCCTATTAAAAGCACAGGGATACATATATAAATGATCAACAAAGACACCAGGCTGTAAACATGTATGCATTTTCTTATGAAATGTAATGAAAATCTAATACTTTTTTCCTACTG
The DNA here is from genome assembly GCF_023065955.2 of Ursus arctos. Lineage (NCBI taxonomy): Eukaryota > Metazoa > Chordata > Mammalia > Carnivora > Ursidae > Ursus > Ursus arctos. The sequence goes on along the minus strand of NW_026622763.1, from coordinate 10,359,474 downwards.
CCTGCCCTGGACTGGTCATTCCACCCAGATTCTTCTCTGCTTTGTGTATTCTGCTATTTGTAATAAGTCAGCTCTGTCTTTAATTCAGCAACAAGACCAAGGTTATCAGCTCCAGCCTTCAATCACCCCAGTGCTCTTATGACTGAAGCAAAGACTGACCAACACGCACAGCAGACAGACCATCTGAAGGCATCTTCTAGATCTGGGCAGGAGTGGGCTAAGACGTCGGTGCTCACAAGCCAGGGAGGATAGGACACACAGACCGCACGAGGTCACTGTGGGGCCCTGACTGAGGCACTGCCCCCCAGAACCCTGGCTCCTCTCTCTAGGAGGAGCAGGGTCAGATCTCGGGGCGCTGCAGTCATGGCTTCGGGACAAGAGACAGCCCAGCCTTGTGTCAGCCGGGGCTGTGCTACCCTGTGAACAGGGCTCACCTGTCTGCTCTGTTCTTGGAACAGTAAAGGGAAATCCCCCACAAGGGGGCTCAATTCATCTCATTTAAAAATCGGTACTAAGACTGGTCATGCTGCATTAGCAGTGGAAGTTCCACACTATGAAACACCTGGAAGGAAATGCACGAAATGTTCACTCACTATCTTGGGGTGCTAAGATTATGGGTCATTTTATTTTCTTCTTCATATTTTTTTTTTTTAAGATTTTATTTATTTATTCGACAGCATAGAGACAGCCAGTGAGAGAGGGAACACAAGCAGGGGGAGTCGGAGAGGAAGAAGCAGGCTCATAGCGGAGGACCCTGATGTGGGGCTCGATCCCATAACGCCGGGATCACGCCCTGAGCCGAAGGCAGACGCTTAACCGCTGTGCCACCCAGGCGCCCCTCTTCTTCATATTTTTTATACTGAAAAATTGCAATGAGCATCACAGTACTGTTTTTAGCAAGGAGAATGTGTTCATTAAAAATTTACTTCAAGTGTCTTTTTGAGATCAGGGAACGTTAATAGTTCAGCCCTTGGTTCACGGGGCACAGGGAGGATGGGGTGCTGGCGGTCTGTCATCTTCCAGAACTGAATCTGAGCCCTGGCATGGAGTCACACTCCCTGGGTGTTAGCTGAGCCTGGTGCCTCTCTATTTATAATACAGGATATCATCATGATCGCCATAACAACTACTATAAAGTTATCTCTGCTGATCTCCTATGTTTCCGTAAGCTCTCCTCTGCTAAACTAGAAAACTCCCTGTCCCTCAAACACACGTGGGTGACCATGTGCCTTCTGTGACCAGCAGAAAGATCTTTTTCCTCAACTCCTAGAGTTTTTCCTCTATTGCTGGCACCTGTTGTAAGTTGCTTTGCATTCCTGCCGACATTTTCATATGTCCCCTTCTTCCCAAACAGGCTGCAAACGCCTAGTAGACAGGGGCTGGGGCATTTCCTTTTTACCCCAAAGCACACAGTAAGACTGGATACTTACCAGGTGTTCAACACTTCCAGATGGACTGAATTTCATTCTGTCTTCCTGAGGAGAGGTTTCTATTTAAAGACGCCCTACTTTCTTGAATTCTCAAAGTTCTCTTTCCTTCTTGTTAAAGGCCTTTTGAACTTTCCCTGGAAGGGCCTGCTATCTCTTTAAAGCACTGACCAAAGTCTAGGTGTCTCATTCAGTAAGCTCACGCCCCCATCACCTGGCCAGCATGCTCGTGAATACAACGCATACACTATGGGGGCACAGACTGGGATGATGTATTAATCCTTTCAGGAGTCAAAACGGGGACCCCAAGCAGCATAGTCAAGGGTGAATACTGTGTACGTGTGAGAAGACAGGTATCAAAAACAGCCACGATTTATCTATGCTTATTATTTACGTAAAAGGTCAGGCTTGGGTGTAAAGCACTGGAGAGAGATCATTTTACTTTAAAAGACTCTTATTCTTAATAAGCCCATAAGAGCATGGTTTCTTTCATACCACCACTCCCCCTGCCTTCTGTTTTGTGCTCTGTGTATACGTTCATTTACTCCTGTGTGTCAGGTTCTGAGCTCAGAGCTCAGGCCACAGGTGTGAGGAGGCTGGCTGGGACCTAGGCCCGGCCATCACGGTGCTGGGCTGGGGAGTTAGGGGAGGTCTGTGCAGAGGGGCAGCATGAGGCTGCAAAGCCCCGGGAAGCGGTGGGCCGTGCCACAGGAGCAGGCAGGGGCCAGACGGTGGGGAGCTGCTGCCTGTGCGGTGTCCCGCAGTTGGTCAGGATGAGAGGGAAGGAAGCCGGTGAGGGGTGGGACGCAGAATGAACGTCTACGAACGCATCCCGGGTGTTCTGTGGGGATGCCTCCAGTTCAAGGACCCCTGGTCACGCAGAGCCGGCCCACCCTGCTCAGCCTTCCCAGGCACCTCAATACAAGTGAGCAGACTGCCCTGTCAGCAAGCACGGACTCTGCCACACTGATGACGTCGCCCTCCACTTTACATACATGTGAGACAATTTAAAGAAAGCCCACTGTGATTTTCTTCTCACCAACTCAATCTCCTGCCAAGGCGCAGCTCTTTCCACGCAGGTCCCCTGAAAGCAGAATGCTGTGTGGCCCTGGTGGGCACACAGGACCTTTAACCTTTCACCTCAAGAAGGGCAGCTCCAGAGTTGCAGGGGCACATTCTCAGCCTCTGAGAGCAGTGCGGCGACAAACCTGAGTTCGCTCCTCTTGCAAGACACTCAACTGATCTGACACTCAGGCCTCAATTTTTAAAAATTCTAAAATGGAGATTTAAAAGGTATCAACTGTGACGGATATTGGAGAGAGAGAGAACCTACAAACGCCTGCCTCTAAGAGGCCACTGGGGGGCACAGTGGAGCACGTGGGAGCTCCGGGACCGCCAGAGAGCAGAGCTCTGGCCAGAGGACCCCTCCGACCCAGCCTAGCACCCACATCAAGTGGGTCTGCCCTTGCCAAGAATCTCTCTAAAAAGCCAACCCGAAACCAGGCCCACGTTTGTTGAGATAGCATGGAAGGCCCGCAAGGCTTGGCTCCTGCCTGCCTGTCTAGCGGTGTTTATGCCCTCCCTGCCCCCCGTGCCAGGTGACACCGAGCTGAGGGCACGCCCTGCACGTGCCCCACTGGCCGCTTCTCGGAGCCCCAGGCTAACCCCTCCATTCTTCCTCACTGTCGCTAACTCGTGCTCTTCACCTGGCTGGGCCGGGTCACCCTGCAGGACCCACTCGCCGCAGTACGGCTCTGGGAAGCCTCGTGTGCACACCGTCATCGCCGCACTCAAACTTCTTGCTGAAGTACTCTCTGACACTAGACTAAAAGTCCCTTGAAGGTGAGCTCCCATCTCAGCCTCCTTCTAGCCCCCGTGCCCAGCACGATGCCCAATATGCACGAGGTGATGAGGTGCTCGGTGAGTTTGTCAAGCGAGTACTCCCACAGTGTATGAATTTTTAAAGATGCCCATGACTGGCAAAGTCACCTCTGGGGCATGCCTCACTGATTTGCATTTACATGTTCCAACTGAGGAGCTAGCCCAGAAAGTGAGGAGGAAGCAAGATATCTATAAATGACCAACTTGAGCCTTGGGCAAAATCAACTGTAGAAGGACCAGAGGGTCCCATTCCAGGTGACATGCTTGAAAGGCAACAGCTCTGTCCTTTGCAAAAGAGACTTTAGTTCAGGTTGTTTTTTTCTAGTAATCGGCTGTTTGAAGAGAGGCAGAGTATTTCTTAGAAGACGTCCATCATGTGACGAATTACCTTAAGAACAAGTGCTTTTCCTCCTCCTCAGTTCCTGCATGTCCCATGGGTTGCTGTAAGTCCACGGTGCCCCTGGGAAAGCCCAACACTGGGCACGTGGCTGAGTTACGTACCGCTAAGCAGATGGTGGAAAGTGGAAGAGGGGGGTCCATCTCTTTTCTAAGCTGGTCCCACAGGGAGACCGTACTTTGAAACCCATGCCTTTCTGCTGTGTGAAAATAGTGTTTGCAAGTAGCCTAACACACTGCTCAGAAAGCTTGGTACTGACTGAAGAAATTTTCTTCGTTTTTAAATATGGGGAAAAAAATAGCACGGTCAGAAAATACTGGATAACTTCACAGACACAGCCAAGGTAGAAAACACGGATGGACGGGAATCCATGTTTCAGATCTCACTGGGAGCTGGGCAGCAGCCCAGTGGGTGGAAAGACAGGCCTGGAAACAGCCTGGGATTCAAGTGTCAGCAGTGCCACTTAACAGTCCTGATGGGAGCAAACAAGCCCCCCGTGCCCCTCGGGATGCAGTGAGGACAAAAGGGACAAGGAAGGATACTGGCAGGCTCACAGTGAGAACTCCATCCCATCATAAGCTGTCCTTCCTCCCCTCCCACCTCTCCCCTGCTCTCGTCATTCAGGTGAAAGGGAGCTACCCTACAGTCAGCTGCTGGGTGCACAGACTTTCACATCTGCTGAGCTGAAACCCAAACCCAAGGAGAACTTCCTCTTCTAGAACTCCAGGAATTCTCCATGTCACCCTGCATGAAGCATTTAATGAAATGTACCTAACATGAAAAGGTCTTTGGAAAATGTCTGAAAATAAAAAGCCAGAAGGTGCACATTGAGATGGTAAGTTTGGGGCCCTCTCTCTTACTCAGGTTACAGAAAGTTTCCCAAGACAGACATCGTTTTTTGGCAAGGCGGATAGGCGTTCTTCACTTCCCTCTAGATGCCAAGCCCCCAGTTTTTGGCGGGCTGCCTGAATCAGGGTGAACTTTAGGTTTTGCCCCTGTGTTCTATGTAACATAAGAAGCAAAGATTATAAATGTAAGCAAACAGAGAGCAAAAGTAAACACAGGCACCAGAAAGAAAGGAGAACAATACCATTTAGGAGACAAGGTGGCCAGAAACGGCAAGGATTTTACAAAGGGGGATGGCGCATATTTATGACATGGCAGCATCAAGCAGCTTATAATCCACCTTGAAGTGATCGAAATTGTTCCAAGTCTGATTCTGCTACAGTCTGGCTAGAAACATAAGGATTCTTTCTTTTCAATGTTAGTGAAATAATAGTAGCTAGCTCGGAAAAGCATACTTTCCTCATCCAACTTTTTAAAAAAATGAGATCATTACTCAGAATATTAATGAATGTTTGTTTAAAGATAAGGTTTCTTCTAGAGCACAGAACTTGTCAAAATTTGGATTGTGTGTTTTAAGTTCACAAAGTTTAATTTGGCTGTCACAGACACACCAGAAAAATCGGTTGAATAAAAAAAAATTTTTTTAATGAAAAAAAAAAAAAAAAAAAAAAAGGCAAATGCTCCTAAACAATGACTGGAATCAAAGTCGTCTTCCCAGTTGGGCATACCTAGTTTATCTAGCACCTCAAAAACATGGAAGCTAAGGAAAAGCATGGCGCCACCTTCTGGGGAAAAGCCGGAAAGGCCTTATATAAATGCGATCCACACTGAGTTTTGATATCCACCAGGATCCTGGGGACATTTGGTCATTGGTGAGACACTGGCACTTAATAAACGCCTGGATTTAAGGTGGAGTGCCGACATGGGCCTGGACCTGCTTGTGAGTCATCACTTAGCTGGGCTCCATACCATACCAGAGGGAGCAAAGGAGGAAAGAAAAAAAAACAAAAACAAAAACTCCAGGTCGAACGTCCACAGGCCTGAGTTTTGGACCTGGTTCTGTAATCAACTAGTAAGTGGTCTGGGGAGAAATTTCTTCTGCTTTCCAGGCCTCAGTTTCCCTCATCAGAAAAATGAGGGGGAGACTATAAAGCAAGAATTTGCACATTATCTTGGGTTGTATAACCTTATCTTCCACCCCTACTTGAGGGCTTTTCTCCTGAAAAAAAAAATGCATAGGAAAAATTTCAGGAGACAAATCTGAATGAAATGATGTCTAACAAGAGAGTCATCACATTTTTGCCTGTAAAGCAGATTCGGGGCAACACACTCTCTCTCTCAAATGTATTAAGGCAGTTAAGGGGGAGACTTATCCTGTCCTACCCCAGGGGGCAGAATTAGGACCAAGAGGAAAAAGTGCTGAGGAGTCAGGAGGGCGCCGCAGACACTGGGCTGGCCAGCGTCTCAGGAGGGGCGGAAGAGACCACCTAAATCTCAGACGGGGAGCTGGGCAGCACACTGTAGCCTCCCCACTGCATCCCCAATACCCACCTCTCAACTCTCATGGTGTTTTCCAGCCTGGAGGTGACAATGTGATAGCCACTCCAGGGCAGCAGCCCCAAGACAAAAGTTGTGTTTTCCAATGGTGTTTTAAACTTTGCTCAACCAATTTAAATAGGCTTCCTGGATGTATTTAGAAAAGTGCAGTTTTATCTGCTGTGTGTAAAATGTAAAAAGCTTGTCAACAATTCTGTCAACCCGTCTACTTTCTTCAGTGGACGAGGAGAGGCCCTCTTGCCTGTTTCTGAGTAAGATGCCTTTCCTGAAGCTACAGGAGCTAAAGGCCACGAGTCACATCCGGCTCCTAGGAGGGCCAGTCCCCTGCCCCAAGGAACAGTGGCAGGGCAGCCGGCGCTGCCATTCAGAAGCAGACACTGTGCCTTGCACTTTACCACAACCCTGCGGGGTGGGACACGGTAGCTCCACTTGACATAGAACTCAACGGCAGTGTGGGTCCCATGGAGTCTTCTAAGCCCGTGTCCCCTCCTCCTGGCCGTGCTGCCCTGGCTCACTGTTAGAATCCTCTCCCTAACTACTCCTCACAGCCAGTCTTGGGTTCTAGCTACCTCAGGCAGTCTTCCTTGCCTCTTCCAGCCCATTCCAAACTCCTAGTGCATCTCACTCTGAACCACGCGTTTGCTTTAACCTCAGCTAAACCATCAGCTTCATGAAGACTGGAGCCCTGCCCCCTGGCCCCTACCTCCTGCCTCCAATTATAAAACATTTACCAGAGTTTGTGCTATTAGTGTCAGACTGTTGGCTTGGCAACTACTAACCTTTAAGTGATTATATAGATTTCTGGTTTTGCCTTTCTGTTAAGCAGCAAAAACTTGCAAAGGAAATAGGGTTTCTAGCCACATTCCAAGACTGAGTCAAGGAAAAAGTACATATTTTGAACCTACAAAGATTTAAGTTTGTTACTCAATAGCAACTTCTAGTACCTTGAGGCTGGATGAGACACAGATAATCATCTAGTCCACTCCCTGCGCTAACAGATAAGAAAAACCAAGGTCCGGAGGGGTGAAGTAATTTCTCCAGGTTCACACAACGCATTGTTCTCCAGAGCCAACTGTGACAGACGGCTGCTGCCCCAGGAGGCTTCCAAGGACTATTCCAGAGTGCAGAGGGTCAGTTAAGTTCTGGCCAGATAGTGATTTTAATTGGTATTTGAAAGACAATTATCAGCTCGCTAAAATAAAATGTCTTCTCTCTGACACACTGCTGCTTTTCTCCGGCCACATTTGTCAAAAGGACTGCATAAGACACGCCATGCCAGCAGGGTAAAGCAGAAGCAAAAAGACTAGTTCCCGAAATTTTTTTTTATTTTTAAAATAATTTTGGTCTGGCTTTACTTTTAATTCCTTGATATCATACAATATAAAATTAACTAAAATGCTTTAAAAAAAAAACCCTAAAGACAAAAAACTGTTTTATATTTATCTCAGAATCCAACTTCTCCAAATAAATCAAACCACCCGAGGCTGGACAGTGATGCCTGGAATCCCCCAGACTTTGGTGCATGGCAAGAGATGTGCGGTGACCCAGTACAGGACACGAAAGGATGCTTCTTCTTTAGTAGACAAATATAACTGAATATTCACTAATGTGGGCAAGTTCAGGAAACGATCCAAAAACTTCAATTATAGAACATCTTCAAGACACAGAGTTGGGTGTTTCTTTCAAGTTTAAATAAACATTTGCCAAACATTTCTACATTTGGAGGAGTATATGTAAGACAAAATTCCTGGGAGCAACAGCTGTTCTTACATCAAATGTGTCAAAAATGATTCATAGTTAGTCAATCAATCATTTACCAAGAAAGAGGTGCTTCCGAAACAGATCAGGGTGTCTAAAACCAGTTTCATGTGGCAATATTCATACAGCATATGACATGTCCACACTGTCATGTCTTTGAGTCTCATGATTGTCATGCTTTATAGGGTCACAAAGAGGGGATGAGACCCAACAACACAGCTGGACAGGACACACGCTGGACTGAAAACCAGGTTTCCTGCCTCCAGAGTCATCCCCCACGCTGACCCCAGAATCCATTCATACCATCGATTCTCTTATCAAATCCCCTCCTTCACAGGTGAAGGACAGATTCAGCACCAGCCCGAACAGACTGCAAATTCTAAGATGAGAAGACTTAAAATCGATGGAGTTTTCTTTCAAAACAGAAAATGGGCTTCAGATTTCTGAAGGTCACTAACAAGGCCAAACCCTTTAAGACATCTGCTACAAGCTAACCCTACTGAAAACCATAGTGACTTCATTAATGAGACATTAAAAGTCAGTGGCAAAGTTTATTATGAAAAAGAGAAAAACAAGGAGTTAGATAATGAAGGAGATGTACTTACTCCTAGGAATACGGACTAGGACTAGGAAAACATCGCTAAGCTGATCCATCCACACCAACTTCTCAAACAGAAACTCTACACTGGTACCCAAATCCTCCATGGTGCTTACTGAGTCTCTGTTAGCTGAAGATGGGTGATGCCTGGGCGAGATCTAGTACTGGTACACTTTCAACGTGTAACGAAAATGTTTTGCACGCATTTCCCTAAGAGCTTTTCTCACTGCTATCGTGCCGGCGCCATTGCAAGGCTCCTTGTGGAGCGGCCCCCACCCCAGCAGGCGCAGGACGACATCTGCTGCTAAGGTCTCAGAGCAGCTTGTGTCAGCCTGCCGGGGTCTCACGTCCTTCGTGTCCTGCTAAAGCCTGGGTTCTGTCTCTGGATATAAAACCAACTAGCTTCCTGTGAGATGGCAGTTCCAGGGGCGCTCAAAGGAATGACCACACTTCAGAAGGACTAGCTAGGAGAGCAGACTCTCCCTCTGTAGGACTGATATTAGTCACTGGGTCTAGAAACAGTTTGGATCCTTCCCGATAAATGTCTGAATGTAGTGACGAGAAAACCTAACTACTAGAAAAATACCGTGTGCAATGTTCTATGCCAACAGGATGGATACAACACAGCTTGATGTGTGCCCAAGTATTCTGCCTGAAAGCACAACAACGGGGAACGGAGACAGACTGGTTAAAATACAAGAAAGACTACAAGAATTTCGAAGGAAAAGAAAAGGAAAAAAACAACATACCTAAAATCTACATTTACAGGTGCCCAAGTGAGGAGCTTCTGGCAAAGTGACAGAGTGAAGTTTCGTAAGGAAAACTACAAGGGCACCGAGTCAAGGTGAGTATGAAAGTATGCAAAGCAGGGGAGACCTGCCAACACGGGCACTCCTTTATTTGGAACACAGTGTTTTCCGCACCTGCCTTATCAGGCCATCAGTGACAGCAGCGTGGAGACCCTGGGTTACTCGAATTCCACATCAACTGAACACTAAGTTTACTTTAAGCAACAGATATTTTCTGCTTTTGTCCCTCAGGCAATTGAAAGGACTTTACACCTAAGAACTTTCTCTCCTAAATTTCTCATTTTGCAGGAGAAAAAAAAAAAAAAAAAAAAAAAACCCAAAACAAGATCCCTCAAGAAAACAGCTAATAATAAATAGATTATTTAATTCTGCTCACTTGTCCTTCTCAGGGTCCAATGTCAAATTGCAAAGTTTCAGATCAGGATGCCGACTTGAAACACAGACATTTTCCAAGGGGATAGTTAGTAAGTGCCACACCCTGTGGATGGCTTAGTTTCACCTTGATGTCACATTCTAAGTACGTCCTCTCCTGAGGAAACAGCTGACATCAGATATTTGCAAAAAGACACCAATTTTACTTTTTTTTTTTAAAGATTTATTTATTTGAGAGAAAGAGAGCATGAGTGGGAGGGATGAGGGTGGGGGGAGAGAATCTCAAGCGTGGAGCCCAATGTGGGGCTTGATCTCACGACCCTGAAATCGTGACCTGAGTCGAAAATAAGAGTCGGACACTTAACCAACTAGGCCATCCAGCCACCTTTACTTCACTTTTTGATCATGTATTCTCATTAAGGAGAAGCTACTGTGGTTTAAAAAAAAAAGGAAGAAAGAAAGAAAAAGAAAAAAGAAAAAAGAAAAAAAGCCAGCACAACCCCAGGCCAGTTGCCCCTTAAAAGAGACACACGATCTGCTTCACATCTTGGTTCTGCCAGTAACTGCCACACATCACCTGACAAATTACAGCATTTTTTGGACCCTCTTTCCTCGCTCAGGAGTAACGGTATTGACTGTATTAGCTCATGTGGTCCTCACATTTTTTTTTTTTTTTTAAGATTTTATTTATTTATTTAACAGAGATAGAGACAGCCAGCGAGAGAGGGAACACAAGCAGGGGGAGTGGGAGAGGAAGAAGCAGGCTCATAGTGGAGGAGCCTGATGTGGAACTCGATCCCATAACGCTGGGATCACACCCTGAGCCGAAGGCAGACGCTCAACCGCTGTGCCACCCAGGCGCCCCAGGTCCTCACATTTTTTAAATGAGTTATGGTAAATGGAAAGTGTTCTGTTCAAACATGAGTGGTTTTCACTATCAAACCCCAAGCCAGATTTCGGAAGTATACAGTATCCGTCTGAAAACACACCTATCCCTTATGAACCTGGGATGTGCTAGGACCATCAGGTGGAGATGCCTAGACAGAGCACGAGACGCCGACCCTTGCTGAGTCTGCTATTGTGGGACAGATTTCAGGAGGCCAGACCTGTCACTGCTTGGCAGCCACGTAACTGCTAAACAGAGAAAAACCATGATTTAGGGTCCGGATTCTTTTTGCAGACATGTAAGAACTGCTCTCCCTGCAATTCCCTTAATCCGTAAGTGTGCTCATGAGAGTCACATGGGAGCCGAGAGACTGAACTGAGCAAGGGGTTATGTCTCATGGGGGTCAAACCCACTCAAGTTTTCTGAAGTTCTAAGTACACAGCCCTACCTTCCACAGTGCCTTCTATCGGAGGGTGCTGCTGAGACACCTGTATTTAGGAGAGCTCCAGCCACTCTTCTCTGTAGGTCTCTAGACACTCAAAGGACTGGTGAGCCATGGGGGCTGGACAATTCAGGAAGCCAGTGGATGAGGATTTACCAAGTGTCCAGTCAAGGCTGGCTGTAAGTGTGCAGGGCACAGAAACACATCCTTCTGGCTCTCTGGGAGGCATCTGAGGTGCCAGGACAGTTTTGTAGCATTTTACGTGTTCAGGAGCTAGTAGGAGAGGCATGACATGACTGCCTGCATTCATCCGGATCTTGCAGAGAGCGGCACGACGAGACGGCAGGAGAGATAGGAAGACTGACGTGGGGTAGCACCTCTGTCGACACGTACTAGGCCTGGAACTCTCACTGACTGTCTCATTTAATTCTCACAAGAAACTGTGACCGTATCCACCTCTATCTTACACACAAGGACACTGAGACTTGGAAGCTGAAAGAACCTGTCTGAAGTTGTGGAACAAGGAAGAGCTGGTGCCAGCACTCGCATATAGGTGTCTCCCAAGCCAACCTCAATCTCCCAACACCAGTCTGGTGGGTGCCAAATGCCACCAGGGTATGGCAGACCCCCTATACCCCTTCTTTTGGCCACAGCAATGGGAACCACTGACTTGGGAAATCCCTCTGGGACAGGTCAGCGAACAGGTCAGTTTCTGTACAGGTGGAAAGGGAGTCGGGAACCAAGTGGCACCAGGCCCTCAACTGCACCTAGGCTCAGCCGTCACACCACCAGTGGGATCTTCACCCTGTATCAGAGCCTGGGCCAAGCTCAAAGGGAGCAACGCCCGGTCTTAGGACGCACAGTGAACCACACTCATCTCTTCCCATATCCGCAGTACACCCCCAGACCCATGTGCTCAGCACTCCTAGGCCAGAGGCCTGGCTCACCTCCTTATGGGAATCTTTATGGGCTTCCAGAGTCTTCATAATGGTCAGCTCGGCGTAGTTTTTAAATCTTGCTGGCTGGTTTCTCAGAATTTCCCGTAAAACTCTCAATGCTAGCGCTCGGATGGAATGCTAGAGTACAAGAGGAGAGGAAGACGTTAGCAAACACTACCCAGTGCTTCAATGAACATGCCAACCAACAGTGTCTGGCAGGGCCAAGCACCCAGCCCTGCGCTTCCCTGGCACCCTGCTAGCACCCTGACACAGGTCACACTGCTTAAGTGGCACAGGCTGAGGGGCCAGCTCCAGGAGGCAGGTGCTGTGCCTACTGACATTCCTAAGGCCCAGCATCTAAGAGGGACCTGGTGAAGATTTCTGGAATGAGCCAAATGAGGACCAAATGAGACCGAATGAGGACGATACATCTAAGTTCATTATCTATCTCCTGGGGGGGATTTCCAGATTTCCTGAGGCTTAGATATGCAAATTACCCTTCTATAAAATGTACAAAAGAACAGGTAAAAAGCATCTAACCATCTCATCAAAATGACCTGTTAGAAGGTGGACTAAGAGCCGCAGACCTGTCGTTACTCCCGACCTTCTGTGTGGTGAGATCACAGTGGAAGGGAATGTGTACATGCCTCGAGCTGTCTGGGGCCGGAGTCTCACCATTTGGAGGAAAGCCATTTCAAACAGACTCCTAATCTCAATAAAAGAAAATGGGGTTTACACCAAACAGAGCCAAAGAGTACATCCTGATTCTTCGTCGCTCATCTGTACAGTTCACACACTAACACACCATCCACTTGCCCTCTACATGACATCACTTCATCTCCCAACAACGCCTGACCAAGCAGATGGGCTTCAGCAGCCGATAGTCTGTTGCAAGTTAATACTGCCCTTTTGTCACTGCCCTCCTATCTGTACTCACTCCTGTACCAAACCATTAACCCGAAGCATCAGAAAGAAATCAGTCCCCATGACACTCCCCAGCCCCATGTGCACCCATCTTCCAACAAAGTCACCATCAATGTGACCCTGAGCGTGACTTTTACCGTGAGCTGTGTTGAGCTTCCTCCAAATCCACCCAGTCCTGCCCCTGAACTCTTCACCACACCCACTTCATTGCTGTTTCTGCCAGCCCACACAAAGCCCAGTGCAGAGATGGACTTTTACTTCTAGAATTCAGACAATTCCCAACATTTACTGCTGTCTCCATATAAGGGACCAGCGCACAGACAGGAGAGGGCAGGGCTCCGACGAGGTTACTCCTTCTGTCAGAGTCACCTACGTGGCGCCATGTGTGGATTACAGACCAGACATGGCACAAATGCCTCACTGGCCACATTTAAATGTCACAGTGTGAAGAGGGCTCATTTTATAAACAATAGAAGATAACAGAAAATAACCCACACTTCTAGAACTTGTTGCTTAACCAAAGAAGATGACTGGAACTGCTCACATATGCAGGGCTGAACCTACACGGAACTTCATGGAAGGCAGCATCTAGTAGGGCCTTTTAAAAAATGAACTTGTCTCTTTCTCAATTATACATGAAACATAAAACTCGCACAGAAAAAAGCTCATTGTAAAAAAAACATTCCACGCTAACAAAGTCATAAGAAATTTTGTGTTAGACAATGTAACCTGAAGCAGGAACAAGTTTCCCTCAGGTCCTACAAAACCAATTACAGAAAAAACTAGCATATAATAAGCTAGGAATGGGGCCTGTCTCAGCACCAAAACATGACCTTACTAACTGGTGCTCAGAAAACACCTGAAAAATGTTTTGACGTAAACAGTAGGCACTATACAGAAAGTAAAGCTGAGGCCAAACTCAAGGAGAACAGGACGCAGTAACCCTTCCCCCGGGAAGGGGGGAGACAGAAGGACGAGGAAAGCGCCTCACATCTTTGTCCCCGAGCGTCTCCAGCAGCAGGAGCAGAATGGTCTTGAAGTGCTCCTCCCAGACGCCCAGGCTGTCTTCCCGGGTGATCTTGAGCAGCTCCAGCAGGGCGCCTTTCCGTTCCTCCACCCGCTCGTTGTGGTTGGACAGCTCTTTCAGAAGGTCGGCCACCAAGTCAGAATGGTCAATGGGCACTGGAGAGACACCAAGACAAGTCACCTCACAAGGGAAGCCCCGGCTGGGGACGCGCCCTTGGGGACGCTCAGCTCCCCTCCGTCGGCTCCCCGCTCTCCCAGAGGCAGCTTCTCCTCCGTCCCTGCTGCCATGTCCTGACCCTGCTTTGAACCACCTCACTCCCTACACCGTCAGCAGGCCACCTCCCCAACTATGAAAACAGAGATATGAGAACAGGCATTAGGTACCGATATCAACGTCTTTACCCTTCCTTACCATCTTTTGCCCCCTCCTATTTCAGACAAACAGGAAGAACCATCTAATAGTCCCTCCTTGATGGTCTTCTTTCCCCCAAGTCTATCCCCACCACAGCAGCGCAAAGGCAGGCCACCGCCGGACAGTCCCCTCCCGCAATCACACCCAGGGAAGCACGCACATTTTCCTCAGGGCCCTCCTCACCGTCACACCTGATCCTCTGACATCCATCCCTTCCCTGCCCGAATGTCCAGAGCTTAGTAATCAGCACAGCAAACAAATACTAATCAAGATGTTTAGACTATTCTATTGGACTATTTATAGACTAAACTTGCCAAGATCACTAGCAAAATTACTTGTAGAGACTTCAACCATGGAAGACATCCTTTCTCTTCCCTGGTTCTTTCAAGAGACCTCAACTCTGAACATTCCCTTCCAATAATAAGGATGAAAGAGCAAAAACAAATCATTAGAAATTACTTATATTTGTATTTGCGTACTTTTTTAAAAGCATCTAAGGTAGGAGAACACACACACAGGAAGTTTGAAATGTTAAAGAACTCGATCTTTCCCCGCTGAATTCCCACCTTTCTCTCTGAGCCTTTTACTATACAGTTGGTGATCAACGAACACCCACCCCAATCTCTGTTCTCTCTTAAATGAGACCTACAAACAGGTTAAGTTAAATGACGGATCAATTCTGCGAGGAAAGAGACGAAATAGCCCCCTACTCCTCGAAAGTGCAATTCATAATAACCATCACACCACTAGTGTACGCCCCAGGAAACACACACTGGGATTCCTTGGGAATTTACGGAACTGCTACCCACCGGTAATCAGCAAGTAATAGCCAGGGCATGTGCCTTCAAACGGCTGAAGGACTTCACTGCTGTCTTAGGATCCCATCACTGTCCGATCTCCTCCTCCTTCTCCTTCTTCTTCTTTTTAAAAGTAGACTCCACACCCAACGTGGGGCTTGAACTCACAACTGTGAGATTAAGAGTCACATGCTCTGCCAACTGAGTCAGGGAGCCAGCCAGGCGCCCCACAGTCTTCCTTCTTATGTGTCCCCGCTAAAACCAGCATCTGCTCTAGTGTGGCATGCCCCTCTTTCCAGGGCCATTGTGGTAAGTCTGTTTTCCCTGACAGGCCTTGAGTTCTCTGAGGCCAGGGACTGTGTTTCCTTTGCCTCCTTGTCCCCAGCAAGCTACACATTTCATGACACACAGTGAATGCTAACTGTTTAGAGTTCTAATTTAGGGTTCTAATTCTCCATTCAAAATAAAAACACAAAACAAAAGGCTTGGAAACAAAGCGTATATATATATATATATATATATGTATATAACTTTTTAAAAAATGACTATTAAGTGAACATGACAATCAGGTGAAAAGGAAACAATTAAGTTCCTGATAAAAATACCATCATACCAATGCATACTTGACTCACTTATTACTCAGTAATAGACACTGGTCTTAACACAAGTGTCAGAAAACAAAACAAGACAGCAGACTAGTTCTGTTCCATGCCAAGTATACTTGGGACAAGTAATTTAACCTTTCCAAAAACCCTTACTTTCCTGATCTGTGAAATGGGAATAATCCCCTCTATCTCATTAGATATACAGGTAAAGCACTGAATTAAGCAGCAAGCACATGGTAACGCCAGGAGCTTAGAATATGCTAGATTCCCTCTCTCCAAACTACAGGACAGAAGTCAGCCCAAAGCAGCTCCAGGAAGACCCGGTTAAAGCGCTGGTGACAGAAGAAGGGAGCCTCTCAGTGGCTGCTACAGGATGATACTCCCACAGCTCAGGGCTGGGAGAGGGCACGGCAGGCGCGTTTGCTCCCCAATAGCAGGGAGCACATGCTTCCGACCTCCACTCAGGCCCTGGCTCCTCGGGGAAGCCTTCTCTCATGGGCACAGCTGACCTGCCTTCGCTGCACAGTGTCACAGCTCCAAGTTTAGTGAGCTGTGTGACTCCTATTTCATGACGGCCTCTGTGAGGCGGCTGTAAGCTTCCGGAGGCCAGACGCCGTGCACACTTCCGCTCACGGCTGTGCCTTCCATGCCTAAGCACGTGGTGGGAGCTCAGTAAGCAGCTGCTGAGCAAGTGCCTAGTCAGAACAGACCCAGTATGTCCTTTAAGGTTTGCCCTGTCGTCCCAGAGCTGCTCTGACAAGAGGAGAAAGCCCCACAGAAAGCACTTTGGGATGCGGCAGGGGTGGAGGGGGTGGGGGTGGGGGAATCAAGCAAAGAAAGACGAACCATCTCGAAGCTGCTCCATGTCATCATCAAACACGGCCTCCTTCAGGGCTGTCTTGTCATAGGTGTTGATAGTGTCGGAGTAGGGGTACGGATTGTAGTCTCGCACCCGCGGCCCTGGGAAGGCGCGGGGAGGCTGGGTATTGAGGAGGGACGTCTTGTTATCCAGAGCTGTTCTGCCTCCTTCCACCACATCGCTGCCTCCCCGGCCCTCAGTGGCAGGTGAGGCAACTCCACCATCACGAGACACCTGCAGCACACAATTGGTTCCTTTTTAGGACTTTTAACAAACTCTGTAACTTTTCAGAAGTATTAGGAGAGCCAGATTTCACACTTGAAATCTGGGCACTGACATAAGGATAGTTCCTAGGATTTCAATCTACTAACATTTAATTCATAAACTACCTTAACGGGAACCAAATACGCTTACTCTTTCACCCTGTCATTCACTCATCTACACGTAAAGGCTGTTTTACTTTGTTCTTGGTGGTGACTTGTACTCAAACATTCCTCCAGCAATCTCGTGTGCCGGCACTGCCTCGCACCACTTTCTTCAAGAACAGCAGGGTTTTCTCAGTGACGCCTTGGCACAATACCAATGCTGGACGCTCCCCCGATCACCACCACGAGATCTAAAGCAGCCCAACCACCCAGGAGATCTATCCTTGTATATACTCCCCCAGAGCTCAACAATGCTCACTCGTTTCTAGCAACGGAGAACTCTGCATCTGAGAAGCAGATCAACCTTTGGACACCTGTGACTCTCAGCTGGGCTTTATGCTGGGTCAGAGAATAGGCTTTGTTGCTATTTTCTGAAACTTTTTCTTCCTAATATATTCTGAGACTTGTCCTTAACAAATTAAACCCCTGGTGTCCTTTGGCCTTGTGTCATGTTCCTGACTCCCGCCTCCCTCCCACGGGGTCCTCTCTCCTGAGGAGCACCAGCCTGTCTGGCTCCCTTTGCAGGACGGCACTATAACCAAGCGAGCGTGGGAACAAAGAACACCCTCACTTTCCTCACCCCCACCATCTGACTCTAACGATGGCAGAGCCATCTCCAGGCACCTGAACCACACTGGTGTTTGCTGTGCCATGTGTTTGACTTGTGCTGCTGACAAGAGACAGCTCTTTCACTTTGTGCTTATGCATCTTTTAAAATTGTGGCCCCCCCCCCCAAAAAAAAGCCAGTTTAAAATTGTGGCAAAATTTACATAGATCACTTTAATCATTTAATACGTAGGTGTACAATGCAGTGACATTAAAGATAGTGGCAATGTTGTATGACCATGACGACTACATTATATGTTGGGCAAACCTTTTCATCTTCCCCAACTAAAATTCTATACCCATTAAATAATAACTCCCCGCCCCTCCTGGCCCTGGGCACCTCTATTCTACTTTCTGTCTCTGAATCTGACTACTCGAGGTACCTCATGTTAAGTGGATTCATACAGCATCTGTCTGTGTCTGGATTATTTCACTTTACCTAATCAAGGTTCATTCATGTTGTAACGTGTGTGAATATTACATTGCTTTTTATGGCTGAATTATACTCCACTGGATGCATATATCACATTCTGTTTATCCATTTATCTGTTGGACACTTGGCTGCTTCTCTACTGTTCGGTTACCACGAAGGAAGCTATTACGGACACTGGGGTGCAAGTGTCTGTTCCGGCCCCTTCTTTTAATTCTTTTGGACATACACCTAGTGGAACTGCTGGGACGGATCTGGTTTTTAACACCACCAAAAAAGATTTTTTGCTAACTGTTAAGATGTCAAAAGGATATATAATACATGGCTAGACCTGAACAAAATAAGACTGTGGGCTTTTCTCATGGTAGGAAGATGATTCATGCAAGATTTAATTTTTTTCTCCTTGTAACTCTCTTCTCAAAGTAAAACACGTATTATTATAATGAACGAACTTAGAAAAGGAGAAAGGGTTTAAAAACTTCAGACATTTTAAAAATAAAGCTAAACTATCTTAATTCTAATCACTTTTAACAAAAACCAAAACAAAAGATCTTGCTTTTTAAACTTGCGTATTATCCCCATTCTTCTCTTCCCACAGATTGTGCAGAGTGGGAATCACAGAGTACACACTCCCATGTATTTTGTTCTCCTCGCAGTGTAAGAATGTCCCATGTAAATAGTGTTTGTAACCACAATGTTTACTCACATCATTCCCATTTGTGTTCTAATAAGATTTACTCAACTATTCCCCTTCCACTATTCCCCCTCCTTTCTTAATGTTTCTGGTTTTTGTTATAGATAATGCTGAGATAAACTACACTGTAAGTAATAACTTTCTTTCCTTTTGCTGAGTTTGTTATTTAGCGTAGATTGCCAAAAGTTAGATTATTGGATAAAGGACATGAAACTTAACGTGATATCACTTATGCCGAGGGGCACCTGGGTGGCTCCGTCGGTTAAGTGTCTGACTCTTGGTTTTGGCTTAGGTCATGATCTCAGTGTCATGAGATCAAGCCCCATCTTGGGCTCCGAGCTGAGCGTGGAGCATGCTTCAGATTCTCTCTCTCCCTCTGCCCCTTTACCCCCTATCTACGCCCCTCCAACCACTGCTCAAGCACTTTACCTCTTCAAAAAAACAATCACTTATGCTAAATATAATTTACTAAGCTCCAAAGCAACTGTATCAAGTTCCCATTACACCAATATTATACTAGTTCCTTACATCCTTTCTAGCATTAAATATATTAATTTCTACTTGAAACAAAGTGGAACAATTCAGAAGTAAAGTGGAACCTCAAAGTTATGTTTACTGTATTTCTGTAATCACTCATTCAGGATGGACTTTCTCCCACACGTTGAATGTTTTCAGCTCTGCTTTTAGGAATCGTCTTCCCAGTGGATCTGACATTCAACCTTATGGATGAATCTTTACGGATGTCACTTATCAAGCCAAAGAGACATACTGGTTCCCAAATCTTTCCACTTAATGCATTTTTATATTCACTCCAGCTTCTTCGCTAACACTCTGGTCATCAAGCAGCTAAGTTGTTGAATTTCGAAGCTGTTCAACAATTCAATTTCCATTTCATCGTATTTAATGCAGATAGAAAAAAAAATCCAATGGAGTCCTTTCACTCCACATCTTACTGATCCCGGTCTTTGGCCAGAATGTCCTTCCCAAAAGTTTCCCTTAAATTCTCTGACACCACACTATCCTGGTCTCCCACACAATAACCAGTAGCTTTTCTTCCAACTCCCTTTCTTCCGTCTTTCTCTTAGTGTTGATGCTCCTTAGGATTTTCCTTACCCTTTACTTGGTTGATTTCACTCACTTTTTAGTTATCAAAGCAACTAGTCAGTGCCTCTCAAATCTCTATCCCCAGCGTGAACAGCCAGCCTAAACTCCAGACTGGTATCTGCAAAGGCCTATGGGATACATATGCTCAGATATTCCACAGGTTCCTCAAGTCACATATATTCAAAACTGAATTCACTATGTTCCAAAGGGGCTGACATACATTTTTTCCTCTCCTTCTAGGATATTAGCTCACTGAACTGCTCCAGCACTTAAGAGTCCTAGGCAGAGATTTCTGACTCCAGTATTTCAGCTCATGCCCTACCCAACTCTATTCCTCCAGAGTCATTCTCCATCTCAGAGTGACAACAATCTTTCTAAAACCTAAGTGTGACCATGCCACTTCCCTGCTTAAAAATCCTTCAAAGACTCTTCAGTGACCCGAGTAAAATCAAGACACTGATGGAAAAGTCCCTTGGGTATGAGCGCCCTCCCTGAGCCAACCGCTGTAGTCTTCCCCAAACCTCACCACCAACACGATACGCCCACTCTCTCCCCGTCAGCCACCTGCAAAGGGAAATCACGCCATGCCCACTGCCACCTCTCTGCTTTCTCACAGGGCCCCCCTACTATCTGTCCAAACTCCCTTTGACCCTTTGCTTCATGCAGCTCCGAGGCTGCAAACATCTCTCCCGCTGTCCCTTCCTGAGGAGCCCCAAGACTGGCCCAGTGTGTTCTTCAGTACTGAGCCCTGAGCACTCCCCGTTGCACAATGATTTCCCACTGATCTGCCTGCCTCTGTGTGAGACTAGAGCTCCCGGAAAGCCACGATAGTGTCTAATTCAGGCCTATTATTTTTATCATGTCACAGGAACAAAAATATGTCCAGGATACACAAAAGCAAACAAAGGGAGAAAAAGGTAGTTTACATTTTTCACAGACAGCTAAGGGTTACTCAAAATTTTATAAAGTTCCCTTGGGCCTCTTAAAATAATATTCTAACTACGAGATAAAAATAATGATGAAGTTCAGTATTCACAGTCATCAATCTTCAGAAATATCACTTAACCGAAGTATCGGTCTCGGCTAGCCCGGGGATACTTACAATATCACAGTCCTTCTTGCCATCTCGTTTAATTGGCTCATTCAGATCCTCTTGGCTTCGAAAACTAAACTTTTCAATGGCTTCCGTAACTCCACGCAGAGAACTATAAATTTCTTCAGAGTTCAGGTTCTCTGTATCATACTCCAGCATGCTAAAGATCAAAAATAGTGTATTTCTTAGACTGAAGCATATGAATAAATTTGAGATATGGGCGTAAATTACTTCCAATGGTTTATGGAGTAAGGTGTGATTACAGTTTTCTATCTGTAGGTGACTTGGAATGAAAAGGAGACACCTTCTGTTAGAGCGCCACCACTGGACAATTATCTGTGTTCTTTGTCAAACCAGGCCCCAAACACATTACATTGGCACTCGGTAAGAACCAGTGGGGAACAGCAAAAACCACGAAAATGCAAGAACTCAAAGGGTGACAACTGGTGACAATGCACGATAATGAAAGTGGAAAAATAACTTTCATATCTTGAAGATGGAAACAAGGAGTCTGGTTGTTACTGGTCTCAAATGTACAAACAGATTAAGAGGAATGGGCGTTTCAAACTAAAGCTAGTATTACACGCAAGTTTCAGAGGACAAAGCAAATGACCTCACAAGACGGGGTTACGCTTACCAGGACTGGAAACTTGTGAAATAAAACCCTACATCCAAAAACGATTCCAAGTCAGATCCACCCTACCGAAGGGCTCCCGACCATCTCTCATGCCATCTAACCCAGGGGCCTGCCGTGAATACCAACTCTTCCAACATGCTTATGTTTATGTGTTTTATAATAAAAACAGATCTTATACAGAGGAGAGTCACATTCCTAGATGGATGTCTGAAAGTATTTCAAAAAGCAAGAAATATTTGTCCCTTACAGAAAAGTGATGTCAACTATTGTTCCTTTAGTTGGCTGCACAGAGCGAAACACGAAACAGAGCAGAAATCCCACACAGCCTTCGGGTGTAATGCAGTGTGTCAACAAGCAGCCTTTAGAGGGCTGAAAAGTGCACTGAAGTGGGTCCTGAGAACAAAACCCACCACGGTCCCTCACCAAGAATATCACAGACAAGCACAGCATAAAGCACAGCATCAAGAAAGCAAGACAAGAAGTGACAGTCGACCAAGGGCAAGTCAAAAAACCCACGTTAGTTTAAGTGTCACTTGTTTCAAGAAAATGTCAAGAGACGATCAGATGAGTCGGTCTAATTGAACTTACAGGAAGTCTTGAGCTATCCTGAGGATGGCTAGGGGACAGTCAAAGAGTCCTTGGCCGTATACAAGTAAGCATTCGACAACACTATTAAAGACTAAAGAAAAGCACTCTTTCCATCTTCAAGAGAAGGAACTGAACCTAGACACTCGCGGCCAGGAACCTTTCCTCCGGACAACACAACCAATCCTGCACGCTCTCACAAGTGGTTAAGATTCCTGCAGCTTAAAAACAAGTAATATTGACGAAGCCCACAGCTCCCCACCTTTTCTTCTCTTTTTTTAAAGGTCTGGGCAGATGAGCAGGACAAGACTTGGACAGTTCTCACTTGGGAGTAGCCAGACCTCTACTGGCTCAAGGTTGTAATGATCCAAGTGTTTTCCAAGGCTGGATAGGTTCTGCTGGGGCACAGCATCTGAACTCACCCTTCAGAGATGGGAGCTATTTACCTAAAATTGCAACACTCGCCCAGATAGAACCCATTCTTCTTTTCTGATGAATGAAAGAAAATCCATACTCCAACTGTACTTGGAGAGTTCACAAAAATACACGCCAACTCAAAGACTGGCTCTGGCATCAAACACAAAAGAAATGTGAACGAACACGTTTACAGCTAAAATTCCATGTATATACTGACAGGAGGTAGAATAAAACACTTGAACAGGATTCAAGACTTCAACCCCTGCTAAGTTCATAAGGTTATCTGTCCATGAGGCAACATCCCTTTAATGTGAAGAAAGCACGAGGAGCACAGGGGCTCCCAGCCCCTCCTTTCTAACACCACAATACCACTTATGTGGGAACAAAGGCATTTATACATCTGGCCAGTACACTATTTTTTATATATAAAAACTGAATATGACTCAAACAAAAAAATATGCATACAAGATGTAAAAAGATGCCTTAAAATACTTTTAATCACAGCAACCAAAAATAAAAGCATAGCCCATGCAAAAGGAAAAAAAAAACAGAAAGAATGACAGATGGACAAGAGGAAGTCTGGCGGAACGTTCAGCTTTTTAAGGGATGTCACAATATTATTTTCCATATGTCGCTTCAGATAACATTCGCTTTCACATAATTTATCTTATTATTTGTAACCTGAGTGGTCTTAAAATATTTCACTTCAGTACACAGAACTTCAGCATTACAAGTAGCCTCTTTCCAAAATACTAAAAGGATCCTGCCAGTTAATGTTCCTCCTTCTTACTTTCAATGAATAATTAGGAGTACACATGCATGGCCAAGTACAATCTGTGCTGACACTTCTTTTGGACTCACTAGCTTGAGGTCTGAAGTATCTCCTTGGTATGAAGCTAAAACTGTGAGCTCTAGGTGAGGGAAAGCATCGTTTTTCTCTAACAGGAAACAGGTAATGCTACGTTCTTTGCTAGTTCTTGTTTTGGCTTCCCCCCCCCCCCCCCCAAATCAATGCCTATGAGCCCTCATTTTGTAGGGGTAAAAAAGGAAATTCCCATGAGAGCGGTCACTGGGGAATCAAAGATGCCATGGTCCTGGCCGGCAGAACGTAAGGGAGCACGGCAAGAGGGACGGGGCGGCTTTACCTATCAGAAGAGGCTTGCTTAGGTACACCCTGGTCTGTCACCTGCCCCCATACTCTGTCTTGTTTTAGCTCAGAGACATAATCCTCTAGGTTAAAGGTCAGCTCCTGGTCTTCTGTAAATACTGCGATTAGACCCCAGAAAGGTTTCCTTAGGATTCTTTAGATTAGGAAGAGTTGCTCAATCGGTCAATAGTCACCGACGCAAGGTCAGGCCACATCATCCAATTCGGAGGCAGAATAGAACTCTGACCCTGCCCTGTTGTAAAGGATCCATATCGTGGACAGGGAGGTGCATGGGTCAGGTCTCCAAGAATGCGGACAGGAGAGACAGGAAGTTTGCCTTCTGAGATTTTCCTCTTTGTCATTTTGAAGGGAAAAGATACCAGGAATGGAATGAGGATATATAATCATTCCTTGTCATGCAATCAATACGGTTTTGGCAGAAAGCAAAGAGACAAGGATTTCCTCTTATTTGTAGGTAACTGATGGGTTTTTCTAAATGTAAAAGTCTCTTGTCAACGCTCTCTCCATCCGATGGTCAACAGAAGTTATGGGTACTTACTAGCATTAGCTGTGCTATTGTGCACGTGTGAAAGATGATTCTGGAAACGAGGTGCCCATCAGAGGGGGTCTTGATGGCTGGATGGGAAAGAGTGGCTGGGGGTGAAGCTTAGTGCCCATTAGGGCACACAGGTCAGTGTACTGGAACACAGGCAATAAATGGGACTTCTACTTTGAAGTATGGCTAATCTTTAAAAAAAATAGTTTAGGTATGGTGACATGCCTTATTAACACTGACGACAGCAGCTGTCACTATATTCCTGTGTCCTTGCCCTAACCTTGTGTATCTAGAAACAGTCATTACAGGATTCTCTGTACACCTGAGCAGTTACTTTTAAAGCTCTAAGAGTTTCCAAAGAAAGATGCTGTTAAAACATTTAGCTGACTATATTAATAACGTACAGCTCCACTGAGTTGAGGACACAAAATAGGAATGTAAATCTGTGCAAAAGCTATGAGGCATTCAGAATCACAGACCTTTTTCGGTTTTGTTTTTACCCTATCCTATTAGCGGGTACAAACATCCTACACAGCACGAAGACAGCTGGACGGTCCCAGGCTCGTGCGATTACAGACTTCCAGGGAAGGGGTCCTCGGATCTTTGGACCTTTAAAATAATCCCCTAAGGGACCCTCAAACAGGTATCTGTAGAAATCCGTGGACCCTACTTTGTCTCACCGATTTACCATCTGTTTTAAATCTGAAGGAAGCCCCACCCCTTCTTCTAGACTCATTAACCTCATCGCCTTCAACCAGGGGCTTGTGCGAATCCCTTCTAGACTCATTAACCTCATCACCTTCAACCAGGGGCTTGTGCGAATCCCTTCTAGACTCATTAACCTCATCGTCTTCAACCAGGGGCTTGTGCGAATCCCGACTGCTCTCCTGCCTGGAGGCAGGGCATGCCAGTGAGATGCAGCAGAGAACACACCTCTTGGGGCTTCCCTTCAGGGCCTGTGTCCTCTGACTCTCACGCAGGGCAGTACATTACGCAAGAAATCAGCCCACATCGGCAACAGCAGGACTGAACGCTACAGGTACGGTCTGGGAAACGGCAGGTCTCACTTGCTTCTGAGAGGGACTGCCTTGTCCTTCTGAGAAGAATACAAAGGAAACCATGCCCCTCTCGCCCGCCTCGACTTCAGGGCACTGCCCCAGCCCCCTTGGGGGGCTCAGCTCTGCCTGGGCCAGAAGGCTTGCTACAGTGGGTCAGCTGATGAACGGTCCTCTGTCCTTGTGACACAGCAGGAGCTGTGCTCATGCAGGTGGACAGAGATCGCGCACCCGCTCACACTTCTCACCAAGGCTCTACTCTGGCTCGTCTAAGCCAAAGGCTTTCCGAAAGACCTGAGACGACCCTGGAAATGCAATAATATTGTGACACCTCAGACAAGGTTAACAGGTAGCTTGTTACCTGGGAGAGTAAGAGCGCCTGAGAGTCTTGTGGGAGGGAGCGGTGGGAATGGAGTTGGGCTGAGAAAAGGGAGGTGGGTGCTTCGATAGGCCATCGGCACTCCAACCCCACAACCGACTGCAGTGATCAGAAGAGGAGAGTCAGAGAGAGACAAAACAAGGCAACGGGGAGGGGAGGGGAGAGGGGACTGGGAGACACTACCTCCGAAGTGTCTTCCAGTCTCCTCTTTCCTTGACCAAGCTCTGGCAAAGTTAACTGGAACAAAACTTATACTTCACCACACAGAGAAAATGAACAAAATTTGTTTTACAGTTTGGCCCTCAATAAGGCTGCTTTATTCCTTCCCCTCTTGATCATGTGTTACATTTTTAAACCATGAGATTCCAAGTGTAAGAGTGTGTGAGTGTGAGTGTGTGTTTGTGTGTGTGTGTGTCTGCACCGGGAAGGACATTCCAAGTACTTCCACACAAATATGCATGGATGTTCAGTTTCAGATAATGCAACCAATTGTTTTACAAAGAGCCAAAGAAGGAATTTCGAGCCTTAATTCAAACGGGACCCAAAGGACTACAGCAGGAAGACTCAGAGAACATGCCTCTCTGACCACAGCACTCAAGCGGGGACGATGTGCTCCCTGAGGCTGGGGACCCAATCAGATGGGAGTTCAGAGGGTGCCACTAGCAATTTCCTTCTGAAAAAGTAACAGCACCACTGGAGGGCTAGAGCGCCAGGTCTCAAAAAAACCTAATTCCCCTACTCATATCACCTAATATGAGAAATAAAACTTATTTGAGAACACAGGCATCCCTCCTCACTTCGTAAATGTCACTTAGTGGCCTGGGCCTGCAGAGGCCCTGATGGACAGTTCCAACAGCTGCTGCAATTCAGAAGAGCCACAGCCACTGGGAGAGGCATGAGCAGACCTGGCAGGAAACGTGACCTGAGGCCCAGGGTGGAGCTGTGGCATCAGAGACCACGTTCCCAGGGAGCAGCACTGCCTGAGGCTGGCAATCACGGTCCCAAGCGAGTCTCTGCCAAAGTCAGCTGTGGTCTCATTGTGTAAGGTCAGTCAGCGTGGAGATGAGAGGTCACCACGGCATACGAGGGCCCACAGACCTTCTCTGAGTCCCACACTAAGTCGGGGTGGAGGTTACAGGAGGAACAAGGGTGACCATCTCGGCTGGAGCTCTGCTAACAGGCAGAGCACAAGGCAGGTGCACCACCACCTCCACCGTCTATGGGAGGCTGGGTCTCGAAGTTAATCCCCACTTTGCTGCTATGGGAAATCTTGACCCTCTGATGCAATGGACTGCAAAATCCACCTAAAACTGTTCTTTATTCCTAGGGGTAGCTATCTATTTAGTGTCATTCTGCTCTACAACACGTTTGCCAAGAATGTACAGCAGATGGCGGGGTGGGCGGAGGACTGTCGTCTACTTTCTGATCTCAAAGGGAATGGACATGACATGATCTCCGAAGCCCCTTTGCAACTCTGCTGTTCATTTAACACAAATCACGCTGGGCAAAACGAGCTAAAAAATATATATGTATTTAATGATGAAAAACTCCAGGTTACAAATCTCCTCTCTCAATACCCAGTAGTATTTGTTTACTAGCTGGGAATAAGGAGTAAGTCTTCCCTCACACACACACACACAAAAAGCAATAAATGGAATGTTTCACAAAGGTTTAACATGCTAGCTTCATGATTTTCTCTAAGACTACTGGGTTTATAAAAACAACTTCCTCACTAGGGCTTTTTTTTTTAACTATCAAATTAGATCTGCTCATCATTCTAGAATATTTCCTTATTAACACACCATGTGTAGAATTTCTGGACTAAAAAAATACTAGTTTGTTTTGATACCAAAAAAATTAGGTTGAAAACAAATAACTGGTAACAACTTTTCCCCTTAAGAAAAAAGAGCTAACATCGTATGTTTAAGATGATTCGAGAGAATGGCAGCTCACAGAAAGTAAATGCTTCAAGAGCACTGCTCAGAAAAACGTCTGAGATTATATGTGGTAGAACTTGTCTATCATCTCCTCAGGAATGGGGTAACCTAGTCCATTCTCCCATTTAATGCAGTAATTCATAGCTTTTATAATTTTCCTGGAGAAAGTATGTGGCCTATTCCCAGTGATATAATGACAGGAGGCCATTTTTCCTACTTCTGGACAGTTTTAGTTGTGAGAAAAATCACTTCTACTGAGTTTAATTAAGTTGTTGACTAAGGCCATCTGGCTAGGTATGCCCTGACTAAGGGCACATTTGTTTAAAAAATAAAGAGACCACACAATTAAATAATTCCCTAAAGCGGAACTTGTTAGCAAGAAAATATTTAGGTCACATTTGGCCTTATCTTGAGAATGGTATTAATATTGAAATAAACCTCTTCATTTCTTCCACCGACCGGCAACCCTGACAGTAAAAATGAAAACCAGGCCAACTAAAAATAAATGGGGACTTGGAAAAAGAAATTTTTTAATAATCTGGGGATCCATGGAGATTAATACCGAGCCAATTCTTGGCTCTGATGCATTACACTAGTGGCCTTCACCAGTCTTTTACTTAGACTAGCAGCATACAGAATAACAAAACACCTGAGTTTTACCTTTTGCTTATTACCTAAGGAATGTGCTATCCTAATAATGAAATAACAGATAAGAAGTGTGTATGATGGAAGAGCAGATTTTCTAATTAATGGTGCAGAAGTATTACTTCTAGACAAAAGCAACCATTTACAGAGAATTCAAGTTTTCCACAAAATCCTGCCCCTGCCCTCCACCCCAAGAAAGAGAACTCTGATTTTACTGTTAATGCTGGACCCTGTTCATTTAAGACAAGTCATATACTTTAGATACAGATATTAACACAAAAAAAATAGTTGGCTGAGCCTCAGTCACACCTGGGGAAAGTCAGACATATTTTCATTTGTTTCTCATCTCAACTATCTAATTGTAACAGCCTGCTAAAATCACGACAACACAGACCAAACCTGGAGACGTGACATCATTCTTCATTCTACCTAAACACAGTATCAGGGGGATTTAGGGCGGATTAGAAATAAGGCAATATAAACAGTAGCATACTATAAGTATATAAAATATTTTGTTTCACCAAGAGAAAAATACAAATTTGATATGTTCCAAATATTCATATGACAACTTGAAGAACTAAAGAGAAATTTATTTGTAAGGATGGAAGATTTGGGAAGATTTTTGATCATTTAAAAATCTAAAACAAATTTAAAGGCATTTATATTTTGATATTTTCCTACCAAAGAGGTAATCTTTAAAGGGAAGATGGCAGTACTTCTGGTATTTTCTTATCATCTTGGTGTCAACAACCCTTAAGAACAGCCCCTTGATCCTTGTGGCCAGGGAATGCAAAGATCTGGACTTCTTGTAGACAAACACAGGATGTATGACCCTCACAGGTCCGGGCGCTAAGAAGTCTGGCCTCTAGGGCCACTATTCTATGTGAGGCCATGGCAGACTCCAACACATGCTAGGGGCTCACTAAAGCCACCATGCAGAGACTTCCAAGGGCTCTGGGCAGATGGAGAAGCCTCAAGATCCCGAGACAAAGCATTTTTCTTATTTTAAGTCACTGTCTCAGACTCTCTAAGACCAATGTTTGCATGGTCCCAACGAAAAGTCTGAAAATGCTGATCCAATTTTAGTTCTCAGGTCCTTAATACCTCTCCAGAGCAGCACTCTGCTTCAGACCTCACTGAGCCCATGATGATAGCAACTATGCCCCAGGCTATGTGCAGACTGACTGCAGGGAATTTACTTAGATGACAAATACCTTCAGGTGCTCCTAGCACTTACAGAACACGTGATGCATTTCTAAATCGTTTCTATGTGAAACAGTACTAAATGTAAATTTAGTCTTAAAATTTTAAGTTACCAGGGAGTGCTCAGAACCGAAGAATCTTCAAGAATATTCAGCACAAATTGGCCACTTCATCATAGAAGTCAACTGCTTTGCCCAAGATTATACAGTTAAGATTTGGGTGAGGACTAGAACCCACGGTCTCCTGATTCCCATCCATTTTTTGGTATTAATAAGCTTGGTCTAAAAACCTAGAAATAGGCTGGACAGACACCGGGGTGCTTTAGTTCCTTCACTTTTGTTGAAATGGCATTACCTGGGAGATAGGCCCCCATGGGAACAGTTGGTGGGTGAGGTCAGGGGGCTGGTCCTGCTGCTGGTGTGTCGGGAGGGTGTCCGGCCAATTGTATTGCTCGGAGAGCCCTGGGGTGAAAACAGAATAAGCATCATTATTCAAGGGCTAACCACAGATTATAGTGCCCCCTTTCCCTTAGGTTTTCTTTTCTTTCTTTCTTTCTTTCTTTCTTTCTTTCTTTCTTTCTTTCTTTCTTTCTTTCTTTCTTTAAGACTGATTGACTGATTTTTGAGAGCAAGAGCACGAGCAGGAAGAGCAGAGGGAGGGGGAAGAGAATCCCAAGCTGACTCCATGCTGAGCGCAGAGCCTGACATGGGGCTCGACCTCACAACCATGACATCGCGACCTGAGCTGAAACCCAGTCAGACGCTCAACTGACTGCGCCACCCAGGCGCCCACCCTTAGCTTTTTAACCCACATGTAAATAAAAGGGCAAAACTGGTGCAATTGGGGTGACTTTTTTTTTTTTTTTAAAGAATCATTAAGGCCAACTTTAAGTGCACATACACCCAAAATGGGTAACTGTCGCATAGGGATTCCGGAAGCTGAATGACTGATGTCAGCTGTGTTAGAGTAACAGACACAAACTGAGCACTTCTATCTTTACATATGAAGAAAGTAAGTCACTCAGTGAATAAAGGACTAAGTGACCAAGTAAAAATTTAACTGAACAATCTCACATAAGAAAAAGGCCATATTTAAATACTAAGTTCACTCATTCATTGGGAATATGGCAGGATCAGACACGGCCCCCACCCTCCAGATGCCCACAACCTACTAAGAGGGAACAAGAAAGCCGGCCATTCTATTACAGCACGTCTAGCCCAGGGATTCGCAGAGGTCATGATCGGTACAGGGGTACCAACTGTGACCGAGCACTCACCACACTGGTGTTACTAGCGTTCTTGAGGTGGTTATGCAGGAGTTTGGTGGCACCATCCTGGAATGTTTTTGGCAAGGCACCAAGTAACATGGTAAATTCAGGAGTGTTCAATTCAAACAGAGAGATCAGCACAATTTGTGCTGCCTGGAAAAAGAGCACTTATTAATTCATGTAATGGACAATAGCATCTTTTGGTCAAAACTTTCATTAAAATTATTTTACAAAAATGTTTTTGTATGAATAAAATAAATAAAAAAAAAAAAAAAACAAAGAGGACGCCTTTGTCATAAAAACACTAACAAAAGGCATCTGGAGAGAATAAGATCATCAATTATAAAGAGCCTGACTTCAATCTGGAAAATACACCCCAGTTTCATCTTCACACCCTGGCCTTGGATTTCCACAGCATGCTCGTAATAAATGACTTTTCCTGTGTTGTCCAGCACTAGGCACAAAGCTGGTAAATCCGTAAATAAAGCAATCCAAGAACATGAAAAGGTGGGCGATGGTTCACTCTACTGAGTCGGAACCGGACAGGGCTCCAGGTGCGTCCTGGAGAGAACAGGTTCTCCATGAGCTGCCAACGGGTTATCTGAGCAACCACTTTTCCTCAAGCCTACTCCGAGGGACTAAGAAATTCTAAAAAAGAGTTTAAATACACCCAGAGAACTCCTACTGTTACGCCTATGAAGTGAGGAGGCAGTCCATGGGAAGCAAACCAGACTTCTATGGTACAAATTAAAAACGTACTCTTCTGTGTTTTGGCACATGCTCTACTTTTCTTTATTAACTGAGACAATATATTGCAGGGCTGCTGGTGATCACTCTGGCAGCAAGGTGGGAAAGCAGTTAGCTGAAGCAATAGCAGCCCAATGAAACTCAGGTTTCTCCAGCAAGTTATGTGCTTTCTATGGTATTAAGTAGCAGCAGGCACTTTGGGCTTAAAAATGCCTGAGGAATGAGTTCCTAGGGTTTTGATTTAGAAAAGCTATGCCAAAAGAAACCTTAGCTAAATAATGGCATTTCCTAGAAATTTCTGAGAGTCAGAAGAAAGAAAAACACATTATGAACATCTTCTGACTGAAAGGATACATTTATCTGTTCAAAACACTCAATTTTAGGATTGCAGTTATTCTGAATATATTTTTTCCATGATATAGGGTATTACGAAACATATATTTGCTTAGAAATGCTCTGGAAAGAAATACCACAAAATATTTCAATGCTTTCACAATGTTAAAATTAATTCTGGATCCAGTAAGGCAAAACTATTACTTTTGTCTGGAGAAGGAAAAAAAAGAAAATTCAGAGACCCAAATGTATTTAACCAAAAATAAAAATTAATTATGAAATTTAAAATATCAGTAGAATGTCTTTTACAGCATCAAAAACTACTTTTTTAGACATATCAAAAGCATTTATTAAGCACAGCACTGGACAAAAGTATCCTTCCTTTTTTCCCTTGACCTCCAAATATAGTCATTAGTAGCCTTTCCATCCAAATTAAATCCCAAGTGGTCTGTGTGCTTTCACAACAGGCAAAACACACAGCTACTGATTGTGTTAAAATATACATTTTTACATTTCATTACTGAAACATTCTAAATAGTTATCTGAAGGAACCTATTTCACCACCACTGTAATATATATTAACATGATCTGTATATTTGTATAGGAGCAAATTCCAAAACTCATGCAAGGTAACCTGTGCATTTAAAAAACCATTTTATTAGATGTTAGGAAAAAAATACATGCAGAAAAAGCTGCACTTCAGAGAGACAGAAAGAAACAGACTTGAGTTTTAGCAGGGAGAAAAAATGTTACCAATTTAGTAAGAAAGCTTACGGACTTATTTTTTAATGACTGACAATGACATTTGAAAAGTATAAAATGTATATTTTTGTAAAGTATATTTTTATGTGAAATATGCCACTGTCTTTACTTAAAAAACCACATTTCTTCCCAGAATGACAGTATATCCAACACCACAAACTAACTTAAAGTTTTTCATGAAGCAAATTATAAAATTAGTGGGATCTTTTAGGAACAAGAGGGCTGCTTAGAAATTGTGCTAATTCATGG
This sequence comes from Ursus arctos, assembly GCF_023065955.2. NCBI lineage: Eukaryota > Metazoa > Chordata > Mammalia > Carnivora > Ursidae > Ursus > Ursus arctos. Next base: position 10,326,669 of record NW_026622763.1, on the reverse strand, counting down.
CTACCTGCTATTAAGGACTCTTAGTCATGTGGGAAAAGAAGGTGCAGCAGACTTTAACTTCTGGCCCTTTAAAGAAACTTCTCTTTCAATAACCTTAACATCGAATTTTGATAAGAAATCAAACAGGAAGATGGGGAATTTTGAAAATATAGCTAATTGGAAAGATGGTACATTTGCGGTGACTTATACATATAAATGGATATAATTTATTTTTACATTTTCCAAAATATAAAATGTAAATGATTTTATATAGCCTTCAAAAGACATGCTTTGGTTTAAAGCTGTTTTCAAAGTAAAACCCTTTCTAATGATGGCCAAGCTCCAGATATGGATAGAAAGTATGACTTAAATATGTTCTTTCAAAAATATTTTATGTCACTGTTTTAAAAAGAATGAGACCGCTATGGTCCTAAAATATTTTATCTACAACCCTCTTAGTGAGAAGTCAGAATACTAGAATCCAAGCAAGGGAGAAAACTGGGTTATAGTTATCATTACCATCAATACACTCTCTTTAACGTAGTAATTCCAAATATGGGGAAGAATTGGAGAGATTCATTTAAAAAAGCCTGGAGCGTAGCTCATGTGCAATAATGAATCAAAGAGTAGAGTACGCCACTCTTGTCCCATCACTGAACTCCTGCCTTTCACAAGAGGCAGGGCCAGTAAACAGCCAGACAAAGCACTCAAGGCTGCTGCTGACTTTTTCTTTTTTTTTTTTTCTTTAAAGATTTTATTTATTTATGTGACAGCCAGCGAGAGAGAGAACACAGCAGGGGAGTGGGAGGGGAAGAAGCAGGCTCCCAGCGGAGGAGCCCAATGTGGGACTCGATCCCTGAACGCCGGGATCACGCCCTGAGCCGAAGGCAGAGGCTTAACGACTGCGCTACCCAGGCGCCCCTGCTGCTGACTTTTTCTAATGGACAACTCTAGGGTCACTGACTTCCAAGATCAAATGGCAGCTTACAAGGAAAGGATCCCCACTCATACCCTTACAGGAGAATTTTGTAGGTGAGGGGAAAAAGGTCCTTCGAATCTCACTGCCACTGTGTGGAAAGAACTCCCAGTGCTATCAACTGCTTTGAAAGCAGAAAAGAATTCTTTGAGACAGGAGATTAAGAAAGCTTCGACAAATGCTTTACCACTGGTATTAATTGGGGAAAACTCAAACTTGGGGAGGAAAAGTTTTCTAATTTATTAAATAATTACTGCTCCCTCCGGATTGTCCTTAAAGTTGCTTCAGAAAATCACCAAAGAAAGGGTATCTCAAAACCTTCAGACATTTCTTATTTAGTATCTCTCCTTCACTACTCTGCTAAGTATGGTAGAGGTCTACACTCAACAAAGCTATTTCTTTGGGCAGGGAGTTAATCATAAAGCACGTTAAAACACAAACATTTACACACACACACACACACATACACACACACGCTCACATAGTATTATACGAATTTTAGGTTTCTTCAAAATCTTTTCAGTGTCTTGACAAGGGTAATCAGTATTAATCATCTGAAAGGCAAGCAGTGAAGTGTCTTTTTTTAAATTAGTACATAGTTTAAAATCTACCTGTTTACAATTTTCTTCCAAGTTTCCTTCTCCAGGCCCAGAGCAGGTGGAAGCTGACCTAGTGGGGAAATCCTCACCTACTCGACTACGCTGAAGCGGGGACTGACAAACAGGAAAGGCGGTAGGATTTAATGAGAGAAGAAGCAAGTGCTTAAACCAGGGTTCTTTGTAAGCTGTGAAAGTATTTGGCTTCTTTTACAAAGTCACCTAAGTATATATAATCCTAACAGCTAAGAATAGGAAGAATAACAACAGTAATGACCAGTTTCAAACCTCTATCATTTGCTAGGTGCGTAATAACCATAATCCTTGCCAGCAGTAGTAGCACTCTTGCCTTATGCAATGAAAGGGTCAAAATGAGATCAAAAAGGTCAACTCGTTTCTTGAAAGAGCCAGTCACAGTCAAGTTGAGCTTCAAATCCTGTCTGATGGTAAAAGTTTTGTGGCTAGGCCATGCTGCCTACCTATAATCAGACTTGAAAATTTTTCAGTTAGAGGGGCGCCTGGGTGGCATAGTTGGTTAAGCATCCAACTCTTGATTTTGGCTCAGGTCATAATCTCAAGGGTCATAAGATTCTCTCTCCCTCTGCCCCTCCTCTCTGTCTCTCTCTCCCTCAGTCTCTCCCTCTCTCTAAAAAAATTAAAATAAAAAAATTTTTTTCAGTTAGAAATTTCAACTTGTGAAGGCTTCTACCCTCCTTCCTGCTCCAGGGAACAGCATCTTTATACTTTCTAGGTTTCTTTGCCATGCTTTCAATTACCGCATTCCTCAAAACAACGTGTGGGGGCTAAATCTTCTATCTCATCTGACAAAGGAGGTGCTAAATGTCAAAAAATCATATATGATAAGCAAACCCAAAGGATTCTGAACCCTGAAATATAAACATACCATTAAAAATTCTGCTGCATTACCACATTCCCTTTGGTTGATGGGGGAAAAAAAAGTCTTCCTAATGCTGGAAAAAGTTGGGTTCTCCATTTGCTCCACAAATAGCAGCAGCAAAACCAAAACCACCCTTGAACAAATAGTAAGAGCATGGGCTGCAACGTAAATGAACTCATATTTATCTATGTTTTTCTCTACAGCAATTATTCCTCCCAATGAAGCCTGAGACAGGGATTATCATTCCCATTTTATAGAGAACAAACAGGAATTAAGAGGTTATCGTGCCATCCCACACCAACGAGTGTCAGAAGCGAAAGTCAAACGAAGGTCTACTTCCTACCGTCAATACATAATATTATCTTTAAAGAAAAAAGAAAAAGATTTACTTATTTATTTGAGAGAGGGAGAGAACCTCAATCAGACTCCGTGCTCAGCTCAGAATCCAATGTGGGGCTCGATCTCAAGACCCTGAGATCACAACCTGAACCAAAAGCAAGAGTCAGATGCTTAACTGAGCCATCCGGGCGCCCCACATTATATTATCTTAACATAAACACAGTGCCTTCAGAAAGGTATAGTATGGCCAACACGACGATTCAGGGCTCCCATACGTTAACACCAACAAGGTTACTTTGGGAATAAACTGGGCCAATGAAGGTCTGGGCGGGGCTTTTCCTGCTAGTCCCCATCAGTTTGGGCCTAAGCACGCTCCATTGCTGACTGGCTCGTGTTCTAGTTTTGGCTGTGCCTCTTCCCTCCTCTTCAAAACATCTTATATGTAAACACCCCTCTCTCTCCAACATCAAACACCCCAAAATGCTGAGATGAGAAGGGAAACAAAATAAATATTAAAAATGTTAACAAATCAAGAGTTCTATCAGCTTAAAGTAGTTTCCCAAGTAGGATTCTGTAGAATGAATTATAATGTCTGCAAACTCCCCAGAAGTACTGTTGGCAAAAAATTAATACTCTTAGATGTGTAGATTAAGGTTTTTCATCAAATCCTGGAAGTCTGGGGACATTTTTTTTCCCCCAATTATTCTCTTGCTGGCTCTGAAAAAGCAAACTCTCACATTGTAGAGAGGGCCATGGGGCAGGCAGGGGGTGGCAAGTAACCTCTCTGAGAGCACCCCTGCTGACAGGCAGCAAGAAAACAAGCACCTCGGCCCCACTTCTGTAAGGAACAGAACTCAGCCGAGCAGTAGTGAGCCAGATGAGACCAAAAACCCAGACAACACCTTGATTTCCGTCTGTTATGACCTTAAAGCAGAGGACCCAGAGACCATGTCTCAGAAATTACAACATAATAAATTTGTGTAGTTTCAAGCTGCTAAGTCTGTGGTGATTTGGTATCCAACAGAAAACTAATACAGAGGTCAAAACAGGTCGCCTTCAACACTATGGTTTTGAAATGACGGCTTCGACGTGCTACTTAAAATGAGAGCATTTCTCTTTGCACATGTGTCATTCATTAAGTCATTAAAAATATTTACTAAATGTCTACTGTGTTCCAACAGGTATTGTGCTCGGTGCTGAGTATACCGGGTGAGTGGATATAGGGAGGTGGGAAGGCACTGGGGAGGAGCAAGTCCAGCCCTACTCCTGAAGATCCTGAAGACGTAGGCTGGGACCAAGAGAATTAGTGGCAACAGTCTGTATGTCTTGAGGTTTAACCCCAGGGTAATGGTCTAAAACAATGGGTCTCAACTCTGTGCACTAAAAATCAGCCAAGAGCCAGTGAGACCCAAAACACTATCCACACTTTGTATCAATTAAGTCAAATTACCTGGGGTAGAGCCCAGGAATTGAGGTTGATTTTGATTGCAGCCAGGACTGAGAACTATTGCTGTAACAACGCCCTCGAAATTTTCTGAAGATCAGGATTACTGACCCAGAACCTGGGTTTGAACTCAGTCTGAGGGTAAGGTATTAAGGAGTTCTCAAGACAGGGAAGGGGAAGAAGTGAGAGCAGGGAACAGAAGCAGAATACCAACGGAGACCAGGCTTTGTGAAGCAGCACTAGATGATCCAAAATGACTGAAATTAAGTGTCGAGGATCAAACAGTAAATGAACCATGTGATTTCTAGCAATAAATTTAATATCTTAACCATATTTGACTTAAGGTAGTGTTAAAATAAGTTGAGTGCATTGGAGCCCAAGGCTCAGTAACTCAAGGAAAAAAGTTCCTATAACATCCTGTTTAGAAAAGGTAGGAAAATAAATGGTAGTTCCAATTCTAATGTGCACGTCCAGAGAAAGTGGACGTTATGATGAAAACGTAAGCTGCTCCCACGCAGGCCCTAATCATGGTAACATGTAAGTCTAGAGTATGTTTCAGCCCCACAGGAGGGAATATTTAAGTAACCTTCAATTACAAAACGAACACGCACAGACACACACATGGACACACACTTACGTGCTATGACTGAAGATAGAAAGCTGTCCTGAAGGTTTCTGTATTTATTGGCCAATCTTGTGATTTTGAAAATTACAGCAGAAGTATCTGTTTGTGACTTACATACCAACCAAATCATTCAACCACCTCCTACTGTTCCTCTCTCATCCGGCACCAGCTTAATTGCTAAACTAAAGGTTGCCAGTGAAATGCTCTTTTGATAATAATTTTGAATGAGTCCTTGAGTAAGATTTACCCTTGTTCCTTTGACCTTGGACAACTTAGTTTATTACTATACAGTGTGGACACAGGACTTACGTGACCCGTGACCCTTTCAAAGAAACCTTTCAGAGAATTCTTCTGTTGTCTTTGAACTCCATTAGAGGAGGAGCGAAGTGTTCATTTGCATTTGGAAATACACCACTCCTGCTAGCTACTGCTTGGAATCCTCCTCTCCTTCCTTCCTGCCTGGACCCAAGGGGTCCACATTATCAACTCTGCTCAAGGCCAAAATACTCCATTGGTCAGTCTAAATGGCACAGAAGAAACAAAGCACGGCTCGTGATCATACACAAATAACCAAAATCAAGTATTTTCACTCTGAAAGCAGAACTGAGGAAGCCGGCTTGTAAAGAGTACTTTATAAAGCTACTCAGGTTCTATAGAACATAAAAGAGTAATGGCTGCGTGTAAAACTCAAGCACAGACGGACATGGACAGGCAGAGGGGAAGACAAACCCAGGAACTTACACTTGTTGCGTGCCTACAACTTGTCAGGAACTGACACAATGTTTCACATGTAATAATTAATCTCTGTAACAGTTCTGACGCAGAGTACACCTAGTGAGACAGTTGGTACTCTGTGTCCCAGTATATTACTTTGTTATATGCCCTTCAATGTGCCACTTCTGAAGAAAGTAGCCAAGACTTCTCTTTCACTGATATAAACAAACAAACAAACACACACCTTGGTGTCCAGGTGGCCCCAAAATCTGAATTCTACCCCCTATTCATTCAGCCCCCATGCCACAGAGAATGTGTTCCAAGTATGGCATATAATCCAAAATTGCTTGCTCTTTTTAAACTCAGGAATTCATATCCTAGCAAACTTTCAGCCACACTTTCCTCTGAGGCACCTCATGGCCGGGCAGCCTTAGATCTTCAATTCTGTCCTTGAAGAACACGTCACGAAACTTAAGATACGGAAAACTGATGGCCTTCTGAGACATTAAACTACTAGGGCTTTCACATTTGGAAAGAACAAGATAGATGCCTAAGGAAACCACGAACCCATCATACATGATTTCCGATTTTCATTTTGATGTCAGAAGCCGTGATGAGGTGGGACTGGAGAGAGAAGATAAGGGCAAGAACAAAGTCTGGTTTTCACAGAAAAGGAGTGAGAATGGATCCCATGTAGGTATGTGGGGGTGGTCTGTAAGTTTCTAGGTAAATAAATTTCTTTTCCTAACACATGCCTGAGAACAGTCTGTGTTTAAAGCTGTACTTGAGGTCTCTTGGACGTACCTTTCTCACGTCTGAACTCTTTGGTTCTGTCGTCCAGGTTATAATTCTAGAAACAGCAAGCCTCGTCTCACTAGAGTTTACAAAATCTGTTGGGTCCATCTGCCGAGCGAGAGACTCAATGTACTTCAGGATTGCAACTTTGACCTGAAAGATCCAATAATTATAAATGTTAAGTACATTTTACGAAACTTTGAATAGAATTCTGAATGGAATTCTGATCAGAGAAAAGTAAATACTTATTGAGGGGACCCCTCCTTTCTTCTGGATTTATGTTTCCACAGGGAGTGGTGTCCACCAGGGACAAAAGCATGAAACGACTGATAGGTTAAGTCTGGGAACAGGGAGAGCGGCATACAGCTCAATCCTCTTCTGTTTTAGACTGAAGGCATGCTCTGCTCCTCACATATGTGGCAAGACACCTGCAGGGCATGAGCCCCTGTGGGCAGGCTGCGGGATTTCCAGCTCTGTCACTGACCACAAAGTACTTTATTTTGTTTTTTACACATCCTCAGCCATGTCTTGCAAGGAGGCATTTTCAGCAATCAAGCTGATGTTCTGCCCTGACTTCTCCACTGATGCCTCAATTGGCTTGCACTTTGGAGAAGAGGGTTATTATTTATTGGGCCTATCCTAAAACCCCAACAAAAGTTAAGGATTAAAGAACAGATGATTTACGTGACCTAATTCAAATTAACACAACACACACCCTCCCTCAAATTCAGTCTTGTTGTTACAGTTATGATTTTCCAAAATATGTAACCATTCATTTTCATGTGTTAGAATGTTAATATTGAAAACGTTCCAATAAGATACCTTATTCTCAACACATCACAGCCTTCTAGCTTAAATATTATGAAAAATAGTAACAATACCCAAATGTTGGTAGGAGGTGGAACTGGTGCGTCCGTTATACTGCTGGTAGGAATATAATATGGTACAATCACTTTCGCAGTTTAAAATTAAGCTAAGCACGTACTACCCAATAAGCCAACAACTTTTCTTCTAGGTACTCAACCAAGAGAAATGGAAACACGTTCCCAAAGAGTTGTACAAGGATGCTCACAGCAGATTTATTCATAATAGCCAAATAGGAGTCATGAACAAAAAAGTACATTTTAAGCAAATTTGACTTCCAGAGGTTGAACTGTAATGATAGATAGTTACCAACCTTGAGGTTAGGAGTTTGAGTTTGATCCACAATAAATCTCATCAAAATGTTAAATTGTTGATCAAATGGAAAGGAGTCCCTAGGTTTAAGAGAAGGAAAGAAAGTACTCAGTTTTAAAGAAAGACTTATTACAAAAAGTAATGTAAAACCATATCGGTAATGAAAATACACCATTACAGATGAGTCTAATTTATACAAAAGCAAGCCTGACCTTAGTTGACTGTTTACTAATTGTACTTTTCAGTTTATATAAATATTAGAGTAATACACACTATATGGAAAATTCAGAAACAGGAAAATCTTGCTACAAGTCCCCCAACACACACTACACTTACTTTGAGTTATGCTATTTTAAAAATTAAGACCAAGCAATAAACTAAATAAGAGACTCTTACCTGCATTCTAAGAGGATATGCTCATCTTCTCTCTAGTTACCTTTCTGAATACTGCTTCACCCCTGCACTTCCAGTTCCTAAATCTGAATTTATATCTGACTGGGCTGCTTACCGCTGACCTTGCTAAGGTAATCACACTGTCTTCCTTGGTCCCACTAGGCAATTGCCTATGGTCTTTGTTCTGTGGAGTCATCGCAGCAGAGTGCCTATGGGACACCCAGCAAGAGACTAGCTACAATACATATGCAGAAGCCAGGGCTTTCGGAGCCCCTCTCCTGCTCCACTTCTGGACTGTTTCTGAGCTCATTTCTGTAGCCGCTTTACATCTTCGACACAACTGAGTAACCCTCAGGGTTCCTGGCTAGCGAAAGTCTGTGCTCTCTCCCTTCAAGTGCTGCAATTACTAGTCTTAGTTTAAAAGTGCAGAATGGTGTCCATGTGGGAAAATGCAGACACACCTTCCACACTAACAGGAAAGACTGTGCAAAACGAACATCTATTACAACCGGGGCTGAGTGAATGCACTGCTTTCTTCGGACTCTCTGACTCATACTCCCTATAAATTTAAGAAACAAGGTCGAAAAACCACACACAAAACGCCTCTCTTTTCTTCTGCAGCAAGGGAAGAATGGAGAATCCACTTAAATATAAACTGGTGTGTTTAATCTGGAAATGTGCCCATGGCTAGGCACGGCCAAAGGAAAGGAAACAGGCAGATCGCAATCAGGCCCAAGACCTCAGGAACCCCTCACAGCCAGCATGGAGACCTCCCCCGCGCCCCGCCCCCCGTACTCATGGACTGATCCTAAATATGCTTAAACAGCTAGGCATCTCAGCTGCTGAGGAAATGGGAATGATGATGTGTTCTAGAGACTTAGACAGAATCTACCCAGAAAAGTATTCTTTTCTTTTTTTTTTAAGATTTTATTTATTTATTTATTTGACAGAGAGAGAGAGATAGCCAGCGAGAGAGGGAACACAAGCAGGGGAAGCGGGAGAGGAAGAAGCAGGCTCTTAGTGGGGAGCCCAATGTGGGGTTCGATCCCAGAACGCCGGGATCACGCCCTGAGCCGAAGGCAGACGCTTAACGACTGTGCCACCCAGGCGCCCCCAGAAGAGGATTCTTAAAGGGAAGAGGCATCCAGGAAAAAAAAAAGGGGGTTTTCCTTAATCAACAAAGTTTAGGAATAAAACCTTAACATTCTTGCCATCCCTAAAACTCTGAATGGTTGTGCCATTCATAAATTCACCTCTATTAAAGAAGTGACCTTTAGGCCAAGTCTGGCTCACAAATGTTTTGTCTGGCTTTCAGACTGTCATTAAAAAAACAAAACAAAACACAAACAAACAACAAAAAAAACCCCCAAATGTGTTGCCTCAATCCACATTTCTGACCCTTCTTGAGAAGTCTGGTACCACTGGGCCCACATGCCAACATGGCCGCAGCTTCCCAGCCCACGCATCACCCTCCCGTCTACTTCACTCAGTTATTATCAGCTGGATCAGCCTCGCCCCTCTAGTCAATCCCCAGCTGAACCTTTACAAATCGACTGATACACGTATGTAGGTATATTCCCTGATTCCACTAAACTTACTCAACCAAAGGAGGGATGGCATTTGAAAGGCTTACTGTAAATATAGTATATTACGCTGAGCTCAGTAAAAATCGAAAGGGATCTATTTGGGTAATAAAATTCAGTAGCAGCACAGATGACACAGACCTACAGGATCAGGGACCAAAAGAAAACAGTCGGCATCAGAGTGTAGAAGAAAAAATGCATGTTTCACAGTCAGAGACATCTAACAGACACATGCATGGGGGGTGATGGCAGGGTAGCGTATGCTACTGTTAGCGGAGGGAGCCGGAGAAGAAAGACGACGCCTGCCCACAGCCCAGCCTGCAGTCTTGGATTCCAGCCCCCAGCCTGCCACTAACACAAAGTGTGACCCGGGCAAGTCAAGTCTCTTTCCTCATTAATAAAATGAGGAAGGGTCCTTCCATTTTGGAAATCCTATGATATGCAGTAATTGCCCAGTGGGTAGTAACTGGGTCGTATAAAAGTTACTATATTGATGGTAATTATCTCCTCTGGAGTCATCTGTTTATTCATTTAAAAATTCATTGATCTGACACACAACCTTCTATCTTCCACAAACCATAATGAAGACATTACAGCCAAATGTCTTCTGAGGTCACTGAAGTTCTAGTGCTTGTATGTTAAGGACCTACAACTGCAGAGAAAATAGAAGAGAGGGTGCTCAACAATGAGAGCATACAGTCAGGTTTTCACACACCCCTGAGCCTCCTCAGATCTTCTCTCTCTGTTCATAACAGCCAGAGGGTGACAACTGCTGTGTCAGCAATCTCTGAGCTAATGAATGCTAACAGGGATTGTACCTGGACAAAAGGTACAACATATGTGGCTAGAAAAATTCCTAGTGTGACTTGTAAGAAGCTGAAGTATTAAAAATACTGAGGTCTTCAGGGGCGCGTGGGTGGCACAGCGGTTAAGCGTCTGCCTTCGGCTCAGGGCGTGATCCCGGCGATCTGGGATCGAGCCCCACATCAGGCTCTTCTGCTATGAGCCTGCTTCTTCCTCTCCCACTCCCCCTGCTTGTGTTCCCTCTCTCGCTGGCTGTCGCTATCTCTGTCAAATAAATAAAATCTTAAAAAAAAAAAAAAATTTTTTTTTAAATAAAATTAAAAAAAAAAAATACTGAGGTCTTCAGGGGCGCGTGGGTGGCACAGTGGTTAAGCGTCTGCCTTCGGCTCAGGGCGTGATCCTGGCGTTATGGGATCGAGCCCCACATCAGGCTCCTCCGCTATGAGCCTGCTTCTTCCTCTCTCACTCCCCCTGCTTGTGTTCCCTCTCTCGCTGGCTGTCTCTATCTCTGTTGAATAAATAAATAAAATCTTTAAAAAAAAAATACTGAGGTCTTCAGAAGAATATAAATAAATACTCAAATGTCTTTCAAAGAAAAGAGAATCAATTTGCAAGGCTTTGTATTTGTTTTTGTCTTACACGTTCACAAAAACAATACCAGCTCAAGGACGTTATGGGTATTTCACCTCATGGAATGCAGGAACATTTCAACAAATATGTTAACAAGAGAATGTGGAAATTGTGGAAGAGAGTACTTATTCAAGCAGATGACAAAAACATGGGTAACAAAAGAGAAGGGCAAAAAACCACCTATGAGAGCCTTGAAACATCAATATGGTCTAGCCCACGTGAAGAGACATTTTCCGAGAGATGACATCCAAATGGCCAACAAATACATGAAATGCTCAACATCACTATTAGGGAAATGCAAATCAAAACCACAACGAGGTATCACCTCACACCTCCTGGCTATCATCAAAAAGACAAGAGAGAACAAGTGTTGGCGCGGATGGGGAGAAAAGGGAACCCTTGTACACTGGGTGGGAATGTCAGTGGGTGCAACCACTACAGAAAATAGTACAGGTTCCTCAAAAAATTAAAAATAGAAACATGATATGATCCAGTAACTCCACTTCTGGGTATGTATCCAAAGGGAATGAAACCACTATCTCAAAGACATACCTGACCTCATGGTCGCTGCAGCATTATTTATAATAGCCAAGATATAAAACCACCTAAGTGTCTGTCAACAGAAGAATGGATAAAAAACAAAAAGGAATATTATTTGGTCTCAAAAAGAAGAAAATGCTGCCATTTGTGACAATATGGATGGACCCCGAGGGCATGATGCTAAGTGAAATAAGCCAGACAGAGAAAGACAAATACTGCATGATCTGGCTTATACGTGGAATCCCGTGCCACCGCCTGCTCCCAAAAGCCAAATCCATAAATTGCCAGGGGGTACGGGGAGGGGAAAATGGGGAGATGCTGGTTAAGTGGTACAAGCTTCCAGTTATACCATGAAGCAGCTCTGGGGATCTAAAGAACAGAATGATGATTCCAGTTAACAATACTGCTGTATTATACACTTGAAAGTTGCTAAGAGAATAGATCTGTAATGTTCTTACCACCACCACAACAAAAGAATGGCAATTATGTGAGATGAAGGATGTATTAACTAACGCTGTGGTAATCATTTAGCAATATACACACATGTCAAATCGTCACGTTATATACTTCCAACTTACATGACATTGTATGGCAGTTATATCTCAAAAGCTGGGGGGAAAAAGTGGTCTGGCCTCTAAAATCTCACCTTGTGACATCTAGAGCCTTCTGAACTTTTGCTTGCACAGATCCAAGTAAATCTGCTCCCATTTTCTTAAGTAATTGTGTGAGAAGAACAAAAAGCCAGTCCTGCAAGTCATCCTTATGAATTATTATAAAATCCACAAGAGTCTCCAAAAACATACTGAAAACCTAGGCACAAATGAAAACCAAATATTTCACATATGTAATTCATAATTTCCTCCAAAGTTTCTATTAAAAATGGACTGGTCATATTAGAGAAGACAAATGTATTTTTTAAAAAAATAGAAAAAGGAAAAAGGATCGGAACTTACTCTCTGTTGTGAATTCCACGGCAAACCAGGCCATGCAACAAAACAAATTCCATGTTAGTCCACAGTGAATTAATACCATTTTCATGCAATTTCTTAAAAGACCTGAAAAGACTATATAAAAATGTACAGATACTCTGATACTCTCCCCTCCCTCAATATGCCTTCAAAATTCAGTACTGAAATAAACTTTGCTGAAAGGTATTAGCTTAATCCTGGAAGCTTCTCTCCCTTCCTTTCTTCCTTTCTTCATTCCTTCCTCTTAAAACAAAAAATCTTTTAACCATCATAACTCCATACTATTACTGTCCATTATCCAGCATTCAACAAGTAATGTTATAAGATGAAGGAGGGAAAAAAAACATTGCATTGCAGATTTCTATGTAGGCCAATTCAGATATTGTAAAGTAATACAATATAAAAAGATATAAAAGTCATTATAGTCTTTATAAAAAATTATGGCTTAGAATAAAAGATACAGTCCACATAATTTTCACGCTGCTATGCAATCATTAATGCTGTATAAAGTGAGATAAGAGTCCACAGTGGACTATGCTTGAACCAATTTCAGAGAGATAAGTAGCACTGTGTCCCCTACTTGGCTAATGAGTCGTGCTCTACTGGGACAACCCAGCCATTATATACCTATTCAGTTCTAGCACAGCAACTACTAACCACCAGGGGTCTCCCGTGAGACAGCTCAGAAAAAAACTCACTGAGCCCCCAGCTGTGGGATTCCTGGCTTAGCTCAAAGGCAGCTAGCAAATATTAACTAAACTGAGACCTCCAAACTCACTGTACAAGAGCCTTCTGATGGAAACAAATTTCCTTCTTTATCCTCACATTCTGGTTCTGAATCAGCAATCTAGAGGTGACAGGTAACAGAAATTTCATCAATGCCCCATACCGCCTAATGTCCCTTATGCTCTAACTCTTATGAATCTTATGCTTAAAATCTTGTTAGGCTTTTTTTCGTTTGTTTGTTTGTAAGTAGGCTCCACGCCCAGCATGGAGCCCAACACAGGGCCCAAACCCACAACCCTGTGATCAAGACCTGAGCCGAGATCAAGAGTCAGACACTCAACTGAGTGAGCCACCCAGGCGCCCCCGTCTTTCTGCTTTTAAACACTATCTTAGAGAAAAATCATGATAATTATATCTCTGGATATCTGTGTGGCCCTAGAACTCAACCTTTCTCGGATTCTACTTATGTTGTTAATGTTAACCTTACTGTGAGGTTCATCACAGAAATTTTAAGACATGCTTCAAGACCAGTATTGAGGAGAACTGCTGTCTCCCACTACCCCTGCAGAAAAAAGAAAAGCCCCACATTCATTCTCCTAGGTTCCTGTAAGCATCTCAAAGAACAGGGGTCAAGAGCTGTTTTCTGTGTCCCTAGCCCAGAGTTAGTACTCAATGAGTGTTGAATGACTGGATGGAGCATGTCTGAGGAATGAGAAAGACAGGGCAGGAAAGGAGGTCACAATAACCGGCTAGACTTTCTGGCCATGACAGGTCTCTTTCTTCCCATAAGATTTACAAGAGACCATTTTTACTAGGAAAACTGTGGTCTGAGATCGTGAAATCCTGCACTGCCAAGCATGTGAAATTCGGTTATGCTGACTTAAGGTTCTACCAATTTTTGCACTTCCGTTTCTGTCCTTTATCCATCCTTTAAACTTGCCCAATAAACCATTCCCCCCGTTTTCTTTCTCTAAAAGCATCCAACTAGGATTCCTCCTAAATGAATGGTATTTGTTTCAAAACTAGACTCCAAGCAAGCTTCTGTAAAGGGTCGCTCTCACAGCACCACTCCTAGAAAGGGCCTGGGTCATAGTCAGCGGTGTTTTCCCCCCTGCAGGGATCCTCCCCCTCAGGCTCAGTGTTCTCCTTGGACCCTGGAAGTGTAGATGCCAGCTGGTGGCCACCATCCAGCAAGTTCTTGGGGACAGCAAAAGTCTATTTGGAGAAATAGCTTAACCTGGTTTTTCAATAAATCCATTACATAAATGCTTCTATTTTTCTATCTTGTCCTGTATAGACAAATTCTACAGGGGGTACAAAAAAAATAATCATATACTTGATTATCTTCTTCACTTCTGTTAAGTTAAAAAAAAAAAAAGGCATTGCATTAGAATATGATGTTTTATTCTAGCACCTAGCCCACTGTTTGGCTAATAGGAGTTACCCAAAAGCATCTGAATATGACTACATCTGATTCTTTCCATTAACTCTTAAAACAAACTTTATTTAGCTTATTTAGCTCCAAGTTTTATGGACATTTGAAGTTCCCAAGGAGTCGTTTTTAAAAGATATAAACTACTGCAGAAACCGGTGTTAAATCTGTAAGGTCTAAACTGCGCTATGGGGAAGTATCTCTCACTCTTAAGTAGTGTATTATACAGCTCACGTGGGCATGCAGAGGGGGCACTGGCAGGCACGAGTCCCAGACTTACCTTGCTGTGAGGGTCAGCAAACATTCGGGTGAAGATCTCACACAATCTTTTCAATTCTACTCGACTAGAGGGAATAAAATGGAAATGAATGAATGAACTTAGAATTTAATGAGTCAAAACTGAGATTAGCGAGAGCTCTTTTAAAACTAATCTTTATATAACAAAGCTTTAATCATTTTATTTACTTCATGATGAAATTAAGTAGAAATATAAAACCATGACAGATTGGCGCTCCACTTAAAATGAGGCAACTGAATCTCAGAGAGTGATTACCAAAGGTCACACATATGGGAGTGGCAAAGCCCCGAGCTAAATCCTGCTCGTTTCATTTGAGGTGTGTTTTCCACCTGCCACAGATGAAAGGCAATGGGATGAAGTGTAGGAAAAGCATGTGTTTTGGGGTCAGACAGACCTGGATTTCAATCTCCATTTTGCTACAAAGTACTCGGATGTCTTTAGATCTCTTATCAAACAAACGGCCGCAGGGAGGATTAAAGGAGGGAACGCTGCCTTCCTACAACCGCCTCCAACTGCAGAGACCAAGCAGACACTATCCCGTTGGTGCCCTTCGGCCTTTTCTGACCCTTACCTATACTACTGAGTCCCATTTTTCCTTCAAGGCTTGAATAAGCGTCATCATCTCTTCCCCACATCACCTCTGAGTAATCCCCCCTCCACACAGATGAGACAGTTGGTTCAATGATCCTTTAACGTGATTAACAATGCGATCTAGTGAGACCAATGCCAATCAAGAGATTTCTAGAGATTATTCAATGGATACTTGATGAACACTAAAAACCAAGAAACTGGGATCACCAGAATTAAGCAGATTCTTGAGGAATAATCATCTCAACAAATCATCCTCATTTTTTTTTTTTAAATCCTCACTTTGTGTTCAACAGCTCACTAGAGCATCAGAGACTACATGCATTTCAGAAGGCACATGACAAAACTTCTCAAGCCCTCTCGGGGAACATGCAACAGGTACGAATACGGCAAGGTGGAGTCAGACAGACCGGACAGGCACACTTACCGCACAGGGATCCACTAGTCAAAGCTCACTTAGCTGTGCAGAGCCTATGTGTGACCATAAACTGATCCACGCTCACAAGTTATCTTAGAAAAATTCTCCAAAGAATATCTGTATTTCAGGGATTCTAACTTGCCTAATTTTTCACAGCTTAACATCTCTGTAATTTTGGGATTCATCTTATAATCAAAGACATATTAGTACTGCCATGGTTTAACAAGCAGCATTTCTTCTTAGAGGGATATAAAATAGTGATGTGTCAACGGTGCCTCAGATTTGATGAGATATGTATAAACACATACTTTTTGGTATATGTGATATGTGCTCATTTTAGAAAATTTGTGAAATACAGAAACAAAGAAAAAAGCAAAAAAATCAACTTAGTAATAGTACTGGTACTACTTTAAAGTACTCCACTTTAGTATCTCATTACTATACACGTTCATAAGCTATATGTATGCATATTACTAAATTTTACTCTGAGACTGCTATGATTTTACCCACAACTCCAAAGTATAATGAACCATACCAACCTGCAGAGATGTTTTATTTTTTACCTAACTTGCAAACTGTATCCAGACTTCTCAAATAACACCTATCAGATAACTATGAACTGCAAGGGAACCAAATGTTTTATAAACCTAATAGAGTATTTGTCAGATATTTCAAAGTCTCTGGAAGGCAAAGACCATGTCTTAGCCAGCTTAGCACCTGCAGTGCCTGCCCCCACGCTTGGAACTCTGTAAGGACTCCATGAACGACAGAGAATCCACATAAACCACTGATGAGTGTAATATGGGACTTAAAACTTGGCTCACAACCTTGGCCTCTTGTCCTCACCTCAGTGTTCTTTGGCTCTTCAGTAAGTTCTGCAGGCCTAGAAGCCCTTCTTTCCTTTCTGACCAGTTGGAACTCGCACAGTGGTTGAGAACTTCTGCTACATCCTCGGTCTGCCGCAGATAATGGGGAATGCCACCATTCCTGGAGCCGTATGAGCGTTCAGAGCAAACACTCGAGGCATCACTGTTGGCGTCGTCGTCAGAGTACATCCCATACGGCTCATATCTCCTCCTCACAGGCTTCTTCTGTCAGATCCAACGAAGGTGGGGGTGATGAAGGAAGACAGGGGAAGGTGATATGACCGTGAGTCACACCACACAAAATCAACAACAGAGTTAAAGGTAAAAAGATACGCACGCACACACGCACGCACCGTGCTTTCCTGTGCTTACAGATTAGGGAAATAAGAACAGAAAAGCAGACATCCAGTCATGATAGTAAGTAACAGGCAGGGCAATCCATAGCAGAGACGGAAGAGTGTGGTCTCTAGTACGGTGTGCAGACTTCACAGTGAGGGACTTGGGTGGTAGTCCTGCCGCCACTGACCGGCGGAGGAACTTCAGAAAGCGCCTCGCCTTCCTGCCTCACTTTCCCTGTCTTTGAAATAAAATAATGCTACTTCTCACACGCTTGTTGGGAGTGTGTGTGAACTAACCTGGCTCAGCCCCTGCTACCCTGCAGGTATGTGCACCCACCAGCCCCCTCATAATCAAAAGCAATCTATCTTGAGCAGGGTCTGTGGGAAAATTTTTCGAATAGCCACGCTTCCTTAAGGAAGTCGGAAACTGAAATGTCAGAGACAGAGTAGCCCAAGAAAAAGGATGGTTACATTATCTGAACACAATCAGGCTTCCCTTAGACCCTTCATTTGTTTCTCTTACCCTGCATATAAACTGTTAAGTTAGACCTATAAATAATATAGCAACAGCTATTAAACTGATAAAATACAATCTTCCCTAAAAGAAAAAAAAAGTTAATTGGCTGAAACCATACAAATGCAATTTTCTTTCATCTTTTTTCTTTCTTTCTTTTCTTTTTCTTTCTTTCTTACTTTCTTTCTTTCTTTCTCTCTCTCTCTCTCTCTCTCTCTTTCTTTCTTTCTTTCTTTCACAAATGTAATTTTCTAGTATCTGGCCTGTCCATCCACCGTAACTTGCTCAGGACAGTTCTGCCTTATGCCTCTTGTCACAGCAGAGTTAGGAGTAAGCAGCACTTCCTTTCACTTTCAGAACTATCCTTGTTAGAATGATAAATTATAGGATCATCATGTATATATGTGTGTGTATATATATATATAAACTGATTTGTAAAATAAGAAAAATGTTGAATACATCCACTCATGAAGTAGTAATGACATTGAGTAGACACGAACTGGGTTAATAAAATAAAACACTGATAAGAGAAGGAGGAGAGCTGGACATTCAAAAAAAAAAAACCAGAACACTAAAACAGATGAGAGAGGGGACTGATTCCATCGCTAACAACAGCTTCACTAGACTCGACAAAATCATAATTCAGACCAGAATTTCTACATTACACTACATGGTTTGTTGCTTTCACTAGCTCCTAAAGGAAATATACTCGCAACAGAAAAAAATGAAGTTGTAAAACAAAAGTTAAAGCACTGGTACCTTGCTCCTGGAGTCTCCTAACAGCTGTAGGCAGGAAAATATTGAAGGATGGGGAAAAAGCATAGAGAATTATGTCAGAAGCATATGTGGGGATTGTTCTCGCAACAAAAGTGTACAGCAAAACATATCTGAGCAAACCAAAAATATAGGTTAGCAAGCGATTCATATCAAGCGAATAATAACAAAGAACGCTTTCACAATGGCATTTCCTAGCCCTTCCTACACCTCCTAGAAACGCCTTCCAGTACTCGCTACACTTCTTGCTATGCTAAAACTCTTCCCACACCACTGAGGTACATCCCGAAAGTCACCGTTAATTCTCCTGTCTGTTCCTACGCTAGATTCTGTCTGCCCCTGGGATTTTTACCCTGGGAGGCAAACACTGTATACCATTCCTGTGCTCTCGCTTCTGCAGCAGGTCACTCAGGGAGGCCAAGCAGCTTGGACAAAGAGTAATAAGGGCAGCCTGAGTGGACTGAGGGCTAGAGCTCAGAGAGAAGCCCGAGTCAAGGGAAGCCCAAGCTCAAGTTCCCAAGTCCGACTCTGCCTCCTAGAACTTTGTGCACAGTCCCTTGGACGGTTCTTTAAAGAACAAGGGAACTCCCCCGCCTTAACTGGAAGTCCCATTTAACTATGGGTTTTGCACATCCATCATTTCCCACCCCTCTGACCTCCTAATAGGGTCTCTGAATAAATAAGAGACAGATTTCAGTGCTGCAGCTTAGAAGGAAAAATAGCTTCACAGAGTTCTGTTCCAGCTCATGACTCTGAAGTCAAAGCCATGGTTAGAGCAATTATCCTGAATGCCAGTACCTGCCAGGAAAAAAGCCTTTGTACACAGAAGGCTGATGAATAGAGCTGGCCAGGCAGCCCTTGCTTACAGGAAAAGCATCGGGAGAGTGGCAAACTGCTTGCTCACAGTCACTTGTCAAAGAAATCTGACTGAGTGAGAATAAGTGAGGGCGACACAGGACGGGATGAAAGTGAGAATCCCGGTTAGCCACGGACTGCAACATTTTGATCAAATGAAAAACAAGGCTGGGTTTAAAACTTCTGGGTCTGAAAGGATGTTATAATACGTTTTTCATCAGAGAGACAATATATTTTAAAACAGCACAAGCAAGGCCAGAGATCAGAGAGTTCTAAAGAAGATCTATTTTAAATGCTGAGCACACCACCCAGAATATGCTAGAGGCAGTGTCACTAACCAGCTGAAATGCATCTTTAAAAAGCAATTGGACCACAAGCTGATTCGACCAGGGGGTGTTTCGCTATAACTACAAACTGAAGGACTTCTACACTTCATATTGTTGTTTTTGTTTAGATACTCCATTGTAATGATGCAAAAACATATTCCACCAGTGCTTTACATTCTGAGTTCATGGGCATTAAAATTTAGGAAAGTTTCCTTAAAGAAGGACTTAATGACTCATTTTTAAAGACAAACAAAGGTAAAATCGTATGGAACAACTAGTGTGGTCATGGAATCTATGCGAGATTCTCAAGCCACAAGCTCTGTTACCTACTATTATAACAGTATGTTTAGGCTATGCCATCGGAGCCTGTAAAGCAATAGAAGCAGGAGAATGAGAAAAGGAAACGCTGGAAAAAAAAAACCATGGAGAAAAAGGAAAAAAAAAAAAAAAAAAAGCAGCCCAATGACATCAGAGAAGCCCAATGTCATCAAAACTCCCTTGATACTGAGGAGCACAGAAGAAACACTTGATGCAAGTATTTTCTGCAGGGCCAATTTTCACTGATGTACAGGGATAAGAGTTTAAAGAGAAAGTGATAATAATATCAATTTACCCAGTATTTACACAATTTTACAGAGTGCCCAAGATGATTTAGTACCCTGATTTGGACGCGATTTTCTGTTAGGACAGAGAAAACTGTGGATGAATAAGTCAAAGAGATTCTGTGCACATTATGACT
Source organism: Ursus arctos (assembly GCF_023065955.2). Classification (NCBI taxonomy): domain Eukaryota; kingdom Metazoa; phylum Chordata; class Mammalia; order Carnivora; family Ursidae; genus Ursus; species Ursus arctos. Next base: position 10,306,335 of record NW_026622763.1, on the reverse strand, counting down.
CTTACCAAAGCATCGGCAACGGCAGCTTCGAGGTCTGTACTCGTGCTCAAAACTCGCATGGCATTCACAGAGCCAGGTATTCTTCCTGCCTGGCCAAGCCCAAACCGGTCTATTTAACAAAAACAAAACCAAAAGATATGTCACTTTAATTCAAATTTTCTCAACTCTTTGCAAGGGCTCCTGCCTCTTCCCACCTACTGGACAGAGGCACTGGGACGTCTCTAGCCAATCTGAACTACCCTGCGCTTGCAGTTCTAACTAGACTTGTTTGCCGGCGGCAGAGGTTAAGTTGGTCCATATTTAATACTATCATGCCACAAGGCATCCTAACAACTGCAATGGCTCTTTAATGAGGTTTTATTTTTGAAAAGTGTTGAGACATGGGAGAGAGAGAGGTGAACTTATTATAGAAGTGAGCTGGGCTGTGAGCTGGGTCTTTTAATCTATTTAGTGTTCCTTCTGGAGGCAAGTGGCCCTGATGTTTGGTCAAACTAATTAGAAAGCTTCATGGTTTGACAAAAGAGTTCTAATGCAATGTGTAATAAAAAGTTAAAATTTGAAACAAATGTATTCAATTGATCCCTGCAAATTTTCATTAGTGTCATGACTGTTCGACTATCATTAACTGAGCTCAATTAATTTTTGGCATTTGTTCATGATGTCTGTGTCATCAAAGGTTATTTAAAAATCAGTTTATTAAAATTCTTCAATGATCATCACAAAAAGCTAGCATCTTCACTGCAAAACATTAATCATTCAGATAACATTAGTATACGTTTTTCCTGAGTCTCTCAAAGGATTTTCAAATGATAGTCTAAACATGTAAACAAAATGGATATGACCCAGAGAATTTAAAATAAATTTCAGCAGTTCCATTATTTTTAAGCCTGTTAAGGATCAAGGACAAGGAAGACTAGCTTTTTAAAAGTCCCATTACGTCAGGAGAGCAGCCTTCCTTAAGAAGAGCTGAGATTAAAGCTATTAACAGGAGAAAGTTCATAAAAATTATACTTCCTAAGTGTATCACACTATTTACTGGCAAACATTTCTTATTTAAAAGCTAATGTATTTTAAAAAAAAAAACCTTTGAAGAAAAATGTTAAGATAAAAAATGCTTTCTTTTTGTGAACAAATAAGACATTGTTTGGACAAAAAAAACAAAAACAAAACAAAACACCCTATTAGCCATATTCTCATAATGAAGCATTTAGAATAAAAGGAAAGCTAAATCTGTTTTACATGAATTGATCTTTCTTATAAAGTGATGTATATAAAACTCAAAATATGTAACAAGAGTTCTTTAGAAAACAAGAACTATAAAAGTGAGGTGTTACTCGGCTTTTTTAAAATGTCAGTTGCAAAAATTACACCTTCCAGCGCCACCAAAAGGGGAAAAAATTTAAAACACTGCTAACCAAAACGTTATACACAGTCATGAATTTTTATAAAGAAAAAAATAGTATGTTATACTATCCCCTTTTTTAATGCACTTGGTCATACTGTATGCTGTCTCAGCTGTTATGTTTAAAAGATGATTCAATGTGCCATATAAACTAAGAGACCACAAAGCAATTATAACTAGATCTCCTCTCCCTACATATATGTATATATTATCAGTTGACATGAAACAAGTGTAAATTTGAGATTTGCTGTGCATATGATTTTATACATGATCTTTGCTGAAGTCTTTTCTCCATTAAAAAAGGGTAGATAGTAAGGGATATATGAGTAACAAAATGAAAATAATTCAGTTGTAAGCCATTTAAAAATTACCCAGCATAAACTTAAAGAAAACGGAATCTAAGAAAATTAATTAAAAAAAAAAAAGTACATCTCATGCCAGCAATTCTTGCTCCAGGGATAATACTGATTTTTTTCAGACCCAAAATTAAAACTGTAAGAACAATCCAATTATTCTGTGCTTCCCAGATGCACACAGCTCCGCCATACACAGTGACTGCAGATCACGGGATATATAGCATAGATCATTTGAATTTCAAATCTGAAGGGGAAATGTTTGTCTGGATCTGAGCAAAGTTACAAGGCTTTTGTTTTCACCAGACCAAAATCTGTTCTACACTCGCTGCTCTGACGTTATTATGAAGCTCCATTTCCCAAGAGATGGATATGTGTGACTGTGCCCTCTGTCTGGCCCCCAATTTTCAGGGGACTGTACTCATTAGAGTGTACATAATAAAAAGCATAGTTCTCTTCACTTAGAGGAATCTCAGAGAAAATAACTCTGTGAACTGGTGACAGTTGTCCCCATCAACAGTCCGTGATTTAATACATAATGCCTTACTCAGGTGAGAAAACTGTAGTTAGCATATAAAAATGGTGTCAGTTAAACCCAGCAAACTGATGCATTTCTGTATGTTTACTTTTTGCCCCAATGGCTAACTGGGGAATTTCTGATATCATTAAAGCGGGCTGGGATGGAACATTTGGGGACCACAGGCTGCAAAGGCTACCTGCCGCCTGACCTGATTATCTGAATCGTGATCTTGTTTTTCTATAAAAGTTTTAGGACAAATATTTACACATATGAAATTATGCACACTAGGATTTGGAACATTTAGTAACTAAACAGTTCCACCAAGTAATTAGAACCTGACACTAAAATTAACATCAGTAATCAACACTTTTTGGGAGCAAAGCCTTTGGAAATGAAGACTCTGTTGGGTGACCTCCATCCCCCTCTTTCCCCACAGGGACTTTTCAGGATACCTATTTCGGGTGGCTGTTCTCCTGAGGGAAGGAGTAAAAAGAGGGGAAGAAGCCCCTCCCCGTGTTTTTGTTTTGTTTTCACATAAACATGAACACTGGAGAAATGATGTTGTCAAACAGGCTATAAAGCATCTACGGCCTATTAACAGAACCATAAACATTCAACAACTTAAAAAAATCAAAGCACATTGGGGAAAACAAATATGAAGTGCATACATGCCAAGTGCTAGCCAACACTGATGAAAACAAATGCTAAAATGGGTGTGAAACTGGAACATATGAAGAAGCCAAGTCATGCAGTTAGCACTTGTTCACCTGACTGCCCAACAGATTCAGCAGTGGAGAGGGCACTAGTGGACCTGGAATGACGTCGAGAGGCTGCAGGTAAAAGGAACGGCAACACCCACAGGATTAACACAGAAGTACCCGAGACAGGAAATGCCACAGTCCAAAGGGAACGCACGGACTGCTCCCCACGAGGCCATGTTTTCTCATGAAAGGAAATGATGCTGGAAATGAATGGAGAGCACGTGCCAAGCCCCAAACGCTACGGCAGCCTGCTGGCTCTCACTGGGCTAGCACACACACAGGCACGACAAAGGCACTCTTTGCGGTGTTCCTTAGGCACCACCTGAGCTCAGACTCCAGGTTTATATTCACGCCACGAAGCCTCAACGAGCCATAATGGAAATATGCAACATGAAGGACGTCAGGAGTCACAGAGCACTGTCCATATACCGAGTGGAACAGCAGTAGAATGGATTATTTACTCAGCTCACGAGATGCCTCATCGGTACGTGATGCATACGCAACCATGCACCAAAAACAAAAAGCATAGAAGTTCATCATGTTATCTGAACAGAAATAGAATGAAATCACGAGAAAGGGGCTCAACAAAAGAAATTCTGTGTTCCCCCCAATTTTTGCTCTGACTGTTGTACGAATATCCTAATTATCAATGAACTTAGTGATTAACTGCTGGAAATTCAGTTGTAACAGGGTTAAGGAGCCTCCTTGGTGAGGCATTCGCAGTACTCTGGTTATGCACAACCACTCTGTAATGCCGCTGGGGGCAAATCCTGGTTAGATCACAACCAGCTGGAGGACCTGAAGCCAAGCGCGAAATCTCTCTGTGTCTCAGTTTCCTCAGCTGGAAATGGTGCTAAAAATGGTACGTACCTCTTGGGAGTGGAGAGAGTTGCAAGAGATCAGACACAGAGCACTTAAAGCAGTGCCGGGCACTGAATAAATGGTGGGAGCAACAGTAGCGGTGCTGCTGGTGCTGGCCGTGGCAGTGATGGTTACCAGTAAACTCCAATTTATATGTCTACGTTAAATATTACTTTATTAGCAAATATTCATAATAAGCATATTAATTCAGCAATCTGAGGAATTATATACTAAACTCCGTCCACATATAGAAAGAATTATTTTCAGAAAGAACCGTAAAATAGGCTTGGTTCAAAATACGAATTTACTGAACAGAGTGCCAGGCAATATATGGCTTTTCCTTACCTCTGGGAAAAAACCCCAAAAGACGGTATGCTTATAGTCATTCCTCTGAAAAGAACATGATGGTTTACCACAGAAAATTCACAAGGTTTAACAAAGTAATATCAAACAGTGCTACTTTTCACCCATGCTACTAGAGTGCAGTCTCCTGTACACGTGAACACTTTCATTTCATCATAAAATACCCGAACCTCAAACTCTTCAATATAATTTTTTAAAGATTTTTTTTAAGGTAATCTCTACATCCAATATGGGGCTCCAACTCGCAACCCCGAGATCAAGAGTCACATGCTCTACCGACTGAGCCAGCCAGGCGCCCCTGTAATTTTATTTTTTTAAGCTCATGTCACTTTATGAAAATGCACATTATCTGTGGTACAAGTGGTATTAAATAGCAAAGGTTACCTGGTCGACAAGAACAAATTTTTACCAGCTTGCAAAAGGAAAATTTCTAACTCAAGACGCACAAAAATAAATTGGTAATCTCTAAAACAGATACAAAATAATCACTTTCCTTACATAAGGAAGTTGACAAAACACGTTGTAAGGGTGAAGCATACCATTTACTGAACAACACATCAGTACCATATCCTGGTGGTTTAAACTGCAAATAGCTCTTAAGCAATACCTGATGGTGCCTTAGAAAGTTGTCCTTTGGTTCTGTTTCAACAGACTATTACAGTAAATCTGTCATGTAATGAGTCCTTTGTCACGTTCTCAAGTGAACACCCATCAATGGAATCCAAGGCGGACCCACTTATGTCAAAGCCTGATTTACAGCAGAGCCCTTACTTTCCCTTAAAAGTTGTCACTGTAACCATATACATATTCATACCATGAAAATGGTCCAAAATAACTCTGCAATAAAAACTCAAACATAAAACCGATATATAATCACCAAAGTATAATTATTTTCACACACACACCCCCATTTCAAACTGAAGGCTGGCTATATAAATTGATCCGAAGGGGCACTAACAGCACAAAATCTCGCTAATTTACAGAAGGGGTGGGAAACAATCATTAAACTGAATGAGGAGGAGGAAACATCAGTTGTCTGAAGGGCACAGTGAGTTCCCCTGGGGACCACCTTCGGGGACTCATCTATGAATTCCTAGGTCCTAACTCCAAACCTGGAGATCATAATTGATCAACATTGCTGGACACTTTCTCTGTGCTTAAGCCTAGAGAGAAAGCATTTAATACATTTCAGAGGAACAAATGAAAGACACTAAACTACCAAAACTTTCAAATGAGGCCGGGAAGCAGCCATGCTTTGAAGTCAAAGGACTGGACTCAAAACCTAGCTCTACCACCTAGCTGTGTGACCTTGAGAAAGTGGCTTACTCTCTCTACATCTCTGTTCTGTCATCCGTAAAAAAGCGATGACAGTAACACCTGTCCCGGAGGGTGAACAGGAGCCACGAGGGGTTGCGCCTGCTCAGACTGTGCCAGAATGCACAAGCACTGCTCTTGTTCTCATTGGATAAAAGTTTTATGGACAGATTTAACCCAAGGAGGCAAAGGGCGCGTGGCATAAAAATTCAGCTGAAAAGATGTTAACTATGGCCCTGACCACAACAGAAGATGTGTGCCAATGCTAGTTTGTTCGGAAGAGGAAATATCTGCATCCACATCTTCTGTCCTGGTAGGAGCTGTTGTACATTTCACCATTCTGGGTTGTCACCAAGAAAGATACTTATGCAGAGCCATTTTGCCAAAGAAAGTGAAAATCAGACTAGATCACTCAAGTACTCAGGGTTCAATTAGGAGCTCAAGAATTCAGCACACCTTCCCTGGTCCACTGACCACATGCTGGATTGGATTACAAAGGCTGCTTCCATGGACAGAAACAAAAATACCAATACATGTATGAAATAAAAACACAGAATTGCCTAAGAGACCAAATAACCAATAAATAGACTGAATCGTTCACTTATATAACGGGTTTAGAAGGCCAAATAGTCAGCAAGGATGCAGAGATACACAGCCTTAACTTAAAAGGAAAAATCACCAGTTCATTCGGAAAAAAAAAAAAATCATCATTGCCACCCCTGATTTGTTGAGAATTCTATTCTGATGCTTCAGATTGCTGTGGAATAGCTGATGTGTACGAGGTAAGTCACCCCACTTGGGATCTCCTGGTCATCAGGTAGACTATTCTCACTAAGTCAAGGGACTCCTCTGGCATGGCTTTAACTGCATATAGGACAGCAGGTCAAAAGGAAGTATATCTAGATTTTGATTATGGATACTGATGGGATAAAAGGATATCAGGAAGAAGTATATGACATTAGGAGCAGAGAGAGGCAACTATTAAGACTGTGTGTTTCTGATCTACCGTCCACTTTCTGGAGTGATATTTTTATATTTGAAAGACCAGTTACATAATCGGAGTTGAAATAACAGACTGCTGCAGACCATAATTCCATATAACAACTTCAGGCCTAGGCCTAACGTTCTAAAATGATTTCCACCTGCTAGGCTTATCAAAAGGAAAATATACAGTTTTACAGCAAGTAATATGGCAAAGAACTGAAACACAATTACTGGAGAATACAAAATATTTTTTTTGTGACAGTGTGTGTTCTTTCTAGAGGTCTCTAGGGGTTAATAATTTGCACTAAGAGGTGTATGTCCATTTTAGACTATCCAAACTAAAAAGAAAAGGCAAACACGATATTCCATAAAGGAAATGGGTTTCTCTGTCGGTTTTTCTCGAATCCTAAAAACTGTGAAAATACAACCTCTGGCTGTAAGAAAGACTGAGGCTGGCGGATGAGCAGCTCCAATGGCACCTGGCTGGGGGCTGAGACATGGTTATATACCACCTTATGGCGACCAAATACCGTGAATTTCCGCCCTGGGAGGGCATCAGGTCACTGCCTTTAAATAGCCTATTGAGCGCAGGAAGAATGAAAGTACCTGCTTAGTTAACAACACTGTGAAGTCGTGCATTGTGCTGCACACCTAAGCGGTTTATCGAAAAGCTACTCTGGGCTCGCTTTAGGAGGAGGCACTGAAACGACTCACTTCACAAAAAAGCATGGCTAATACCTTCATCCATGCAGCTTTTTAATGATCACCCCTCAACGGAGCACACTGCATTTCGTAGACGTTACCGCGGTTTTATTTTTCTCCACCTTTGAACTGAATCATGTAGGGCCTGATATTGGGTACAATTAAAAACAAATTGTCGAAATTCAATGACAAAAGATAACACTTTGCATTTGCTCTACTTTTAAGAAGCAATTCACTTTCACTGAGCATCCCCTTATGTTAGAAGCGACCACGCAGATGGGCTTGCCTGCCAGCAAGTGGTCACAAATGGCAACGGCACAGAGTGAAGTGGTGTTTTTTTCCTCCAAAAACTGGAAATGGCCAAACTTCAAGCATGCAGAAGGGGAGGGGCGGGGGGAACAACAGAGGGTAACTAAGGAAGAGGAAAGAGAGAAGAAAGGATCACAAGGACAGCAGAGGAGGGAGAGAGCAGGTCATTCCACCTGGCGGTGTGTGGGACAAGCATTTGGAGCAGGGCAAGGAACTCTGCTCCGAGAGCCAGCGCCTACGTGTACTCACCGAGTGGAGGAAAGCCCCGAGCGGGGCTCGTATCGCGGCTGCTCTCACAGCTGGTATTACGGCTGCACCCCTGACTCATGCTGGGTCGAGGGATACGGCTGCTCCGTGCTAGTGTGCAGCATGAGGGGTTTCAGAGAAGGTGAAGAAGTTTAATGAAGACACAAAAACTCACAAAACGTCAGTCACATTCCGTTAACGTAATCATGACATTGTCCGCGCTGGGGGGGTGGGGGTTTGTGAGGACTATCCTTGCCGAGGCCTCGCTGACTGGCGTGCTGACGACAGGAGAGGGCTTGCGTGAAAACTTGATTATGCTCAAGGTTTCGGAAAGCTGTGGGGTTTTATATGGAGCTGAAATCACACCTAAACCTAAGAAATGAAAAGAAAGCTTTCCAAAGAGCAAACTGGCACCAGGAGATCCAAGAGCAAACTCTTTTAGAAAATGATCAGTTTTTATGGCTTTAGCAAACTGGCCCGATAAGATGATAAAAGACTAAAGCCATTTTCATACACCCTGTGTTGTTAGAAAGATAATTTATTTTGGATTAAAAACAGAATAAAGGCTCTAGTCACTGAACTCCATGAACTTACCTAAGTCAAAGAAAGAAGGTTCGCTTCTCTCAGCCTGGGCTTCTTTACAGAGAGAAGTTCTAAGGACTGACAAAGCTGGAAAACCTACCCGCTTCGAGTAACTATCTAGATGCTCCAAACATATTTAATTATCTAAACCAACATGAACAGAGTTGGGACTGCTATCCCTTTATTTACTGGTCCCAACATTTCATTCTTGCTTTTTCTGTGGGAATCCAAACAGATCAGTCTGCGGCCGCTACTCAAGCACCTTCACTTATACAGCCTTACACACGAGTCTGTCTATGGTATGTGGACTGACAAATCCCAACACTCATGTTAAAAGATCCCTCTGCTGACCTAAGAATGGCCAATTACTGTATGATTATCTGTGGGTAATTTTATACTCATGTTACAAAACACTGAGAAGACAGAGTCACATGAACAGCTTAAGGTCTAACATAACTTGGCCATAAAGCTCAGAAAAGACCATGATGCTTTTGTTTTCTAATTTAATTTGAGGAAACAAAGACCCAGTACTGGCAAAATACTCAGAAATGACTCTGCATACTGAATGTGTGTAGCCACCTCTGTAGTAGTTGGTGGGACGATAAATATGTCCATCTTGAGTGGATCTACTCATTCTGGACCGGATAGAAATGCCTTTCCTGAACATTCTGGAAAAAGTAAACTAGACTCACGGATGTCAAGTCAGCCACGTTTACTATACTGTAATTAGCAGGGCCTATTATTTCAGAGCCAAGGTGGATTTACAGCATGACCAAACTGTAAGAAGAATGTCTTCCAAACCGGAATCATGAAATTCCCTGACAAAGAAGAATACGGGAGTGAGACACCAAACCAACTTCCTCCTATGGTCTCTGCTCAGTGCTAGAGTTACATCGGACCCCACAGTTACATAAGAGATGTCCAAATGCTTAGGTCTGCACTGGCAAGCAAGGAAACAATCAAGCGCAGGAATGCAATGGGAGCCATCTGTCAAAACGGGGCTTCACCTGGGATTGTCTAGTAATTCCTAAACTCGTCTTCACCTTGCCACATGACATGGAGGTCCTGGGTTTTTGCTCAAACTAAGCACTGACTATGTAATCAGCAATTCTTGATAATAATTCTGAACAGCTCCTATGATGAGGGCAGAAGCACAGGGGCTAAATTAAAAAACCCTTTAAAAACTAGGGAGCATCCACTGACACCAATATGTGAGGAGGTGCCTAGAACCTACGAAGTAATGCGGCTTATCCCCAGAGGATCAATAGCACATCTCATCTGTGAAGTGACCTCTCCAGTTCCTCGCTAACTCACTGGTCCAGCCACGTTGCCTGTCTCAGGCTCCCCTTAGGAAGATAGGGAGAAAGAGTCCCATCATTTAAATGAGAAGGGTACCGTGAGATAAGGTACACAAGTGAGTACCTCTGAGCTCCTTGCTGAAAGGCAGACAGGAAAACCTTATTTCACTACCCACTCTGAAACAAACAATCGGAAATAATAAAGACAGTCCTGATAAGTGTTTCACACATGCACATGCTTAAGTTGAGCATTTTCTTATAACTCTTGCCTGATCCCTTCTGTTACCCTGCTTCCACTCCCTCCCTTAAATAATACACATGCTACAGCAATGGGAAATCTCTGCTCTCTCTCTCGCTGAGCCTGCTTTGTGAATACGAGAGCATGAAAAGAGATAAGCGGACACAATCTCAAACAACAACATGCATAATTCTTAAGGTTTACCCTCCTTAGTATTTCAGCCAGAGAAAGTTTATTCACCCCTTGGTGCTGACTGGCTTCCTTAACACAGGCTAGCGGTAACATACATGGAAAGAATTCTGTTTACAAAATTTGTAAACATCTGCCCACAGTTGCCCCACACCATATTAAAGGACATCTAGTGGTGACAGCAACCGTTCAAATGCTGGATAATTTAAAACACGAGAGGAGTACTGGCCACTTCTAGTACAACTTCCAAAGACCACTGTACAAGGAGGATTCTTAGTAAGTATATCAATAAATGATTTTTATAAGGACAAATTGATTAGATAAAGCTAAAAAGCAATATATCAACGCAGCCTCTTTCTGGAGTGCCAAAACTGACTGTTCTCTATGAGAATATATAATGTGAAGACATAACAGAAGAGGAAGAGCTGATGAAGACGTGCTTGCTGTTTGAACTTTCTGAAAGCAGTATTCTTCGGTGGTTCTGAAGTCCTGTGCTCACAGCAAAGGCCAGGAAGCCTTGAAAACCCATCTGATTGGCTTTCATTTCTTGAGATACACTCTACCTTTATAGTATTTAAACCCGACTTTCGCCTTTTAAGGAAGGGATGGATCCTACCAGAACTCACATCAATAGCAAAAGTACAAAAGGAGTAAGGAGCACTGCCATGAAATGTCTCTACAGTCTGGTTATTTTCATGTTGTGTTGTAGTGGTGGTGTGCACACAGCAGTCTAATTTAACAGGTGACACTGATTACTATTAATATTTGCTTCTTTCAAAATATTTTAACCAGATGTAAGCTGCCAAAAATAAAAATTTTTTATAGTCTTTTCAAGAGATGAGTGGAAGAAGGAAACTAAAAGCATACTTCCAAAATATAACTGCTATAGATAGTAGCTATTTATAGGACTTTATTATTCATCAAAAACAGAATAAAACCCCCAAATCAAACAATTTACAATCTATTCTGTTTGGTTGAACAGTTTATGAAGGAATAAACTGCCAAGATAAAAAGAGACCGGTAGGGTTTTATTTTGTTTTTTAGTTATACAACAGGAATTATATCCTGTTTTGCTTAAGAAAACTTAAATGCTAAAGAAGAAGAGCTTTGGTGTCATTTTTACCACAGATGAGGCATAACTGAACCAAACACTTTTTGTAGGTAATTTGTAGAATTAATTCTCAGTGCAAATTCCAGGCCCAGCTTAGCAATGATTAAAACTATTAATTGGTTTGGGACAAAAGAAAATATTCTTAAAAGACGCTTACCCCTTCTTTGAATATTTATATTTAAAGTTGCTATATAATGAACCAAATGTTTACAGACACATAGGCACATACCCAGTATCTACTAAATGATCACAACAATGGACAATCTGCTGCTAAAGATGCTATGTATCTGACACCCTATAAAATGGAATCTCTCGGCAGTACTACAGGAAGAAGTGGGAAGATGTACTTGATTCATTTATCTATCTTTATATCTGTGTTATTCTCACCATGTGCAGAAATTTAAATAAAATATCTTCTTTAACAGAACTGTAGGTTGGCCTCAAAGCTTTACACATTACTAATCCCCTAATGAGCATCAAGGAAATAACTTTGTCCAAAATACTATTTCTATAAGAACTCTCTGGAAGAGAATAGGTTCCCATTGAGTTTTTACTGATGGATGATGTGTCACAGTACCTTGTAAAGGCTTAATAAATGCTATCTTTTCAACTATTCACAACACAAACTTCCTAGTTAAAACCATGGAATACCAGGTCCTAGAGTTATATTAGGCAACCTAGGGCAGTTTCTTTCCCAATTTCAAGAAAAAGGTAAAAATGGCAACTTCAATAATATAAAAAGTCAAATCCCAAAAAGATAAGAATTTTTAAAGGTATGAAACTAATCTGGATTGCCAAGAGACGTCCTATACATTTAGTTAACTACCAAAAAGGGACAGCCAAAACCTCATGACTAAATATGAAATCAAATGCATTTTCCAAACAAAACTAGATCCAAACACATATGTTACAGGCTCAAATCTGAAATTTAGACATTCTAGTCATGATACTTTCCCTGGTGTATCCACATAACTTGTTATTGCTGGATCAAAATAACTTGTCAGCTCAGGGACCACGCTATGTAATGCCAACAGAAAGTTGGGATCATGTAGAAATTTCTCACTTGCTTTGGAAATGTCAGTCAAATCAACTCCTATCCATTCTACCTCTTAAATATGTCCCCCTCCCCACCTTCTCGTAGCTCAGGTGGCCTTCAAGGACTTTTAGAAGCGGCACCCTCCTAGTCCCACTGCTCTCCTCTCCCATCTCACCCTAACTTCCTTTGCTGCAGCCAAATGAATTATCTATGATTCCCATAGCACACTGTGCTCTCTCCCATCTGACTGTTTCTGCACACACTCCTCTCTGCCCTAGAACACCTTTCTCCTCTTCTCCCCACCCTGCCTAACCCTACCTTACACATCATCAAAAATGGACCTATTCTGGCAAGCTTCTCCTCTCCCGGCAGACTGGGGTAGGCAAGGGCCCTAAGACACTCCTTTCCTATGGTCCCAGAGCACCATACCACAGTATCTGTCGTACTATCTTACATTTCCACCCCTAAGACCACAAGCTCTTTGAAAATCAGAAGCTGTATCTGTTTTATCTTCTGATCCTAAGGTTTAACAAACTGCCTGTGCATCACAGGAAGCATTCAAGTAAAGTTGGTGATGAGATAAATAAATGAGAAAGAAAAGCCAACAGGGCTTAAGAATATAGTAGTACTCTGATTTCACATTAACAGATTTTTACCCTTAGAAAACAGTAAAAATTTAATAAAGAGTATGAACACAGATTTCTCATAATATATTACAGAAGATGTCTTTTATATTAAACAGATTATATATAAATTAGATTTGAATAGAGTAAGCTGCTGAGAGTAATTCATATAATTCTACACACTGTCACAAAGAAACTAAATTCTACAACACAAAAATATTATATATTTGGTTTTCATTTGTTCCTAGTTTTCATGTTTGAACAATACTACGTCAAAAGTAACTATACCCGTTCTTTGACCGTAAGTACCACTCATTAGGTTAGAGAAGATCAAAATCAAAATATACGTGGACCCTACAAATTACTTTTGAAAACATATATAGATTAATGGCTACTTATTGCTAATCCATGAAAGAAAGATGAAAAGCAACACTGCTTCTAATTGTGAAGGAGACAATCCTGCCCACTCCCCCAATTCTAACGTTTCGTTAAATGGCTCTAAAACACAAAAGCCCACAGTGATGTAATTCTTTTCCGTCTATCTGAATGGTGAGGCCCACGTATTTTTCGGTTGTAATTCAAACCTAAACATGCCATAATCTGTAAAAAGCACAAATCAGAATGTCTTTTTAACACAAAGTGACAGCCTCAGTTCAAACACAGATCTCTATTTCCAACATTAGACAGTCATTTACATTATAATAAAAATTATGACCAAGTTGGGAATGATGTTTTGAGGTCTTTGAGAATCCTTACCTAATCCTATTCGGTTTGGACTTGTTTCTCGGCTACATCCCTGACTCCTGGGAATTTTGCTTCGTTTTTCTGAAGAGGGGGTCACAGGTGGGCCTCTTGAGGAACCCCCAGCAAGGCCACCATAACCACTTCCCAACAATTTCCCTGGGGAACTTGACCGGCTGCCAGCTAAAAATGAAACAAAACAGAACTGAAGAATGGCTGTAAATCAAGGAATAAACTATAACAATTTCAGAAGTTAATAAACACATTAGTTTGGCTCAAATACTTTTACATAAAAATGTTTTTTTTGTTGGTGGTAGTACTTTTTTTTTAAATGGAGCATAAAAGAACATTATCATAAAAGAATGTTTATACAAAGAAGAATTCCAGGTGGAGTTCTACAAAAATGACAGTGAAATTTCTGATTCAAAGAGCAGGCTGAGTACAAATAGCTCCCTGTTACACAGCAAATTTCTACAAATAATCACAAAGGTGTTTGTTTATTGTTTCGTTTTTTTATTCTATGAGAGTTTATATGCAAAAAATTTTAAGTATAACCACAGGAAGAAGAGAATTATAACAGAAGTTTCTTGAACATTAGGGGAAGAAAACAGATCCAAGAACATCCCATTAATTTAACAAATGGAAGAAAAGGAGGCAGGAAGATAACTAGAAACATGGTAAATAAAAATCACAAAATAAAATGGTAGGAATAAACTCAAACATATCACTAATCACAACAAATGTGGCCAGATTAAATTCATCTATTAAAAGACAGAGATTCTTGGATTGGCTTTAAAAAAAATGAAAATCAACTGAATGTTGTTTATCATAAACAACATACCTAATACAAAACAATAAAACAGAATGAAACGGCATTAAAAAAAGGACGAAGGATATATCATATTGATAAAAGAATCCTTGTCAATGAAGACATAATAACCATGAACCTTTATGCTCCAAGTAACACAGTCTTGAAATATAAAACATAAAACTGATAAAAATATAGGGAGAAATTCAGAAGGCCATAATTATTAATGCACCTCTAAGAAAAATAACAACTAATGAAACTAATAACGAATATACCTCTCTGAAATTGACAGAACAGTCAAAATTATACAGATATGTATAAACACATGTCCCCCCCACACATACATACAACAAACAGAAGACATTCTTTTCACTTTTCCACACATATTATAAAAACCGACTATGTACTAAGCTTCAAAGGAAATCTCTGAAATCTACAAAAGTAGAAATTACATAGACCACATGCCCTGAGATGTACACAAGAGAATTAGAAATGAAAAACAAATCATATAGTTTTATAAATGAATAAGTGGCTGGATAGCTATATAACCATTTCTCATGAGACAACTTTCTTTCTTAAAGAAAACAGCAAAAAATTTAAAGATCACATCAATACACCGAAATGGCGGTCATTTACTTAGACCACTCTCCTTAAGTAGAGAAGGCAATAAAATTCTCAAACATAAAGTGCATGTTATTATGTACCAGAAGAGAATGAAGCAGAGATAAAAACCCTTAAAGTAACACTTAACCTGGAAACACACACACACACACACACACACACACACACACACACAGAGCCCTCCATCGTTCAAATGAATCATTAAGGTGACCAGTCACAAAAATTAGGATTTTAAAATGACAGCTACAGTTTAAAGCAAAATCCACTATAAATCACTGGTACGCATCACTATGAAGAACCTGTCTCAGGATTTATTAATCTTGCCCATAAACTCTGAGCACCCAACTGAACTATTAAGCTGTGTAAAAGGAGAAAAGAAATCCATTCCAAACTCTAGAATTTGAGCATACAGAAAAAATGCAGAAAGATTAACTAAGCTCATAATAAACAGAGAAATTAATACTGTGCAAGGAACATGGGACATGGGGTGAAGGAGAATGCAAAAAAAAAAAAAAAAAAGCAAGAAGAGAAACGGCTTACCACCAGCAGGATTAGCAGATCTGGATCCTTGATTATGAGAGCAGACCAAAGGACAGGCAAAAAGTGGATTAAAAGACAATAGCACAATACAGAAGGTCAGCATGCAACACAACACAAATGTCTCTGTTCACAAACACATTAGCAAAATAGCTTTCTCTTCTAGGTCTTTTTCCTCTTAGTCTACTTTGGTACTTATTTTATTCATATCATACTCTATTCAGCATTCATTTCAGGTCTGTTCATGAAACACTTAGGAACCTACACTGTGCCAGGTCCAGTGCCAGGTGGAGGAGATGCAGAGAAGACAAGCATCTTGGCCTCTGGGAGTACAGCTCCTCTCTAGTTCTGAGCAGGCTGAGAGAAGTGACGTATCCTACTTGTTTACGTATCCCTACCACCTTAACTGGTGCTCACCACATAGCAAGTGCTCAATAAACATCATCAATTCAAAGAAACTGCTACTAACTCGTTTCACCTGAATGTCCTATGCCAAATCCCCAAATATTTAAATATTAATCTTCACATATTTAAATCCTCAAATATTTAAAATATGCTGTTAAGCGCCCTAAATCTAATGTTCATGAAATCTACTTACTATTATACCAGGACTATGAATGCTAGTTTTATATCTACGTTTGTAAAACATATAAATATGTTCATATTTACTTCCAATTAAAATAATTTTTAAAATACTTTATTTATATGTCTCAGTTAGAGGTCCAGTCTTGATTATTTGCTGGTGTGGTCTCCCTCCCTGTGAGTGGAATTTATTGAGTAAAGTAAAACTGAAGATTTTTAAAGTGGAGCCCTAAGACAGGGTGCAGTATTTCTCAAGACTGAAGAATTAAAGCTCTATCCTTGCCCTCACCCCCACTATAGAAGTAATGTAGTCTTCACCACCTCCTAAGCAGGAACCTCTGCAGAGTCCAATGCCAATAAACAGCAGACATAAGGAAATGTAAAGTACTGTTCAATCTTCCCTCTCCAAGAAAGGAAGTAACACTGCACACAGCGAAAGAGCTAGACGTTTTTTGTTAAACTTAATTTTAACACACTAAGCCATATTTTGAGTCTTGAACATCTTTGTCAAGAAAAATTTCTCTGCAAGAAGACCTGACTCATATTTATGAGGTCATGACTAGAGTATTATATCCATCTGTGACTCCAGGCATCACTAGGGTTCAACAGAATAACCGGAGCCAGGATCCTGTTCCCAAGGTAGAAGCTGCTGGGCTACATACAGATGCACAACCTATGTCGTGTTGTATACACCTGTGTGATACACCAGAAGCATGCGTTCCTGCATCAGACAAGCCTGGCAGCAACGTACCACCAATGTTACACTTTCTTTTCAGAAAGGTATTACCCCTGTTTAACATGAGGCCTAGAGTTACCAGAGGGACATGGGAGAGTATGTGAATTCACAAGGAGCTGAGATTCTAAATACTAAGGAAGGAGAACCTAGGTTTGGCCACAGACTCTCTACATGAGCCGGACAGCTCCTAGGGCCACAGAGGAGGCAGACACATATGGGCTGGGGAGTGCTGTGCGGAGGGACCGTGTGCAGCTCCCAGGGAAGGGGAGCCTTCCTCCACCACACTCACCCTGCCCGGGAGAACTCGGACAGCCAGCTCTATGGACACAGGGAGCGGGGGGCTCGAAGGCAAGTGTGGCTGGGAAGTGAGACACCAGGGTGGTTCCTAAGAGCGATCTGAATACACTCCTTCCATCTGTGGCTGCTTTCATGGCCGATGCTAACAAGCCAAGTGACTCAACATGTACAGACAAGCAGTAATGGAAGCGAGAGCAGCTGGGCAAAGCGGGAGCCCACACTGGCAGGAAGAGAAGAGCAGGCTGCAAATGTCAGAACACAGGGTTAATGGGGAGAGCTTTTAATGGATTTGCTTATTACCACTGAAAGAGAACTCCACGTTAAAATGATCCCCAGGTACTGCTCTTAAATTACATCAGAGGGAGTCCTTATCAACAGTAAAATGGGTCACAGCCCAGGTAGGTCTCAATTTGAGATGCTTGAGGAAAGGGAGAGAAACCACATTTTAATGTTTAATGCTTAATAATACAAAATTTAAATCACCTGGCAAGGAGACAAAAGTATCCTGGAATATTCCATGTTGTAAGCTTACCCAACAAACATCAAGACTACTCACAGCAGCTTAGAGCCACACAAATGTGTTTTTCCCCTGAAGTAATGAAAATACTATCAATTTTTCAACCGTAGAGTGGGCTGTTGAACAAAACAGAGATAATAGAGAGTATAAAATATACTTCTTACGCTGGGACTGTGAAACCACTTTGGCGCGACTGCGGCCTCGATTGTCAGGTGTGGTGGTGACACTGGTGGCGCTCCCGGAGCTCTGCCGTCGCGTGCGGATCCGACCTGGAAGATGCAGCAAAAACGGTGTTTCCATCATGTTTTCAATCAGTGTGACCTTCTCAAGGAAACCACCCACACCACGAACAAGCGGCACTAACTGGGCCATCTGCAGGGGCGCGGGTCTTCCTCATGTGCGGTCCTGACCCAGTTCCCTGTGAGCACATGCATGCACACTCGATCTGCACACTCAAGTTCTACAGATATGTTAGCAACTCCAGAGAGTGAGTCATGAACCTGGACGGTGCTTCTGTTACAAGTATTCTAGCATTTTATATTTTCTGATAAGGAGGTGATAACCATTTGAGGATTTTTTTCCACAATTTTTTTTCACATTAAACTCTCTTTTTATTATCTACAAATCTGTCAAACTTCCAAAGGCAGAAAATATTAGCTATCATCTTACGAAAAATACTACAGAAAAAAAGAGTAAATGCAAAGCAAAGCAAAACAAAACACCACAAAAAAACAAAAAACAAAACCCTTAACTCAGCAATCAACAAAAGCTATAGCACCCTGGAGAATAAATGTGTTTTGACATGTAGCATTAAACTTCTATTTTAAAGCATGTATGCCAACAAGTTTCTAGGCTGCAAAAGATGAAGATAGAATCAGTATTATAGGAGTAGCGAGAGCGAGAACTTAAAAATAATACAATGTCATAGGCATTTATGGAAAAAATTTGCCATTGTAAGTAAAGCAATCTGTTAACTCCCATTATTAAACCATGAAACCACAGAAACAAAAATGAACTCAGAAATGCAAAATCATTGATGATCAGATTGGTATGGTTAGAGATTAAACTTTTTAAAATTCAGGGCTTCTTTGGTTTCGGGTGGGCACAAAATGCCTCTCCTGCAATAATTCAATCAGAATAGCAATCTGACATGGAAAACACAAACCAATGGAACACGCACTGGCATCTCACATTGCTCAAAACCACTTCTACCTCATCACTGAAGAAAGCTTACAGAAAAGGAATACAGGAGAACAAATCCTAAGGCTTGAAAAAGGTTTAAGAAAGGGAGGTAAGGAGCAATAAAAGCACTGCATTAAGAAAAAAAAATTAAAACTAGAAAGGATCAATAACTTCTAATAGTTCAAGCAAAAAACATAGTTCAAACAAATCCTAGAATCTACTAAGAGCTATATATATGGTATTATACTAAAAGCCGTGTATGTGTGAACTCGGAATCCTCGTAAGAACATACAATTATTCCCATACTACAGACGAGGAAAGAGAGAAACAGGGATTCATTATTTTGTCTAAGGCCACACCACTGGTTTAGTTACCTGTGCCTGCCTGGGTGGCTGCCTGGCTGGCCTATGAGTGAGAACATTTCACTTTCCTAAGGAAGTCACCAAGCTAAATGAAGGCAGCCACCAAGGCAAAGTGAACATGAAAAACCACCTGAATCTCACTTCCTATTTTAAATTTACTGTAAAACATTTAAGTCACAAAAAGATATTTTAAATGAACATCCATACCCATTCAGCTTAAAAAAGAAAAATCTTTGCTAACGACGCTGTACCCCCTACTTTCCTCAACGTTTGGTAACCTGATCCTAAACTCAGCATTCATCATCTCCTTGCATTTCTTTAAACTTTTAATACAGTTGTATAACCATGAAACAGAAAGCATTAGTTTATAGATTTTAAATGCTTTTAATTATATCGTAGGGTATATATTTTTAATAAAACACTGTTTTGCTCAACATTTTATTTGTGAGGTCACTTACGGAAATGATTTTTCTGTAGGAGGTAAAGGAGAGATCCATTTTATTTTTTCTATATGACTAACCAATGTCCAAATAAATTTTCCTAACCCCTTTCTTACTGATCTACAAAGCCATCTTTTGTCATCTACCAAGTACTTAAATACATATGTAGGCTTGTTTCTCAATTGTCTAGTCTGTCCCATTGTTCCACATGTCCACACCAGTCCAACATCAAAATGTGATAAGCTTAAAAAAAAACCAAAAACTTGCTAATTGGAAATCAACACATTTTTTCCTAAGGCCTTTGTTCTCTTCCACATGCACCTAAGATACAGTTTAAAAGACCTGTTGAAATCTTAACTGGAATTACGTGGAATGCAGGATTAATTTGAGGGATGGGGGCAGAGGAGCAAGGGTAAGACAGCTTTGTGATACTGATCTTTCCACATTTTTTCCTTTATTTCACTTTCTTCAATGTCTTCCTTAATAAAGCTTTATAATTTTTTCTAAAAGTCTTAATTTTTACACTTATTCAAAGGTGCCTTATTTTTATGATACACTGTATTTTATTAAATTGTATTTTCTAACTTCTTGACAAATGTGAATGTAATTAAAATTTATATTTTGATCTTAGTTCTGGGAACCTTGCTAAACTTCTGTTAATTCCACTAACTTGTATGTAGATTATCTGGAGTTATGTAAATAGAATACCATCTACAAACAAGACTTCAGTTTTTTCCCTTCAAATTATACCCTTTCATTTCTCTGCCTTTATCCCGCTGTCTCGGACATGTAGTCCACAACTACATGGGTAGGCTTTGTTACTTTGAGCCACATTGAGAAAAAAAAATTCTGGAATTTCACAAAAAGTAGGATATTTCAACAACGAAGAAAACTCCTTTATATTCCTAATTGCTAAGAATCTGCCAAAATGTTTGTTGGATTTTTTTATGTTTTCTCTGCATCTTCTAAGAGGATTCTTCCCTTAAATGTGCTGAGCTCCATCAGGAAGTTTCTGAGCTATTAAACCTGAGATAAACTCCCGTGCTCACAACGTACACATTCACATACTATATCTCAACTACCTTCCCCGGTTTAGTGCTAAGGCTATGTCAGCTGCATTAAGGAGGGAAGCATTCCCACTTTCTCTTCTTGGGAGTTTATGGCAGACTAGGATTATCCAATTCCTCATACAATTTGTATTTCTTAATCCTGTGTAGTGAATGCTCAATTCCTATTTCATTAACTTGTACTCTTATCTTTATTATTTCTTTCCTACTCTCCTTTGGGTTTATTCTGTTCTTTTTCTAACAAATTGGAAACAACGTCCTAATTGTTTCTCTTCTAATATAAACTTAAGGCTATGAATTTCCCTCTAAGCACTGCTTTTGCGTCATCCCAAAAGGAATGATATGTAGTTCAACATAATGTCTTGCTTTTAAAAAAATATTTTTTCTAGATCTCATTTGTTCATGTTTTGCTTTGGAGAAGTAAGTTGGATCTGTACTTCACACTTTACACCAAGAAAAACAGCAAATGAACCTACGATTAAAATGTAAAACATGAAACCATAAAAGTTCTAAAGGAAAACATAAGAGAAATCCTTTGTAACTTGTTATGGAAAAGTCCATTCTAGCTATGACTTAAAATTAAAAGCCATTAGAAGATCGGTAAGTCTGACCACTTTTTTTTTTTTTTTTTTTTTTTTTTTTTTTGTAAAATCTCAGTATGACAAGAAGAAAACTATGAGCAAGTTAAAGAAAATGACAAATTGGGAAAAATTATTTACAATTCATACCACAGAGGGCTAATTTCCTTAACACATAAAAGGTTTCTAGGAATCAACAAGAAGTCCACCAACCAGTAGTGTGCTGGTAAATGTTTAACAACTGGCAGGAGGGGGAAGGTTCCTACAGATTTGTGTAATTATTTCCACCATGGTGGAATTATTTCTCTGGTGTAATTATTTCCACCATGGCCAATTTCTGGTTACTGACATGAAATCAACCAGATTACAAAATGTCTGAAAATTTAACAATTGGCTGTTATGAAATAGTTCAAGACAGCTCCAGGACACCACTACCACAACCCAATAAAAAATAGACAAAAGCTAGGAAGACAGTTAACAAACAACAGAAATTACTCTTGAGTGTATGAAATATTGTTCAGCCTCACTCAGGAAGAAAAAAAATTAAAATGACATTAAGAATGCCATTTATCTATCACCTATCAGAGTGGCAAAAATCTAAGAATGTGCTAATATTCTAGCATGTAGGAAAAGAGGCCTTCTCCTTCATTGTTGCTGTTGGTGGAAATAAGTACAGCCCCTATAGAAAGCTAATTGGCAATACTGATCACAATTACAAATGCACACACTTTTTAATCCAACAATTCCACTTTAGGTAGTTTATTTAACCATATACTTGTACCCACGCACAATGATGTATATAAAAGGTTATTCATGGCAGCATTGTTTGTAATAGCAAAACTCTGGAAATAATTCCAATGTCTATCAATATCAGACTGTCTGGTTAAGGTAATCCACATAGCAGAATGCAGCACACTAGTAATCAAGAATGAGGATGTCCTCTCTAATCTAAATGGAAGAATCTTATCATATGTTAAGTGAAAATAATCAAGATGCAGAATAGTGTGCATAAATATGCTATCTTTTATGTTTAAAGGGGAGAAGATATGATTTTTATAATGCTTCTATATGCCAAGAAACTCTTGACAGAAATGAAACGAAAAGTTGTAAGACTGGTGTCAAAGCAAAAGAGTTGATAACTAGGCAAATGAAAAGATGGGAGGGAAACTTTTGTGTACCTCCTCCTATTTTCTGAGTTTTGAACTATATGAACGTATTACATATATATATATATATATATATATATATATATATATATAATGAACGTATTACATATATATATATATATATATATTTCATAGCAGATACATAAAAGTTCTTAGTTTATTAATCCTCTCATGAAAAATCTGCAAAATCACCACAGATAAAGTCACTGCAGAATCTTTATCCCTTCTGTTGTCCAATCTCCAGCTCACTTCTTTTTGCCAGCACCAACATTGGTTTTTACAGTCCCTGACTTTCTTCACTCTGTTCTTATGTTCCTCTTGCTGTTTTCTTGATGTCTTTTTCTTCTCATACAGGCCATGTCTCGCAAGTCTATGTTTGGGTTCATTTTTCTTTGCATAATCCAAGGAATCATAAATCGTGCCAAAGCCCACTGTCTTGCCACCACCAAAATGGGTTCTGATTCCAAATACAAAGATGACATCTGATGTGGTCTCGTACATTTTGGCTAGTTTTTCCCGAATTTCTGTCTTAGGTACCATTGCCTCTCTGGGATGAAGAACATCAGTGACCTCTGTTTCCACTGAAATAATAGGTTGGTCATGAACTTCCTGGTCTGGATAGTTACTATGTCATTCATGATGCCAGCTGAGCCTCAAGCAGCCACGGAGGAAAAGAGCTAGAAGTTCATATTTTTATATATCACTCACTATGACAGTGAATTTGCAAATGCCTTTTAGTGTACTTTGAGGCTATTTTCATTAACCATTAAAATTCAGGACTATTACATCTTTGTGATCTACTAACTTTTATTATATAGCAATCCTCTATATCTCTAAGTAAAGGTTTGCCTTATTTTTTGTCTGTTATTAATAGATTTTCAACAACTTTTACTATGTATTTCTTACACTTTGTCTTTTATTCTACCTGCAGCCTTATATTTTAGGTTTTTCCCTTTAAATATCACATAGCTGGATCTTTAAAAACAAGCAAGTCTAACAATCTTTCTATTGGAACTGGAAAGTTTATCTCATGTGAGCTTATTTTTACCATCTTATGTCATGCTTATTTGTCTTTTCATTTTTCTTTTAGCCTCTGTTGTTTCCTTCTTTTGTCTTAATTTAAGGTTATGCTTTACTATCTTTTAAGATAACGGTCTCACAGATTAAAATAACATTATCAAAAACACAGCTTTAATAAATCATACTTTTGGGGAGATGGGAGTTTTAAAATCTCTCTCTTTTTAAACTTTTCATTTTGAGGAAATTGTAGATTCTGATACAGCTGTAAAATGGAACACAGAGGGAGCCCATGTGCTCTTTACGCAGATTCCCTCTACCATAGCATCTTAAAAAATTGCAGTGCAGGGGCGCCTGGGTGGCTCAGTCGTTGGGCGTCTGCCTTCAGCTCAGGGTGTGATCCCAGGGTTCTGGGATCAAGTCCACATCGGGCTCCCTGCTCTGCTGAGAGCCCGCTGCTTCTTCTCCCACTCCCCCTGCTTGTGTTCCCTCTCTCGCTGGCTATCTCTCTCTGTCAAATAAATAAGTAAAATCTTTAAAACAAAAGACAACAAAACTGCAGTGCAAAATCAGAAGCAGGACATGGATGGTGACGTGCTCCATCCATCTTATCCAGATTTCCCCAGTTTTATTTGTATGTAAACTCTGGCTTTCCTTTGTGGGTAGTCTCTGTCTCTCTGGCTGCTTTAATACGTTCTTTTTCAAGCTGTGGTGTTCTGCCATCTCATCATTTGTCTTTCTGTCTTGCTTGGGATTTGCTGGGTTATTTGAGTCTGTGGTTTAGTGTCTTTCATTGATTCTGGAGAATTCCCAGCCATCACCTCTTCAAATATGTCTCTGCCTCATTCTCTCTTCGTTAAATGTCTGCACCATCTTCCACATAACTTTATATCTTTGTCATATTTCACAACTCTATCTTTTGCACTGTACTCTGGATAGTGTGTCTTCATTCCTGTCTTGAATTCATGAATTCTCTCCTCAGCTATGATGATTCCGGGTTGCTCAATTTACCCACTGAGTTAATTTTAATAGTTTATTATATTTTCATTTTTAGAAGATCCATTTATTCTTCAAAACCTACTTGGTCACTCTTTATAGTCTCTTACTCCTTTGCTTGTCTTCCCAAAATTTATTTTTATTTCTTTAAATATTAAGACAATGAAGTGATTCCTTTTCTTGGAACTTTATAGGAATTCTTTAAGATCCAGACTGAAGTTGTATTCTTCCAACAAGGATTTATGTTAGTTTCTGCTAGTGTCTTGTGGACACAAGCAATCCACAGCCACTTTAATATGATTTATCTATGTGGGTTTGCAGACCACAAAATGTAAATTCTCATCCAAAAACTGCATGAAGGTGCAATTTATGGTTGCAAACTCTCAGGGAAGATTACTCCCCCACTGTACCCAGTATCAAGGTTGAGAAATCGGCAAAAATTCCCTCTTAGTTTAGTGAAGTTAACTTCCTGTTCATCAGTGATAATCAGGTCTTGGGTGGGCTCCACTTTTCCTCTTGTCCTTCATATCCTGCATACCCATCTCAGGAAATGCCTAACATCATCTCTGACATTCAGCCAAAAACCTCAGGGTGCAAACCAGCTTTTACCCTCACCTGCTAGGGTTCCTAGTAAGTCTGGAGATATGCAGGTTCATGGCCTTTATCCCAGATCAGTGATGTGTTCTCAATGAAGAGCACCATTCAGGCTACTGAATTCTACAGTATTGCAGAAATGCAAGTTTCTTATTTCTTTTAAACATCTAACTGTAATTATTTCATATTACATAAAAGATCCTAAAGTCCTGAAGGATTAAATATGTTTGTATTCTTTTCTTCTGCTGCTTCTCACTCATTATAGATGTAATTATGGATTATGAGCTCACATTTGGCATGTTTTAATCTGTGGGAGTCCTGAGGAACCAGATTTGAGTGCCTTCCTCTATAGAAGTTCACTGCTCCTGTCCAGCACCTTTGGGGGCTATAAACCCAGACCACTTTAATTTATCAAGCTGGGGTTTCCCAGATGCCACAGATAATGAGAACTGAAACCACAACTTACGTGAGAAGAGAGTTCAGTTACACATGAGGGGAGACTGTTTTTCCCCCCTCTGGCTAGGACACAGTCAAGAGATACCACGTCAACCTGAAGATAAAGAGGTTTTGTTCCTAGTACACCTTTTCATGGATCTATTGCACCTTGACAATGCTGGCTCGATGCCAACCTTACCTCTCACCTGGGGGGAGCACAACAGCTGTTTCTTGTCTGCCGCAGGGACTCACCTGAGTCACTAAGACCTCAGGCACCCTTAGAATCAATTCTGGGGAGTGAAAAGGGCCTCTGTTGTGCTGTACTCAGATACAGATTTCTTTTGTAAGGAGAGGGTTTGTATGTTTATTTTCACTATATTAATTTGGTGACATTACTCTAAGTGTCTATATACGTTTTAAAGAGATTATATAAAATACTCCATGGTCTTTAAGAAAAACAAAGTCTATTCAGTAAATGCAACAAAGAGTAAAAATATACTTCAGTTCTACATTATGACCTGTTAACATTCATATTCATTCATACTGTGTTATGACAGAAACAAAGTAGACATGAAAGAAAAAAATGTACATAAGAGAAATAGAAGTAAGAGGTATTGAGGTATTAAAGAACTATCGAACAGAAAAAAAAAAAAAATTCTGGAGATGGGTAAGAAACAAACCCACCCATCCAAAGAAAAGCAGACCCAGAGAAAACAAAGACCTGGAAGACAGCAGCTTTTGACCTTCATGGAATGAAGACGGAACATCCATACCGAGTAGCTTTTTAAAAGAGGTGCTGAAGAATTTCTTTCAATCACACCACCATTCTCCTAGAAGAGCCCTCAAAATGGGAAATGAAACCTGTGCACCCAGTTTAACTTGCAAGCATGGTTCTCCTACATTCTGTCCAAGGCAATTAAAAAGTCACTTATCAGACAGCCTCACATCCCTAGGGTTTCTCTCCTCCTTATGTTTCAAAATTCCAGGCAATTCTCAATTTAGAGGTTATAATAAGATTAAAAGGTCTTGTAGGTAAATCTCCACTCATCACGCTGGAGCCTTCTGGCATACGTATCTGCTTTACAAACTCATAGCTTCGGGGCACAATTAAACCAACCTCTAGTCATACGTGGCAATTTTGATAAAATCAAAATTTGGGGAGTTGATTCCTTATAAATTCTGTTACCTACAAGTACCATTCCCCCAAAGGAACAACTTTCCTTGTGTTTTTTAAACATAAAACTAAAAGAACACTCTTTTACTCCGACGCATATTTTTTCACTGTGTAAAAAAGCCAATCACATAAATTCAGAGTTCTTGGATAAATACATAGTAATACCAAATGTTTTATGTCCCAATAAAACTGAACTAAAAATCTAAGTTCCTTTTCCTGAAGAGCAGACAAGGCTACATGGTTATTTTTACTTTGTAATCTTAAAAACCACCAATAGTTAAGCACGGCCTCTGACTTAATAACATAAGATCGTGTATTCTCTGAAATGATCAGTGAGTCATCAGTGCCCACAGGTCATTCAAGCCCAGTAACCCTTCATTTAAAATTCTGTGTTCTTGGGGCGCCTGGGTGGCACAGCGATTAAGCGTCTGCCTTTGGCTCAGGGCGTGATCCCAGAGTCCTGGGATCGAGCCCCACATCAGGCTCCTCTGCTAGGAGCCTGCTTCTTCCTCTCCCACTCCCCCTGCTTGTGTTCCCTCTCTTGCTGGCTGTCTCTATCTCTGTCGAATAAATAAATAAAAAATCTTTAAAACAAACAAACAAACAAACAAATAAATAAATAAAATTCTGTGTTCTGGCAAAAAAAAAAAATATGAATAGAGCATTTCCTAAACCATAGTAGCTAAAAGCCCCGAGTATTAGATGGGAGCGCACTCATTTCTCACAGCCCCAGCATCTTGTCACAGACCTTCCCACAAGTGGCAGAACCAACGACATCAATGCTTCCTTCGAAATCCTCCCAAATTATGCAAAGATAACCTGGAAATAAACTTCTGTCCACAGGATGGGCTTCTGTTGGTTCTTCACAAAAAAATATTTCCTGACTAGCTGTAAACGTGAAAAAGGCTACTTGATGGGTATGATAACTCCCAAAGGAGATGTATTTTCTCCGTCCCTACACTAATGAAGTGGCCAGAATTCAAATGCGCTGTCTGAATTTTGACTTTAGAGCATCCAACTATTGATTCCCAGTCCTATCTTTGTCTCCTACTGATGAAAGCACCTGTCTCTTCTGGTCTCAGGAACTAGACAGGAAAATACTTCACAGGCTTATTATTATTAACAAATTTTAAAAAGGCCCATAAGGATTCCAAAAATTCAGATAGGAAACTCAGGACAACGTGATATTGACTATTTACTGCAAGTCGTGGTATTTCCTGCCTTTTCCTAAGAACCGCGTGCGGCTTTTCTGAGTATGGCTAGGTTTCACTGCTTCACAGCCAGGGTGTCCTGGATGCACTGGCATCCGCAGACCCCCTGCACTGTGTCCTTTCCCTCTCATGGGCGCTCGAGGCCTGAAGGTCTGATGTCCTGCCCTTGACAGCCTGCACAGCCCTGGGGACGCAGAGGACAAGGCTCCCCAGCTCCCCTCACTAAGGCTGTCTTCCATTGGATTCTGAACCCTATACAACCAAGGGCTCCCATCTCATTCTCCCACCTTCCCTACTGGTAGAACCAGAAAGAGACGCCTCGTCCTTGGTCTCTGGCACAATAACTGAGTAGGCAATCTTCTGACCTTGCTCTGCACCAGTAAGAAGAAAACCGATAAAAAGAAAGAAAGGTGAAAAGTTCCTAGTGCTGGGGAGAACAGCAGGCTGATTTCAAGTCTGTCACACAGGTGTATGAAATAAGAGATCTGAAAAAAATACAGTCTCCCTTGGAACGTCTTCCCATTCCATCTACATTCCGGAATTCCACGCTCCACTCTTCTTCCATCTAGGCTGAAGAAATAACGCAGGATCGTTTCTTTGGGAAGGAGAAATGTACAATTACTCCTTATGGGCTAAAAAATGCAGAAAGTCACACCCAGCCCTAAGAGTCTGCTACTCTCACGAAGGAGTTCCTCATCATGACATAGGATTCTTGTCCATTTTTCATTTGGGGAACTTTCCACTTCTCACACTTGTCCGCCCCAAAGAACCACCTGAGGGGCTTACTGAAAATTCTGATTCCGTTGCTCCTTCCAAACTTAATCAGGATTTTCAGGGGGGAAGGACCCAGGACTCTGATCCTTTAGTAAGCTGCAGGTAATTCTTACGAGGAGGTTCAGTTTGAAGAACACTGCCTTGGGATTATGCTCATCTTTTTAAAAAAAATTCCATTCCTAATTTTTCCTTTATGAGTCCCTGAGGAAGTAATATGTTGATTAAAAGTACTGTGAACTGCACATATAAAGACAGAACCAGTCCACTTTGAAGGCTAGCCTTTTAGAATAGCTAAGTAATATATGCTAGTAAACTAGCAGCTCCTAATTGTTAAATCATTAGGCTGAGGGTTGGTGAGTCTAAGCCACTAAAGCAGATGAAGTTCCTCTAAATTTCAATTATTTGAGGTGTTATCCTGCTGTCCAGCTAGACTGTGCAAAGGGATGGTCTCATCTAGCATGTGCTAACCAAAGACCTGTACAGACTGAAATGGTTAGGTCTAAAAGTCAAAAGACAATGAAAAATCAGGAAGAACTTCTGGAGAGTGGCATAAAAAGAAACCAAGAGGATCTGGAGGCATGTGTTTCTTTCACCATGCTAGATCCCGTGAGTAGCGCAGAACACAGCACATGGAAGGCACTTAACACACGGCTGGCGAGCGGAAGAATGAGGGTCAATGAATGAACGGGGCATGTGTCAGTCAGTGGTACAAATAAAAATGACATCGTATAATTCAGCAGCATCTTTAGGGAAGAGAAAAGTGTTGTTTAAAATTTCTATAAATTACCTGGTAGAAAACCGTTACCAGCCTTTCACCTAAATAAATGACACTGAATTTATTTTCAAAACAGGAAAGGCAAATCCTGAGAGGCCCACAGAAGCACAAAAGTAAAGAGAAAGAAAGAGAAGGGAACGAGAGCTACGAAGCGGGTGCTTCGGGAGTAATAATATGTGAGACGAGCAGCCCACAGGGCGGTAGCACACAACATCTTGGCGATGCCCCTCCCCGGGGTGGGCTGGGCGCCGGAAACCACGTACAGCACACGTGAGTGACAAATTCACCAGAACCACGACAGAACAAGGAAGGAGAGAACTCAGGTTGAGGGAAGGCAAAGAGCCGGGGAAACAGAATGAGGAAGAAGAGTGGGGGGAACGTGCAACGTGTCATGCAGGGACCTCGGTGAGGACGAGTGGGCACCAGGCAACACTCAGTGAGCACAGAGGACGGGTGAAGGCGAGACACACCTCAATCACAGAAACAAACCGCTTACCCTCCGCTTTAGTGGAAGTACCGTCTTTAAGCAAATTAAAAAACAAGGGAAGGGATAACAGGGAACAGTTAGTAACAGTAAAAAAATTAAAAAGCAGAATGTTATTAGCTACTAAAAAAGCAAAAGTACATTTAAAATAAAATTAAAAAAGAAACAAGTTCAACAGCAAAGCAGATTCTGAAGCGAATAAGTGCGCCTTGTTTTAAAATCGGCTTAGTGTAATGTCGCTTTCGGCTTTTGGAAAACAAAACGGAACATGGCAACCCAGGGTAGTGCCTCGGTTGGTACACTGTTGGTTTTTTGTTTTAGCCAACCCTCATCCTCTTCAGAGTTTTTTTCTTAGAACCAAGTACCAGCAGCATGAGGGGGAGAAACCAAAAACTAAAGTACTGAAGAGTCACCCAAAGAACAGAGGCGAGTAGGAAGCTGAGAGAAGCTAGCTCTAGCAATGACGCCTATCCCAACTACACGGTGAGCAGCAGAAGCTGTACAGCGGGGTACCTGCGTCAAGGCCTATGGACTCCATATCTTCCCTCACGTGTCTGGACTCTAGAAGTTTGGAAAAGGATCGTCAGCTTTAATGCTACACTTCTGCACAGATGTAATGTGCCAACCTAGTAGCAATCGTACAATTTCTCAGTAGGATTATGTTAAATTTCCAGCGTTTTTTGTTTTGTTTGGGACATGAGGCAAGTAGGGGCAGATGCTCTCTCAGGAGAGAACGGAATATTCCAGCCCTGTTATCTGAAGAGCTAATGCGGGGCTGAAAACTTCTCCTCAGTGCTTTAAGGGGTCAATTCTATATCTTCAGACCAAAAGCCCTAAGTGCCTTTATGAGCACTGAGGGAAGTCTATGTGGTTCCTATTAAAATATCCCAAATATACACAGAAAAACAAAGACTACTGAGTACTCTAAAAGATGGGTTTTACTCAAATTTTCAAGTGATGAAACAAATACTGATGACGAACACTCAAAGTGGACTGAATATATTGAAACATGGGTACATACTTAAAAACTGACCTAACATGAACAGAGCTATTCTACCCTGGGAGAGAGTCATTCTGACTCCCCCCTTCCTCAAGGACCACATACCAACCTAACGTCATAAACACTCCCATGTGATGCTACCATACGGAAACGGTAGAAAGGGAGAGCACTTAGTGGGGCTCTTTCCAGTCAAAAGGTACCTAAGCCTGAGGTAGTTCCCTAGAGAAAACAAGACTGACTTAACTGACTTAACTTTCCAGAACACACACCTCTCACGTTGTAACGTTCCTAGCACAATCTGTTTTTTCACCTTACAGTTTAAGAAGGACCTTTATATCCTTCATCTATCCCTTGCATGTGTCTGAGCTGGGTGACCATCATCACAACTAATTAGGTGGAGAAACCAGCTTCAGAGACTGCATGGCCCGTTGAAGGTCACCAAGCTAATCAACGGCAGCCCAGCAATCTTCTCTTGGTGCTCTCTCACTGGGCTTCATGCTCAGAACTTTTTTAGAACATTAGTTTCAGAAATGACTCTGGAATTGGTTCATAAACCACGTAAGTAATTCAGTCTCAATGTTCCATGAAGCTTCAATTGTATGTATTCAATTTCCATAAAATCCAAAATAAAACTAATCCAGCGAAGTCCCCAGATTTTGGCTTGAACGACTCTGCTCTAACAAAAATAAAATGTAATAAATGATCAGCCTTACATACGGTGTTCAGTTGTCTGCTGAAAAACTGACCTACCAATCTGTCAGATAGGAATTCTTTTAAAAATAATTTTTAAAAAATCCTTTGGCTGCTGTTAGAGTAAGTACACTCTCCTCCCAAGGTGACACGTGGAAGACCAACACCGTTCTGTGGCACGTGGCTGTGCTGGCTAGTAAATCCACCACCTCTCTCTAGAGATGCCCCTTGTTGTGGTCCCTCCATCCTGCACTCTGCCACCACCCCAGTTGTGTTCTCAAATGGGGAAACACCTAACTATGACTGTCTTTGGGGATTCCCTCACTAAGCCCTTCTGACTGCCCCCGCCGACGTCACGAGGGGGGAACAGCCAGCTTTGTCTATATGGGAGGTGGCGAAGGTGCTGGCTGGGCTACCATGAAGGGGGAAGTGAAGCTGAAGGATGTGCTCAGTGGGACACACCGTGCGAGCACCCAGGTACTTACTCGTCACTAAAAGGGATGATGCTCCAGAGAAAGGGAACACCCAACAAAGGGTGGCTGGGAACCAGCAGTGAGCGCACAAAGCTACTTATACTTAAATATCAGCCCTGTAACAGTAAGAATTTCCTCAATGATCGTGTTTTGTAATTTGCTAAATAAATTTGAACAGGGCTAACTGTAATCCCGAGCAGCAGAACTGGGGGAAAAGGAGGTGGGGGTGTGGTTACCTAAGGATGCGTATGACCCGGGAGGCAAGGCTGCTGCAGAGCTGAAAGGCGTAGCACCCGAGGCCGAGGACACCTTGGACTTGGCACTGGCTGCTGCGTTCACGTCAATATCGCTTCGAGATCGCTGGAGGGACCCAGTCGTTGACACGGATTTGGTACTAACTGTAGAAGCTTGAGTGGTAAAGAAGGAAACATCAATACACTACATTACACTAGACTACACTACACTAGAATTGTAAACATACATTGTTAAAACTTATTTTGCTTTTCTTATCAAGTTTTCTTTCTTTCTTTTTTTTTTTTTTTTTTGAAGTAGGCTCCACGCCCAGCATGGAGCCCAACGCGGGGCTTGAACTCACACCCCTGAGATCAAGACCTGAGTCAAGATCAAGAGTCAGGACACTTAACCGACTGAGCCACCCAGACGCCCCTTCTTAGCAAGTTTTAACAAAGGCTGGAATGCATTAGCAATGAGGCACTGTTTCCCCTGGTCACTTAAGACAGTTCAGCCAACACTGAAGGAAATTAAGTAACCACAACTATACACACCCATTTGTTTTCTTGTAATCAAAGACTATAAATCCCAAAGAAACGGCCCCTCTTTCTGGTTAATGGGAGAAGTGAGGTAATGAAAAAGCGTGCACATCTGGCCAGTTTCTGCACCATGTGGCCTAAGTAGGCACCCTGACTCCGATGCCCTCCTGCTCTCAGGGAACATTCTACTCTCCCACCTCTACCAGCTACCACACCGCTGTTGCTGCTCAAAGCACCACCAGCGGTCCTCACTCTCCTGTCCAGTGACCGGAGCAAGGGAGCGGCGCTATTTGAGTGGAAAGGTCGCAGGGCTCCACTGGTGCGTGTGTTCCTCACTGCCCTCAGCCGCTGGGCAGAGCCAGAGCACCGAGGGCAGCGCGCTCTGCAAACTTGAGGGGCACCTGAGAGCAGGTGGCTGGCTTCCAGCAGCGGAGCAGCCTCTGGGAGCAGCACAGAAACCGAGGCCTCCCCGAGACGGCCTTCACCACGGCCACCAGTCTCACCTCTAGAGGTGGTGCTTCCAGTAGGACTTCTTTTGGCAGAGAGCGGCCGGCTGAAAATAAAAGTACACGTGTGTTCATAATTATCAAATGTGCGTTTCATGTGCGTTCACCCCAGTACAGTCAACAACAGGAAACTAGGATAACGAAGGAATTATTTCAGAGTTTTCTGAATTTCTCAGGTAACTGGGACCACAATCTTATAAATCCCCGATTTCAGACAAAGCTTTAGCATTCCATTTTGGACCCTCTTCCAAACAGAGAGAGAGAAGTCATAACTTGAGACAGAAGTTAGAAATCCAGAGTGTGGACGATAATACATTTAACTCCCTGATTTCTAACACCCTCCCCATTTCCAGACTTGTCTCCGAATTAACACTCATATTTTATCAGAAGACCCTGGGAATAATTCACTTATTTCACTCCAAAACTGTTTTCTAGGGCTGCCATATAAATGTAACTAAACACTACTTACGCAGAGACCAAGGCCACCTTTTCCTTACCATTCCCCACAGTACTTTACCTAGGAGCAGAACCCATCTGAAGTAAGGGGGCAGTAGAACAGGCACATACACATAAAAAAAAAACACAGCTGGAATTTGGGTCACGTAGCCAATCTTTCAACATACAATCTCCCACGAATGAAAAGCATGGCTGAAGTGCTTACTTCAGACTCTCCTGAGAGCTCGAGGACGAGCGGTCGGACTGCGGCAGAGACACGATGCTGTCAGAGTTCTTCAGGTGGGACTGCAGGGCCTTCTGGTAGGAGGACTCGAGGGTGTGGTACAAGTGCTCTGCTTCTCTGCTGAAGTGACTGTGAAAACCCCAGTAGCACCTAGGGGAGACACACAGCTTGCCGAACAGTCAGGATCGCATGGGGCTCCCACGGAGCTCGGTGGCCCCCCACGCAACACAGTCAAGGACTATGATCCACGGTTCACGGCCACTAGGAGCAGCAGCACCGGGTGAGGAAGAGAGGGTGGACAAAGGAGGCCTGGGGTGGATCCCAACCGCACAACTTACTGGCTCTTCCGTCACTGGGCAAGTTCCCAGACTTCTCTGCATCTCAGTCTCACTTATAAAATGCAAACTAAAGGGCCTAACTGGTGAGACTGGGGAGTCTTCGCGACGATGGAGCTAAAACGTCTAGAACTAGACTCAGAACACGGAGGGGGCTCGTTGGTGGCAGCTTTTATAAAAGCGATTTGACACTCATCAATCAGAAGTATTTACAGTTGCCCTGGATAACATGCACAAGAGAGAGGTGCAAAGATTTTCGAGCTACTTGAAATCTGTATTGTAGCATGACTAAAGAACCAGAAAAAATTGTGTGTGGGGGGGGAGAGAATGCACACAAGGATAAAAACAGCGCAAGTACATCACCAACGACTCTGTTCCTAAGAGCTGTGACCAACTATTAACACAGCACTTATTTTGGTAGGAACTCCCTGAGCTGGGACTGTGATAACCACACTTCAGTGTGGCGATGAGGTCCTCCAAAAACCTCAGGAACCGGGGGAATAAAATTTAACGGAGAGAGCAGTCTAAGAGCAACAGGGACTTGGTCAGGAGGTATCGGTGCAGCTAAGTCAGACGGTAAGATTCCAGGTGAGTGAGAAGAGGGGCTACCTGTTCACTACGAAAGCACAGAACCGCCACCCCAGGTGCAACATTCACAGCACTCATCTACACACGGCCCAAGATGGCCTAAGTCTCAGCATCTGACCCCTGGCGTTTACAGTCACGATGACAAAATTATTCCCGGGGAGGCACAGAATGCATGGTCACAGCCACACGACTGGAGCATGACCCGCCCTGAAGGCAAAAGTGCCTGGCACGTGGGATGGCCACTGCAAGTCACCACTGCGGTAATCCCCAGCATCACCTCAACCCACCTGCCCCTTACCACATTCACGCCTTCCCCAGCAGCCACCTGAAGCTTGCAAAGATATCATCCCAGGGAAGGATCTCTGGGACTGTGATTTTTCACAGGAAAGCAAAAGGTCCCTTTGGATGATGACCTGGCTCTTAACAGAGCCTAATGAGTAATAAAATACACTGAGTGTGCATACAAGTGCTTTTCTGACTCGTGTAATCATTTGTCATAAATTTAAAAATGAGCATGCTGTTGTGTACCTCAGTCCTGCTTGTATCAAATACTATCAATCAGTCTGTCAGGTCTGGGCAACCTTCTAAACAAAAAATTAAAGAAATATTTTGACATGGCCTTTTGAGGTCGTATTTCAAAGTCATGAGTAACGAAACATGTTCATGTAACTTAATGAGTTTTTAATAAGGCAATCTAAACAACACACCCAAAATTTAAAAACAGGGAATTAAAAAAAGTGGTATACAACAAATACTTACTTTCTGGCTTCTATCCTTGCTTCGGAATCCGCATCATGTATGCCCTTCTTTATTGTTTCGGCTAATACTGATATATGTCTAGACATTCAGAAGAGAAAGCAGTAACGATCATTAACATGTGGTTTTATGCAGATGAAAACAGGTGTGAGAACTTCAAAACGGCACATGGAACCTAGAGCTTTTGTGCCCAGTGAGTCAACCAACATGCAGCTGAGAAATCAGAGCTCCCTTGCCCGCCACTCTCCTAACTTCTACCTCTGTCCCAGGCCCCTCCCCCCACCCTCCACCAGCCACCCCCACCTAAGTACCCCAAGTTTTTAAAAATAATGGCTGATTATTCTTACTTCATACTTATTTAGCTCAACCTTTTAGGAACCCAACGAACAAGGCTACAAGGCTCTACCTTTCCATGGCCAGCAGTAGTTTCTATGGAAATTATGAGGTAATAATCATCAGAATACTGAAGAGGCTACCTGCACCACATTTCTGTAATTAAACACAATGTTTTTTTCAAGTTCCACTATGCAACATGAACAAATTTATAAAATCATGTCACAACTTTATAAATAGGTGTTCTCTTTAGTTTATGTTCTGCCCTAGCTGAGAGGAAATAATTAAAGTGTCTCTTTGAATGTTCAACAGATTTTTAAGAAAGAAGGCTGCAATGAGTTAGTCTCACAGAACAAAGAGCAGTTACCAATTTTAGCCCCTTCAGTCTTTGCCTCGTTCTTTCGTTAACTGTTTATCGAGTACCTGCTAAGTGCCAGATGTTAAGTAAGGAGGGGAATGGATAAATACACATGGCTACGTCTGACTTCTTCACACATGACTGTTCTACTCACATGACCTCACATTAAATCCCACTTCCATTCTCCCCCTCTAAATTCCAAAACTATCACCAAATAAAGAGGACATGATATCCAAGAGATGAAAGAATGCATGACTATCTTCTAACTCTGAGGTATCTGCAGATGATATTTTACCCCCAAGAGGCATGGCTTTGCTTCTTCTCTGCCTCCTGCAGTATGGAATGGGGACTCCCAGAAGTATTTCCTTAAAATGCTGCTAATAAAATGATTAGTATGCTATAAAGTTCCTCACAATATGTAACATCAAAAACTGGGTGGCTCGACATCATCATCTGTCTCTCCAAATTTAACTCACAAAGAATAACAGGCACCTCGAATTCAAAGGAACTAAAACTGGCAAAGAATGAATCTTGAAATTAATAGACATTCTCCTCCAAGAATTCTGCCACAATCCTACCTTTTATCATGATGATGTGAAACGTACCAACACTAACCTGAATAAAGAGAAAACTGCTGACTTTCTGATACAAGGGGATCAAAAAGAGAACTGTGAGATGAGCCAAACTGCTTTAAGGATCTGAGAGTTACAAGGGGCCTGCCAAGAGCCGCCTGGAACATTTCGCTGGTTGGAAGTGACAGGAATGTCAGGCGCCAGGCTCAGAGTCAATAAGGAGTTAACTGTGGCTGACTTCTGGGGGAAGACAGCAGAGTGGGAGGACCCTACACTCACCTCCTCCCACAGATACAACTAGGTATCACCCGCATCAGCGTAAATAACCCAGAAAAAACGTGAAGATTAGCAGACCAGACTCTGCACAGCTAAGTGTAGAGAAGAGGCCACACTGAAGGCGGCCGGGAGGGCAGAGATGTGGTCGGGAGCTAAACGAGCCCACAAGCTTTCTGCAAGAGGGGAGACACTGGGGACACCCAGAGGGGAGAGGACCAAACCCTCACCCCAGGCATGGGAAACCCACATAAAACCAGAGGGTTTTGTGAGTTCTTACAATCAGCGGGGCTTAACAGCTGGAACTTTAAAAATCAGCAGGAGGGAAATAGGAAACTGAGTCCCTCCCCACCCTTAAAGAGCACAAAAAACAGCCCCTTAGAGATACAGCAATAGAAGCAGCACTTTGAAAAACACCTGGGGTATAGACAAGGGAGATTTCTTTACTAACGTCAGAGCGTGAGCCAGAGGGGCAGGGATCCTGGTGAGACTTCACCAGGAACAAAGGAGCTGGTAAGCACCATTTCCCTGCCCCACCCCCAGCCCAGACAGATGAACACCTGCAGGAACGAGCTCAGTGCCAACACTTTCCACCTGGCTTGCTAACAGTATGCCTGCCTTCTGCGGACACACCCCTTCCAGTCAGGCCTTGGTTCCAGGTCCCCCCCACAGCAGACCCATACAAAACTTGCTAACACTGCCTGCCCTGTGTCAGCGTTCTCCTGGGGTCCTCCCCCGCTCTGAGATATCCTTGGCCGGAGCCCATCCAAAGCAGCGCCACAAGCTTGGCAGGGTACAAGCAGACCCGACAGGGATGGATTGGCACTTCTGCAAAGTGACTCCTGCCCTGAGCAGAGGGGAAGATAACCACACACACCAGTCAAGACTGTGGCCCCAGCAGTGGGCTGGAGTCACACAGATGCTCTAACTGTAGGCACCACCCACCAACAGAAGCTTCTCAAGGGACAACACGAGGAAAGCGCCCAGCAGTCTGGCACTACCACACCTCTGGCAAATGCCCATGTGCACGTGACTCAAGCCCAGGCCGGCCCCAGACGGGCCCACTAACAACACAAGGATCCAGTGCTGCCCACAACAGGCAGAGCCACTGCAGGTGACAGGACTGAAAGAAACAGCGACTCAGCCACAACAGCAGGGTGCATGCAACACACATGGAGACATCTCTTAAGTGCCAGTTTGGGTGAACGGGGGACACTGCCCTGCAGGGCACTACAGGACCTCTTCTTCATAAGGAAGGAGACACAGCTGACTTTCCTAACACACAGAAATAGACACAGAGTTCGACAAAATGAGAAGAAAGAGGACTATTTCCCCAGTGTAAGAACAGGACAAAATCAGAGCAAGAGACCTAAGCAAAATGGAGATAAGTAACATGCCTGATAGAGAATTTAAAGTAATGATCACAAAGATACTTGTTGGACTTGGAAAAAAGGAGTGGAGGACCCCAGTGAGAACCTTAACGGAGAGAAAGAAAACATAAAAAAAGAACCAATCAGAGATGAAGAACTCAATAATGGAAATTAAAAATACAATAGATGGAATAAACAGTAGCCTGGAGGAAGCAGAAGAATGGATCAGCAATTGGAGGACAGACTAATGGGAAGCAATCAAGCTGAACGGGAGAGAGAAAATATATAATAAAAGATGAAAACAGACTTAGGGAACTCAGTGACACCACCAAGCATAGTAACATTTGTGTTATAGGGAATCCCGGGGGAGAAAGGGGAGGGCAGAAAATTTATGTGAAGAACTACCAGCTGAAAACTTCCCAAACCTGGGGAAGAAAACAGAAATCCAGATCCAGGAGGCACTGAGAGCCCCCAATAAAAACAACACAAGGAGGTCCACACCAAGACAAAGTAATTAAAATGGCAAAACACAGTGATAAAGAGAGAATTTTAAAAGCAGCAAGAAAAAAGAAAACAGTTACATACAAGGGAAACTCCTTAAGGCTATCAGCTGATTTTTCAGAAGAAACTTTAAGGGCCAGAAGGGAGCGGCATGATGTAGTCAAAGTGCTGGGGCGGGGGGGGGGGGGGGGGGGGGCTTCAGCCAAGAATACGCTCTCTCTCCTCCTTTGAATGATAGCCTTGCTGGATAAAGAGTTTTCCAGACAAATGAAAGTTAAGGAAATTCATAACTGCTAAATCAGCCCTACAAGAAATGTTAAAGTGGGCTCACTGAGTGGAAAGGAAAGACCACGA
This sequence comes from Ursus arctos, assembly GCF_023065955.2. NCBI lineage: Eukaryota > Metazoa > Chordata > Mammalia > Carnivora > Ursidae > Ursus > Ursus arctos. The sequence continues at coordinate 10,266,791 of NW_026622763.1, read as the reverse complement.
GCAGGAGTAAGAAAAGTAGGAAGCACAAAAGCGGTAAAATTAAGTAGATCTATAAAAATCAGTCAAGGGATTCACAAAATAAAAGGATGTAAAGTTATGAACCATATACCGAAAATGTGGAAAGGGAGGAGTAAAGAATGGGTTCAAACTTAAGCAACCATCAACTTTAGACTGCTATATGCATAAAATGTTATATACAAACCTAATGGTAACCATAAATTAAAAACCAGTAATACATATACAAAAAATGGGAAAGGAAGCCAAGTATATCACTAAAGTAAGTTAGCAAACCATGAGAGAAGAGAGCAGGAATGGAAAGGAACAGAGAACTACATAAACAACTGTAAAACAAGTAATAAAATGGCAGTAAGTACCTACCTATCAATAACCACTTTGAATGTAAATGGATTAAACCCTCCAAACCAAAGACACAGGGTGACAAAATGGATAAAAAAGCAAGACCCGATTGGGGCGCCTGGGTGGCGCAGTCGTTGGGCGTCTGCCTTCGGCTCGGGGCGTGATCCTGGCGTTTCAGGATCGAGTCCCACATCGGGCTCCTCGGCTGGGAGCCTGCTTCTTCCTCTCCCTCTCCCCTGCTGTGTTCCCTCTCTCACTGGCTGTCTCTCTGTCACATAAATAAATGAAAAAATCTTAAAAAAAAAAACAAAAAAACCAAGACCCGGGACACCTGGGTGGCACAGCAGTTAAGCGTCTGCCTTTGGCTCAGGGCGTGATCCCGGCGTTATGGGATCGAGCCCCACATCAGGCTCCTCCGCTATGAGCCTGCTTCTTCCTCTCCCACTCCCCCTGCTTGTGTTCCCTCTCTCGCTGGCTGTCTCTATCTCTGTCAAATAAATCTATAAAAAAAAAAAAAGAAAAGAAAAGAAAAGCAAGACCCATTTATATGCTGCCTACAAAAGACTCATTTCAAATCTAAAGACACAAGCATACGGATAGTGAAGGGATAGAAAAGCATCTATTATGCAAATGGAAGTGAAGAGAAGGCCAGAACAGCAACACTTATAACAGACAAAATAGACTTTACACAATCTGGGGCACCTGGGTGGCTCAGTCAGTTAAGCATCTGATTCTTGGTTTCCAGCTCAGGTCATGACCTCAGGGTTGTGGGAGAGAGCCCCATGTCAGGCACTGTGCTGAGCATGGAGCCTGCTTGAGATTCTTTCTCCCTTTCTCTCTGTACTCCCCCTTCTCGCACTCTCTCTCTCTAAATAAAAAATCTTTCCACAAAAAAGAAAGCAGTATACAATCATATAGGGACCAATCCAGCAAGAAGATATAACAATTGTAAATGTTTATGCACCCAACATGGGAGTACCCCAATACAAAAAGCAGCTAATAAGAAACATAAAGGGAAGTAATCAATAGTAATACAATAATAAGGGATTTTAACAACCTATTTACATCAATGGCTAGATCATCCAAAGAGAAAACCAACAAGGAAACGGTGGCTTTTACTGACACATTGGACCAGATGGATCTAACAGATATATTCAGAACATTCCATCCTAAAACAGCAGAACACACATTCTTTTCAAGTGCACACTGAACATTCTCCAGAATAGATCACATATTAGGCCACGAAACAAGTCTCAATGAATTGAAAAAGATCAAACTCATACTTTGACTATGCATCTTTTCCTACCATAACAATTGTGAAACCAGAAATCAACCACAAATAAATGGAAGTTATATAACATACTCCTACACAATAAATGGGTCAACCACAAAATCAAAGAAGAAATCAAAAAATAGGGGCGCCTGGGTGGCTCAATCGTTAAGCGTCTGCCTTCGGCTCAGGGCGTGATCCCGGAGTTCTGGGATCGAGCCCCACGTCAGGCTCTTCCGCTGGGGGCCTGCTTCTTCCTCTCCCACTTCCCCCGCTTGTGTTCCCTCTCTCGCTAGCTCTCTCTCTCTCTCAAATTTTTTTTAAAAAATAAAAAGAAAGAAATCAAAAAATACACGGAGACAAATGAAAATGAAAACACAACAGTCCAGAATCTTTGGGATGCAGTAAAAGCTGTTCTAAGAGAGAAATTTGTAGAATACAGGTCTACCTCAAGAAGCAAGAAAAAACGAAAATAAACAACCTAACCTACACCTAAAGGAGCTAGAATAAGAAGAACAAAATCCAAAACTAGTTGTAGTTGAAGGAAGGAAATAATAAAGTTTAGAACAGAAATAAAATAGAAATGAAAAAAACAGATCAATGAAACTAGGAGTTAGTTCTTTGAAAAGATCAACAAAACTCATCAACATTTAGCTTGACTTATCAGAAGAAAACAAAAGAGGACTCAAACAAAATCAGAAACAAAAGAATAACAATCAACACCACAGAAATACAAAGGATTATGAGACTATTATGAAAAATTATATGCCAATAAACTGGACAATCTAGAAGAAACAGATAAATTCCTAGAAACCTGTAACTCCCTAAAACTGAAGCAGGAAGAAATAGAAAATCTGAACAGACTGATTACCAGCAATGAAACTGAATCGGTGATCCAAAAACTCCCAACAAACAAAAGTCCAGGGTCAGGTGGCTTCATGGGTGAATTCTCTTTTTCTTTTTTTAAGATTTTATTTATTCATTTGACAGAGAGAGACAGCGAGAGAGGGAACACAAGCAGGGGAGTGGGAGAGGGAGAAGCAAGCTTCCTGCTGAGTAGGGAGCCTGATGCAGGGCTCGATCCCAGGACTCTGGGATCATGACCCGAGCTGAAGGCAGCTGCTTAACAACTCAAGCTACCCAGGCGCCCCAATAGGCAAATTCTACTGACTCTTTAAAGAAGAGTTAACTATTTTTCTCAAACTATTCCAAAAAAAGAGGAGGAAAGAAAGCTTCCAAAACTCATTCTATGAGGCCAGCATTACCCCTATACCAAAATCAGATAAAGACTACAAAAAAAGAGGGGTGCCTGGGTGGTGCTGTCAGTTAAGCATCTGACTCTTGATTTCAGTTCAGGTCATGATCTCACGGAGCCCAGCATCCAGCTCCATGCTCAGCATGGAGTCAGCTTGAGATTCTCTCTCTCCCTCTGCTCCTCCCCCAGTTCACGCACTCTCTCTCTCTCTCTCAAAATAAATAAAATCTTTTTTTTTAAGACTACCACAAAAGAGAACTACAGGCCTACACTTTGATGACACATATGCAAAAATTCTCAACAAAATATTAGCAAACCAAATCAACAATACATTAAAAACATCATTCACCACCATCAAATAGGATTCCTAGGATGTAAGCGTGGTTCAATATTCACAAATCAATATGATACATCACATTAACAAGAGAAAGAATAAAAACCATACGGTCATTTCAATAGAGGCAGAAAAAAGGAGCTGACAAAGTACAATATCTAGTCATGATAAAAACCCTCAATAAGGGGTGCCTGGGTGGCGCAGTCGTCAAGTGTCTGCCTTCGGCTCAGGGCGTGATCCCAGCGTTCTGGGATCGAGCCCCACATCAGGCTCCTCTGCTAGGAGCCTGCTTCTTCCTCTCCCACTCCCCCTGCTTGTGTTCCATCTGTTGCTGGCTCTCTCTGTCAAATAAATAAATAAAATCTTTTAAAAAAAAACAACCTCAACAAGGTAGGTTTAGGGGGAACATACCTCAACATAATAAAGGCCTTATATATACATGAAAAATCCACAGCTAGCATCATCCTCAATGGTGAAAAACTGAGAGCTTTTCCCTAAGATCAGGAATAAGACAAAGATGCCTACTCTCACCACTTTTATGCAACACAGTACTGGAAGTCCTAGCCACAGCAATCAGACAAGAAAAAGGAACAGAAGGCATCCAAATGCGTAAGGAAGAAGTAAAACTTTCACTACTTCCAGATGACATGATACTAAATACAGAAAACCCTCTAAGACTCCACCAAAACCTACTAGAACTAATAAATGAATTCGGTAAGGTCGCAGGATATAAATTAATATATAGAAATCTATCACATTCCTACACACTAATAATGAAGCAGCAAGAAGAGAAATTAAGAAAATAATCCCATTTACAACTGCACCAAAAAGAATAAAATATTTAGGAATAAACTTAACTAAGGAAGTGAAAGAGACCTATACTCTGAAAACTATTAAACACTGATGAAAGAAACAGAAAATGACACAAACGAATGAAAAGGTATTCCATGGGGCGCCTGGGTGGCGCAGCGGTTAAGCGTCTGCCTTCGGCTCAGGGCGTGATCCCGGCGTTATGGGATCGAGCCCCACGTCAGGCTCCTCCACTATGAGCCTGCTTCTTCCTCTCCCACTCCCCCTGCTTGTGTTCCCTCTCTCTCTGGCTGTCTCTATCTCTGTCGAATAAATAAATTAAAAAAAAAAAAAAAGAAAAAGAAAAGGTATTCCATGCCCATGGATTGCAAGAACAAATATTGCAGTGTTTTGTTTTGTTTTTTTAAAGATTTTATTTATTTGAGAGAGAGAGAAAGAGAGCAAATGAGTGAGGTGAAGAGCAGAGGCAGAAGAAGAAACAGACTCCCCACTGAAGCAGGACCCAGGACCCTGAGATCACAACCTGAGCAAAAGACACTTAACTGACTGAGGCCCCAGGTGCCCCAAGAACAAATACTGCTAAAATGTCTATACTATCCAAAGCAATCTCCAGCTTTAATGCAATCCCTATCAAAATACCAACACAGCATTTTTCACAGAACTAGAACCACAAAAGTCCCCATATAGGCAAAGTAATCTTGAAAAAGAACAACAAAACTATAGAGGTATCACAGTTCCAGATTTCAAGATATACTATAAAGTTCTAATATTCAAAACGGTATGGTACTGGCACAAAAATAATCACACAGATCAATGGAACACAACAGAGAGCCCAGAAATAATTCCATGATCATATGGTCAATTAATCTTCAACAAAGGAGGCAAGAATATGCAAAGGAAAAAGACAGTCTCTTCAACAAATGGTGCTGGGAAAACTGGTCAGCTACATGCAAAAGAATGAAACTGGACCACTTCCTCACATCATACACAAAAATAAATTCAAAACAGATTAAGAACTGGAGCACCTGGGTGACTTAGTCAGTCAAGCACTCAACTCTTGATTTCAGCTCAGGTCATGATCTCAGGGTTGTGAGACAGAGTCCCACATCAGGCTTCGTGCAGGGCATAGAGCCTGCTTAAGATTCTCTCTCTCCCTCTCCCCCTCCTTCTCTCCTCTCTCTCTCTCTCTCCCTCTCTAAAAAAAGAGAAAAAAATGGATTAAAGACCTACATAGGAGACTTGAAACCATAAAAATTCTAGAAGAGAGCACAGGCAGTAACCACTCTGACATTGGCTGTAACAACACATTTCTAGATGTCTCTTGAGGCAAGGGAAACAAAAGCAAAATATCAACTATTGGGACTATATCAAAATAAAAAGCTTCTGCACACAAAGGAAACTGTCAACAAAACTAAAAGACAATCTACTAAATGGGAGATGATATTTGCAAATGACATATTCAATAAAAGCTTAGTATTCAAAGTATAAAGAACTGATACACCCACCAAAAAAAGAATAATCCAATTAAAAAATGGACAGAAGATGTGATCAGACATTTCTCCAACAAAGACATCCAGATGGCCAACAGACACATGAAAAGAAGCCCAACATCACTCATCAACAAGGAAATGAAAATCAAAACCACAATGAGATTCCACTTCACACCTGTCAGAATGGCTAAAATCAAAAACACAAGAAACAACAGGTGTTGGCGAGGATGTGGAGAAACAGGAACATTCACGCACTGTTGGTGGGAATGCAAACTGGTTCAGCCACCGTGGAAAACAGTATGAAGATTCCTCAAAAAGTTAAATACAGAAATACCATATGATCCAATAATTCCTACTGGGTATTTACCCAAAAGTTATTAAAACACTAATTCAAAAAGATATATGCACCCCCATATTTACTGCTGCATTATTTAGAACAGCCAAATTATGGAAGCAATTCAAGTGTCCAATGACAGATGAATGGATAAAGAAGATGTGGTGTATCTACACAATGGAATAATACTCAGCCATAGAAACACATGAAATCTTGCCATTTGCAACAACATGGATGGATCTAGAGAGTATAATGCTAAGTGAAATAAGTCAGTCAGAGAAAGATAAATACCATATGATTTCACTCGTATGTGGAATTTAAGACACAAAACAAGGCGGCAAACTAAAAAAACAGACTCTTAACTAGAGAGAACAAACTGATGGTTACTAGAGGGAAGGTGCGTGGGGGGATGGGTGAAATAGGTGATGGGATTAAGAATTCACTTATGATGAGCACTGACTAATGTAGAGAATTACTGGATCACTACGTTGTACACCTGAAACTAATATAACATGGTATGTTACCTATACTGGAATTAAAAAATAATTTAAAGAAAAGGTTAATCGTGGCTTTGCAGCTGGCATGGTGCACAATGTGTCCACATCTCTAGGCACACCAAAACTGCAGTCAGTGAAGTTCACTAAAAGTTTCTGCCAATATTATGAGCCTCACATCAGGAGAAATAACAGATAAAGTCGTGCAAACAAATGCTTAGAGATTCCTTTGATTCTTATAAAAAGCAGGTTGGATCACCTGTCGAGGCATTAAATCTCAAGGTTCAATTCAGAGGAAAAAAACCCTGCAAATCAAATGCTTACCGTTCCAGTGAATGTGTCTGCCACTCTTGTAAAAGTAAATCTAAAAATTCAAAACAGCGCCTAAAAATTGTAAAGAAAACATATGTAACTCAGTCATTTTTATGTTCGTGAAAATAAAAGCTTTTTTTTCTTCCCACACTACTTTTTAGAACCAGTGAATTTCTTCTAATTACTAGGATTCAAAAAGTGCAATATAAAGTTGGAATCAGCATTGACTGAAAACCCAAGCAAGTAAAAGTAATTAAGCATCTATGGTGATCAGAAGAAAAATCATACAGACATTTAACAGACAGGATACAAAAGCTCCCCTCAAATCAGAAACTGGAGCTTCATGGCAACATTACTGAAAGGGCCTATCGCTGTCATTTGTTTTTATGCTACTTCAAATAATACATTAATACAGGATGTACATTATTACAGAATCAGGAAATTGGTCTTCGCACTCATTTCACAGAATGCCTTGTGCAAAAAAAGTTAAAAAAAAATGTCCTGAAAAACAAAGTGCTTTCCAAATTTTCCTAAGAAGGTCCTAGGTAGTGCTTAAAATAGATGTTTCTCTGACTACGCCTCTATTTTCCTCTTTAATCTTTCAACATCCTTTCTTGTCTAGCCTTTTCACTTTTGTATATGTGATTTGTGCACAAAAACAATCCTGGTTTCATCTCCTTTGGATTACATCACCACTTTGGGTTCTACCTCTTTATAACTTTTCAGAAGTCCAGGGTGTTTATCTTTGGGGGAGTAAACCGTAATAGTCTTAGGAACTCATTCAAGGAAACAAATCGGAGGGTAATTTTTCTCTAATGACCAGACTTTCGCTCCCATGATCCTCCCAATTCACAATCTCATAATCCATATAATTACTCAATAAATCTTTAATAAACCCTAACCCTACCCTAGATGTTACAGATAACAATGGTAACCAAGACATAAACCAGCAAGCAAGACAGACAAGGAACAGTTCCCATGTGTCAGGCACACAGGGGGCTCTTCTCAGAAGCACACGGGAGAGCTATTCACCCCAGTCCCGGGGCTGGCAACAGCGTGTGTGTGTGCACGTGCATCGCGCGCTGGCTGTGAACAGACTTTCTTCAAGGAAGGACACCAACCCACACCCACACCGTCTCCTCTCTATCACTCTCCCGACCCCAGCCCCAACCAAGGTCATGTTTGTTCTACTTCTTCCCTGTTCCTCGTGTCATTTCCTGGGCTGATTTTTCTTGTCTCTTTTTCTTTTTAAAAAAATATGTGTGCATTTGTTTATATTTATCTATCTCTTAGTGAATAAAGCCATCTTTGGTGCTAATTCTGGTCTTAAATGTGTGTTAGAACAATCTTTAATCAAAAATATGACCTGTAAGTTAGGTTTTACCTTCCACTTTTCCGACTAAGGTACAAAGAACCGGTATCAATACTGGCATTGTTTAACACATCATTATTTAAACACATCAGGTTAGAACTTGTTTCTTTTCTTTACCTACTCCTACTCATCATTCAACTCAGTTTTCAACTTGTCTAGGAAGCACCGTAGGAATATATTAGCTGGTTTTAATCACTGCTCCCTGAATTTCTAAATCCCCAATACAGGTGTTATAACTCACTCTTACATTGCTTTGCATTATTGTTTTTAATCTCCCCATCTAAATGATAAGCTCCTCAAAGGCAGGGAGACTGTGCAGTTCATTTCTTACAAGTTCTACCAAGCAGAGCTAGGCACAGCCTGAGTACAGCAGAGAAAGCACACTGCCTGGGTTACACTGCCCCCTTTGGTTCTCTTTACCTTTCTGAAGGCAGAGGGACTGCACGTCCCTATTACTTCTTTCGGCATTAAGACACATGGTTTTGACTGATGCACACCCTGACTAATGTAAGAACGGCAACCCGAGCGTGTGACTCAGAAAGCAGTGAAGGGGGTGACATTTCTAGTGTCCCAGTGAATGCAGGTTACCAGTCGTTTAGCACCAGAAGCCAGAACTGTTAAATCCCGTGGACTGAACGGTCTTGCCCCAAAATCTGTATGCTGAAGCCTGACCGCCCAACAGGACAGTATTTGGAGATGGGGCCTTCAGGAGGTAATTAGGTTCACATGAGGTCATGAAAATGGGGCTCTAATGATGGGGCTGGTGCCCCTCTAAGAAGAAACCCCAGAGAGCATGCTCTCTCTGTCTCTCTCTGCCATGTGAAGACACAGTGAGAAGGCAGCCACCTGAAAGCGACCCTCATCAGAACCTCACCACATTGGCACCCTCATCTCAGACTTCCAGCCCCAGAACTGTGAGAAAACCAATTTTTGTTGTTTAAGCCACTCAGTGTATGGTATTTTGTTATGGCGGCCCAAGCTGACTAATACACTAAACATTCTGTAACAAAGATCTGTGTCACTTCATCAGAGGAACTCAGCCTAACACACTCTGAATTTCTCTTGGAAAATCTAAAACAAGAGTGACAATAACAGCAGCAGCAGCAACAAAATCTAATAACGGGTACCATTTACCCAATGACTGAGCCCACGGAACAGCTCTGCCCCAGGGTACTGTCGTTCCTGGCAGGTCGGACATTAGTCAGCGGGAAGAGGTAATGCTTCAGCTGCAGTCTGCCAGGTTCTGAAGTTTACCAACATCCCTCTCCCCTGCTGACCTCACACTCTCATCTCTAGAAGCAGCAGCTGAACTGGGGGTAAAGGGTAGACCGCACTCCTGAGCGACATACAAGGCAGCCACACCATTAGAGATTAAGCTTTTTCAGTGGAATGTGCCAATTCCTTCCTTCCTGGCTTTACATATAAAGGTGAATAATTCCCCTTTCATCCTTTATGACTTCCAAAGAGCTGTTAATAAGACAGATGGGGCCGCCTCATGCGTAGCAGGCATCCCCACCCATGGGAACGTGGCGGGACCTATGTGACATGCCAGGAAAGGAGAGAAATGGTGGGCAGCAAATGTAAGCTGGGCTCCAAGCTTAGAATGAAGGGCTCTTTCACTGGGCTAGGATCAGACAACGAACTCCAGGAGTGTGGTCAGGAGGCTGCTGTCCAAGCTAGCCATTAATTTACCCTATGAAGCTCCAGATACGGTCCACTGAGAGGCTTCAACAGTGTCCATAAATCCCCTTAAAATCTACACTAAACTACTCTGCGTATTTACATTTTTTTGGGAAGAGGAGACGCAGACGTTATTAGATTCTCAAGAGTCAAGAACCAGTTTCCAGCTAGAAGAGGCCTCACTCCTCGCCTGTGATCTAGGGCAGCTCACCCAGACACAAGATCAGGCAGGGACCTGGGAACGAAGACCAAGCTAGCTAACCAGGTGGTATGTCCTGGGATACATCTCCCACAACTAACTATGCAGCAGAAGCAGGTGTTGGTCAGCATTCAGAAGCCCAGAAATCACTGCTGGAAGATGGAAACAGCATAAGCCTCCTCCTACAGACGGTTGTATTAAATAGATGCCATTAATTTTTAGAATGTTATTTTTCTTGCATGCAGTTACTGCTTTCATTCAGAGAAGGGTACACTAATGATTTAGGTAGAGGGACTATCTGAGAAAAAACGTACACCCCCCCTTCCATTAACTCAATACATACAGACACACATTCTCCGTCTCCCCCCTTTTCTCTCTTGCGCACGCGCGCTCTCTCACACACATACAAATAAGAGAGGTTGTCCAAATTTATTTTTCAGACTATTTAGATCATGATCCTTCAATCCAAAGGCATTTATTGTAACGATCTTAAATAATTTTAACATTTCAAACGTGAATGTTTTCCATGGAAGCAAATTTGGAATTTATTTTCGTTTTTAAACAATTCAAAAAGAATGAAGAAGCTGTTTAAAAATTTACCTTCTAACTGCAACAGACTTAGAGGTACAGTTGCTTGTTATGACAGGTATTAGCCTAGGGATGTGTGTGTGCTGCAGAGAAGAACAAAAACAGAGGTAAACACTTGAAAATACAAAAATAAAATTAAACTAAGACAACCACACTTCCTTATTAAACTACCTAAAGCACATATAGATTTAGATTAGAATTTCACTAAGCTTTAAAAGGAAAAAGAATTTCAATGGATATTGCTGAAGACCATGACAAAATTTACAGAGCCTCAACAGACCACCCAATGATATATAAATAAATCTAATGGCAAAACAAACCATTGGCGGGAAGTCTAAATTATCTAGTAGTAGAGATCTGAGTGAGTTCAAAAGGAACCTGCAGACCAATGTGTTTTGATACAGTTTCAATGGGAATGTCCAACAATGGCTTTGGATTTAATATTTCAAGTAGGTAGTACAAATAGTAGGGACTAAAAATAATACAAGTAAGTGACCCACAACAGCCAGAAATATTCCGGGAAGATTTTAGCATCACCAAGTCCCAGTTTCAAGGGCTGCCTCTGGGCAAAAGGGACTTGAAGGTGGGGAGAAGGTGATGTGGAGAATATTCATTGTAAGCTTTTGTGAACTATTAAATTTTACTGAAAACTTGTATATAAATTACTTGGGTAATTATTTAAACTTACATAAATCAGTGTTTAGAACACTGAAAAGAATCCTTCGTTTGTCAGCTTAAACACAATTAATTAAATAAAAACTTTAGGTGAATAATGAAGTCACAAGCACAAAACCTAAAATGGAATGACTGGGAATTAGGGAGTAATATCTGGAGACATAAAGAACTGGGTATAAACCCAGAAGCAGATGTAGATGTTCAAATATTAAAAGCCAATGATGAGTAAATGATCAACATATCAGTAGGCAAACACCATATTCATAATTCACATTATGGAATGTAAAAGGCTCATACAGGATATAATTAAGGAGGGGAGAGTTTGTATCTACAACATGATTCCAACTATTTATGATCATGCTAATGAAAAATGCCTCTAATATTGCTTATCAACCACCAATGTTTACCACTTGCTTATTCTATGTACGGCCACAAAATATACTTACCCGAATGATTAACCTAACAGCTACAACACCGGAAGTGGCCATAATTTTGGCACTATTTGGAATTAAATTAAAGATAGTTGGCATAATGGCTTCAGCTCCATGGTCAAACTTATTTCCCAGAACTGATGACAGATGCCTACAGTAAGAAATAAAAATTGCACTGTAGTTGTATTTCTGGCAAACAGTGAAGCATATAAACCTCTTAACATTGCAGGGCTTTCATTTAAAGTTATCGAGAGATGAAAAGCAAGGGTCTAAGTAAGATACTTTCAAAATATTTCCAATGTGCACAGTGGACTTGGCAAACAGCCATTGGCCCATGAGTTTGTTCCTTTTATTTTTTAAATACATCATTTCCAACTAATTAGTCTTAAAATAGCAAAAGACAAATTGATCATATACTAATAAATATGAAAAAGCTCCCTCACCCTTTTTTCCTTTTGCCCCATTAAAAACCTTCAACACATAATAGACATGCTTCCATATCTGACACTTTCAACAGCTGCAGTGTCTCCTTCCTGTTGCTGCTTTGATTTTCAGACACACTTTCTAACACAGAAGTTCCAGCTTCAAACACTGATAACAGGTTTAGCTGGGGTAGAATTTTACGGTAGTACATGCCTTTGGCTTTAACTTTATAGCTACAGTGCTCTTCTGGAAACAAACAAAAATTCTGATAATCATGCTATATCCTGCCAGTAAAATCAATGAAACAGCTGAGAAACAGAAGTTTGTAAAATTTCTTTTTTCTGTGTTATTAACAATAACTGCCTCAAGTTTAAAAGAGAGGCTTCAGCGCTAAGTCACTGAATAAAACTGAAAATCTGTCACACTTTCCGTCACTGGGCAGGCAGCACTGTAATACTACCAAAGTACCAACAGAAGTATAAATAGAACAGGTCCTGGAGACTAGTCAGAAGGTACATTAAAGACACCCGCTGGGCATATTCAATGGACCATCTCAGAAGCCCTGCCACGAGGCTATTTTAGGATGTGTGAGAATCTGAAGCATGGGAGTCCTTACCCCAGTGTGATACAAGCCTCCCGCACTACCTGAGACCGCAGGTCCTTAGCAGATAGTTTAAAAGCTCCATCCAAAAGACGTAAATGTTGAAAGAAGTTATCATACTCAGCAGCACCAGCCAAAAGTAAAGATCTTATCTTTTTTAGCTGATGGGATAGAGAAAATTCAGATACACAAAATGATTCTTAAAACAGTATATACAAAACAATAAAAGCCATCAAATATGAGAGATCAACATCAAAATTAACTGGTATCAAAAGTTCTCCTGAAAGAATTCAGCCAATTCAGTATCAGCTACCATACTGCATAAATCTACATACCACAAATAAGAACATATTATTTTTATATACAGTATCTTACAATTCTACAAAATGTATTTTTTAATTGGAAACATTTTAGTGTATTTATAGATTCTGTGCTAACAATAAAACAACAAAAGCCTTCATTTTAACTCCTCCCCTAAAGTTTACCTTCCCCAACAACTGACTCCAACCGCCATTCGTTTAATGAATCGAAAGAAGCAATCCTACAGTCTTTCATTTACTATCCTCCACTGTATCATTACTAAAAGGCTAGTCTGAGTTTGAAAGGAATACAGCAGTAATTTTATCGCCTCACTTCCTGCCAGCCAACCACTGGAAAACAGTTTTCCTCCGATGAGGCACACCCTCATTTTAATGTTCACCCCACTTTTCATTCATCTACTTTTTTAAATAGAAGGGACACAACTTTCCAGCAAGTGATATGAAGAAAGGAAGAGAGCAAAACACACTGAAAATGCCACTAAGAAAAGTCGATTTACTGGCCAACAATCACAATTAAATGTTGACCTAAGGCAAGAGTGGAGGCTGTCTTCAGATGTTCCACGTCAGGTCTTTGTTAAAAGTACAGGACACACATAAAGGCATAGGTTGGCATGTTTTAGAAACAGAAGTGAGGTATTCTACTAACAGGGTTAAGTGTAAATACGGTAATTTAGATTCAAAATACTTAGTACTTGAAATTCATTAGAGCTATACCCCAATTGCATAATTAAGTGTTTAAAACATTTAAATAAATCCAATGAAAATGTAATCACATGAAGTAAACGGCTTACAGCATTTACTCTTTGCTCCCAATCATGCTTGTCGTCAGATAGTATTTCCCTAATCTTGTTTATGGATTCCTCAAGGTCTCGGCTGGAATAAATCTGTAAGCAAAATTAATTTACAACCAATGTAAGAAAATCTACAGAATAAACAAAGATTAGTTTTTAATTATGCAAAGTCAAGAGCATTTAGTAAGTATAGTTTAAAAAAATTTCACTTTTCAGAAGGACCTATGAGATAACATCTAACCAGATTTGTCTTAGAATGAGCTGCTTTCCCATTGTGAATATATACCCACTAGATTCGATGCCAAGTATGGATAACCGTGCTTCAAACACAGCTTTACTATAAACTTAACGATGATTTCACATACAGAAGAGAAAGAAGCCAGCTGGGGAATGATTGGTGATACTCAGGTCATTTATTACTCTTAGTATTATTTATAACACCATGTTGTATGTGTAACTTTAACACTCTCTTCAAATTTACTTTCTCATTTATGCTAACATCTTACTAATAAGACAGGTAGGGGAATAATCAGCCAAAAATGATGCAAGCTGGGAAGGTCAAGGACTTAAGGATGTACGTGAGCCTACGATGTCGGTTACCTGTGTAACCGGCATGACATTCAATGCAGGCTGAGGAAAAGTGTTATTAGCCCCCAGTCAACAACGGACGACACTGCGGCGCAAAGCAGTTAAAATGCGAGTACGCCAAACTTACAAGCAACCTCTGCTTTGTCTGTTAGGTACTTAAGTGAAGCATCAAGACAGCATAAACTTGAGATTTTATTAATCCATTCTTTATAGCTTTCCAGACACCCAGTTCCTTGAAATTTACAACCTGCCCTAAAAAAAGAAAGTCCCTAAATAAACATGCTTTTTTGTTCTCACACCTAATCTGATCATTGTTTTTTCTCATTTAGGTGACCTAACCCACAAAATTATTATTAGAGCCAGCAAGCAACTTCTCTCCAGTTCTTACTGAAAGATCACTTTGGGTCCTGACTTTTGTTCTTCATTTCAGCTATAAATGCACCAATGTTTTCTACTCTGCAACCACAGATCTCCTGTAGCCCTGAGAGTTAAAATTACCTCTCCTAGGAAGGGACTTCACATATCGCCTATTTGAATACTGAGATTTGAAGAGTCAGTCTTACCTGTTGTTAATCAAACGCAAATATCCTCACTCACCTGCACTACGGGTACATCATCAAATGCTTTAATAAAGTCCTCTTCATCAACAGCACCAGCTCCTTCTTTTGCAGCTATAAAAAAGATGAATTTTTAAAATGTGAACAATGTGCAGAGGGGTAGTCTGAAAATACACAAGCACCATTACATTTTGGAAGATTTGTAACTATTTTTCTAAAGGCTTAATAAAAATTTAGAGTGTTGTGGAACTAACAAACATTACTAACTTTGAATATCAAGATGAAATATAGTAATTCCACAATACTATATACATTAGTATAAAGTCACATTCCGAGACTACTTGTTAAGGAGGACATTGAGCCTTTAAAGGATATAGAGGGTTTATACTGTAGTCATATCTGAATCTTTTGAAAGGTTCCTAATAAACAGATATATAACAAAATATTTAATCTTTGAGGCAATAAATCAGGTTATATTATTGTTAGGCATCTAGCATAAAAAATTTGTGAAATATTCAAGTAAGTTCTAAAGAATTTAACAGTTTCATTTCAACTTTGTATTAGTCTCAAAACATTTCCATTCCCTTGAATGCACGATAACGGTGTCAGTTTTTCACTTACACATCAGTAGCAACTTTCCCTCATAAAGGTGTTATAAGACGGCTTTGTATACTTGAAAGTTGATTGCTATCATTTGGAGAGAGTTTTTTCTTTCGCTAATATGAACTCTACTTCACATAAGAAAATCGTGTGACATTTTATCAGACTTTCCCCCCACCCAGAATAAAGGTTTCAAAATTGGAGTCTATGGTCATCTTGTAACCCTCATTAATGATTTACACTGATTAGGTTTGAGTGCTTTTCCAGAGTTTCCTCACAAATAAGTTATCTGGTGTTTGGGGTCCTCATGGACGATGTAGGCAGGGCTTTAAAGGAGATTCTGAGAGCAATAAATATGTGTCCTCACTTTTGATGAAGATTCCTCACACTGAGTTCACAAGCCAACTGTGGACAGATGACAGTAAAGTCACACTATGATGTGGTGCTCAGTGCCTATTTTGGTGAAAAGAATGGATCCCCCCGAGCAGACAGGTCCTGAGCGCCACCCTGGGTAAGTGCCACACCACGTACCCGTGTACTGAAGGGGACTGAGATCAACCATGGTCTGTGAGCCCCAGAAATCAGACAAGGAGGAGTCAATAAGCAAATTCATGACTATGTTGTTAAACAAAATGGAAAAAAGGATGAGAACAGGGCTGAGCTCTCTACATAATCTAAAGCTGGAACTTCTGTAAGGGGTATGGGGTGAGGGGCAGGAAGGGGGAAAAAAAGTGGTCTGATGATACAGAAATTTTCTGAGCCTTTTTTGTGGAACTGATGCCTCCCAAGAATAGATTTTTTTAAATAAAAGATTTGAAATGTTTTTCAGTCATAATAAAGAGGAATGAAGTGCTGATACACTCTACAACACAGAAGAACCACAAAAACATTACTCTAAGTGAAAGAAGCCAGACACAAAAGATCACATATTACATGACTCCTTTTTTTTTTTTTTTTAAGATTTTATTTATTTGAGAGAGAGAGTGAGAGAGCACGAGCGGGGTGAGGGGCAGAGGGAGAAGCAGACTCCCTGCTGAGCAGGGAGCCTGATGTGGGACTGATCCCAGGATACTGGGATCACGACCTGAGCTGAAGGCAGACGCTTCACCAACTGAGCCACCCAGGGACCCCACATGACTCCATTTCTATGAAATATCTAGAATGGGCAAATGAATAGAGGCAAAATGCAGAATGCTGATTGCCAGGGGCTGCAGGAAGGAAGAGATGGGGAGCAACTGTTTAAAGGGTCTGGGGCTTCCTTCTGGGAGTGGGGAAGCTCTTCTGGAACTAGACAGAGGTGGGGGTTGCACAACACTGTGAATATACTAAATGCAACTGGATTGTTACCTTAAAATGGTTAACTTGATGTTTTGTGGCTTTAGACTCAAAAAAATATTTTTTTAATGCATCAAAAAAATAAAAAAGATAGCGAGGACTAAGAATACCAATAAACGCACAGCTTTTCCTTCTGCCATCCGTGGTGTGAACGTCCCTGTCAACCATCAGCACAGCTCTTCCAACACGGACAGAGAAGCTGGTGGCAGAGGCACTGCAGGGACACCGAGCTGACCGAGGAAGACCCCAACAGTCTAGGGCCAGTGCAGAAGGCCAGAAAGACCACCAGGAGACAGCATTCTAATGTTAATCCTTACCCCAGTTTTAACTTAGCTCATCCAGCCAAGTTCAAAAACCCAATGCTAACAATCAGAACAGTTCTAAGAACAGTGGTTACACATTTGAAGTAAAAAGAAATGTGCATGTCAACTTAAAATGTGACAGCAAAATGCAAGTTGTATATAACAAGGATTCAAGCTGTCTAAATTGCGGGGTGGGATTTAGAGGAAGATATCTTTGTAAATCAGTGTTCAAAGTTTGGGGAGCTCATCTCTACCATTTAGTTAGGTCAACATCCATACTGGTCTCACAAGGAATAACACTATAGGAACAAAACACATTTTAAGCACAGAAGGCACGCCATCTGACTTCTGGGTAGTCTCAGTGTTGGGTAAAAGTTGGCAAAAAAAGGCCCCGTGGTAATTTCAGGCATAGCTGGAGCCCCATAACTGAACAAAGCCATAAGGGCACACTCCTGCTCTGTCTCCGAGCTCTAGCTCGTCTCTGCGCTGGCCGTGTTCTCCCATGGGCTCCCCCATACCAAAACACTGCAACACAGCAGCTCTAACTTCTACCCTAACAGCTATCAGCATGGACAGCACAGTACTAACTTAAAGAAGAGCGAACAGAAATTTACTGCCAACAGAATTACTTCACTCCTGAAGGACACAGAAGGCAAGCACCACGCACGTCTGGTTTTAAACGCCGGCAGGGCCAACCCCACAGCACCCCATGGGGGTTGGTCTTACCTGAAGACTTGGATCCAAGAGTGGATGATCCAAGCCGGCGGGTGGTCCCCATTCCAACGTTTCTCCGGGAGCTGGGTGGAGCTTTGGATGATGTAGAACTAGCAGAGGAAGGTCTATTACCATCCACAGAATCTTCATCATCAAAATTTTTATCTGAAGAATAAGCAGAGAAATCACTGTTTAAAAAAAAAAAGGTAGTTTTCCACCCAAACGTAAAAGAATAAACTAGCTTTAGAGAGATGAATGGTGTGCCTACTCTTGGGATTTGAGATGCCAGTCCAGGCTCTAGAAAGGCCTTAGGTAAGTCCAGAATGCAGATACAAAATCATATTTACTTTCGCATACCTAGAATGCTCCCCTGCTCCAATTTTGGAAAACAGAGGAAAACATAAAGAAGAAAACAATCTCTTATAAAACCACCACCTAAAAACAGTCACTTTAACATTTTGGCATATTTCTGACCATTCTTGCATGCATTTTTTAATAATAGCAGACGCGAGGCTACCTATCATTTGGTGTTTTGCTTATTTCAAATATGTGCATTTTTCCATGTGATGAAATAGGTTTTTCATAAACACCATTTTAATGGTTACGTGGTACTCTGTAATGAGAAAATGCCACAGCTGAAACACTCTTGTTGTTAGGTATTCGGGGTCATTCTAATATGTCACCATTAGAAATAACACTGCAACAAACACCTTCCTACTTGCGTTTTTGTTTAGATTTCTAACAATTTTAAGAAAGAAAGAAAAAAAAAAAAAAGAAACCAACCCTAGAACCAATACCTGCTGGGTCCAAGAGTATAAAAGTTTTTAGTATACACTACCTAACTTATTTTCAGAAAGGTGATATATTTTTTTTTCCTGGAAGTTCAAAGAAGTGCCTGTGTTGTCACACCCTTGCCAACACTAAATGCTACCATTTTTACTTCCATTTAGTTTTTAATTTAAATTCAATTAGCCAACTTATAGTACTATCATTTTAAAACGTCAATCAATTTGACAGGTGAAAAAAAACTGATTCCTCCTCAATGTTTTGTTTCTCTTTTAGCGGGGTTGAGCATTGTTTCTTCAGCTCATTAACTTCTAAATTTTCTAAGCATCAGTGGATCCAAGGAATATTTCTCAGGTTGCATCTAAAATTAAAAAGAAAAACATCTTCGGGCTTTTAAAAATCAACACATTTCAGAAACAACATTTGGATGACACAAAATTAAAGCTATCATGGTGCACTATACAGAGTACCATGGGCTTACTCAGCAGCTGAGGGTCATTCAGGAGGCTACACAAAGAACCCAACAGTAATTAAAAGAAAAAAAGAAAGAAAAAGAAAAGAAGAAAGAAAAAGAAAAGAAAAGAAACATCTGTAGCTGGCAATAGTCATGATTTCTGAATAAGGGCGCTAGATCTTTACCGATACATCTGAAGTAAATTAATTGTTGACCAGAAAATACAAACAGCAGCCTGTTTCCTTGATCTGGTCGCTTCTTGGCGCAGCTAACAGCCAAGTCTCGTGTCTACTCAGAAGCCTATTGTTCCTCACAACTATCAACAACCCACATCAGAACACATGGCTTCTTTTATTCAACACTGGTGGGAGTATGGCCCATCCTTCTACATGCGTATCCCTGTGCAAATTAGCTTCCTTCATAAACTTTTTTTTTTTTAAGATTTTATTTATTTATTTGACAGAGAGGGAGCACACACAGGGGGAGCGGCAGGCAGAGGGAGGAGCAGGTTCCTATTAGCAGGGGGCCCGATGTGGGGCTTGATCCCAGGACCCCAGGATCATGCCCTGGGCGGAAGGCAGACACTTAACCGACTG
Organism: Ursus arctos; assembly: GCF_023065955.2. Taxonomy (NCBI): domain Eukaryota; kingdom Metazoa; phylum Chordata; class Mammalia; order Carnivora; family Ursidae; genus Ursus; species Ursus arctos. Next base: position 10,247,123 of record NW_026622763.1, on the reverse strand, counting down.
AGCCACCCAGGCGCCCCTCAAATTAGCTTCCTTCAAACATGCCTTTAAATTTCCGAGATTTCCCAGATCAAGCAATCCTCTTTCACACATGAGTCTTTCAATCCACACATCAACTTCCCACTGATTCAGAAGTTCGGTGGTCTCTTAGCATAGACTTCCCATGTGGATTCAAAAGGTGGTTCCTGAACTGCCAGCACATTAACAAGGCCCTTCCCAAGAGTAAAACTGCATCTGATGTGAAGAACAAGAACAAACCAAAGGAAAGGTCACCCACTGAGCACTGCCAGTGTTAGCAGTGACAAGGACTGCTCTCAGCCCATCTGCCCTCAGGGGAGCTCTAATCATTATTCTTGTCAGGACAGTAACAGTAACAGTTCCAGTCTGTGGGAAAGGGGTATAATGAACAGGCAAAGTAAGAACACTATTATGCTTCACTCAGAAATTCATGTTAAGTCTGTTTAGTTTTTCTAACACGGGCAGGCACATCATGGAGAACTGCACTCACTTACTGAGAATTATTTTCAATGGGCAATGTCACCGGATTTCCTGGGGTTTCTACCCCAGCAATGATGGACTATCAAGGACCAGCCAGACGCAACCACTTCCAGCAAACAGCTAGAAACCAGAGTCTGTAAAACAACTATTTCAGATGGGACAACAGACAGTGCATAACTGTGAGGCCCAAGAGAGAGAGAAACAAAGTGAGCTATACAGTCACCCAACTTCCTGCCTGGACACAATTTCCAGGCCACCAAGTACTGGGAAAGGGACCCCAAACTGAACCTGGAACCCTTGCTAAGTTGAGAAAATGAAGATCATCAGACTTCAAGTAAGTGGAAGGGGGCTAGAAGGTATAGGCAGAGTGCTGGGAAAGAGGAAGCTACACAGAAAGAGAGCTCTAGAAATGCACTGAGTTCTACATCATACATGCAGAAGGGAAATTCCACACACAAGGCAGGGTGAAAAATGACCAGAAAGCTACAAACTGAGTAATTCCCAATGTTTGCACGAAATAGGAAGGTGTTCGAGCACCAGAGCAGAATGTTCTTGGAGACTCACCCATGGCATTCACTGAGACCTTGAGAGGACAGGCCTTAGTAGAAGGGCTGAACTATTTTCTGGAGGGAAGACTACACTAAGCCTGCCCTATCAGAGGTTCAAAACAGGCCTCCAGGGGTTAGACAGACCTGCAAGTAACTTAAGGCTCTGCCAAAGCAAAGCATAACATTCTTTAAGGAACATTGGGCTCCCTGCCCAGTGGGGAGCCTGCTTCTCCCTCTCCCCATCTCACCCCCCCCACTCATGCTTTCTCTCGCTTTCTCTCTCAAATAAATAAAATCTTTTTAACAAAAAGATTCAATTATTTTCATGTGACCTCTGTACTAATAAAGAAAGTAATTTGGGGCACCTGGGTGCCTCAGTCGATTGAGCAACAGACTCTTGGTTGGTGCTCAGGTCATGATCTCAGGGTCGTGGGATTGAGCCCTGCATCAGGCTCTGCACTCAATGCAGTCTGCTTGGGATTCTTCCTCCCCCTCTCCTTCAGCCCTCCCCCTGCTCATATGCATGCTTACACGTGCGCTCTAAAATAAATAAATAATTAAATCTTTGAGAAAAAGAGCAAGAAAGTAATTCATATATCTTACCAGAATTAGAAATCCAAGGGAAAAGAATGTTATTTGTTTTCCAGATTAGCAGTTGGACACACTGCTTTTATTTTTTGTCCCACACTGCTTTACATTTAAAGACACGTTTCACCTGAAAAGGTGTTTGGAGGGATAAAAGCTAACTGAGCCTTGAAAACTAACACAAAGTAAGTTTGTTCTATGCTTACCAGCTTTCTGAACACCCAGAAAATAAAATCAAATTAAAAAGGAGGTTAGGCCCTCTGGAAAGTACCCAATTTCAATCAACTAGGAAATTCAGAGCGTGTTATTCCTTCACTGGACAGAGCTGTATTTGCACCTGGCTGTGGTTAGAGTGGATCCATTCTAGATGCAGCCCGAAGGAGGAGCCTCCAAGTCCCAAGTTCCAACAGATTTCTGTGTTTCTCAACTAAGCAATCCATACTGAACTCTACTCGTCATCGGAATCCTATTTCCTTTAGGGTTTTCAGCTAAGCAGACAAATGTTAGGATATAGCCTCTTTTTCTAGACCTTTAAGACAAAAATGTGTGAAAATGAGTATTTTTAGCTATGCTTGCTTGTGCCATTAACATCAGTTTAAAATTTTTCACACTGTAGGACAACACCTGTTACACAGAAAATGGTCGTACGGAAGGGTAAGTTTTCCCTGAGCCCAAAGGAACGATTCTATCTCCAGCCACCACTGCAAAGACCATCATCCAAGAGTCACTACTCCCATGTGAGTCTTGGATAGAAACCTGGGCCTTCAGGTCCCAGTCTTTCAATCCTTTAAAACACCTGGGCTCCCTCCCCCCTTTTACAGCCCAGGGACAAGACATTTTTAAATGACTCATGAGGCTTCTACAGAGTGACACTGTGATCTTCACCCAACTCCTCATCACCTCATTCCTGGCGCCCAGTTAGTAGGCACAGTGGAGTGAAAGCAGCAAACAGCATGCTGAAAAGGGCTACGGGTACAAAAGAGGTTTAAAACACAGAACAGGGGCGCCTGGGTGGCACAGTCGTTAAGCGTCTGCCTTCGGCTCAGGGCGTGATCCTGGCGTTCTGGGATCGAGCCCCACATCGGGCTCCTCTGCTAGGAGCCTGCTTCTTCCTCTCCCACTCCCCCTGCTTGTGTTCCCTCTCTCGCTGGCTATCTCTCTCTGTCAAATAAATAAATAAATAAAATAAAAAGTAAAAAAAAAAATAAATCACAGAACAGACAGAACAAAAGGCCTTTGAAGAAACAAAAGGCCAGAGAACAAACATAGTCATCCATGGACCCAAAAGCAAACCAGGAGAATTCTAAGCAAGTCTGTGAACATGTCTTGCACAAGTCTTGAACTGTGGACAAGGTGCTGCGTGGAGGCTAGAGAGTGACCATGGCCAGCCCGGAGGGCAGAAGCAGTCAGCCTCACCTGACTCAGGCCCTGAAATCCCTAAGCAAGCCCTCACAGGGCCCCAGCTGCCTCAGAACTAAACTTTCACCAAGCCAAATAGGGAAAGATATAAAGCGACAAGCCACAGACACATTCATTCTATGGGTCAAAAATGATCAGAGGGGTACCTGGGTGACTTAGTCAGTTACATGCCTGACTCTTGGATTTGGCTCAGGCAGTGATCTCATGGGGTGTGAGATCGAGCCCCACGGCGGACTTGGTGCTCAGTGGGAGGTCTGCTTGACTATAGGTTTGGGTCCAGGGGTGGTGGAGAAACAGATCAGTCTAAAGACAAGCCTTCAAGTTCAATGTCTAGAACCTGGAATTACAAGACTTGGATTACATGTCCATTTAGAAAATGTATACACTGATCCACAAGAACAAACAAAATGTCACAGGAACTAAGAAATGTCTGTTCCATTGTCCATCTGCCAGGAAGGCGAGAACCTAAACCACAAAGCTTTCCTATCTTTTCTCCTAAGGCAGGCTTTGACTAGTGAAGTCCAATGGGGAGCAAATGCCTCATTTTCTAAAGCAAAGACAACTAACTCTCTGTTTCACTGCATTAGGGTCACTTTGTGGAAGCTGATATTCCTGACAGGCTTGTAGATTCACCCACTCCCCTGTTACGGAAATTCTCCTCCAAGGGAGTAAGGAATGTGGCAGCTTAGTAACTAGAATATAATTAGCATTCCCCAAAGAGGCTGCACAGAGACATGATAATAAGCCCAAAGGCTGGCTGCTTTTGTAAATATCCCCAAATTTCTTCTTTCTTGATTGTTCACAGATCCAAGGCTTTGCTTTCTGCAGTCTTGCCTGATGTGCCCAATATATTCCTATGTTACTCTTAAAAATACCAGTCTACTGCTGGCTGCCCGAGTTCATGCCCAGCTCCATCCAGAAAGAGCCAACCGTGCCCTTCTCCATGGTACATGGTCATAAGTGTGTCTTTTACCCCATTCTCAACCTGCAACTGCGTGCCAGACCCTGTGTTTGGTTCTCTGCATATTCTCATCAAATCTCCTGACAACTACACTCATAAAGGTGAAAAAAATTAACATATTCAGGTATAATATCCAGGGCCCAAAGTCATGAAGCTAACTAGAAGGTGGAAGAAGCCAAGATTCAAGTCCATGTCTATCCGACTCAAGATCCTCTGATCTGAGTCATGAAAATAAAAAAAAAAAAAAAGGCGATCTGCATAAACTGACCACTTACTATGTGCTGAGCACTGTGCTGTTTTCTGTGCATTATTTTATTTCTTATAACAGATGTATGCTTACTTAAGAAAACTATTTACGTAAGATAATTTCTTAAACACAGAATCATTAATACCTCTTACAAACATACACATAAAAATCCTTAACAAAATATGAGGCAAACCAAATCCAGCAACACATACAAAGAATTATCATCATGGCCAAGTGGGACTTATCCCAGGAATGTAATCTTGGTTTAATTACAAAAAATCAATTAATTTACTACACTGTATCAATGGAATAAAAGACAAAACAAATGCTCAACAGATGCAGCAAAGTATTTGACAATAACCAGAACAAAATCATGCTAAAAACACAGCAGAGATGAGACGGGAACTCACAAAAACACACTACTAATGTCGCATTTAACGGTGACAAAATGTGACAGATGCTTTACCCCTAAGATCAGGAACAAAACAAGATGCCTGTTCTTGCCACTTTTATTCAACACTATACTAGAGGTTCTAGCCAAGGCAATCAGTAAAGAAAGAAAAATAACATCAAGATTAGATAGGAAGAACTGAAAGTGTCTCTATTCATAGATGGCATAATCTTATATGTAGAAAGTTCTAAAGAATTCATTAAAAAATTATTAGAACTAATAAATAAACTCAGCAAGGTAACAAGATATAAGACCAATACAGAAAAATCACTTGTATTTCCATACATCACAAATGTATGATCCAAAAAGAAAACAATTCAATTGACAACAGCATTAAGAAGACAGGTATGCTGAAAACTATGTAACGTTGGTAAGAGAAACTAAAGACCCAATAAATGAAAAGACATCCCATGTTCATGGATCCGAAGATTTATAAAAAGTTACTCTGCTCATTATCCAAACTACAGTTCTTGCCCATTTGTCCTCACTAGCTTTTAATTTTAAGCAAAGTTGGATGGTGCCTAGAGAGGCACAGAAGTGCAAGCCACAGTGTCTGAACTGGGTAGCAGGGCAAAAGATTGCTTTCCTTCTAAGTTTCTACATTACTCCCCCTTCAAAATATGATGAGGGGCATAGGTGTATCTCCCCACCAAGTCCAGTTGATATGAATCAGCATCAACTAGGATCAGTCCTTTAATAATGCTCTGTGAAAAACACCCTTCAATATCCACATCCTGAACCAAGAGTTCCACTCCTCTACACTATTAATAAAATTAAGATATGCTTTCGTCAGAGCACGGGAATACAGTAAGCTTTAGCCTGGCTGGCAACTTTGACATATTTCACAGTATAAAATGGAAATGGCATAATGGAAGCCACAGAGATGCTAGCGAGTGCTACTCCTGCCCGTTTGGCGCTGGTAATCCACTCCTGACCACAGAAAAGGCGAACCTGAAACATCATCAGGCATTACAGAGAGCGATCACTTTCCACTCCTTCAGCCAAGAACTCATTGCCAGAAAGCTCAGCTGGCATTTAAGACCACCTCAGCCATACACCCTCAGTGCAGATAAAGCAAGAAGAGACAGGATAAAGAGGCAGAAATTCGTTTAGTTTTACTCATCCTTTACAAAAGGGAGCTAAAAGGGGAAAAACTGGGGAGAAGACAGGTAAAGACCACACTATCGGAAACTGGAGAGGGAAACAGAATGTAAGGAGGTTGTGAAGCAAACCTCCACCCATACCTGTTTCTTAGAGGCCCTGGTGGGAGCAAAACATTCATATCGGGTAAGAAGTGACAAGTGCCTTCTGCGGGTGCAGATCAAGGCTCATTCCTTCTTTCATACAGAAAGGGTTCCGGCCACTGCTCTCTGGTTTACGAGAAGGTAACAATGGGCAGGCTCAGGAGAGATGTAGGTATATAGACAACAGAGGCGCCCAAGGATGATTTTGTGGGAGAGGAAAGGCAGAGCTGGCAGGGAGCCTGCCCAAAGGCGGGGCCATCAGTCACAGGCCCACACTTTCATCAAGACTAACCTCAAGGTTTAAAAAGAAAATGGAAATACACTTCTGTTTTCCTATCTGTGGAAAAAAAGCGGTAATAGTGCCTACCTGTAGCAAGCATCCAAAGTGTTGCCTGCCCAACCTCAACCTCCCCCCCCCCCCCCCGCCCGTCTTGCACTGACAGCAAAAAGCAAGTCTTGGGTGACCACCCTTCTCCCACTCCCCCTCAGAGTGACCTCACCCCTGCCTCAGGGAATGGGCAGAACCCAGGCCTGGCCAAAGCTTCAGGACTCCGCCTGGGCCACAGCAGTAATTAATTCTGGAGCCTCTCTCTTCTCAACTTAGGGCTGTGTAGATGCAAGCCCAGAAGTGCTGGAGCCAACAAAATGGAGGCACCTGTCTGAGCATGAAGCAAACCAGAAGGAAGCAGAGCAAGAGGTGGAGAGAGCAGGGAGGGCATCACCAAGCTGCGCCCCAGAGACCAAGCCTCCCCAACACCCCATCACAGGAGCCGGTTGATTTCCCTTTTCACTTACACACTCGTAGTGGGGTTTGTTTCACTTCTGCTTGCAACCCAGAGAGTCTCTGTGCTAGAGTAAAGGATCTCCCGCAGATTACACGATATATGTAAGGACAGAAAAACCACAGGCCCGCGACAAATGGCAACCATCTACGCCGTCACTGTGTTATGCTGTGAGTACAAAAAGCCAGCCCTTCAAAAATATGTGGATGGAGTTGAAGAATTAGGGTTTTTTTATTTACATATTTATTTAAGTAATCTCTACACCCAAGGTGGGGCTCGAACTCACAACCCCCGAGATCAAGAGTTGCATGTCCTTCCAACTAAGCCAGCCAGGCACCCCAGGAGTAGATTTTTTAAAAGATTTATTTATTTATTTATTTGAGAGAGAGAGAGAGAGAGAGAGTGAGAGGGAGAAAGGGCAGAAGCAGACAGAGACAGATCTCAAGCAGACTCCCTACTGAGTGTGGAGCTTGACATAGGCTCGACCTCACAACCCATGAGATCACGACCCAAGCCGAAACCAAGAGTCAGACGTCTAACCAACTGAGCCACCCAGGCTCCCACAGGAGTAGATTTTTTTTTTAAATGCTCTTAAGAGGCATACAACAATTCAGGTTATACAGCAGAAAATAACTGTATGGGCATTTGTGAGAAAGGGAAGGCCCAGTCAAACCACCTTCCCTAGAGCTGGCTGCCTACTTGTCAAGATGCCTTGGGAATGGTCTCAACAACAGTTTTCTCAGGGTCACAGAAAAGAAATTAGGCATTTATAAGGAAGAGAAAAGAAAGGTAAATTAGGGATATGCCTCTGCTAAGTGGTATCAATTTTTAAAAACTGCCTCTCTGTAACTTAGAAGTTCAAGTCCAGGGCACAGGGTCAGCTGAGAGGTGGTTTGGTCTCAAGTAATCCCTTTGTCATCTTCTAGAAGTAACCTGGATGGATGCCCAGAAGCACCAGCCTCCTCACACTGGAGGCCCCTGGAGAGGACGCCTCTTCTGAATACAGAGAACACGGCATGTGTGTTCTCCTTCCCTCACCTCTTCAGCGTTACCAAACACGCCTGTGTGCCAGGTACTCTGCTGCGAGCTGAAGTGCAGACAGAAGAGTCAGGGTTCTTACTCGAGAGCTCAAAGCCCAGCATAGGGAACAGACAAATACAACCAGTAGCTGTTATGATTCAGTGTGATGTTTTGCTGAAGGAACACACAGGATATTCAAATGAATACAGAACAGGAGTAAAGGGAACAGGGCCAAATAAACTCAGCAAGGATCCACTGTGCCCGCCTACGAACCCTCCGACATGACTCACTCTATTACTTGTGTCCAGTATCGAGGGACTTAACAATGACTGGGGATGGGAGATGTTTTCAATGTGCACACATCTGACTTAATTCAGGAACACCTTGGACTACCGTGCTGAGTGAATACACAGTGGGAACAAATTCCAAAGACGACTCCTAGGCAGATGTCGGACAGGCAAGGGATTTCTGCCAGTTGCCTTCTGCACACACAGGGGTTCAGAAGCCCTACTACTCTGGGACTGCCCCCATCTTGGGCACCAAGGAGGAGAGGATTGAAGGCAAAGTCCCCAAGTCATGCCTAGCAGTTAGGGTTAGTGAAGTTAGTATCTCTTGACCAATCTGAAAGCCCAATTTAAATGGAAACCCTGTTAATACTATACCTTCCCCAGAGAAAAGAACCTAAAGCAACAGAGCAATACTCAGGTACAGATCACTCTTGAGGAAGAGTATCTCCCAGAGCACCTCAGAAAGACTATAAACTGGCCCCGGGAACCAAACCAAAAGGAAGGGAACACAAAGAGACTGCTAATATCCTGAGCATCAAAGCCATCCCCAGAGGGGGAATTAGGGAAGAGGGAATAAACTATCCTTACTGCTAGAACAGTGAGCCCCTGAGCTCTGTGAACACTTGACCTGACTTCGCATTAACATCTCCGGATGAGCCACAGGAACTCTTCGGCAGACCGAAAACCTCGTTTTACACGCTGTTAAGGACCATCATTCCCAGACTTCTGCGCGCTAGTGCTTAATCTCTGGAAAGATCCAGGGTAAAACAGAAAGAGCCTTCCCCAAAAGAGCTGTTCCTGCTTCCTCTGCCTGTCAGGTTCACAGAGCTGGGACTATCCTCTCGCCCCCTCTATTAGTCACCTAAGCCAAACTTCAATAGCTGGAGGAGGAGAAGGGAGGGAGAGGAGGCTTAAGGAAGTGGTCATAGGTATAACTTTCCTCTAGATGTCAAAGGTGTTCTGGGATAAAAGTCCTCCGGCCTTTCTATATCGTGCTTTAGCCCCCTGTCCAGAGCCTGATAGAAAGTGAATTTAATCAATTCACTACTGACTCATATTCTCTGGCCATGAGTTTTTGGCCACTTCTCAGGCTTTTTGTCTCGGGAACAAGATTATCAAAATCTACACTGAATCCTATGAAACAGATCAGTCAAGCTCAAGAGAGCTCAAAAAGAGAGCCTAAGGAAAAATTAACCATCGTAGTGAAGAAATGTTTATAGTCTTGTTTTTAAGAAAAAGAGCTCTTTCCTAGTAAATATCTCTAAGTAAATGCATCAAGAATTTAAGTCTGTTGTATTTTCTCCAACTATTACTGTTTGTTTCTTTAGTCCAACGTTCATTCAGATCTGAATAATTTCTTACAATTTGAAAAGTTAGAAGTCATACAACAGTTGGTTTTCTATGTTCATTAAAAATAGGGCTTTTGGATAACTTTAACACACACATGCTTCCAATAAATCTACTGCTAAGGCAGTAGTGCTTTTACTGAGCCTGTTCCTGGCTCCAACAGCTACCTAGAGTTCACACTGCTGTAATTATTCATTTAATTACAAAGCAAAAAGAAATATAAATCAAGAATAGCTTGTTTCAAAATTTCAAAGTAGTTAGCTTTCTAAAATTCTTTTAATTACATTCGGGAACCATTAATTGCAAACGACACTCAGGTTTGCTGCTGTTATTTGTCTAGAGAATGATCCAGATTGAGTATCTGCCAGCTAAGAGCTTCGAAGACATTCTGATGCATGGCCATGTGTAGAGGACACACAACTGCAGACTACAAACAGGAAGCAAGCAAAGGAAAGCTTAGGGAGGTATCAGTATCACGGAGGTTGTGAGCAAGTGACTTTTTAAGGGGAGAAAGTACAGGCAAATAGTTATATGACATAAGGTACAGGATATCCTTAGAGTTTTTTGTAAATTACAGGCATATTACTGAAGTTATTTGTTTGATAAGTGTCCTTTCACACTGATCAATTACTTCTTTTCCAGCCTGAAGCATAAGGTCAAGTGAGTGCACCACATTCCACCTGTCCATTATCTTGGCCAACCACTGAGGCCCACTCACCATTACCTTTGTAATGGCTTCCCACAGCACTCCCCCACATAATAATCATATTGCCCAATTTATGCCAAAGAAGACCAGTATTTCCCATCCAATTTATGAGCACTGCCATCCTATCCTCCCCTGTGTCTGCCTTTTGGGCACAAACACGACCTTACAGGGCCCTTCTGAGCACACCAGATAGGGCGAGGGTCCTGGACCCGATCACAGACCCTCGGGCCAGCTCAATACCATGCTCTGACCCAAGAGGCTGGGATTCTCTTCTAGTAGGTAATGGGCTCTTTAAAGGAAGGAGGAGGGGAAAGGGGAAAGTCACATGAGGAAATGGGGGAGGAGGGAGCGGGGAAGACAAGAGGCAGAAAGGAAAGAAATGAAAACAGAATGGAAAGGCAACAAGCGGTTCTCTTTCTTAAGCTCTAAGTTCAGGAGCAAAGCATTACTTTGCTTGAAGGAAGAACAGCCAAGATGATTTATACTTGCCACCTGCCCAACTGCCTCCTTCCTTTGTCTATTCATTCAATAAACGCACGAGGGATCTACCAGCTTTTGGGCCCTTTGCTAGGGCCTGGGAATACAGTAAGAACAAAACACGCATGCTAACTGCCCACAGGGAACTTCCAGCACAAAGAGTGAACACTTTGTTAACACAAATCTGTGAAAAGGGGGATCCGGGAGAACAATAGCATCCTGGAACAGAGGCAAGAAAAATTTCGCAGGGGGCAGTGAGAGACAGTTTGGAAAGGCGTTTCAGGTAAGGCCAAATCATTCTGTAAGGCTTTCACCAAAGGTATATCGCTCATCTACGAAAGTGAGGAGAATTACTCAGGCCTCTCTGTCATGCGCTGGGAATTTAAGAGTAGGAGGGGAGAAAGGGTCCAATTTACTACGAACAATGAAGCAAAAGAATGCCTCTGATTAAGCACCAGGGTACAGGGAAAGGGGCACTACCAGGAGGTTACTCTTCCTCTTTGAAAAGGTGCTGGGAATCTGTGACGCTTGGGCCCAGCCTCAAGGCCACGGGCGTATGCAAGCAGCTGCCCCACAGCTTACTGGGGCCTGACCTGCAGATAACTGACTTCAGTATAAAGCACAGTTTTCATTTCTGTACAAATAAGCCCAACTACACTGAAGATGCCAAAAATGAATATTAAGATAAAAAAGAGGGCTTTTTTCCCAATTTCATTTTTTAAAAAAATCAAATGTATACACCTATTCAACCTTGAACCTGGTTATAAGAAGACTTCATGAAGCCCATTCTAACAAAGTCACAAGAACTTCGCATCTGCCTGGCTCAATCAATCCTCTTCATTCCAAAGGTCACTGGGTAGATGTGTCCCCAGTGACTGGGCATCGGGCCAGATGGGACATCATACATAAGCAGTCGCGTGCAGCGTGGTGAGGTTATGGAGCTGCCTCAGCTCTCGGGTGGGGGGAAGCTGGGAGCAGCCTCTGTGTGTGTGCACGTCATGGGGGGCAGACCAGTGAAAGCCTCCTGACCTCAGAGCTATACTCACTCATGCTGAATAAAGGTTCTGGCAGTTCTAGCACTGGGGTAAATCAATTAGATGGTGTACAGTTTCCCGAAGGAAATGAAACAATAATTGGAGCTCAATCTTCCACATGGGACTCTAACCTTGGGAGGCAGAATGGAGAGTGGTGAAACGTACACAGACTTCAAAACACTCTCCAGGCTTCAAAAATCCTGGGAATGTTTCTTAGTTTAGACAAGTTGCTGACCTTCTGTGAACCTGTTTCTCATCTGTACGATGAAGATTATTCATATGACTTTTACTTGTATATTTAGAAGATGTTTTTAAAGTGCTCATTCTGTGCCAGGCCCTGAGCTGGGTGCTGACAACTCAGAGAACAAAACAGAGTCTCATCCCTATTCTCAGAACTGCCAGGCAGGCAGCATGGTGAGCCTTTGGAAAGCAAACTCCTAGAAGCTACAGAGGTCCAGAGAAGGCATTCCTGGTGAAGCCTATGCATCCTGAAAATTGATGCCTGCAAACCAAAAGGATAAGTGGGCTGTGATGAGTCAAGCATATTCCAACGAGAACAATGTTATCTGAAGACCATGACCCAAGAAGGCTGGCAGCTGCAAGGACTGGCGCCCCTACACGCACCGGTACACAGCCGTGTCTACCAGGAACCGGTCATTGTTAATAATGTAACTGTAATAATAACCCCAAACTTCTGCGTGGTAATAAGTTAGAGAAAAGTAGGGCATTTAAATTGTTATTTATTTCTGGGGCGCCTGGGTGCCGCAGTCAGTTGAGCATCTGACTCTTGGTTGCGGCTCAGGTCATGATCTCAGGGTCATGGGATCAAGCCCTGAGTCAGGTTCCACACTCAGCATGCAGTCTGCTTGAGACTCTCTCTCCCTCTGCCTCTGCCCCTCCTCGCTGTGCTCACTCACAAATAAATAAGTAAAATCTCCAAAATAAAGAGTTACTTATTTCTCACAAAAGTAATCAAAAGGTACAGCACAGAAGTTTAAGTGAATATCCTCAGACTAAAATTTTTACTATTGCTTAGGAAAGGGAGGAGTTTTAAGCAACTCTAAGGGCTGTGAACAGTCTGTATGTTGGTGATGAAAGCTAAAAGTACACTTCTATGAATCAACAACTAGTATTTCAACACCTTAGATAATTCCTGAATGTCACAGTAACAAAAACCAGTGTATCCTTTCACTGATTAAATATTCCTTTCTCCTTTCAACCACAGCACTTACTTCACTCTTGAGCTTGCCCTAAAAGGGCAATATATGTAATAAATGTCAGATATCAGATCTACACCTTGCACTCTTAACGGAAATGTCATTTTAATGACTGCTGTGCCAATAGTGACCCAATTCTTCTTTATGACCACATGAAAGCCCAAAAGTGAGTCAGCTGGAAAAATTCACAGCCAAATTTGGAAGTTTCCCACAACAATGTGACTGCCCCAAGAGCTACCTGCCTCTTGTGCAACAACCCTTCAAGTCAGCCATCCCCTGCTCTAACGACTTCATTCTCAAGAACCCAACAGAGAGAGGCAAATAATCATACTTCTGCATAAGAAGGCAGAGAAATAAGAGGACAGTTGAGAGTAAACACCTGCATTCTAATCTTACTCTCAATACCAGCCCCATGTCTACCCCAAGATACAAACCCACTTGAAATCAAACCCACGTACAAATCAAAATTCTAAGTTGAAATGTCCAAACCTATAATCATCTCCCTACCCTCAAAACCTGCCGCCCTCCAAGTCTCCTCCTTCCACTAGTCCTACCACCGCCCACCCAGTCAGTCAAGCCAAAACACAGAATTCCTCTCAGCTTTTTCTACGCTCTCACCATCTCCTGCTGTGTCCTCCCCTCCCACCACCCAAGTAATCACCAAGTGTGGCCAGGGCTGCCTCCAACCATCTCTCATTGTACTCCCTCTCTCTGGTCCCACTGAGGCTGTCCCAATTCAGGTCTTCCTCATCTCTTAGATAGATTTCTGTTACCAAAACAGTCCTCTATAACTAGTTCTCTTTGCCTCCAATTTTCTCTTTTAATAAATAACATTAGATGTTTTAAATACACAGAACATTAAAAACATAATAAAAGCAATTAATCCTACTCCCCAGATAAATTATGTAACCTTTTTCAGAGAACAAAATTAACACACACATAAGCATGGTTAAATATTTAAATATCACCAGAAGAAAGCAAAATAAGAACAAAAAGTTTTCTCTTCCAATTCCCTTCCTCGTTTCTGGGTTTTTGTCTATAATTGGGACGATAACAGAGTTACAGAAAAGAGAGGTCCCAATACCCCACCCTCAGACTCCCTATTATTAACACTTAACACGTTATTGTATTTATTATAACGAGTGAATTGATAATGATAATTATTATTACTCAAGCCCATAGTTTATTCCAAGTTCCTTACTGTTTTCCTACTGTCTTTTATTTGTCCCAGGATCCCACACTACATTTAGTCATCATGTGTCCCTAGGTACCTCTAGGTTATCACAGTTTATCCCACCTCCCTTGTTTTAAATGACCTTGACAGGTTTTTGGGTTTTTTGTTTTTGTGGGGGTTTTTTTGGTTTTATTTATTTATTTGAGAGAGAGCACGCTAGAAAGAGTGTGCAAGCACAAGCAGAGGGGAGGGGCAGAGGAAGACTGAGCAGCAGACTCCCCACTGAGCAGGGAGCCCTGAAATCATGACCAGAGCTGAAAGCAGAAGCAGATGATTAACTGAGTCACCCAGGCGCCCCTGACCTTGACAGTTTAAAGCAGTACTGATTCTGCAGTTTATAGCATATCCTTCAAAATGGGTTTACCTGAGGCTTTGGTCATATTTAGACAGAGCTTATGGGTTTTACGGAGGAAGACCATAGAGGTAAAATGCCATTCCTATCACGCTGTATCAAAGCACATTCTCTCAACAAGCCTGCTGATGTTGACCCTGATCACCTGGCTGAGGCGGTGCTGGCCAGGTGTCTGCACTGTCAAGTTCCTCTTCTCCCCCCTGTCCACGCTGTACTCTCTAGAAGGGAGTCACTGTGCACGTCACACACAGAGTGGGAAGTCAGGCTCTCTGCCTCGAGGATACTTACGCATTCACGAGTAGCTACGTGAATGATCTGGAGCAATTCTGCAGAGGTTTCTCTCTTCTCCCCCATTTCCATATTTATTCAATCAATTTTTATCAGTACGGACTCATCAATACTTATTTTATACTGTGGTTTATAATACTACATATTTTACTGCTTGATGTTCCAGCTGTGGCCATTGGAAATCTCTCAGTTGACTCCTGGGTCCTTTTGTCATAACCACATCATTGTTTTCCTTTGCCTTTGGAGCACTTTCTTACTTCCTAGCACAACATGCAACAGGCTCATAGTCTCTGCTCTGGCCCTAGAATCAGCCATTTCCCGGAGAGCCCCAGTGGTAGTGAAAACCAAGATCTGGGCACCGAACTGCAGTTTCTTTTTAAGGGATATTATTATATATCTGATTCTGCATCTTGTTTTTCTTAAGAGAGTTTCCATATCTGTGCAAAAAGATCAACCATATCATATTAAACCTAAGTCCAACTTCTACCTCCCATCATATCATCAGATGCCGCAGTGGACTGTGTCCCTATATCACACAGGACAGTATCTATGGGCGAGGTCCTGAGCCAAATTATCTACACGCACTGTCTCACTTTCTCCTCCCAGTGGTGCAGGACTTGTCACCAACTCACACAGGAGGAAATGGAGGCTGAGGGACAGGAAGCCTGCCCCGGGTCACGGTGCTCTTCAGGCGCCAGCACCTACACTCGGTCTGAGGGGTTCCAGTGTCCATGTGCTTACTCATTCCTGCCTCAAAGTCACTTGTGCATTTACAATCCAGTCACCCAGACCAGCAGTCCCCAAAACCACTTAAAGGGCTTTTTTTTGATGGGGACATTTTTTGATGATTCACACTAGTCTGCATCGAAGAATTACAAGGGAAAACTTGTCAACTCCTCACAGACCTACATTTTTTTCACTTACAGGACAATCCTTTATTTTAAATTACATCTTATTTTTCTTTACTGGTGTTAATGGTTTTATGAAATACCAAGAGATAAAAAGGGTTGGTTTAAATCTTGCTGTTATATTTGGTGACCCTGTATTAGTTTCTCTCCCTGCAACCCAATTTTTAAAGTTTAACTCTTGAGCAGTCAGTGGCCTACAATCAAAATTTTGGTTTCTCAGCTCACCATACGAGGTACTTGTCCCTCTTCTCCTATACTCCCCCACTCCAGCAATACCAAACTGCTTTGAAAAACAAACTCGTCATGTTCATAGTAAAATTCCACCTCCCAGAATTACCTCCCTCAGCCCCTTGCTGGGCAAACAACTGCCTAGGTACATCCCACTTCTGGGGCATCTAAAACTTGTAATGCCTATTTTAATGTCTCCTTGAATGCTTTCATTTTTAAATTATTCCCTAAGACAACTACTAAAAATAGCACACTTTGAGAATCAAAGAAAGAAACAGAGCCAACGGTTTATCCTAACGGCAGGCAAGAAGCACTGAGGTTGCCAGGAGGACTGGTCTAAGAAGGCAAAATCCAGGGCTCTGTTCTCTGTCCAGCCACCAAGCCAATTATAGCAAAGCTGACACCTCCTGTGTCCGTGTTGGAAAGCTACTCTGCCTATTACTCGTTAAGAAGCTGCTCTGAAAAATCATAAAAATAACCAAAAAAACCTTCAGGAAAGTGCTCTGAAAATACTAAAATACTTGATACACCACTGTGGTAAAATGGCTGGTATTCTATTTTGCACGTTGTTCATGGGCCTTTTATTAATCACGGACTGACAGAGGAAGATTCAAACAAGCCACTGCTCCAAGAAGCAGCTTGGAATCCTCGTTTCAGACTGTATTTGCAGTTCCTGAGGGTAAAAGTTACCAATGCTTAGGAGGCTACATTTCAGGTAACAGCAACTAACGAGGTAGGCAACTTGAAAGGAATTATCCAGCGAAAGGACAGTCTATTTTAAACTTCAATCCACAGGCTTTCTCCATGGCCTTTGACACGACATAGTCACTCCCACAATTATTTTGCCCTGTTAGAAAAAAAAAAAAAAAGTCCAAAATACAACAACGGAGGACAAATGTCACTTGTAAGAAACACACTTTCAAATCCTCAAATGAAGGGACCTAAAAAAGGTTACTTCAGAACATGAATTATTTAACTCTCCTGCCCAGGTATTGATTTCCCACAGCGGCTTAACCTGAATACAGAGTACTGTAATGAAGGATGAAATAAAAAGGAACACCAGCACTATATACTTCAAATTCTCAATTTTAAAATATAACACACAGAAATGCGGCTTCTTCCAACATGACCATTTGCAGCAAACGTAACCAAAGTTAGCTTAAGACAGACAGACACATCGTGACCATCGGCTACAAAATAAACACAGAACAAACGAGCGGGACGTGTGCCAGTTTCCCCTGCAGTGGGAGGCAGATGAACACTTGTTATCCACACAATTTTCCTCTGTGTAATACCTGTTTCAGGTGAAGGGTCTGGAAATATCCTTCAGAGGCAATAAATTACAAGGCTGCCAGGAAGACCACCCCCAGGAAGGCAGGGCAGCCACACAAGCTGTTCGCATCACAGGAACAGCACTTTCTCAAACATAGACCTGTTCACATGGGAGTTCTCTCAAAATCACTTCAGTGCTACCAAAACCTGGGGCAAACCTCCATGCCAAGACCGAAGGCTAATCAGTAAGACTTAGGCAAACACAGTTCTTTTGTAGTTTTTCAGTTCCATTCCTGCATTTTTAAAATGCCAGTCTTCACGGGGAAGGAAAAATGAGAAACAGTGATTCTCAAGACAGAAGCAGCGTCCCTACACTGCTAAGAGTTATGTGCGTTTTCTCTATTCACTGTTG
Organism: Ursus arctos; assembly: GCF_023065955.2. Lineage (NCBI taxonomy): Eukaryota > Metazoa > Chordata > Mammalia > Carnivora > Ursidae > Ursus > Ursus arctos. The sequence goes on along the minus strand of NW_026622763.1, from coordinate 10,229,609 downwards.
AAAAATCTTAGAAATTTCTGGCCAGCAGAATCCTTTCGAGATAGCTTATACTCAGTAACAAATGTCTTATTATCGCAAAATAATTTATTTTCATAACCCACATACTGTGAGGACAAGAGCTGCAGAAAAAAAATTTAAAGCACAAGAAAGAGAGAGATGAAACACAGCTCATCTCGCTTCTTGTGTCCACTTCCTCTTTCTCCCTAGCTCTCCAAGGTCAACATTAATGTTAATACATCTGTCCATTTCACAATTTTTTCCCTGCCCACATGGGAATATTCACAGCAATTCTTCTCCTAAGTTTCATCCACAAGTTTTAGTTATCAAAGCAACTACAAAATAACTTACATATGTTATTTATTTCCTAGCAAACCTGCAATAATTACAAACGCATTTCAAAATACATTAGAATAGCCTACCTTTCCCAGTAGTCATGATTGTCGGGGATCTTCGTACAATACAAACACTGCTCTGAAAGCTATACCTACTCACAGCAACTTAAGCATCAGCCAACTCCCCACCCACACGACTTCTTCAGTGTGATCTGCACCAATGGCAACTGCCACCCTCTTCCAAAATAAAAGCCTGGACTATATATAAGTGAATATTTTAAAAGGGGGACTGAGTGGGAGGTGAACCTTCTCCATCTGACTTTACTCATGTAAGAGAGCCTTCTTTAAAACTGGTATTAAAAAACATTTTTAACCGACTATCTGATTTTTCCCCTTGAAAAAACAGGGAAGAACATTCCTAACATAAACCTTAAGTAAGAATAATGTCAAAAAAGCAAGCTCACTTCCACACAGAGGATGAAGCTGTCGGCTGCAGCTTAAGCTACTTAAACTGGTATCAGAAACAGTCTCTCCCAGGCTATTTTAGGTGGTTCTGTCCTTATGACAGCACCGCATACTTGCTAGCCTTACAACGTATCATGCCTGGATCTGTGACTATGGAAACACTTTCCTAAGATACTGAACCAGAACCCCAGACCTTATAAAATACAGAGTCTAATAAACAAGCAGGCGAGGGGATGGGAGCCCACTGCACCTGATCCACTTATTCACAATCACTGTTTGTAGGCTACACAAGATAATAATGGCTTGGCTTAACAAAGAAGACTCTCAATTCACCATTAAATGAATGCTTTGTCCTAGCTACACCAGGCAACAATTCAAATCTTACCTAACAATTCAACATTGGTTGCTTTCAGATTTGCACAGGTATTTCTCATTTCCAACAACTGAGAAATATCTAACACTTTTCAAATGATACAATTTTTTTAGTAGAAAAACATAAGGCAGAATGCAACTGGCAGCAAAACAGTGCTCTAGATACCTGCACGTATAAGAGTTGATAATTTTATGATTATCCATTATCTAGTTTATGGTTTTGTCAAGCAATCAATATTTTGTCTTTTTCATTAGCTACAGGTTTATTATGGCATTTTCACGGCTTTAACCGCATGATACTTTCATTCTTTCCTCATAAACATGTTAGCTTTGCTCAAGAAACTCAAAAGCATGCACATTTTTAACCAAATTAATGTCCATGGGCCTCACTTCAATCAAATCTAATTAAAGATCATTAAGTGGCCACAGATAAAGGACATTGACTAGTCTATAATTACTGGCTCTTTCATGTTGAAAATCCAATTCTCCTGTGAGCATAAGCACATCTGCATGATTAGGAGAAAGACTTACATAGAAAATAATTTGCTTTTTGAAACCCATGGAAGGCAAAACTGTAATTTTTGCTTCAAGGGGTTTGCTAATTATATGCAGACGGAAAAAAAGAAAAAGAATCATCTATAAAACAACATATTTTTAACTCCCATATTCTTGCCATTCAAAGCTGAAAGGCCTTTGGGTAACCTAGCAACAAAAAAGAATCCTACAAAGATGAAGTGTTCTATTACAGATAGGACATTCCTTTCCAATTGCCACTCAGCTGCTTTTCCATTACTGTTTTTTAGTCACAATTCTGCACTTAAAAAAAACTAAGTGCATGGCTTTTACATAAACATAGTCAATTACACATCTTAGAATAACCTAATTTTGAACAATGTCAAGAAATAGAACCTGCGATGAAACTCATTTCTTCCCTACAAGTATCGCTATTACATTAATAGTTTCTTTCAATTTAGCTCAAATCCAGAGCTTTTCTTACTCAACGGTTCCCGTTCATAAGTAACAAAAAAATGACAAATTTCATAAAAATTAAAAACATTGTGGGGCGCCCGGGTTGCACAGCGGTTAAGCGTCTGCCTTCAGCTCAGGGCGTGATCCCGGCGTTATGGGATCAAGCCCCACATCAGGCTCCTCCGCTATGAGCCTGCTTCTTCCTCTCCCTCTCCCCCTGCTTGTGTTCCCTCTCGCTGGCTGTCTCTATCTCTGTTGAATAAACAAATAAAATCTTTAAAAAAATATTAAAAACATTTGATTACCAGCCAAGTAAAAAAAGACAACCCACAGAAGAGAGAAAAATATTTGCAAATCACATACCCAGCAAGTCTTATGTCCAGAAGATATAAAGAATTGGGGCACCCGGGTGGCTCAGTCGGTTGGTCATCTGCCTTCGGCTCAGGTCATGATCCCAGGGTCCTGGGATCGAGCCCCGCATCAGGCTCCCTGTTCAGCGGGGAGTCTGCTTCTCTCTCTCTCTCTCTCTCTCTCCCCCACCCCCACTCATGCTCTCTCTTGCTATCTCTCTCTCTCAAATAGATTAAAATCTTTAAAAAAAAAAAAAAGAAGATATAAAGAATTCTCATAGCTGAACAACAGAAAGACAAACACCAATTTAAAAATAGGCAAAGAACAGCAATCAGACAAGGAAAGGAAATAAAAGGCATCCAAATTGGTAAGGAAGAAGTAAAAGTGTCATTATTTGCAGACAAGATACTATACATAGAAAACTCTAAAGACTCTCCCCCCCCAAAAACTATGAGAACTTATAAATGAATCCAGTAAAGTTAGCAAGATACAAAATTAGTATACAGAAATCTGTTGCATTTCTATACACCAAAAACAAAGTGGTAGAAAATGAAATTAAGAAAACAATTCCATTTACAATTGCACCGAAAAGAATAAAAATACCTAGGAATAATAAACTTACGGAGGTGAGGACCTGTACTCTGAAAACTAAAACACTGATAATAGAAACTGAAGATGACATAAACAAATGAAAAAATATACCATGCTCATCCATGGATTGGAAGAATTAATATTGTTAAAATGTCCACATTATCCAAAGCAATCTATAAAATTCAATGCAACCCCATCAAAATACCAATAGCATTTTTTCACAAAATTATAATAATACTAAAATTTGTATGGAGCAACAAAAGACTCTAAACTGCCAAACCAACCAGGAAAAAGCAGAACAACACTGGAAGTATCACAATTCCAGATTTCAAGATATACTACAAAGACACCATAGTCAAACAGTATGGTACCAGCACAAAAACTGACATATAGATCAATGGAACAGAATAGAGAGCCTAGAAAATAAACCGATGTTTATATAGTTAATTAATCTATGAAAAAGGAAGCAAGACTATATAATGGGGAAAAGACTGTCTTTTCAATAAACAGTGTTGGTCCTGAAACTCATACTACACTATATGTTAACTAACTGGAATTTAAATAAAAACTTGAAACTACAGGAGGCGCCTGGGTGGCTCAGTCAGTTAAGTGTCTGCCTTCAGCTCAGGTCATGATCCCAGGGTCCTGGGATCCAGCCCCACGTCAGGCTCCCTGCTCAGAGGGGAGCCTCCTTCTCCTTCTCCCTCTGCCATTCCCCACCTCCCCTCAATTGTGCTCTCTGGCTCTCTCTCTTGCTCTCTGTCAAATAAATAAATAAAATCTTTAAAAAAAAAAAAAAAACCTTGAAACTACAAAATAAATGGTGTTGGAAAAACTGGACAGCTACATGCAAAAGAATAAAACTAAACCACTTTCCTACACTATACATAAAAATAAACTCAAATGGATTAAGTACCTAAATGTGAGACCTGAAACTGTAAAACTCTTAGAAGAAAAAATAGGCAGTAACTTCTTGGACATAAACCTTAGCAACATTTTCATAGATTATGTCTCCTCAGGCAAAAGAAATAAAAACAAAATAAACTATCAGGACTACATCAAAATGTCGAGGTCCCTGCTCAGTGGGGAGTCTGTTTCTCCCTCTGCCCTCCCCCCCATGCTCACTCTCTTTCTCTCAAATAAATAAAATCTTTAAAAAAAAAAAGAGATCTTGCCATTTGTAACAACATGAATGGACTTAAAGGGTATTATGCTAAGTGAAACAAGTCGGACAGAAAGACAAATACCGTATGATTTTAGCTACATGTGGAATCGAAAAAACAAAAAGAATGAATGAACACAGAAACAAAAAGGAGAAACAGACTCATAAATAACAGAGAACAAACTGATGGTTGCCAGAGAGGCGGGGAGTGGGAAAATGGCCAAGATGGGTGAAGGGAAATGGAAGGTACAGGCTCCCAGTTATGGAATGAATAAGTCACAGGGATGAAAGGTAGAGCATAAGGAATATAGTCAATAGTACTGTAAAAGTGCTGTCCGGTGCCAGATGGTGGCTATACTTCTAGAACATACAGAGCTGTGGAATCACTATGCTGTGGACCTGAAACTAATGTAACACTGTGTGTCAACCATACTTCAATTAAAAAAAAATAAACACACAAACAACCCTTAAAAAAAAAAAGGACACCGGAACTCAATACAGATTTTTCCAAAGAAGATCTACAAATGGCCAACAATCACATGTAAAAACGCTCAACAGTCATTAGGGAAATGCAAATCAAAACCATAATGACAACACTTCACACCCACTAGGATGACTATAATCAAAGAAACAGACAATAACAAGTATTGACTTAAATATGAATAAATTACAACTCTCATACATTGTCGGGGAGAATGTAAAATGGTGCAGCCACTTGGAAAATAAGGTGCCAGTTAGGCAAAGGTTAAACACTGAATTACCACATCAGCCAACAATTCCACTGTAAGGTACATACACAGGAGAAATGAAAACATCTCCACATAAAAACTTTCAAATATTCATGGTACCATTGTTCACAAGAATCAAAACATAGACACAACCCAAATGTCTATCAACTGATGAGTGGATAAACATAAGGTGGTATATCTATACAACAGTGAACTATTATCAGCCATAAAAAGGAATGAAGTACTAATACATGTTACCCCATGGGTGAATCCTGAAAACATTATGCTAAATGAAAGAAGCCACACATAAAAAGCCATATGTTATATGACAGCATTTAGCAAATCCCTTGAGACAAAAGTAGGTTGTCGGGGACTGGGAGAAGGAAATTGGGGGCGCTAATGGTCAGAGGTATTCTTGAGGGTGATAAAAATATCCTAAAATTAGATAATTGCACACTTTTACACAATTATCAAATATATAAAAAAATTATACACTTCAAAAAAGTAAATTTTTGGTATAGACTTATCTCAATATTTAAAATATACTGATAATCCCCCCCAAAATAATCCAACACGCACTTCTAATAAAAACTTAGATAAATAGGAATAGATGAGAACTACCTCCTCTTGCCAAAGAACATCTACAATTAACAACACACTTAGTTGTGAAAGATCTAAGACTAGGAACCAGGTAAGGAGGTCTACTCCCACCACTTATAACGTAGAGGAGGAAATTCTAGCCAGTGCAATAAGGCAAGAAAAAGAAATAAGAAGTATATAAATCTGAAAGAGATAAAACTACTGCTATTTGCAGATGATTTGTCTATGTAGAAAATGCCAAGGAATCTACAAAAACTCCAAGAACAGAAAACTTCAGAAAGGTTACAGTCTACCAAACAAGCAGCAAACTGAAGACAGCAGAGGGTGGAGAGTTGAGAAGTAGAGCAGTCAGCGGTCTGACGGTCTGACATGCAGAGGAGTTCAAAAACTGGTTATACTGGGAGCCAGTGAACAAAAAAACCCCCAAAATTAGAGGAGGGTTTTATTATGTTCCGACTGGGGTTTTCTATGCTATCTAAATAAATGTTCAATGACTCGAGCAAAGAAGGAAACTAGGCAGTTTGCTTTTGACAGCTACTGAACATCTTACCAGTCTCTCAAAGTTACCATAAAAGGACTGAACTTATTTGGGTTAAGAATTCTAAAATCTTTATACATACCCTTTTAGGTGATTCTGTTTTGGTTCTAGCAATTAAAAAGTAATACTACATATAGACAGCAAAAAGCTGAAATTTTAAGGTCTCTAATAAGTCTTTAATTATGATTTCTTTACCATCTGCTATTTTTAACACAGATGCCTAAAAGAACCGTCTTCATTTTCAATCCTACCCCCTTACCATATATACACACATATATGGATATGCAGGGGCAATTTTACAACACATGGAGGTTTAGAATAACATGCTGTGCCACACCCAAAGCCACAGGATTTTAGTACTCTTGATTAAATCATGTGTGTCATGTTCATTAAAACTCATAGAGTATACAAACGCTCTCCTGGGCAAGGCCTCCAGCATGGGTGTGGTTCTTCTCCCCAGTGCCAGTATTACAATGAGATTCTGTTTCACAGTTATGATTTATAGCACAGGCTATAAAGCACAAACTCATTTTTCAGCCACCACCACTACCCCTTTACCTGGTACTTTCTGTCTTGATACCAACAAGTTTTAAACTAGGAAGCCACACAAACTAAACAAATACAAACAGAATTAAAAGCACATGTCTGGCAACTGGCTGAGAAGCCCTGCCCTTGTACACCACCAACTCCACTCATTACAGAAGCATAACTCCATGGCCAGAGTTCTGGTCCTAGCTCTACCATGGATCCAATGTAAAGCATATATAAAAGTATATATAAAAGTAGGGGGCGCCTGGCTGGCTCAGGCACTACAGTGTGTGACTCAATCTCAGGGTTGTAAGATCGAATCCCACATTGGGTACAGAGATTACTTAAAAATAAAATCTTAAAAAAAAAAGTAGGGGGCAATGTACAGAAGTTATGCCATGATAAAATTATATACAAATTATACAGTAACAGACAAATGAACTGTAAGCGAAAATGAAAAAATGAACACTGATTTACTGGTGATAGCAGAATTGTTGTGAATACTTTGCCCTTTTAATATTATATATTTACAAACATATGGAAGGAAGAGAAATAAGGGGGATTAATGAAAGCATGTTTACAACTCTTTAAGCATTCTATAAGAAACATACTATGCAAAGACAAATTCCTTACTGGTAATGATAGGTACACAGCAGAGTAGGACTTAAAAGACCTACATCCTGTTCCCTGCTCGCTATGTACTAGGAGTGACATTCCCCAAAGTGACAACCTTTTTTTTATGACTTTAAGATTTTCAAAATTCGACAGCTATGCTGTGATCTAAGATCCCTAGCAATTCAGAAATTGCTATGATGCAGTGAGGTATTCAAAAGTTAGAAAAAGTTCTTGGTAGCAACTGCTTTGTGAGGACTTCACTGATACAGACTTCTACATCAAATTCACTTGCCTTTTCTTTACCTTCTGGAATCACAAGAAATATCCACTTGTCCTCAATCATCATCACAAAGTATAGTAAAAGGAATGTAAGTTCCAGAAACATTAAGTCACAATTCAAGTCTCAGTCATTATTTTGTTTATTTATTTGACAATATTCACTGCATACCTATGCCACATGCCAGGGACCTTTTGAGGCACTAAGGATAAAGAAGGGAATAATACAATGTTCTTGCCCCCATGAATAAACAAATTATCTTGCAGTGATATGCAGTAAGAAATAACGTTAAACATAATGAAGGCACAGAGCTCCCTTAGGACATCAGATGTGCTATACTTGCTGGCCTTGGTAATGAAGTGTGTCTGTAGCCGAGGTCTGGATGGAATTGAGGAGGAGGGCCACAGAGACACCCAGGGGACAAATGTTTCAAGCAGAAAGAATCATAAGCGCAGAGGCCCTGAAGCAGGAGAAGCTTGGAATGTTCAAAATTAGCAACGAGGTCAATACGACTGGAGCCAAGAGAACTCTGGGGAAGAATATCAGATGACATCAGAATGGTGGTCAGCATCAGATCATGTGCAGCACCCGGTGGGCCATGGTGAGCCACTGAACTGCAGTCTCTACGTGATCGAAAACTTCTGGAGGATTCTGAACCGGCGATTAACATCACATCAATTACATCCTAAAAAGATTACTCTAGGGGTGCCTCGCTGGCTCAGTCGACACAGCATGGGACTCAATCTCAGAGTCATGAGTTCAAGTTCCACATTGGGCATGGTGCCTACTTGAAAATTTTTTTTAAAGTTAAAAATAATAAAAATGAAAGGATTACTCTGATTGCTCTGTGAAAACCAGCCGTTAGGTGCTTGGGGAGAGCAACAGCAAGGACACTGGTCAGGAGGCCACCACAAGAGCAAAGGTAAAAGACTACAAGGACTTGATCTAGGAGGAGAGGCGACTACAGACAGAATGCCTGGGATTCCAAGCTCATGAGTTCAGTATGGGCTCCAAAAGAAAGTAAGCGACAACCCCACAGTTTCCGGCCTGGGAAAGGGGGTAAATGGCGGTAAGTCTTCAGACCTAGAAACTGTCCTCAAGATATCAAATTCAGCTGTTCAGAACTAGGGTAAGTATTACTGACCTAAAACTGAAAAGGCAAATATAGATCGATTGCTTTTTCTACTCACCATTTGCTGACTGTATCATGTTTCCAGATTTTTGGACTTCATCAAATTTTGTAAAAATGACATTCAACCTGTATGAAAAAAAAATACAAGTATATATAGAAACTATTAACTATCACCGTTTACAATTATATTAAAATACTAATGTGAAGTTGAGTCACACTCCAAAAAGAAAAAAAAAATCAAGGATACAAACCCACCTAATAACAAAAACAGTAACAACATTAATAACACCCAACAATAATCGAGCACTTATTATACACCAAGCATTGACTTAGGGCAGTCTCTCTGAAAGATTTCAGTTAATCCTTACAAGAGCCATATACAAGATTATTATCATCCCCATTTTACAGATGAGGAACTCAAAACCAGATAACTTACTTAGGGTAACATGGTTGAGTGCAGGTGGAGATGGCAGCCCTAAGAGTAAGAATCCAGGGCCCATGCTTTCAGGCACTGTATTAAATGGACTGACTGCTCTACACAAAATGTATACATTATGAAAAGCCTATGTTTCTCCTCTTTCTGCCTAAGCACAGACTGGTGATTACTTAGGATAAAGATTTTCAAAATGCATTGCCATTACAATATAAAGGCTTTTCTGTGACTTACGGTTAATTAAAAAATGCTATAAAAATGTCTCTAGAAACAAACACTGTGACTAAATAATCTTTAACTGAAAAAAATCTACATGACATTTATTTTCTACTAATGGATCAATGTCACCTTGACATTGAAATTGAACCAAAACTCCTCAACCAGTCAAAATATTCCATCCTAGTGACAACAGTAATGAGAGAAAAATTGGGGGTAGGGCGGGGTAGAGGGGTGCTAATCTTGCCTGGTAGAAGTCAAGAAAAAACTAGGCTTTCCCAAGCAAAACACAGATACATCGGAAGAAATGTAAAGGCTGAGAGTCCAAAGCAATGTACTTCTGCATTCAAACCCATGCCATCCATTTCAGGGACCAGACTAGAAATTTTGGCACTTGCTTACAAACTGTCCTGTCATACAAGCTCTAATCAGTTCAAACATGTTTGTCTTTTCTTCGCAACTAGAATGGACTCTCCTTCAAGAGAGGGATGGGAACTATATACTTCTGGTGTTCTGTACACACCAAACGCTATGTCATACAGGAACATGTTACAACACCATGTGAATCTTGTTCTGCCCTCACTACGGAAATCAGGTACATTCTGGCCTCCATAGTTCATTCACTGAGTCCAGCACTGAGCTGGCCAGATGCTGAGTGTGTAAAGTTCTTAACTTCTAAAGCTTTTACTTCATTCTTTTCTACTTAGAATGTCACATTCTAAGTAACAGGGGAGCCAAAAGTACACATCAGCAAAGAGAGGTAAAATGAAGTGGATGAAGGAGTCTGACATACTATACTGCCTTTCCCCCCCTTCCCGTTCCATGGCAGATATCAATCTTTTTTGCCCATCTTTCCATCTAAGCCCAGATGTAGCCTCAAAATCCTTCTCAAAGCCGCTCCAGGCAGCCACTACCAATTAATCCAAGTTGACACTGAATTACAAAAATCTTATTTGTCATCTCAGGACCAGATAGGAGTAAAACTCACTTTCAAATCCAGAGGTTGCTAAAGATCTGGAAAAATGCCTTAGAACCAATTTCTTATGATGTTTCCATCACCTTCCCTCTTAAAAGCACCAAAGATCTCCAGTGGCTTACAAAGCACATAAATAATATCACCACACAGGTTGCCAGGGCATGCCCTGACCAACTTACCACTTTATTGTGTCACAACTACACCCTCTGACGTGAGCATGCCTGCAAGTTTGCAAGTTAGGAACAAGGTATACCTCTCGCCTGGTTGTTCTAAAATTCGTGCGAGGGCAAGAATTTCATTCGTTGTCAGAAGAGTAGTCACCATTCTCGATGGCCACTGCAGAAGAGTCTGCGGACGCTCTCTCTGTGGAAATGTCTACTTACTGGGGCCACATCACCCACAACTACAACAAGCTACCCACAAGCTGGCCCAAACAACCAGGTATGAGAATGCTAAAAAGATTACTGTTTTTGGTACCTGCACTTTAATTCAGAATTCCCTCAGACAGGTGTGCCTCTCCCTCTACTTAAACTTCTGTCTCACTAGCTGCCTCATTCTCTGCTTGGCAGTGTCTATACAGGGGCTCCTAAGGAGGTTACCACGTCAAGAGATTAGTAACCTGGCTTCAAGACAGTCTAACACCAACAAAGAATTCCTGAGGAATGACTTTTTGCCTTTAGCTCTTAACACAGCAATACAAACTGCCTCTCTGGGACCAACGAATTTGCATAAACCCGAAAGGGTGAGTTTTATACATTCAAAGACACTGAATATATAACTAATGATTACTCTCTGAACCCACTAACTTCTTTTTTCATTTTAAATCTCTGGATCTCAAATTTAAATTACATTTCTTTAATACTTTGACAAACAACCAATACCATTTTCCCTTGGTTTTTCTGAATTCAAAATTTATATTCAACTCTTCGATCCGACCAGCATTTATTTTACTATAAGATCTAGACCTAATTATTCCTTCCTAGAATATCTTATAAATTTAGAGGCACCTGGGTGGCTCAGATCATGATCTCAGGGTTGTGAAATGGAGCCCCATGTCAGGCTCCGTGCTGGGTGGGGAGTCTGCTCAAGATTCTCTCTCTCCTTCTCCCTTTGCCCCCCAACTTCCTGGCTCGCTTGTGCTTTCTCTCTCTCACTCACTCAAAATATAAATAAATAAGTAAATAAATAATTTTAATGATTAAAATAATTTCATAAAAGCAAATACCAGTATGCTCACAATCAACAAGCCCCATCCATACACTCAGAGCTTTTAATTGACTTTTTAGTCCACTACTCTTACATATGAGCAGATAACCAAGCAAAGATATGTGAGCAAAGCTTTTAAAGTGAAAGACACCAAGATGAACACACACTCCAAAATCACAACATACAGGAAAAAAAAAGGCAATGAGAAGTTTTTAAAATATGCCATTAGTACTTCCAAAGAGATAAAATACTGCAATTATAAAAGCTAAGAGGGAAGGAACCCTTCAAAATGACAGAATAAGGACCTCTAAAAATCTGCTCCTCCAAAGAAGAAAAGAAAACATTGGCAAAATCTGTCAAAATCCAGTTTTTCAGGCTCTGGAAATTAAATAAAGGCTTGCAACAGTTCACGGAGCATTTTTCAAGAAAAATGGCTAAATCTTGGTAAGGACAACAAGCTTTTCACGGTTTTGCTGCGCCTTATTTCCATCTCCAACTCACTAGCTAAAAATCAACAGCCTTGCAATCATGATATTTTGAAAACCAGCAGCCTTGAAGGCACTGGGAGGAGCTGAACAAGTTTGGAGTGCCATAAAAATCCCCATTCTAAGAGAACTGTAATTATTACACTTGTCTGGCATATCCCAGAATCCCCATTCGCAGGGTTTTATTTTACCTGATTCACAGCACACTCAGTGGGAGAGACTCTTCCCTGAAGCCATGACCAAAAAGAATCAGCAACAACTACTTAACATGGCAGCTGCCTGAGATGATAAAACCGGAGCAAAGACACTGACCAAAAAACTTCGAAAGAAAAACAGAGGATGATATATTCACAGGGAACTTGGAAAAAATCTGACATATTCCTGGGAATCTGGAAGGCTACCCATATGTGCAAGACTGTAAGAAAGTCTGAGGAAAGGCCTACGAAGACACTAACGTCTCATGTCTGGCTGACCTGGAGGCTCTGCACAAGCAGGCAATACACGGGAAGGCAGAGCTGTATTAACTGCCTGCCAGAACACTGAAAACATTCCTCAACATACTCAGACAGCCCTTCAGCAGAAGCTGCGAGATTCACTAGCTGAAGGCCTTCAAGGAAATCTCTAAGCATTAGCTGAACACTAAGGTAACCAAGCAGAGACTTCAGTAGCCATAAATATAAAAAAAAAAGACTTGATGGAATTAGTTCAGGAAAATCACTTCGGCAAGAAGCAACAAAACAAACACCACCAACAAATCGAGAGAGAGCGAGAGAGAGCGAGCAAATGTGATTTCCAAAGTAGTCACAACAGATTATTGTAAATGACCTGCTTCAACTGGCCAAGTATAAAAAAATTATACACGTGAGAAACAAGAAAATATGGCCCAGACAGGGGAAAAATATTAGTCGACAGAAACTATCCTTAAAAATTAACAAGACAGAAACTAACTAACTAACTATCCTTAAAGGAAGCCCAGACACTGAACTTACTAGATGAATATCTGAAATCAACTATTATAAATATGTTGCAAGAACTGAAGGAAATTACTTCTAAGGAACTAAATGAAGGTATAAGAACGTGTCAACAAATAGAGAATATCAATGAACAGAAAACATTAAGAATCACAGAGAAATTCTAGAAATGAAAAGTACAAAAACTGAACTAAAAAATTCACTAGATGGGGTGTCTGGCTGGTTAGTCAGTAGAACATGCAACTCTTGATGTCTGGGTTGTGGGTTCAAGCTCCATGTTGGTACAGAGATTACCTAAAAAAAATAAAATCTTTTACAAAAAATAAACAAGAGGGGTCAACAACAAATTTTGCTGGGAGAAGAAAAAAGTTGTAAACTTGAAGATGAATCAATTGACAATACCCCGTCTGAGAAACAACAACAACAACAAAAAAAAACAACAGAAAAAAAAAAAAAAGAACAGAGTCTAAGAGTTCATGTTCTTATAATACCAACATACCAACATATATATAATGGGAATACCAGAAGAAGAGGAGAAAGAAAAAAGGACAGAATATATGGAGAAATAATGGCCAAAAACTTCACACATTTTATATAAAATTTTAATCTACATGCTCAAGAAGCTCAACAAACTTCAAATAGGATAAACTTAAAGAAATCCTAACCTAGACACAAGAGAAACAAACTGTTGGAAGAAAAGACAAAGAGAAAATATATTTTTTTTAAAGATTTTATTTATTTATTTATTTATTTGACAGAGAGAGAGAGACAGCCAGCGAGAGAGGGAACACAAGCAGGGGGAGTGGGAGAGGAAGAAGCAGGCTCCCAGCAGAGGAGCCTGATGTGGGGCTTGATCCCAGGACCCTGGGATCACACCCTGAGCTGAAGGCAGCCACTTAACGACTGAACCACCCAGGCCTCCGACAGAGAGAAAATCTCGACAGCAACAACAAACAAGCCAGGAAACAACAAATGTTGGCAAGGATGTGGAGAAAGGGGAATCTGCTTACACTCTTGGTGGGAATGCCAGCTGGTGCAGCCACTCTGGAAAACAGTACGGAGGTTCCTCAAGAAGTTAAAAATAGAACTACCCTATGACCCAGCAATTGCACTACAAGGTATTTACCCAAAGATACAAATGTAGTGATCCAAAGGGGCACCTGCACTCCAATGTTTATAGCAGCAATGTCCACAATAACCAAATATGGAAAGACCCCAGATGCCTAATGACAAATGAATGGATAAAGAAGATGTGGTATATATACATATAAACAATGGAACATTACTCAGCCATCAGAAAGGATGAAATCTTACCATTTACATCGACGTGGATGGAACTGGAGGGTATTATGCTGAGCAAAATAAGTCAGTAAGTCAATCAGAGAAAAACAATTATCATATGGTTTCATTCATATGAGGAATATAAGAAACAGCTCAGAAGATCATAGGGGAAGGGAGGGAAAACAGAATGGGAAGAAATCCGAGAGGGAGACAAACCATGAGAGATTCTTAACTGTGGAAAAGAAACTAAGGGTTGCTGGAAGGGAGATGGGTGGGGGGATGGGGTAACTGGGTAATGGGCATTTAAGAGGGCACGTGATGTGATGAGCACTGGGTGTTATAGGCAACTGATGAATTACTGAACTCTACAACTGAAACTAATGATGTACTATAAGTTGACTAAATTTAAATTTAAAAAAAAGCAAGCAACAGAGAAGCCACTCATTATGTAAAAAAAAAATTCTCAATAAGATAAATAATTTCTCATTTAAAAAAAAAAAAAAAAACCAACAGTGGAGACCAGGTGGCAGTGGGATGACATATTCAGTCCCGAAATTTAAAATCTCAACCAAGTATACTTCAATATTTTGATAATAAACAAGCAAACACATACATATATAAAATAAAACATAAAAATCTCAATCAAGAATTCTACATCCAACAAAATTATCCTTCAAAAATGAAGCCGAGAATCTTCTCTGGACCAAAGATATTTCAGTCTTTACATGAAGTCATACTCCCAATACAATGAATTACAGACTCTGAGTGGAGGAAAAATAAAGGAGAATTTAAGACATTCCTAGATGAACAAAAAAATTAGACAAGTCCTTCAGTTTGAAATGAAAGAAGACCATACATTAGCCCCAATCCACATGACAGTATAAAAAACACTAGTAAAAGTAACTTCAAAGGTAAACATAGAACCTAGGTATATAAAACAGATACTATAAATGTATTTTGTTGTTGTTTTTAACTTTTTCTTGTCCTACGTGACTTAAAAGGAAACTACATAAAGCAAGAAGTATAAAACTGGTGGGCTGTAATACATACAGATGTATAAATAAACACAGCAGAAGAAAGGAGGGGAGAAAACTATATAGAGGTAAGGTTTTAATACTAAAATTAATTAAGGGTAATAAATCTAACTAGGCTTCTATAAATTAAGATGTCTGTAATATATACAGATGTATAGATAAACAGCAGAAAAAAGGAGGGGAGAAAACTATATAGAAGTAAAGTTTTTAGGGGAGCCTGGGTGGCACAGCGGTTAAGCGTCTGCCTTCGGCTCAGGGCGTGATCCCGGCGTTATGGGATCGAGCCCCACATCAGGCTCCTCCACTATGAGCCTGCTTCTTCCTCTCCCACTCCCTCTGCTTGTGTTCCCTCTCTCGCTGGCTGTCTCTATCTCTGTTAAATAAATAAATAAAAAAATCTTAAAAAAAAAAAAAAGGAAGTAAAGTTTTTAATACTGAAATTAATTAAGAGTAATAATTCTAACCAGGCTTCTATAAATTAAGATGTCAACTGAAATCCCCAGAGCAAACACTAAGAAAATAATTCCAAAAAAGTATAGTAAAAGAAACAAGAAGAAAATTTAAATGGTACACAAGAAAATATATATTTCATACAAAATAAGGCAGTAATGAAGAAGCAAGAGACAAAGAAGTTGTGACATAGAGAACACAAATAGCAAAAGAGCAGAAATGAAGTCTACCTTACCAGTACTACATTAAATATAAATGAATTAAGCACTCCAATGAAAAGGCAAAGATTATCAGAATGAAAAAAGAAACAACACCCAACTATATGTTACCTACAAGAGACTCACTTAAGATACAAAAACACAGGGGCACCTGGGTGGCACAGCAGTTAAGCGTCTGCCTTCGGCTCAGGGTGTGATCCCAGTGTTATGGGATCGGGCCCCACATCAGGTTCCTCTGCTATGAGCCTGCTTCTTCCTCTCCCACTCCCCCTGCTTGTGTTCCCTCTCTCGCTGGCTGTCTCTCTCTCTCTGTCAAATAAATAAATAAAATCTTTAAAAAAAAAAAAAAGATACAAAAACACAGAGAAAGCAAAAAGAAAGAAAAACATATTCCATCAAACAGTGCTTGAAAGAGGTCTCGAAGGACTATACTATTATCAGGCAATACAGAGTTTAGGACAAAAATTGCTACCAGGGACAAAGAAGGACATTTTACAATGACAAAAGGGTCAATATATCAGGAAGACATCACATGCACCCCTAAACAGAGCCCCAATACATATGAAGCAAAAAGTGGAAGAACTGGAGAAATAAATAATTCAGCAGTATTAATTGGAGACTTCAGTATCACACATTTCAATAACTAACAACAGAATACAGATACTTCTCAAGTGCACATGGAACATTCTCCTGGACAGAGCACATGCTAGGCCATAAAATGAGCCTAAAACAAATTTCAAAGAACTGATATCATAGAACAAAGAAATTATGAAATCTATGATCATAATAGGATAAAATCAGATATCAATGACAAATAGAAATGAGAAAGTCACAAATAATGTAAGAATTTAACAAAACGCCTTTTACGAAGATGGCGCCAAAGCCTAAGAAGGAAGCCCCTGACCCTCCCAAAGCCGAAGCCAAAGCAAAGGCTTTGAAGGCCAAGAAAGCGGTGCTGAAAGACATCCACAGCCACAAAAAAAAAGATTTGCACGTCACCTACATTCCGATGACCCAAGACTCTGCATCTCCGAAGGCAGCCCAAATATCCTCAAAAGAGCGCCCCCAGGAGAAACAAGCTTGATCACAATGCCATCATCAAATTCCCCCTGACTACTGAGTCAGCCATGAAGAAAACAGAAGACAACAACACACTTGTGCTCATTGTGGATGTCAAGGCCAACAACACCAGATCAAACAGGCTGTGAAGAAGCTCTATGATATTGACGTGGCCAAGGTCAACACCTTGATCAGGCCTGATGGAGAAAAGAAGGCATATGTTCGACTGGCTCCCGACTATGATGCTTTGGATTTTGCCAACAAATTTGGGATCATCTAAACTGAGTCCAGCAGGCTAAATCTAAATATAAATTTTTTCACCATAAAAAAAAAGAATTTAACAAAACGCTCCTAATAACAAAGAGATCGAAGATAAAAACAAATGGGAAATTTAAAAAATACTTTGAGATGAATAAAAATGAACACACAATGTACACAACACAGGATGCAGCTTCAGCAGTACTTATAAAGTAGTACTTGTATAGTACTATAAAAGAAATTTATAGGCAAAGATGTCTACATTAAAATAGAAGATACCAAATCAGTAACTTAATCTTCTGCTTTAAAAAACTGGGAAAGTAAACCAGCAAAAAGAAAATTATAATAAATATTAAAGCATAAATATATGAAATAGGAAATAGAAAAATAAAATCAACAAGCCAAAAGTTAGTTCCTTGGGGAAAAAAAAGTCAACAAATTTGACAAACCATTAATGTGACCAGAAAAAAAAAGAGAAGACTTGAATTACTGAACTTAGAAGATGAAAGAAGGCACATTACTAGCTCCCTTAGAATAAAAAGAACTACAAAAAAAACCCCACTATGAACTGTGTCAAACACTAGAACACTTAGAGAAAGTAGACAAATTCCTAGACTGACACAAACTACCAAAACTGATTCAAAAAGAGACAAAATCTGACTAGACCTATAACCAAGAGATTAGATTAGTAATCAAAACATATCCCTAAAGCAAAGCCCCAGACTACATGGCTTCACGTGTAGTAAATTCTAACAAATATTTAAAGAAGAATTAGCACCAATCATTCACAAAATCTCGTGAAATACAGATGAGAATGGAGGAAACTGGGAGGGGGGAAGCAGAGAGGAGAGAAAGAAAGGAACTCTGTATTTTCCAGCCAGTTTTTCTACATCTAAAAATACAAAAAATAAAGTCATTAATTAAAAAAAAAAAGATATAATACCTTCTAAAACTGGAAAAAGGGGGAGGGAACATTTTCCAATTCATTCTATGGGGCAAATATAATAATAACACCAAAACCAGGAAAAAGACATCACAATAAAAGGTAAGTACAGACCAATATTCCTTATGCATCCAGCAGCATATAAAAAGAGTTATACACCATGACCAAGGGGAACTGATCCCAAGAATGCAAGGTTGGTTTAATATCTGAAAATCAATTAATGTAATACAATATATCAACAGAATAAAAACCACGGTCACATAATCATCTCAACAGATGCAGAAAAAGTACTTAACAAAATCCAACATTCTTTCATGATAAAAAACACTTGTCAAACTTCTTCAACCTCATAAAGTCATATACCAAAAAAAGCCACAGCTAACAACACTGAAAAACAAAGCTTTTCTCCTGAGATCAGGAACAGGGCAATGCTGTTCCCTCTCACCACCTCTATTCAATATTATACTGGAAGTTCTAGCCTGGGCTTTTAGGCAAGAAAGAAGAATAAAAGGCATTCACATTGGAAAAGAAAAAGTAAAGTATCTCTTTTAGCAGAGGCCATATTTTGTACACCATCTAGGGACTTCAGCAAGGTTGCCAAATTCAAGACCAGCATTTTAAAAATCAATTGTATTTCTATATATTAGCAACAAACCATCTACAATTGAAATTAAGAAAAAAATCTGCTTTTAATAGCATCAAAAGAATAAAATACGGAGGAATAAATTTAACAAAAAAGTGCAAGACTTGTCCACTGAAAACTACTAAGCAATTGTTTAAAGTCAATAAAGACATTCCATGTTGATGGATTGGTAGACTTAATGTTTTTAAGATGGCAATATTCCCCAAACTCAATATAAACTCAGTTCCTATCAAAATCCCAGAAATTTTTCCCAGAAATTGAAAAATGCACCCTAAAATTTGTATGGACATGCAAGACATCCAGAATAGCCAAAACAATCTTGAGAAGAAGAATAATCTTGGATTTCAAAACTTACTACAAAGCTATCAGTGAGGTACTAGTAGAAGGACAGGTATATAGATCAATGGAATAGATCTAAGAATACAAAAAGAAATCCTTACATTAATGATCAACTGATTTTCAACAAAGGTACATAAAATTTCTAAAAACGACAATGAGATACCCATTAGGATGGCTATTACCAAAAAATAAAACAAAACAAGAACACAAAATAACAACTGTTGGCACTGCTGGTAGGAATGCAAGATGGTACAACAGCTATGGAAAACAGTATGGTGGTTCCTCAAAAAATTAAACATAACAGTATATAATCCAACACATCCACTTCTGAAACCTAACGAAAAGAACTGAATGCAGGGAATGTAGAAGAGATCTGTATATTCATTTTCACAGCAGCATTAGTCACAACAGCCAAAAAGTGGAAGCAGTGTCCATCAACAGAGGAACGGATAAACAAAATGTGATATATACATACAGTGGAATTTTATTCAGCAATACAAAGGAATGACTCATGGTATAATATGGTAGAACTTTGAAAATATTGTAACTGAAAGAAGGCAGTCAAGAAAAAGTTACATTGTGCGTGATTTGCATGATATGTCCCAAAACAGGCAAATCCATAGAAATAAAAAGTAGACTAGTGGTTGCCAGGGGTTAGGTAGAAGAAAGAAATAGTGACTGTTTATGGATACACGGATTCTTTTCGAATGTTCTAAAACTTGATAGCAGTGACAGCTACACAACTTTCTGAATATACTTAAAACAACCAAACTTTTCGGGGCGCCTGGGTGGCACAGCGGTTAAGCGTCTGCCTTCAGCTCAGGGTGTGATCCCAGCGTTATGGGATCGAGCTCCACATCAGGCTCCTCCGCTATGAGCCTGCTTCTTCCTCTCCCACTCCCCCTGCTTATGTTCCCTCTCTCGCTGGCTGTCTCTACCTCTGTCGAATAAATAAATAAAATTAAAAAAAAAAACTAAACTTTTCACTTTATTTATTTGAGACAGAAAGCACGAGTGGGGGGAGGGGCAGAGGGAGAAACTAAACTTTTCACTTTATTTATTTGAGAAAGAAAGCACGAGTGGGGGGAGGGGCAGAGGGAGAAGCAGACACCCTGCTGAGCAGGAAGCCTGACATGGCTCAATCCCAAGACCCTGGGATCATGACCTGAGCCGAAGGCAGACGCTTAACCAACTGAGCCACCCAGGTGCCCCAAACTGTTCACTTTAAAGGGGATATGGTAAATTATAAAAACATGAAAATTATGGTATAGGAATATTTCAAGAAGGCTCTTATTTAAAAAACAGAAACAGAATGCTACAAAATGGGACCATACAATCGGAACAAGAAAGGAAAAATTTTTAAATCAAATACCCAACAGAATGGTTGGAAGATGAATTTGAGAAAATCTCCCAGAAGACAGAGCAAAATTATAAAGATAGAAACAGAGAAAAAATAAAATCAGAGGACTGGTCCAAGTGATCATAATATATTATATTTACAAATGTAAGTTCTATATTTATACACTACTCACATTTACAAACTACTTATATTTATAATAGTTATATTCTTAAAGAAACTTGCCCAGAAGAAGTTCCAGATGGAAAAGCCCTCCACGTGCACTACACAAAAAATGAAAATGGTCTCGTATAAGACCCATCATCATAAAGTTTCAAACTCTGGGGACAAAGAAAATCAAAGTTATCTACATAGGATGAAGAATCAGAATGGCTTTAGAATTCTCAGTAGAAAGACTGAAAGCTGGAATGACGCAATGGGGCAGTAGCTTTAACATTCTGAATGAGGGGGCGCCTGGGTGGCTCTGTCAGTTAAGTGTCTGCCTTCAGCTCAGGTCATAATCCCAGGGTCCTAGAAGCAAGTCCCACATCAGGCTCCTTGCTCAGCTGGGAGCCTGCTTCTCCCTCTGCCTGCTGCTCCCCCTGCGTATGGGGTGTGTGTGTGTGTGTGTGTGTGTGTGTGTGTGCGCGTGCTCACGTGCTCTCGAGATCTCTCCCTGGCAAATAAATAAATAAAATCCTTAAAAAAAAATTATTTTAGCCACCAGATAGACAAGACTCAAATAACAACCAAACGCATGGCCCAAAAGCGAAATTCCAGCTCCTCCCAAGTGAAGCAGATGAAAGGGCAAGTCTCTCCCCAGCTGTGAAATGGAAAAAGGAGCTGCACCTCAAAGCACATTATTGATCTTAGCGTTTACGTCACTTAGCTGATGTTATCAAGGCATTCTTTTCATCATATATTTCCTAGAGATATAATTAATCTTCTCAAATACAGCACTCACTCAATGGACAAACTCTTAAGAGGGCAGCATGTTTACTTCAGGATGAAACGCAAGTTTCAGAAAGCACCAGGCATATCCCACGCTACTTTATCAATCCTGTGGCATCTCGCTAGGCTGAAAATCTATCAGGCTCATGTAACAGCAAAACATATATATGTAAATGACACAACAGAAGTCTAGAATATTCAAGTATTCCTGTCAGCCACTTGGAGCCACAAATAGCAGACAATGAATTTTCCAAACAACGACAGGATTCTTCCAAAGCCTCGTTCTGTTTGTAGGGGTCCCTGGCAAAATCAAAATAAAGGTGGCAGCCAATGGCTCTGACCCTCACAGTGCTAGGTAAATGTCTTGTAATAAATACAAAGAAACAGGAAGTTTTGGCTTCACCAGAGTAATGCCTTTGAAGCACCAACAGGCTCCTTCTCCAGGCACCGTGTCTACCAGAGTTTAACAGTGACAGCTGTGAAGGATGTGGGCCCATTTCCCTAGGACTACCTTCTCCACGTGGTCTACAAATTTTAAGGATTTTAGGTCACATGAGATATCAGAAGCCTCATTCCCATTCACAAAGGCCCAAACTCTTCTGCAACTTCTTTTCATTGAAAGAAAGAAAGAAAGAAAGAAAGAAAGAAAGAAAGAAAGAAAGAAAGAAAGAAAGAAAGAAAAGAAAAGAAAAGAAAAGAAAAGAAAAGAAAGAAAAAAGAAAAAAGAAAAAAAGCGGGGGTGGTAGTATAAAAACCCATCACTGGGAGTCTGGATGAGAAGGGCTCTGGCTGGCCTTAACTGCCCCTGGGAGCCTTACCTAAATCGCCCTCTGTGTTGGGGTCCCCAAGCCCACACCAGGTTTAATGAGTGGCTGGGAAGACTCAGGGCTCAGCGCACACTCACACTCATAGCTACCACTGTCATACTTAGGACACTCCGAGAAACCAGCAAAGAGAAAGGTACATGGGGTGAGGTCTGCAGGAAATCAGGCACAAGCTTCCTAGAGCCCCTCCCAGTGGAGTGGAGTCACAGAAAACATGTTTAACACCCCCAGCAACAAGCTGTGACAATGACAACACATGTGCTGTGCTGTCTCCCGGGGCTCTGCTGGGGCTGGTCATGCAGACAGACACCCCCTGGGGTAGCACTTACCAACATGCCAGACTCCCAGAAGGAAAGCAGGTGTTCAGTGTAACACCCACTGCTAGGGCACAGGGAGCCACTCTTGCCCACTCTTTGGCAATGGTGGGAGCACCCACCCAGATCAAAGCTTCCAGTGCCAGCCCAGGGCCAGCCTTGCAAGCCAGCCTCCCCAAGGACAGGAGTCTCCTCTGAGCACTCCTCTCTCCAGATCTCAGTGTCACCATGTCACCTCCCAGACCTACAGGCTTGCTACAGCAGCCTTCAGACAGGACGAAGATGTCCCATCAGGTGAGATGGTTTGCTCATGGCCTAGGGCCACTGCAAGCTACACAGCCTGGTGAGGCCACCCCCGGAGCAGGGCTGTCTTATAGCTGGTCTTCCCCAACGATGATGCTGACGTCATGAGTAAATAGTCAACTCCCTCCAGGCCTGCTCTCCCTGCACACATGGGCTCTCCAATTTTCCCTAGGACACGGTGTAGGGTTTTGGTCTTAAGTTCGTCTTTCTCCTAAGTATTCTCCCATATACTCAAAGACAAGAAAGCTGAGGTTCAAAAAACACAGGAACAAAATAAGTCTATTCTCACAGATTACCTGTTATAAAAACTATGAACGAAGATGAAAAACATGAAAATAGTTTTATCCCCATCTAATTATCTTGCACACAGCTCAGGGGCCATCGTGAGAGCAACCCTGGGGTCAGAAAGGACTCTCAACAACACAGAGTGTAGCCCCACTTGCCTGCTCACAGAACCCGTACTTTAGGGTAAGAGGCCCATTTCCATCATAGCCAATTACGGGACATCAAGACAGAGGATTTCAATATATTTCAAAATCCCAACCCATATCTGGACTCCCAATACTCTGTAAACTCTTGTAAAATGGGGCAGAGAAAATTAAAAGGGGAGTCAGAAGAACAGGGCTTCCCTCTGAGCTCTGACTCGTGCTGTGTGCTCTCCCAAGTCACTTCATGTCTCTGGGCCTCTGCTGTCTCCAGGGACACGGTGACAGGCTCAGACAAGCTTCTCCAGAAGCCCAGGACACATGTACCTTCCCAGGACTTGCACACTACTCTCTCCCTTAAAGGAATGGGGCAGAGCACAAAGCATTTAAGATTTCTCCGCCATAGGTAAAATTATAGACATCCAGTTGTTCATTTTTTTTAAACGTTGACTATCACAGAGACATCCGTGGACTCACGTGATCTTGGATCTGATAAGACGCAGATGCCCTTGCATTGGCCTCTACATATTGAGACTGGCAGAACACTACCATTTCAAAGATGCTTCCAGAATTATTACTTCTTTATTTCTATCCAGACTCATTCTGGAAAGGCTTCATTAATTCAAACAAATATATTCTAAGCACCAACTACACTAGGTACTTGAGGCAAACAAGATATAGAACTACATGAGCCAAAAGAATGCTGCATTTTTCAATACCAGTCAATTTTAAACATGCTTGTAAAATCAATACATGGCACGAGATGTGGCGAGATGTCTGGATGACAGTCCTCCTTTTGAGGAAGTCAAATGGGAGGGGTCCCAACACAGGATCTGGGCAAGATCTCCGACCACCAATCCTCTAACTACGTATTCTTTGAATATAATCACCATCATAAATTGAGTAGTGCAAACCAGGAGCTTAACTGAAGGAAGAAGACGGGAAGAAGAGCAGAAGGAAGGAAGACAGTCTGAACTCACCGGGACTGCGGCAATCCTTTTTTACTGAGGTCTGCCCTCACACGTTCTCCCACGTGTCTGTAAATCTCCACTAAGCTGTTTATTGCTGCGTCTCGAACCTAGATGTAAAAGAAGAGATCTTACAGCTGCTCTGTGTCAGTCCACAGCGCTTCCTGCTAGGACACAAAAGGCCGTACGCCACCCCAAGTTTATCACCAATCTACCAACGCAACTGCCATACAATCCCTTATGGACGTTTGACTAGACAAAGCCATGCTGCCGGTACAATCCCAAAGAGGAAATTCGGGTCCCCTCCCTGTAGACGTGTTAAAGTCCAGATCCCTTTAGTGCTTTCAATTCTTTCAGAGGATGTCAGGAATCCAAAATTTTCGGATCATCTTCCCAAAACAGAAAATACTACAAATAAATGAATTATGCTAAAAACAAAACTCCATGTAAAAAGCATTCTAGATTGAACTCAATAAAATACTTAGCGAACAACAAAAATGGGTAGTAAAGGCCATAATACATAGAGCCCTGTATTTAAGAAGCTAATAGTCCTAAAAGGAGATGGGGGGGAGGGTAGTCCATAAATTTTACATTTAATGCAGAGCAGGATGTAGTAAACATCATCCAGGAGTATAAAGAGCTCACACAGCTTAGGGAAGGGAGCAAGCACACTAGACAGTACCGAGGAACATTTTCTGGAAGAGGAAGGAACCACTTAAAATGTGCTTAGGAGACAGCATTTTACTAGGACAAGATGGAACGAGACAAGTTCCACACAAGGTACAGCCTGTGTGCAAAGGCGCGAATGCAGAGCTGCACGGCGCGTGCTGCAGGAAGAGCAAGTAAGCAGGTGGCCAACACAAATAGGAACCAAGAGAAGAAAGCAGCAATAAATAAGGCTTAAGAAACAGAACAGATTTAAAACAAAAACAGGGAAATCTGAATATGGATCGCACATCAAACATTACCATTATTAGCAATGTTAAATTTCTTAGAGGGGAGAATAACAGGTAGTTGAAAATATCTTTGTTATTGAGAGATATACACTGAAGTATCTCAGAGCAAAAATATCACATCAGAGCAAAAATATCATGGTTCAGGAAAAAAGTGTATTTCTGTGTGTGGGTACGTGTCTACATACAAGGAGAGAGAAAACAAATGCGACAAAAATGTTAACTGGTAAATACGGATGTTAATACTAGTCCTACAATTTTTCTATAGATTTAAAATTTTGCAAATAAAAACATGGGGGGAAAAACTTTCAGTATACCCTGGAACTAAGGCCAGCCTGTGAGGGTTCGGAGGAGTGAAGACAGGTACTTACTTCAGTAGGCAAAGACAGGGGAGCAATATGATTTTGTATTTGGTCTCAAACAATGACATGAAAATAACAGAACAGAAGACAGAGGAACGAAGTAGGGATGGACACAACAATTTACAATTCTCAATACTGCAGGCTACTCTTGATTTAACAGCATTATAGGTTATAGGACAGGTAACTTCACCAATCATTTTCCCCTTAATGGTGGAAAAGGGCAAGCCTTATGTTATAGACTGAATGTTTGCATTCTGCCCCCACCCAAATATGTTGAAGTCCTAACTCCCAGCATGACTGAATTTAGAGACAGGACATATAAGCAGATAACTGAGGTTAAACAAAGTCATAAGCATAGGGCCCTGACACAACAGGATTGGTGTCTTTGTAAGAAAAGACACCCACAAGCTGGCTCCATTCTCCACATGGGCACAGAGAAGTCAGGTGAGCAGAGAGAGAGGGAGCAGTCTGCAAACCAGGAAGAGACCCCCCTTCCAGAACCAGACGATGCTGGCACCCTGAACCCAAACTACCAGGTTTCAGAATTGTGAGAAATGTATTTCTGTTCAAGCCACCGGTCTATGGTATTTTGTTATGGTGGCCCAAGCTGACTAATACAGATTATCAGTTTATTTGGGAAAAGAAAGACCTTCTGAATTTAGGTACCATTTTTATATGGAAACATGCATATATTACACAAGCTGTTAATGCCACTGTGTCTTGAAGATGACCTGGCTCACCTTCTAACGATGACATTTGCTTAGAGCCCATTACCTTAATGAGCAAGCAACATCCTGTCCCACTTAAAAAGTTTGGACCGTTAGAACTTTACAGGATTTAATGGAAAAATGACCAGTCTTTGATTCTAAGTATACCTGAGTACCTCCTTGGCCATTTAGGAACTGTGTAACCCTGGATCAAATATATAAAGTATTTTAGTCTCAATTTTTTTTTCTAAAGATTTTATTTATTTATTCGACAGAAAGACAGCCAGCAAGAGAGGGAACACAAGCAGTGGGAGTGGGAGAGGAAGAAGCAGACTCCCAGTGGAGCAGAGGAGCCTGATGTGGGGCTCGATCCCAGGACTCTGGGATCACACCCTGAGCCGAAGGCAGACGCTTAACGACTGCGCCACCCAGGCGCCCCTGTTTTAGTCTCAATTTTCTCCTCTGCGAGCTGAGGGCTGCTTTGACAGCTAGAAAAAATAACAAATTCATTCAACAAATATCTGAGTGTCTACTAGATGCCGAACTAAAGTGCCTCCATGGCCCAGGCAGGGACCTCGATACATGGGTGGAGCTGGGTGGTATATGACGACAAATGGCTCTGGCCGGGGACCCTGCTGGCAGAAAGAGGGAAAATGGAGGGTCAGGCAAACAGGCCGCCGTCACCCAGCCTTGGAGGAATATAGGTGCCACATCTAATCTTTCGAGAGAAATCGGGAATACACATCTTCCAAACATAAGAACAGCAACTCTTAAACATAAAACTAAAAAGTGCAGACACACACACACCGCATTAGGCTGCAATTAGGTGTCAGGCCAGCAGTTTGGAACCTACATGTTGTGTGTATAAAACACTCACCACAAGGCTAGTGGAAATAGTATATCTACATCTTCTAAACCAATATTCTTAGCCTTTGAAAGTCATCATTCCTCAGGCTTCCACAGCTCTAGGGGCAGACAGCATTGGAGGGTCTGAAACTCCCTCCACTCAGGAAATACAGCAGAACACACTCTCTTCGTTTTCTTTGGCCCTACACAGTGCTAGGCTCCAACTGAGAAGGGAAGTACTGTAAAAGCAACTCAGGCTGAAGGCACGACGTAGCACTCACTTCTAACACAGCCACGTGGGCCCCACACTGCTTCTGCCCACCCTCATGCTCGCCATTAAAAAGGAACCCCAACATTTCAGGGCATCGGGACTACAAAAGAGCCCCAACACATTAAGTGCTACCTGGCAGGCCTGAGTTGAATGCTCCACAGAATCTGAGGTCTTCAGATCTGCGACCTCCCTCGCAGGACCATTGTTTACTGGGATAAGGAGGAGGCTAGCCACCTACTGGGGCCCACAATAGGAAAGACTAATGAAAAGATTACAATAAAGTCAAGAGCACAGGCACATGCAATAGATATACACACCCCAAGAGGAGGAATGATTCAGTGCGTTAGTAGCAGAGAATCGGGTGGTAAACTTCCCTGGCAGGAGGGTTCTGGGAGATGTGGACTGTGAGTGTCTGCATGTGCATGCATACGTGTGCAAATAAACACTCCTAAGGCAGATGTGGATCAACGGATGACTGACTGAGTGCACGGTCTGCAGTACTCCAGCCCTGTCTGCGACAGACGGCCCAAAGCTGCCCACTGAGTGCCAACCTCACTGTGCCCCAATGCTCGGTGTCCCGGAGGCCCACCGTGCGGACTCACATCACCCGAGTGGCCAGCGACAGCACCTGAGTTACAAACAAGGAATTTCAGGGGCGCCTGGGTGGCTCAGTCGTTAAGCGTCTGCCTTCAGTTCAGGGCGTGATCCCAGGGTCCTGGGATTGAGCCCCGCATTGGGCTCCCTGCTCTGTTGGGAGCCTGCTTCTTCCTCTCCCACTCCCCCTGCTTGTGTTCCCTCTCTCGCTGGGTGTCTCTCTCTCTCTCTGTCAAATAAATAAAATCTTAAAAAAAAAAAAAAAAAGGAACAAGGAATTTCAGCTCTCCAGGCTGGCTTTCCTGCTGGACTTAAGGATACACATGACAGCAGCAATCGCCTCAATAAAGGATTTTTTTTTGCCATAGAAAATGGAAACAAAACCAAAAAGGGAGAAAACGCAAAATAACCCATTTGGTTAACTTAGAATTTTTTTTTTAAGTTTCTTTTTAAATTAACATTGAAACCTAAAGCATGATTCAGTAAATTAAAACATCTAAAAATTCCACTTCCAGTGTCATATACTTTCAATGAAGGCTAGATAAAAGAGTGGGTGACAAGAGGAAAGCAGGTGCGATCAAAAGACCCGGAAAACCCACAGGCTACACAGAGGAAGGGCTGGGGATGGGAAAAGCAGCAGCAGAGACAAGAAAGGAAAGGGCAAAGCCAAGGAAGAAGGACAAGAGCTGGAGGGGCCCAGAGTTGCGGGGACCCGGGAGCCAGGGAAGGTAGAAGGCATGGAGGCACAACCTCTCTGGAGGTACGTTAGCAATCATCAGTAAAGGTTTAAAATGAGATGCCTGCCACGTATATTTCTTTGATAAGTTACTGTTCCAATTTTTGGCCCCTTTATCTAATGAGGTGTTTTTCTTATGAGTTTATATGACCTAATCATCACAATAAAAATGACTCTCAGTGATAAATAGAACGGAACCCATGGGAGAACTGGCAGTTCTGAAGCCCAGGCTTGGAAAGTTCTGTGATCTGCCTGGTGACTGCCCACGGATTACCAGCTCTTCTCCTACCCCTACACTAAGGAAGTGGTGCTTTGGTGTTTGGTTTCTGCATTCATATAAGAATCGACATAAAATACCATCCGCACATCGTTAGGACTCGAAGAATTTCACACACCAATGTGTTACATACACCAGAGTGGGCACCACCCAAACAAAATACAGGAAGTTTCCATCCCCTCAGAACAGGTACCTCAGGCCCTTTCCAATCAATCCCCCTACCCCAAGAGGCACTGCCTGACTGACTTCAATCAGCACTGATCACTCTTCCCAAGCCCACCCCTTTTTGGCTGGAGAGTGGGTGACAAGAGGGACAGTATCTTGGAGGCTGGTCCGGATGACATCACTTTATAGACTAGCAAGGCCTCAGCCATATAGAGAACAGGGCAGCAGGACCACCACATTCACCAATGATATCTTATAAATGCTGAAGGGCATTAACGTTAATTATCTGGAACATTAATCAGAGCATTATAAACATGAACAGAGTCCCACCCACATATCAGGTACACACAGAACACCAGAAGGCATCCTAATGGTCTAGGTCTATAACCAGTTTATCACCAGTTTATCACTCTTTATCACTAAAATACACTCACCTGGCTGTTTGGATCTCCAAGTAAATTACATATATGTGGCACGATCTTGCTTAGTGTTAAAGTATGTGCTCCAGAGCTGAAAACAAAAGGAATGCTTTACTGTTGGTGAGAACAAAGAAAAGAAACTCCCCACTCCCTCTCTCGCCCCAGGGCCTTATCGCCCCCTCACACCTTGGCTCCCTTTCCTTCCCATTTTCCCCATCTTCTGCCCACCTGCTTCCAAAATAAGTGTGCCACGAAGACCCGCCCCTCTGCAGAGAGCTCAAAACCTTTCATGCTGCTCGCTGACAGGCCTTCTCCCCGGCACTCAGGCTCTGGCTCCCAACCTGCAATGCCAAGCCGAGGCCCAGCCTTTCCCGCAGTCTTGCCGGCCTCACACGCGGCTGCCCCTGCATTATTATTCTGTCCTGCAGCAGCTCCTATTTCGCCCAACTCAGTGCTCTCAATGAAACTGCAAGTCCCTTGAGGGTCTCCCTCGCATAACCTGTGCACAGCTGATGCTCAGTTAATGACTGCTCGGTGGGAGGACCCTGACACAGTGGCCGCAGAGGGTTCCAGCTAAACCCTGCCCTGCTGGCAGCACGGAAGTCACTGACCACTTTTCGCCGTCATAAACACCCGCACAAACAGCCCTTGGGAATACAACTCTCTCCGGTAATTTGATGACTTCCTTAGGGTACATTCTCAGGAGTGAAACCACTGTGATCAAAAACTAACATTTTTAAAAACATACAAGTTTGGGCAAATTTTTAATGGTACTGAAAAGGCTAACATAATGAGCGGAAAAATTTACAAGGTGACATAAACATTATTATCCCAGTTTTGTTTTTGAAAATAATGTACCTTGCAGGTTGGACTAAAAATACACTACCAATTAACCATGATTGTGTGAAGGTGGTAGAAATATACCAAATCATTATTTTCTCCCTGATGTAAATTTTCTGACATATACAATATCACTTTTATAATCAGAAAAGGTGACTTGTCATTTTTCAATTTTCAAAATGTCTCTCCTACAAATAAGCACGTGAAGAAATCTTCAACATCAACAGTCATTAAGAAAATACAAATTAAGACCACAAAGAGATATCACTACACGGCAATCAAAATGGCTAAAATAAAAAACCGAACACTCAGTGCTAACAAGAATATGTAAAACTGAATCATTCACACATTGCTGGTGGGAATGTAAAACGGCAGAGAAAACTCTGGAAAAGAGTTTGGCAGATTCTTTAAAATGAAACCTACCGGATGACCCAGCAATGGCACTCTTGGGCACCAACCCAAGAGAAATGCAAGCGTACATGCTGCAGGAACACGTACGTATGCGTTCACAGCAGCTTTGCTTGTAACAGCCAGAAACCAGAAACTATTCAAACATTCTGCAACAGGTGAACGGTGACGCAAACAGCTACGTCTGTACCGTGGAATTCGACTCGGCAATAAGAAGATGAAGTACTGTTCAGGCAACCCCACATATGCAACCTCAAAGGAATTCTGCCGAGTGAAAGAAGTCAATCTCAAAGGCTCACATTCTGTATGATTCCATTTATATGACATTCTTGAAATAACAAAATCATAGAGATGGTGAGATCAGTGGTTGCGGGGAGGGGGGGCAGGGGGTAGCATGAGGGAGTCTGGCGTGCTGCACAGGTCTGTACCTCACTGGTGATGGTGGTTCCCTGGAGCTACACACATGACAGAATGGGGCAGAACTGCACACCCAATGGGTGTGTGTTGCCAGAGGAATCTGTATAAGCCCTGTGTGTTGCATCAATATTGATCTCTGGTGTTGGTAATGCACCACGGATATGCAACATGTAAAGAGTGAAGAATCATGGGGGAGGCGTGCACAGCACTTCCCAGGACATTTCTCTGCAACTTCCGGAAACCCATAGTCACTTCAAAACACAAAGTCTCAACTAACGATGCTCGGCCAAGGAAACCCTCAGGCCCCGCCCAGACTTACGCATTGAGTGTGGCAACAAGGCAGAGGCACGTGCCTTCCCGAGTCCGGAAATTCTTGTGCTTGAAGCCTCCCAGCATTCGGTCCCACACGTACTGTAGGTGACAGAAGACAGGTGAGCAGATGAGAAGCCTTTATTCAATACAGGGACAACAGAAGAGGGACCTCTCAGCAGGTGCCAAGTCAGCCCCAGCCTCAACCAGTCCATTTCGTCCTCTCAAGGATACTGAAAAATGGTAACTTGTATTTCTGTATCAAGTCAGAGTTTTTCCAAACACATTCCTTCATATAACTGCATTTAATTATCCCAACAGTTCTTAAAGGAAGGTGTAACCGTCCCCATTTCTTGGGGGAGGAAAGTAAGGTCAAGCG
The DNA here is from genome assembly GCF_023065955.2 of Ursus arctos. Classification (NCBI taxonomy): domain Eukaryota; kingdom Metazoa; phylum Chordata; class Mammalia; order Carnivora; family Ursidae; genus Ursus; species Ursus arctos. Next base: position 10,197,633 of record NW_026622763.1, on the reverse strand, counting down.
AGGCTTGGGTGACTTGCCAGAGAGCACACAGTCCTACTGTTCTCCTGCTCTAGAACAGCTGTCCCCACCTCATCCACAAGTCACACATCTGCTCATCCTTTAAGACAGTCTGGGCTTTACCTTCCCTGGATGGCTTTTTCTGATCCCCCCAGCCCCTCACCCCCCCCCAATACATTACACAGTTGGAGCCTGGAAGGGAGGGCTGTGTCCCTCTGTCCATCTGTCCCAGCAGCCCCAGCTCATTAGCAGATAGGAATGAGGGCTCCAGCCAGGCCTCCTGACTTCCCAGATACTACAACAACCTCTTTTCAGAGAAACTGAGTCAGTTACACAAACAAGCTCAAGAGTCTAATGGATTCAACCAAGCACTCAATACCCATGTTAAGTCCACTATTTTAGTCAAAGTATACCCTTTGCTATTTATTACTTTCTAAAACATCCTGTATGGGGAGGAGGAGGTGGGCAGGGACAGATAAAATGTTATGAAAATTTTCATGTGAAACACATCAGCTTAAAAGAAATTAAATCTTGGGACACTTGGGTGGCTTGGTCAGTTAAACCATCCTACTCTTGATTTTGACTCAGGTCATGAGATCAATCCCTGCAATGGGCTCTGCCCTGAGCGTGGAGCCTGCTTGAGATTCTCTCTCTCTCTCTCTCACTTGCTCTCCTTGTCCCTCTCCCCCTTCCACTTACACACTCTTGCTCTCTAAAATAAAAAATATATATAAACAGGTAAATATATAAAAAAGTAAATAAAAAATAAGAGAAATTAAGTCTTTTTCCCCCCCAGAGAAACAGCACTCTCGTGCTGGGAGAGAGGCACATGGAGAGGGAGAGAGAGAATCTCAAGCAGACTCCCCACTGAGTAAGGAGGCCAGTGCGAGCCAGACGCACAGGCCAGCACGGTGCACATGCCAGCGGGCCGCAGAGTGCCTCCTCGCCCTACCTGGGGATTAGCAGCTTGATCCATGATCTTCAGCAGCAGAGTTTGGTCTTGCTCTCGCACAGAGTCTTTAGCATCTCCCAGTCTGTCTATTAAACTTGGCAGCACTGAAAATCAAAATGCAAACTGATCAAATGAAAGCCTATGGGGGGGGAGGGGGTCTGCAGTCACCAACTGGGTATTTCAATTACTGGGAAGACAAAATGTTGGCCTAAATGATGTACACCATTGTAGAACCACCAATCCTCACAGTTCTACTCTTCGCAGTGAAATCCATGGGAGCTTACTATAAGAATCTGCAAAATCCTTTGCATGGACACACTATTCTTCCTCTTCCTTAAACGACCTTCCTCTAGCCAGCTCCCAACACGTTTTTAAGCTGGTGAGATATTAAAAGGGATGTCAGTGGAAGACCCTGGCAGAAAGGAGTCAACACAAAAGGAAGTTTAGGTAAGAGAGGGCTCCAGCACATTCGCTGGGGGTAGAAGGAGCAGGCACTTATGACTCATTCTCTCATCTACACTGTGTCTCTAATTTTACAGAGTATACACACATGAATTAGAGTCCAGCTCCCCACCCCAGGTGTGGGCCATCAGCTAATGCTCCGAGGGCATTTACCGACCAGAAGTCAGTTTACTTTGCTCCTTCTAAGAGTCTATAAACTTTCTTTTACAAGAGACATCCGTGAACAATTCAACTAACTTATGAGGAAAATAGAATGCTATTAAAATAACAAATTTCTAAAAGGGAGGTTTTTATTTACAGATGGACACTTAGTGCCAGAATGGGGAAAGAGTTCTTAACCTTATCTGAAACAGCACACTGACCAGAAAGTTAACAGAAATAACAAATACACATGTAGCAACCAAAACTGAGAAGTTCTGTAACGAAATCCTTATACAAACAGAGCTGCTTGGTGCTTATATTGTCACTATGAAATCCCAGAGGTCAGGAATTTAGAAATGACTAAATCATCTCTAAAACGAAGAAACCTGCTTATTTTTATTTCATTTTGCTGACATCGTTTTCCCTTCAAAGTAAAGAGCAGTCATTTAAGGGACACTTGTAACAACATTTATGACCAAAGTGAAAACAGAACACCTAGGATTTTGATCTGGAAAAAACACAGCTGCATTGGACTTGCAGGCCTTCTCAAAATGGGAAAGCAATGCCTCTCAAAACGGCCAAATATAATTTTGTCGGCACTAAAATGTGATAGCTGATGTTTGTAAGAATCTGTGTAAGAATAAAAGAATTAGCAGTAATACTGTGTAATAGAACACGAACGCTGGAAGAAGCCTGCAGAAAGGTATGGTAAAAACAAAAAGCGTGAACATGCCAGCAAGGTGCGGTGAGGTGGGTGGATCTGGGGTGACCCCGGGAGGAGAGGAGGACCAGTCGTGCAGCCCCAGCAGGTGGAGAGTGAAGGAGGACTTAAGGGATGGCTGGGAGGACTAAATCAGAAGGGTCTGTGCGGCGGGGGGTGAGGGGGATTGCTGGGTCGGAGGGTTGGGTACGGCTTAATGGAGGATCTGGGGAGACTGAGCGAAGGCTGGGTACTGGACGGTGGAGAATGTGGGGGCCCCACCTACCCACAGCTCACCTGTGCCAATCTGCGCCTTGAACCGATCCTGCAGCCGGGTGACCAGCGCGGACAGAATGTCCATGCCGAGAAGAACCACCTGCAAAGGGAAACACCGGGAACCCATTAGCCGCCGCCCTCGAGGCCCACGCTCTGGCCCACCAGCTCCCAGGACGCCCCCCCATTCCTGGCTCGAACGCAGTCCGACAGCCTGGAGAGCGCATGCCGACCGGCAGAATACACTGGTTGTCAAAAGGGCTGCTCTGATACACAAAGATCTGTTTATAGCTTAAATAGAAAATGGAAGGTAACATGAAACGAAATAAAAAACAGCCAGAGCGCGGGCAGATCCAAGGCGCGGGTGCAGCAGCGTGGAAGTCCGAGCCGCGGCCCCGCCCCCTACCGGCCCCGCCCCGGCGAGTAACGCGTATGCAAATTACTCGCAGCTGGTGCGTGGCCTTCTGGGTAAAACCAAGCAGCCTGTTCGCGACCTTCGGAAGCCTCAGAAAACAAGAAGTTGTTGATTTGCTTCGGCAGATGTGCTCACCATAGGTACACGAGCTACCAGGCGGTTAGGCCGGGAGTTGTGAATTAGTCACCCCAAGCCTACCCGGTACTGGCGCTTCCTGCTTGCAGCGCACGCACAAGCTCCATCAACCATCCTTTTCTTGGGGTTGCGCTACTGTCCAATGAGCGCATAGTGAGGGCAGTACTGCTAACGCCTAAACAACACGCTCGCATCAACTAAAGCTTGGCTTTATCTTGGTGCAATTTTTGGAAAAAAGAAAAAGCCTCTTTTCCACGACTTAGAAGTTCAAAAATAGTTTAATTATGTTTACAAAATTAAGCGTAATACCGTGTTGTATCACCAGAGGGTGCTATTATCTAATACCAACTTTTACTTTCACCGTTTTGAATACTTTTTTTTACACCGATTGTAACAATTCAGTTTGGTCCTTCCAATTATTGATCGTAACAGTAACAATCCAGTTTGGTCCTTCCAATTATTCAGTAGGTTGACCTACCTACTTAATAGACTATAAATACTCCCCAAAATACATTAACAGAAGCGAGGTTTAATTCGTAAAACCCGCTTTTGCGCTTCAGTACGTGATTAGCAGAAACACTAAACCATGTTTTGTTTAAAAACCTATTAAGCCACCTTAAACATGACAGTCTTCCCTAGTACAAACCGTTTCTCAGTAGGAATTTTGCTCTGTGCAACTTTACTAAAACATGGTTCAAAACTGTAAGTGGAGTAGCCCAGTATCTTACAGAATAAATGAACAAAACTGAGGCAATGACAATAACCCTAACATCAAGCAATGTCATTATAATTCCTTTCATCTGTCTGCCCCTGCGTTTTGCAGCTTGTAAATGCAAAGACTGCAGGCCTTTCTATTCAGCTTGGAATCCACTGCTTCAAAACTGCTGAATCAGAACATAAACTGTCCTTGCAAGGGACTGGCACCTTGAAGATATCGAAGGAAATAATTCTAAAAAATTGTTATAAAGAGAACATTGGTTGGCAAACGGTTTTTTAAAAATATGTAATGGTATAAAACATTTAAAAATAGTGGCTTTACTTATCAGCTAAAGAGGATTTAGGTATCAAACTCTGCCTTCCTTCCAAAGAATACAGCATGGAAGGAAAGGGGAATAACTTTACAGTGGAGAAACCTGACAAACAGGGGCACAGGCCCCGCTCCTATCAGCAGTCACAAGTCATGTTGACAGCATATATGCTTGGTGTGGTGTGATTAAAATGACACTTTATATCTGTGCTACCTCCTCAAAACCCATAAGCCCAATTTAATCATGAGAAAAACATCAAATTCCCATAGAGAGAACATCCTACAAAATACCTGACCAGTACTGTCAAGGTCACCTAAAACATGGAAGTTCAAGAAACTGTCATAACCTAGAGGCGCACAGAGACACATGATGACTAAATGTAATGTGGTATCCTGGGTGGAATGCTGGAAGAGATAAAAGACAGTAGGAAAAAAGTGAGGAACTCTGAATAAACTATGTCAAGACTTGAGTTAATAATGATGCATTGATATTGGTTTATTAATTATAACATCTACACCATACTAATGTTAGATGTCAATAGAGAGACTGGGTGTGGTGTACATGGAGACTCTCTATACCACCCTCATAATTTTTCTGTGAATCCAAAACTGTTCTAAGCACTAAAGCTTGTATTTTAAAAAGAGCAGCCCATCAATTAACTGGAACTGGCTTTTCCCTGATGAAATCCGAAGCATGAGTATGGTGGTCGCATCGCTGGTTGGAGGTGGGTGGGAGTGTTATTCATTACAAAAATACTAAGAATGCTGCCTTCAAGTTCTCACCACACCCCTGCATAACTCATTCAAGACTAAGGCGTACGAGGACAATTACACCTTCATTTTGAATGAATTCAAAATTCTGTCAGGTATCACAGCCCTTGTTGGTTAAGCTACCTGTGGAATTTGAGGGAACACAGACTTTCTTTCATCTTTTCCAGGATGGAAGTTTACTTGGTAGTTTTGACCAGTTCAGGCCTCGCTCAATTTAAAGAGTAAATTTCAAAACGTCTTGCCCAGACAGACTGGGGAGTCCAGAGACTCCCCAAGAAGCCTGGGTTGGCAGATGCGGCGAAGGCCCAGTGAAACAGGACAGGAGAGGACAGAAACAGTCCCAGGCACCTTCACAGCAGAATGAACGACACTCTGGAAAGAAGGAGAGGGGTTCATTTACAGTTGTCTAGTTCACACTGAGTCACAGCCCCAGTGGGCCAGGAAGGGAATCACCACCCACAAATGTTTATCTTCACAGCCCAGGCCCCGCTCCTATGTTTCCATTTCCGTACTGAAGAAGGGGATACATGAATAAAGTCATTGCCCAGGAGACCACAATTATTGGCTGTGAAGCCTCTATGTGCCCCAATTTCCTACCTGTAAAACGGGGACAAGAGAAACAGCTACCTCACAGATCGCTGTATGTGAAGTGTGTGATATAGGACGTGGTGCGTGGTACGGGCTAGCCTACACACCTGCTGGCTGTTATCACCAGCTCACTGTCACTGCCATCACCATGGACAACAGGTACCAACTGGTGCTCCGGCAGAGGTCTAGGATACCTGAAAAGGGACTTGGCTGGCAGACAAGGCTTCCCAGAAAGACTCACACTAAATGAGGCTACGTTTTGAAAAACCAGCCTTGCACCAAAGGAAGAGATAACCTCTAAGCGGAGGGAAGTGTGCGTGCAAAGGTGTGAGACGGCTGCCATGATGGGGAGAGCTGGAGCAGAGGGCAGTGCTGGGATGTCACAGGGGAGGCAGCTCAGACATGTCTGCAGGACAATGGGACAGCTACTGAAAAGCTGTACTGGTAAAGAGGGAGAGACAGGGAGCTGGAGATTTAGACAGGGCACAGTGACCAGCATGAGGAAGGCGGCCTGGGAGAGAAAGGGCAGAGGCAGGGAAGGGATCGGGCTCGCACCCAACACTTACGGCCTTTAATTTTCACTAAGCCATTAACTATGCATTACCTTCAAGCACCTCCTTCAATATTCTATTTCATTTTCTGAGTTTATGCTTGTTTCCACAGCAAAACTCCTTGAATAAGGAATACTGTGCCTTGTATTTCCTCAAAATTTCCCTACTATACAGCACAATAGTGGATTCATGGTAAATGGTCAATAAACCCCTACTACTATACAAAACAAAAACAAAAACAAGCTACTTTACTGATTAGTAATGAATTCATTTGTAATGGATGAGTTCTTAAGATCCAATACAATTCCTTTATCCTACAACTTTAAAAATGTGCTTTCAAAGGGAGTTAGTAAATTGCTAAGTAACTCAAACTAACCATCATGCTAAAAATAACTAAAAATGCTAAATTATAAAAGAACATCTGCTTGGAAACATCAGAGAATAAGGAAGGCAAAGAAAAGTTACCAGTTATGAAACATAAGTAAACTAAAATCCAGTGGGATAAGGTTGCAGCACATGATCCACTTTTGCCCTCGGGCCATTTAAACACTGGGAAGGGACAACCAAGACACTAAGAATTGCTTTCAATCACCACATGGGTCTAGGAGAAGAGAGGTTGGATTCCAGAGCCCTCAAAGGTTCATAGCCTGGATAGCCCCCTACGACGACTTGGGTTAGAAATCCAAATGGCTATACCTAATTGATTCTCTTGTATATTGACTTTGGGTTATCTGGTCTTGCTTAGCTCAGTTTTAAATTTTATAATATACCTGTAGATCTAGAGTGAATTGAAAGTAAAATAGTCTTCAGATAGACCACAGACCAGCTTCTAAGAATCTGGGTGGCCCAAAAAAATATCAATCCCTGACATCAGATGGAAATGATCTTAGCTTAGGTGGTGCCCTAAAGCCCTTGACAGATAAAAACCCAAATCACTTCCAGATGGAGAGAGCATCATCCTCTCTAGTCCTCAATTTACTTCTATGAACAATTTTCAAATACCATGTCCAAAACAAAGCCAGATAACCAGGCACACCCGACAACTATAACTGAAAACTAGCAAAAACACAGACACACATCAACTATGTACATGAAAATAACTAGAAACAGATTATTAAAATAATAATTCTGGGATGCCTGACTGGTTCAGTCAGTAGAGCATGCCTCTTGATCTCAGGGTCATAAGTTCAAGCCCCACTTTGGACACAGAGCTTACTTAGTAATAATAATAATAATTCTTACTATGTGTAAGAAGATAAAATATGTGATTAAAATTTGGGGGAGAGAAATTACAACTTTTAAAAACTGACATCAATTTTTGAAAGCACCAAATAATACCAGAATTCAGTATTCCATGGATAGGCTTTAAAAGCACACTGGACACTAAGTCTGCAGAAAAAAACAGAATGAAACACAAAGAGGCAAAAAGATGAAAAATTCAAAATAGTAGATAAGAGACAAAGGATACACAGAAAAGAACTAACAAGTTTAAATGGAGTTCAAAAAGGAGAGTGCAACAGCACACAGCTGACACCCATTTGGATCACTATTATAAAAGAGGAAGGAAGGAAGAAAGGAAGGGAATAACAAGTGTTGGGGAGGACGTGGTGAAATTAGAACTCCTGGCATACCACTGGTAGGAATATAAAATGGTTCAGTTACTGTGGAAAATGATATGGTGGGCCATCAAAGGATGAAACAAAATAACCATATGATCCAGCAATTCTACTTCTGGGTATACACCCAAAAGGATTTCAACAGATACTTGTACATCTATGTTCCTAGCACCATTATTCAAAATAGCCAAAAGGTGGAAAAAGCCAAATTTTGAACCAAGTGTCAAATTAACCACCATACTTAATGATGAAATACTGGGGGAAAAAAGGAAAAAAATTAAAAGTATAAAACAAAGAAGCAAAACTGTCATTATTAATGGAAAATATAACTAGAAAATCTAGAAGATATACAGGTATATTATAAAATTTAAAACTGAGCTAAGCAAGACCAAATAACACAAAGTCAATATACAAGAGAATCAATTACATTTCCGTACCAACAAACCAAAAAGAAATTTTTTGTTTCCATATTTAATTTCATAAAAATAAACACCTAGGAATAAATCTAGCCAAAATAAGTACTCAAAAAGCTATGGAACGAAATAGATAGATAGATAGATAGATAGATAGATAGATAGATAGATAGATAAGGAGATAGATAGATAGATAGATAGATAGATAGATAAGGAGATAGATAGATAGATAGATAAGGAGATAGATCGATAGATAGATAGATGATAGATAGATAGATAGATAGATAAGGAGATAGATAGATAGATAGATAGATAGATAGATAAGGAGATAGATAGATAGACATAGATAGATAGGCAGACAGGACTAAAATAAATGGAAAGATAAAACTACAGGTTGGAATCCTCAGTACTGTGAAATTTTCATTTCTCCCAAATTGATCTACAGTAAAATTTCACCCAAAATCCCAACTATGTATTTTTTAAAGAACTTCACAAGTTGGACACCTGGGTGGCTCAATCCATTAAGTGTCTGCCTTCAGTTCAGGTCATGATCCCCGAGTCCTGGGACTGAGCCCCACATCCAGCTCCCTGCTCAGCAGGGTGTCTGCTTCTCTCTCTGCCTCTGCCCCTCCACCTGCTTGTACTCTGTCCGTCTGTCTGTCTCTCTCTCAAATAAATAAAATCTTAAAAAAAAAAAAAAAAGAACTTCACAAGTTGATTCCAAAATCTATGTGTAAATGACAATGGCAAGACAAGAGGTGATAAAACTTGCTCCCACTTGGTATCAAGATTATAAAATGGCAATAATTAACGCAATGTGCTATCAGGTCAAGGAAAGACAAATATACCAACAGAAGAGAATAAAGAAACAAGACTCACGCATATATGGGCACTTAATTTATGATAAAGTGGGCACTACAGAGCAGCGAGAACAGGGCTGCTCTTTTAAATAAATGCCCCTGGGCAACTGAATATATGGAATAAAAAAAGAAACTGACTCCTATCTCACACCATACACAAAAATGAATTCCCAGTATTAGAGATAAGTGTGGAAAAGTAAAACAAAAAAGTTTTTAGAAAATGACCTAAGAAAATAGCAGGGCATATAAACACAAACCCTAAAGGAAAAGACTGATGAATTGGATCAAACTGAAATTAAGAACTTTGGCATACCAAACACTGTAAAAAAGTGAAAGGCAAGTCATATAGGAAGGAGATATTTACGAAACAAATAAGCAACAAGAGGCCTGATTCTAGAATATATACATATATAGATCTTCTACAAACCAATCAATAGGCAACCCAGAACAAAAACGGGCAAAATATCTGAATAGACACTTCATAAAAGACAGCAATGGTCAGAAGTATACAAAAAGTTGTTCAGCCCCCATTAATCATCAGAGAAATGCAAATTAAAATTATAAAGAGATGCTACTACATACTCCCCAGAATGGCTAAAATTAAAGACTGACAAGACCAAGTGTTGACAAGAACATGGAAACTTATCATACATGCTGGTAGGAATGTAAATGTAAACCAACACTTTAGAAAACATGTTGGTATCATCTACCAAATTTGCAGCAATTCCACCACTAGGAATATGCCCAATAGATACACATGCACATATGCAACAGGTGAAACGTACACAATTTCTCAGAGCAGCGCTATTTATAATAGCCTCAAACTAGAAACCTATGTGTCCATCTACTGTAGAATGTATGACCTGTGGTTCTCATACCAAAGAATACAATAAACAATAAAAATAAATGAATCACAACAATGCTCAACAATTCAGATAAATCTCATAATGAGTGAAAAGGCCAGACACGAAGTAATTGCACATTTGTATGAAATTCAAAAACAAGCAAACATAAACTGTAATTTTAAGGTACATATCTGGGTAATAAAACTAAAAAGAAAAGAAAGTGATTACCATAAAAGCCAGGAGTGGTTACTTTAGGGAACGCTAGCAATGTTCTACTTCTCTTCCAGAGGACCAATTAAACAGCTGTTACCTTTATCACAACTCAGAAAACTGTTGTCTTTGTGTTTCATGCACTTTCTCCATATAGTTCACAATTTTTTTAAAGTTTAAAAACTAGAAAAGTGGGAGTGTTTCTGGACCCCTTGGCCTGTAAGTCTGTGGCAAGTGCTAGACTTGGTCTCTGCCTCTCTTACTTTCCAAACCACCAGTGAAAGCTCCAAGAATAGAAGGCACCACAGTTCTCGTTCTAGAGTGTGACATCTGCTCATCCACCAAAGAAAGAAATACTAAAGCCTCTCCCCAAAAACATCCGTAAGGGACAAGCTAGGGAGGAAGACCACTGCATCTCTTAAGCTTCAGAACACAGGATTGGCTTGAGTAAATATAATATTTTACACTCCTATTGTACCTTATTGTTTTTAAGACACTTTTGGGGTGAACCTCAATAATCCCACACTAACCTGAGATGTAGACCACACTCTCCTGAATTTGCAAATGAGGAAAATAAAGACCAAAGAGGTCAAAAGAGTACCCTAAGCCATGAAGTTGGGATGGGATAGTGACCAAACCGAAAATAAACCTAAGCCTCCTGACCTTATCAAGGCCATTTTCAGTACAGCAAAATCGCAATCTCCCAAACCCCATTTTTAACATCTTTCTCATCTCTGTCTAGCTGGCTTACATATGACCTCGCATGAGACACAATACTTCTCTGCCATTAATACCAGATAACCTCTCAGGTCGGCCTCAGCTCTAAACTTCTCTGATGCCCTGATAATGCCCAGAACAGGACAAAGTGCAGGGCTTTGTCACACAGATCTAGGATTGAATACCAGCTCTATCTACTACCCCTACCAGCCAGCTGGGCTGTTCCATCGCCAGCCTTCACATGCTTCATCAGTAAGATCAGAACAATAATACCTTACAGAATATATATGAGGGTTAAGAGTTTTAACACAATGCCTGGAATACAGTAGTACTCAATAAGTGCCTGTTACCTTCTTTATGAGAGCACCACTTTAAAAAACTTTAAAACTTAAAAACAAAACAAAACAACAAAACAAAAAAAGCAATTCTGGCATAGTCCAAAAAAAGAAAGTAAAGTTACCCCAAATCCCATCACTCAACAATAACTCTATTACCATTTTGATGACTGTCCCCCAAGACATCTCTGCATACACAGATCTGCATGTGAATTTTATATGAATATGAGAGAGAGAGAGGGGTAGATAGGCGCAGAGAGTTTTTCATTCAATATGCCATGAAGTCTTTCCCAATACAGATAAGGATCTATACCCCCATTTTCAGTGACTGTCTGATACCCTATTGTATCTAAGTATCATAAATACTGATCCAATCTCCCCAACCAACGCTGGCATTCAGGTTTGGTTAGAATTTTTCACTATTGCGGGGCGCCTGGGTGGCTCAGTCGTTAAGCATCTGCCTTTGGCTCAGGGTGTGATCCCAGGGTTCTGGGATCGAGCACCGCATCGGGCTCCCTGCTTCGCTGGGAGCCTGCTTCTTCCTCTCCCACTCCTCTTGCTTGTGTTCCCTCTCTCGCTGGCCGTCTCTCTCTCTGTCAAATAAATAAATAAAATCTTAAAAAAAAAAAAAAGAATTTTTCACTATTGCAAATAAGGCTGTGATGGTACTGACTTCCACACTTGTACGGTTATCTCCTTTGGAAAAATTCTGAAAAGGACAACTGCTGGGTCAAAGAGAAGACACACTGTGCCCCTAGTGAGCTCTATTTTTAACATAATGCACTAGGTGCCCTGTGGGGTTACAGGCTGCTGACTTCTACAAATTTGTTGGTTATTTTAGAAGACTCCACACTGCAACCTTATTAAATAAGGAGGAAATTAATTAGCACTCTATGCTGCACTCACTTTTAATTCCAAGAATAAGAACACAACACAAATACCAAAAAAAAAAAAAGTGTGATAAAGTCAGTGACTTTGTGTATTCACGTGTCAGATGGGAGAATTATTCACCCAAAGTCGTTGTCCTTCAAAGTCGTCACCGAGGGAGTCCCTGCAACACTCATCCCAGTGATAATGCCACCACGCATTCCTCTGGAATGGCCTCCAGAGACAGTTTATGAGCCGTAAGCCTGTTAAAATATCGGTAATTAATAGTAGATTAATGGCACTAACCAAGTTATCGGCTCGTTACCTGTCGTTGCCCACGTACAAGGATTTTACCAATGGTAAAGGAACTGAGGACCATGACATCACTGTTGTACACATGTGCAGCAGTAGGCCAAGCGAAGCGAGGAGGCAAGGTCTGACCACAGAGAGAGGCAGTTAGTCACCACTGCAGATCTAGTCTCATACAACGTTCAGCAGTGACAGAAACGCTGTCTCTGCACTGTCCGCCACGGCAGCCGCTAGTCGCATGTGGCTACTGAGCAACTGAAATATGAGTGTGAATGAGAAACAGAACTCGGCGTTTTACTTAAAACATGAAGTTACTTAACTTTAAATAGCCACAGGAGGTTCACAGCTACCGTGTTGGGACGGCACAGCTCTACACCGATGGTTGCAAACCCCAGCAGGTAAAAACCCAGGCGAATGTGTGAGAAGGGCAGGGGACCACCTCTTTAAGTTCTGCTCACTTGATACCATGTAAGAAGTCAAGTCACTGGGGCCAGATCTCCAGATTTTAAACACTGGCCACTTACTGAATGAATTCTAAGTGACTGGAAAACATGTTGTGTGTCCAACCCAGCCAAAGACCCCAAAATCTGCAACTTCTCTTTTCCACATACATTTCACAAATGTGAGAGCAGACACCAAAATATTCACGGTTATCTAAGGGATTAAGCAAAGATCCCAGTTGCCCGCCTGGGCTGCGCCACCCCAGCCAGCCAGCCAGCCAGCCAGCAAGGCTCAGAGCTCTGCCCTCTGCCCCAGACTCTCCTACAAGTCTCCCATGTTCCTCCTCCAAAGCCCAGGTCCTGATCCTTCCAACAGAACTTTCGGCTGGCCCCATCCAGGAGGTCTTCCAGCCTCCTGAGTCCACCCAGGCCAAGATCTGTCGCTCTCCCCAGGTCCTTTATATGCATCTCTCCAACACCACTACTCACTACTCAAAGCAGGATGGTTCCTCATACAGCCTTTCTCATTCCCACCCACTTCCCCAGGGACAGCAAGGGGTTGGGGGTAAGAGGGCCTGGAAGGCGCAGGGCAAATCAACTGTTACCTTGCATATAGTCTCTTTATTATGTTAATTTATCCGCACAACAATACCTCGAGCCAGATGCCACATCTATAAATATCCCTACTGTACAGATAAGGAAGCAACAACTAGGCAAAGTCACTCAGCTATTAAGTGGCTCAAATAATACCCATTAATCAATCAGTCTTACAAAAGGGCAAAGCAAGAACACTAAGATGGCGATGACAAAGTCAGCGACTCCTGCGTGCTCACCCCAGAGAACCATCTGCGCACTGGCTACACTTCTGGCAAGAAGTGGACATCATTCCTAACAGCTAAAAAGTGGTAACAATCCAAATATCCATCAACTGGAGAACAGATAAACAAAATGTGGTACATCCATACAACTAAATACCAGTCAACAATAAAGAGAACAACGTACTGATACATGCTACAATACAGATGAACAATGAAAACAGGATGCTGTGTAAAAGAAATCAGACACAAAAGACGACATAGTGTATGATTCTGTTTATATGAAACGTCCAGAAAAGGCAAATCTACAGGCACAGAAAATAAATAATCGCCTACAGCTGGAGGTGGGAATGGGACTGACTACAAATGGGGATAAGGGGTCTTTTGAGAGTGATGGGGAAATGTACAACTTTGTAAATTTACTATACTAAAAATAATTGAATGATACACTAAACAGATAAATTTTATGGCACATAAATTATACCTCTATAATGCTGTTCAAGGGGCGCCTGGGTGGCTCAGTCGTTAAGCGTCTGCCTTCGGCTCAGGGCATGATCCCAGAGTCCTGGGATCGAGCCCCACATCAGGCTCCTCCACTTGGAGCCTGTTTCTTCCTCTCCCACTGCCCCTGCCTATGTTCCCTCTCTTGCTGGCTGTCTCTCTCTCTGTCAAATAAATAAATAAAATCTTAAAAAAAAAAAAAATCAGTTTGGGGTGCCTGGGTGGCACAGTGGGTTAAGTGTCCAATTCTTCTTGGTTTCAGCTCAGGTCATGATCTCAGGATCGTGGGATCAAGCCCCGCATCAGGCTCCAAGCTCAGCATGAAGTCTACTTGAGTTTCTCTCTTTCCCTCTCCCTCTGCCACCCCCCACCCCCAGCTCTCTCTCTAAAATAAATCAATCTTTTTTAAACAATGAGTTAATGGGCTTAAAAGAACTCTGATCTTTCTGGAGACTGGATCATGAAGAACTGATGACATCTGCCAAAGGCAAGTATTGGTTATTCCTCTATCCAGAAATACTGCCTGTTGTAGAAGGAAAGCAAGGCCACAGGTCGGGTCAGGAGCTTGTGCAGACCAAGAGTCCTCCCGGTTCTCCTGAGAACCCTCTGAAGAACTCACGGCGCACCCAAACCTCAACAGTTCTGCTTGTGGCCCACTGGCCACCCACAGTTTTCCTGAATATGCTACGCTCTTCCTTACACGGCCCCTGCCTGAAACATTTTGCTTTTCCCTCTTCCGTATGCTCTTCTCCTCTTTCAAAGCTCTCTTCAAGCACCATGAATTCCAGTGCCCTCCCATTTATACCCACTAATCGGAGACAGAAAGCTGTGTTTCCAGCATCCCCGCCATACACAGTTCTTCCAGCTGTCAGACTCAAGGGACCTCTGGTTTTTACACCATCTATTAGCCTAATACCTAGAGTCTAGACTCTAAGCTTCTGTAAGGCAGAAGCTCCATCTTCTCCATTTCTGTATCATCAGTGTCAACCATAATGCTAGCAAATCTGGGGACTGGGAGTGGATGGAAAGTGGCTGGATAAGACAGTAATAATAGTGTAAATTGTTATTTAGTTCATGTTTGAATGAAGCATTCCAATTAACAATCCCAAATACAATAACTGGCATAACCGGTATAACTCTCACTTCCTCCTATTTGTAGCCTTGCTTCCACCCTGTCCCCATTCCATCTATTCTCACCACACAACCAAAGGTCCTTTTAAAGATTTTATTCATTTTATTTATTTGAGAGAGACAGAGCAGAAGGAGGAGCAGAGGGGGAAGGAAAGGGAAATAATCACAAGCAGACTCCGTACTGAGCGCGAAGCTGACGTGGGGCTCGATCCTACAACCCTAAGATCATGACCCGAGCCAAAACCAAGAGTCGGACACTAAACCAACTGAGCCATCCAGGAGCACCAACCAGAAGGTCCTTTTAAAAGGTAACTCACATCATGTCACTCCTATATTCTAAAGCCTCCAATGGCTTCCCATGTTGGGTAAGAGTGGGTCTGTACAATGGCCTACAAGTCCTCACAGCCTGACCTCCCATTCCCTCTCTGAGTTCACGGGCCTCCTTTCAGGGGCCTCCTGGCTGTTCCTCAAATGGCCCCTACTTGCACCTGAGATTCTCTCCCTAGAATCCTCTTCCCCAAGATATCCACCTTGCCTGTCCCAGCATTTCATTTCCATCTTTGTTGAACCAAGTCTTCTTGGCTAGGTCCATTGTGACCAGCCTACTGCACCATGTGCACCCCTTACAGAACTTATCACTCTCCAGTATTCTAAAAAATTTACTCAGTTAACTTGCTTATGAGTTCTTTCCCCCAAGTAGAACATAAGCTCTATGAAGAAAGGCATTTTCATCTAATTATTCATTGCTGTAGTCCAGAACCTCATTTGTTAAATAAATGCATGAATTTGATATGCCTTAATGCTTACTTGGAAAAGTGTCTTTCCCCTAAATTCAAAATCATGTTGAAAATGAACAAATAATTTGACATAACTAACTCCTTTTATACTTCTTTATGCTAAAAGAGAGAGGCCAAAATATTAATTAAGCGGAAACTGGTACAACTGAAGCATCAGGAAAGTGGTGATCCAATGTAAGAAGCCCCGCACTAGGGTCAGGAGACCTGGACCCTAGCTGTGCCACCAAGTGACTGCAAGGACATCACTTCTCTCTGGACCCCTATCTACAAAACTAAGCCAGTGGTCTCCAAGGCCCTGGAAACTCCGTGGTCTGAATTCTGTTCTTTGTTCACCCTCAACTGCAGTGGTGCTCACTGGGAATGCTGTCGATCTCAGGGAACGCTGGGCCTTCCTCCAGGTTCCTCAAGAGCAGGTGGTAAAACTTACTCCTTCCTGGTTATCAGCGCAGGTGATAAATTCTGCTGGTGCCTGTCTCTGTCAAGACCTCTAAACTTTGACTGCACACCCTTATTAGAACACTTCATAGGCATATTTATTTATAATCACACAACCTGCTGTTATGCAGACATACAGTAAAATTATAAAATACATGAAAAATACAATACTTTCAAAAAACAGAACTGAAAATCAATTTAACAGGGGCTCTAACATGTTCTTACTGCCGCCCGATGGCCTACCCTGGCCCCACCGAGAAGCCCACTTATCGAAAAGGTGAGGCAGCATCCACTGTGAAGTTGTACCTCGCCCTGACTGGGAAGGAGGGAACACCACAACAGAAAGGAATCCTCCAGGGTCCCACTTCCTAGGAAGCATCTCACTGCCGATCAGGGGCAAAGAAACTTTTGAAAGAATATACTCCCAAGTCTCACAGACTCCAAATTATGACGAATTTCAGAGCTAGCCAAATTCTGGCACACTCTGCTCAGATATTTCATAAGAATGATCTTGCAAACCAAAGCATTCAACATGGCTTTGGTCCCTTAAGAACATTTTATGAAAAATCAATCCACTGAACTGCAGCAATCAGCAAAACTACTGCAGAGTACAGATAGCCATCCTTTGTCTGAACTCAAGGAGAAAGCCTTACTTAAGCTCACTGTGATGGAGACGGGCAAGGTGTGGACCACAGCTGGCGGGATGTGCAAACCGGACAGCTCGAGACAAACCAGCAGAATGCTCAATCTTCAGAAACCCAGTACTCAGGGCCTGGGGGGAGAGAAGGTCCAAGCAGCAGACAGAGAAAAGTCTTTGGAGTCAGACAAAACTGGGGTTCAGACGGTGGCGCCACTATTCTTACTAGCTATGGGACCCTAATCAAGTTAACATCTCAAAGTCTGTGTATGTATCTGCAAAATGGGATACCTGACATCCCCTTCTACAGGTGACTGGGAGGATTACTGAAGCAAACTATTTATATTATCAGGCACAGTGAGCCACACACAGTAAACATGGCCCTAACATGTTAAGCTTTGGGGCTTTGTGAGATATCAAAATAGAAATATCCTGAGGGTGCCTGCCTGGATGGTTCAGTCAGTTGAATGTCTGCCTCTTGATTTCAGCTCAGGTCATAACCTCAAGGTTGCACGTCAGGCTCCATGCTCAGCATGGAGTCTGCTTGTCCCTCTCTCTCTGCTCCTCCCCCTGGCTCATGTGTGCGCTCTCTCTCAAATAAATAAATAAAATCTTAAGAAAGGAAAGAAAGGAAAGGAAGAAAGGAAGAAAGGAAGAAAGGAAGAAAGGAAGAGAAAGAAAGAAAGAAAGAAAGAAAGAAAGAAAGAAAGAAAGAAAGAAAGAAAGAAAGAAAGAAAGAAAGAAAGAAAGAAAAGAAAAGAAACATCCTGCGAATAGATGTCTGCTAACTGAAGCCAGGGAAAGAAGGAAGTCTGAGATGCAGATACCAGTCTAAGACCTATATGTATGAATGAGATTCCCCAGCGAGGACATGCAGCAACAGATCAAAAGTATCATGTTAGTGGGGCGCCTGGGTGGCTCAGTCGTTAAGCATCTGCCTTTGGCTCAGGTCATGATCCCAGGGTCCTGGGACCAAGTCCCACATCGGGCTCCCTGATCAGAGGAAAGCCTGCTTCTCCCTCTCCCACTCCCCCTACTCGTGTTCCCTCTCTCACTGCCTCTTTCTCTGTCAAATAAATAAATAAAATCTTTAAAAAGAAAAAAAAAAAAGGATCCTGTTAGAAACCAACAGCAGTACAGCCACCTAGAAATACCAGGGCATTCCCATTGTCAAATAGGTTGGGAATACAGGAATATTCTGATTAGCATTCTGACAAGCCTTAGCAATACAATAAGAAAAGAGAAAGAATAAAGAGATAAAAGAACTAAAAAATAAAAGACAGTATCACCATTACTTGCAAATAATAATTATCTACTAAGAAAATACAAAACAATCAGCTGAAAACTAGAAGTGACAAGAGAATAAGTTGGCCAAATCTCATACATATATAGTAAAACTTATATCTTTTTATTATAGCTATCAGAAGCGGGAAGAAAGTTTGAGGGGAAAAAAATCAAATTTAGAACTCCAACAAAAAACATATAGTAATTAGGACTGAACTGTAAGACCTATGTGAAGAGACTATAAAAATTTTACTAGTGGGCATAAAGAAAGCACAGATAAAGAGAAATATCATACTCCTACAGTAAAAATAAGAATAAACACAAGTAAAAGAGAAACAACAAACTGGGCCAAAAACTATCTGTAAAATATGTAGTGAAGGATCACGTCCGTGATTTAAAAAGAAACTATTTTTTAAATGGACAATTCATTCTATAAAACATCAAATAAACATACAAAGTTGCTCAGTCTCATTTATATCCAAAGAACTGCAAAGCACAATAATGATACACCATTTATAACCGATCAGACTCAGGTAGATTTTTAAAAATTAATAATGGCTTATGTGTTTGGAGGCTTCAGGAAAATAGACACTAGCATAAGCTGCTGGCAACCCTGAGAAGTGTAACTGATCCAGGATTTGGGCACACAATTGATAGCTATCAAATTTTTAATATGTAGAAACTTTGACCCAGCAAGTTCATCTAGGAATCTATTTCAGAAACATTAACACAAGTGTGCAAAACAGTACAGTGTGCATACAACTGTGGTCACTACGGCATTATTTTGAAAAAAAAAAAAAACAACTAATAATTCTGGGGGTCCCCACTGGCTCAATCAATGGAGCATGTGACTCTTGATCTCAGGGTCATGAGTTCAAGCTCCACACTGGGCACAGAGCTTACTTAAAAGTCATTATCATCATCATCATCATCATCATCATCATCATCATCAATAGGTAACTGGGGAAATTAGTTATATGTCCATGTGTGCTACCTGAATAGTTAAAAACAATAACAAATACAATACCAATGAACAATCCAAAAATGAAATTAGAAAACAACTCCTTTTACAACAGCACCAAAAAGAAGACGATGCTTAGGAATAAGTTTAACAAGAAAAAAGTGCAAGACTTGCACACTGAAAACTACAAAATACTGTTGAAAGAAATTCAAGAAGACCTAAATAAATGGAAAGATACCATTTGTTCATGGAACAGAAGACAATACTGCTAAGGTGGCAATACTGTCTCAACTCATCTACAGATTCAATGCATTTGCTATCAAAATTCCAGCAGCCTTTCTCTGCAGCAATTGACAAGTCATGCTATGGAGTTTAAAAAAGACAAAAGCCAGCTGCAGCACAGTATGTATCACGTGACCTTATTTGCTTTTTTAAAAAAACCTACCTGCAGTATTTGTGTGCGGGTAAGTTTGCATTACAGGGAATAGGCTTCTTACTCCTGTGCCTCACACATTTCTGTGTTATAACATTTTCATAACAAGCACATATAATTTCGTAGTGTAAGAAAATCACAATAAAAAACTGTTTAATATTTTAAGTTTTAAACAAATAATTTTAAATTCCCTGACAGGCTGCCTGCCAGGAAGGAATAGAAGACAGCCTTCAGTCCAGGTTTGGTCTACACAGCGGAGAAAGAATCCAAATCCAAGAACACCCCTCCACCCCAAGGTTATTCCACCTCTGGCAGGAGAGTAAGACTCTATAATAGGTATTCTAAGAACAGCCAGCAACTGACAACCACTGGAAGCTACAAGAGGGGAGCATGTGGATTCACTACATTCTCTCTACTTTCGTGCAGGTTTGAAATCTTTCAAAATACAAAGTGAAAGAAAAACAATACAGATGCCTAGATCTTTGATCTTCAGGGTCCAGCTCTCCTTAACTAGTTAGGGATCAGGATTAAGACTCATGACCAATGTTCTGGGAAGAAGAAAGCTCTCACTGTACAACTGTATCCTAAGGTCCTCCTGTCTCTTACCCTAAATGCTATAGTGACTTCAAACAGTATCTTGCAGTGCTGTCATCTTACACGACCACTACTAAAGGAAAACTCCAATAAAATAAAACAATAAGACAAGTATTCGGAGTTGAGAGGAGGGCAGATGAGTCCAGCCCTCTGACATACTGTGCTTCCCAAATAAATGATAAGGCAGGTATTTAAAGGGTTTTTAAAAATCAGTTACAATGAGTATGTTCACTATTCTCTCTTGTGGAAAGCCACTGGTTTCTTCCCATGACCAGCATACCTACAAGGGTCATGACAGGTCTGCCGGCCCCAGGATGATAGAATCAGAGGATGCTAGAATCAGCAACTCACTGGAAAGGGCTCAAGGTTTCATTTATGTTTAGGGCGTAAGGTCAGAACGTGTTCTGTGGTTTCTCCGGGAACAAAACTTTTTCCTCTGACTGCAGCATAGTATGTTCCTATGGGTTGCAACATAAAATAGATTTCTTTACTATGGACCCTAGCAAAAGAGTCTGACAAGCCGATCACCTTTTGTCTCCTTAGAGCAGAGCCCAGAGCTGGACAAAGCACAGAAACCCGGCAGACAGTCTACCTGGCCTGAGCATTTGCTGAATACACATTTGCTGACGGCGAGTTCTTCCCAGGACCAGGGACAGGGAGATAACTCATGGCAGGCACCCAGCACACAGCCTCAGGGAAGGCACTCAATGTATTTGGTTCTCCTCCCTCATCCTGCCTTTCACGGATTTCTCTAGTCATCCAACAAAGCATAAATAACTCAAACACCACATCAGGCCAGCAGAAGACAACAGAGGGGCCCCAACAGCAAGGGAGTCTTTTTTTCCCCTCCACAAAAAAACCAACAGGGTACAATATGGAACAGCTCTTCCAAACGTTCAGATAAATACAGTTTGGAAACTTTTCCGCTTTGGAGCTATCCCAAACTCTTCAATTATTTACGAGGAGATCAAACATCAGAACAGAAACACAACAGGCAGGTTCTGTTTAAGCTGGGCCTTTGTCCTCTGGGCTTTTGTGGCTGCCCAAGTTTTTTAAGCTCTATCTTTCAACGATGCAGCTGGATACAGATCTCCCTGCCTTTGTCTGACTTTGTTCTCTTCGATCTGGAAAGGGAGTCACCAGCCCCTTCTGGTCCCCATGCCTTCATCTGTGCAATGACTGTGTGATGGTTTGCTGGAAGTGCCTACATCACACCGCAAAAAACATTGAGGCAGGTAAAAGCAACATGATTTTATCAAAGAGAGCAAGTAACCGTTTCAAGAGGAGGCAAGCAGAATCGGCAGAAAGCTCTCATGGGTTGACCCCCTCCTCTTCCGATCCAGAAGTTCATTCATGCTTCCAAACACACAATGCACAGTGGCCTTGCCAAAAATTAAAAACATTACACATGCCTACACACTTAATGAATTCACTTATGAAAAATAAGCCAACTTGTTTCAGTGAAGAAAGCTTAAAGGCAGGGCAGAAAAATCAAAATAAATTTGCTGTTCTAATCTCTTCTAACTTCCAGCCCTTTGGAAAACAAAAAGGCCTTGCAAACTGGGAATAAATTCTCAGCTCTGGGGAAGCCAGCTTTTTCTGTACTACTTCCTACTCAATCTAATTCTGATTTCAAATCTCCAAAGTACGCAAGGACCACATTTGAGGGAAATAAAAGAGAAAGAGTGAGGGATTAAAATGCGAATTCATGACAGAGCTATTTCAAATGAGGAATTTACTGGCCAGTCAAGGGCAATGTGGGAACCAAAAGAAAGAGAAAAGCGAACGTTTACCCATTCCTCCAGACATGCTCCATTAGGACCCCACTCTGCTCTCCCTGACACCCTGTCACTTCGTCTCCCTAGCCTACCACTGGATGATCTCCTAACATGACCCGAAAGTGGTGTGGCTTCTGTAATTAGGGCTTCTCCCTAACTCAATACCACTGAAGAGGAATTACCAAAGGTTTTGGACAGAAGAGGCCTCGAACATGATCCTATGTGTAATGTTTCCGTCTTAGCGACAGCCCTGTCACCTAGACTCACATCCAAGTCTGAGGGGATCCAAAAGCCAGCTCTTTCAATGGCATGGTTTTCTGCCTGGTGGCAGAGAGAAACAGGAATCAAAGTCCCAAGGCATGCCACTTGAAGGCGGGAAACCAAGCATACATTTTCCCAACCTTTCCTCTTGATAGCCCATCAAAATGATAGTATAGAAGCATAGAAGATTCTTTCTAAAATGACCCGGACAACTGCAGGGGGAAGGAAGAACTCACTGGCCATGTAAATTTTTTTTTTTTCCCAAACACAAATCTAGAAGAGGGGAGGCCACACCTCAGAATATGTTCCAGTGGAGCTGCAGCAGGGACAAAAGCTCACACAGTGGACCCTAAGTCGGCTCAGGGCTCCTGCAGGCAGCTGTGAGGCACAAAAGGACTAGGATATTGGGATCAGTAGGGGAATTCAGGTAGATAAGGGGTTGCCCAGGGAAGGATAGGGAAGCTGTGTAAACGGGTAAGATGGGAAGGGAAGGAGCATCTAGGAACAGGCCAGGCTGGGCTCCCTTTGCACATTAGGCTCAATTCTGTGATAATTCTCTGATAAGTGCTTACATGTTTGCCTGGTAAGGTAAGGTAACCAAATAATTAATCATCCTCCCTGGGGAATTTTGAGATTCAAAGGGAGCGCTACTAGTAATTATACCAGGACAACAGGCATCAATCAGGACATCCCAGGCAAAAAGGACACACAGTTTCTGTAGGCATGAGTCCTTCAGGGTCAGGAACCATGTCCCATTCTGCTCTGTAGTCACAAAACCAAACAGCCTGTACAACTGATCTGACTACTTTCTTCAATTCTAAATCTGCCAAAAAGCAACTTGTACACGTGTTCTTGCTACTAAGGCCTCCTTGTCACAAACAGCAGGTGGGCTCCTCTAAAAGGAGAGACACACTGTTTTTATTATTGAATTACAGTCCACATGCGAAGTGACATTAGTTTTAGGTGTACAACATAGTGCTTTGACAATTCTATACATTACTCAGTGCTCATCTGTCACCATACCTTATTACAATGTTATTGGCTCTATTGCCTGTGCTGTACTGTTCTTCTCTGTGGCTTGTTTTGTAACTGGAAGTTTGTACCTCTTAATCCCCTTCACCTATTTCACCCAAACTCCCACCCACCACCCCTCTGGCAACCACCAGTTTGTTCTCCATACTTCAGAGTCTGTTGTTTCGTTTATTTTGTAGATTCCACATATAAGTGAAATCACAATGGTATTTGCCTTTCTCTGCCTGACTTCTTACTTTTTTTTTTTTTTTTGAGATTTTATTTATTTGAGAGAGAGACACACAGAGAGAGCACACAAGCCAGGGGAGGGGCAAAGGGAGAGGGAGAAGCAGACTCCCCACTGAGCAGGGAGCCTGATGTAGGACTCGAACCCAGGACCCTGAGATCATGACCTGGGCTGAAGGCAGACGCTTAACCGACTGAGCCACCCAAGCAGGCACCCCTTCACTTACTTTTTAATTTAAAAAGCAACAAAACTCTCTAAATGATCTTCCACAGCCAA
Source organism: Ursus arctos (assembly GCF_023065955.2). NCBI lineage: Eukaryota > Metazoa > Chordata > Mammalia > Carnivora > Ursidae > Ursus > Ursus arctos. The sequence continues at coordinate 10,173,848 of NW_026622763.1, read as the reverse complement.
CCAAAACTCTGTACTAACGCCACCTGCCCACTGAATTCACTATGACCTTCCACGTTCACCCTATCCTAGGCTGGGAAAGGCTGTCAGAGTCCTGGGAGCTGCCGCGACAGCTGATGCCCCATGCCCAAGGCCCAGAGCCTTTTTTCAGCAGGGCCGCTCCGCCTTTGGCCACTCTCTGGCTGAGTAACGCCAAACAAAGGTCACCAGTCGTGACCAGCAGATCTGCACGCTCTGGTTGAGGTGTTTATGGCAGTACCCAGAGTCACAACACACACAAAAAAGGAGGAAGATTCTGAACCGTGTTCTAAGTCCTTTCTTGCCCTTTTTGGATCGGGTTGCCATAAGTTGTCCGTCCACAGGGAGGGTTAAACTGCAGTCCCGGAATAGGTTTCTTTTCTGAGGAGGAAACACTGAGAAAGACAAGGGAAGATTTCCTACAGGGGGGTTTCAAGGAGGCCAGAAATGAGCTTGCGGCAAGAGTTAGCGTGGGGCTCCAGGTCTTCACCTCTCTTGGAGATTGACAGCTGTGAGTCCTATTAATGGATCTTAGCACCCATCTTAGATTTCACTGGTTTAATCCAAGCTACCAAATAATTGAGAATAGCCCATAAGCTATTCAGGTGCCTCTGAAGAAATTGTTTCAAGGTACTCCTGCCATGGGGGCACTGGGGGGCCGGGGGTGCAAGAAGAGAAACAGAGAGGGAACCAGTGGAACCTCGGGCCAGGTCTCAAAGGGCCTTGCATTCCTTGGGTTGCATTATCAGATCACATGCTAAAGGTATAATATGAATTCTCCTTTTTATAAATCCTGAAATTATTTAATGAACAACCCAATTACATTGCAGTGTAACCTGTTCCAGGCTCCACTATACTTTGTGTTTTAAAAAACTCGTATCATAGGGGCGCCTGGGTGGCACAGCGGTTAAGCATCTGCCTTCGGCTCAGGGCGTGATCCCAGCGTTATGGGATCGAGCCCCACATCAGGCTCCTCCGCTATGAGCCTGCTTCTTCCTCTCCCACTCCCCCTGCTTGTGTTCCCTCTCTCGCTGGCTGTCTCTATCCTGTCGAATGAATAAATAAAATCTTAAAAAAAAAAAAACTCATATCATAAATACAAATATTTCACGGAAATGACCTGGGCCTCTTTCTTTTCCTGAAAGGCTCTGTTTTCCAGTAAGACTATGACAGCTAAAAAAGAAGTATCGTTTAGAAGCATAATGCCTCTGATGTCTGCACACAGGACTTCCTTGGATCAGGGAGATGCAAAGTTCCCAAACAGTAGAAATTGTAGAGAAAATGAAATCAAATTATTTTATCGAGGATTTACTCAGTCTTACACTCCTCTTAGACGCCACAGTTAATGGCTCACATCATTCTCCAACTTCCCCCCAACATTCCAACAATCCACTCCCAACCTCTCCACCTCTCATCGCACCTGACTATCTTCTGGTAAACTCCTACTCGTCCCCATGTCAGCTCAGATAGCTCCACAATTTTCTAACTTTCCTAAGAACACTCTAGAAGTCTGTTCAAAAATCTTCAGTGATTCCAGGTACCTGGGTGGCTCAGGTCATGATCCTGGGGTCCTGGTGTCGAGCCCTGCATCGAGCTTCCTGCTCAGCGGGGACTCTGCTTCACCCTCTCCCCTCTTCTCTGCACATGCTCTCTCTCTCTCTCAAATAAATAAATAAAATCTTTAAAAAAATAAATCTTCAGTGCTTCCTCACAGACTGTTAAAAAACAGCTACACTGCCCTGGCGTGGCATCCACAATCTCCAAGGTCCAGCCCCAATCTATCTTTCTAGAAAGCACAGTTCAGGTGAAGGGTTTGAGTTCCAAACCCAAATGGCCCAGTTTCAGACCCAGCCCTATCATTTACCTTCACTTACTAAAGGGGAATTACAGCAGTAACTAACAAAGATGGTCATGAGGATTAAGTGCTGATTTGCTTAAAAGAGCTCAGCACATGCCTGATAACACAGAGCTGTTTAGGAACTGTGAGCTCTTCTCATTATTCCCAGCCTCCCTCATTCACTGAACAAATATTTCAGTACTCCTGGAGGCCAGGCCCTGCACTATGTGCCAGGCTTACAGAGCAAACCAAACACAGTCCTGCCCTCCTGGAGCTTCTGCGTGGATGGATAGGGCAGGGCAGTACCCATGGCTTCCCGAGACCAACCAAGTCATAGTGGGATCTTCCCAGAGCTCCAGCCACCACCGCTTTGCTCACTCTTCCCTCCTTCAATGTGCACTTCTCCCTGCCAAAACCCTGCCCGGCTTTTAAGATCCAGCTCTCAGGCCCCCACTACTTGGATGCTTTTGTCTGTCTCCTCCCACAGAAAGGAAACCTGGAGTCGAGCACAGTTTGCAACAGGTGGGTTATAACATAGAACACAAGGTCCTTGTACGCAAACCACATCTACTCTGCTATAATCCAGTTTGAAGGCAGAAATATCCTTTTTCTGTCCTCCAATGGGGACTTCTTCTCAAAAAAAGTTGGGAAATGAGCAAAAAAATCTCTAACTTAATTATCCTACGGTAATCTGTGATTAAGTCAGGGAACCCAAAGAAGAATGTGGACAGTAAAAAGATATTGGGAAAAAAAGAAATACCTTTTGAGGCCCACAACACCCAGAGTTCAAGGATCATGGCTTGGAGTTACAACGTCTCCTTCCTCGTGTGACCACTTTCCTTAGATGGAGTTGGTAAGCTGGAAAAGCTTCTGTGGACTGCTGAACTTCTAAGACTTGCCTGCTTTTATACCAGGGAAAGAAAAAAAAAACAGAGAAAGACTAAGGCCTTCCTTTTCTTAGCAGTAAATGCTCACTGAAAGCCAAGAGGGACAAAGGCCCAGTAGAGAACAGAAGGATTTACACACCTGTCCAGAGCACTTCACACTGATGCGGAACATGGTCTCAGGCTCCTGGCCAGCTGGCAACAGGAGAGGGGTGGCTCACGAAGCCCAGCCTGAATCTGTTCTAGTACAGTCTCTGCCCAGCAGGCTCAGGGAGTCCCAGCTTCCCTCCCTTGTGGGACCCTGGGGGCAACCGTGACCCATGCACCAGAGTGGGGCTGCAGTGGCCTTCAGAGCCTCTGGGCTCCCACGCTGGGGCAGTGCAATCAGATAACAAATGACCCGTAGGAAACTCCAAGTGACTTTGATTCCAGATAAGGAACATGTTGTATTCTAGACAGGTGGAAGAACACATGAAAGAAACATTTGTTTAATAATCATAACACAACTTTAGGGAAGGCTCCCCAGCACTAAGCAAGTAACAGGCCCACAGCAGAATGAAAGGATGAGCCTACCTGAAGAAGGCTTTTTCTAGATAGCTGAGGCTGATTCCAAGGATCTGAACTTCCCATTTAGTTCATGGAAAGACCACAAAATGTACTAGACATGTATGTTACAGAGAATATTCTGGAATTTAGCCTTTCATGATGTCTCAGGGTCACCATTACAAACACAATCATGAGAAAGTCCAAGAGTTTCTTCCCAGGGTCCTACAAGGCCCAGCAACAAATCAGAAAAAGCCCTCTGGGGGCGCCTGGGTGGCACAGCGGTTAAGCGTCTGCCTTCGGCTCAGGGCGTGATCCCGGCGTTATGGGATCGAGCCCCACATCAGGCTCCTCTGCCATGAGCCTGCTTCTTCCTCTCCCACTCCCCCTGCTTGAGTTCCCTCTCTCGCTGGCTGTCTCTATCTCTGTCGAATAAATAAATAAAATCTTTAAAAAAAAGAAAAAGCCTTCTGTAACATTCAGGCCCTCGGCTGTGTCCTCCTACCTTCACTTGCTGCCGAGACACTGGGAGAAAACCTCTCTCCACAAATTGTCCTTTGCAAGGTGGCAGAATTTGGAAGGACAGAGTTGACAAAGCAGTCTCTAGCTGTCCTGAGGTGGTGACACGTCTCATGTAAGCCAGAGGGTGGGTCTCAGAAAAGCCATGAGCTTTCCAGAGATATAACTGTCCAACCTCTCATTATGTTCATTTACTCAATAAATATTTGAGTGGCCACCATGTCCTAAGTACTGTTTTGAGGAAATGGAGATTCTGTAGTTAAGACAGGTAAGGGCTCTGCCATCAGGAAACACACATTCAAGTGGGCGATTTCAGCTAGGGTTAAAGTAATGGCTGAAGGAAGCTACTTAGGGAAGCCTACAGAAGGCTGAATGACAAGATACAAGTCACAACACAAAGATCTGGGGGAAGCCGACAGGCCATCAGAAAGGCCTTAAAAGCGTGTTTTAAAGACAGAAAGGCCAGCGTGGCTGGGGCAGCACAGTATAAAGCAGCAGAAGGGGGAAAAAGGTCAAGAAGCAGAGGGGGCCCAGCCATGGGACCAGGCCACGGGACTAAGATCAGTTACACTATGAGGTCAAGTTTCAGTTTTCTTCTAAGTATAATGGGAACGCACAGGAGACAGGCTGAGAAATGACAGAATCGGAATTATGATTTTAAAAGACCACTTATATGTCGTATTCACTGGAGGCTCACCGTGGCCAATCTTGTTTTAAACTGTGTTGACATGACAATATTACACAGTACTTAAGAATGCAGATTCTGGACCCAGACTCTGACACTTACTGACTGTGTAACTTTGGGCAAATTATATCCTCTGTATGCCTCAGTTCCCTTATATGTAAAATGGAGATACACATGAATATCTCATATTATTGTTTTTCAGTTTTAAGGACAAAGGCAAAACAAAACAAAAAAGGTATCAAGTGTCTAAAGTAACTAATAATGCAAGCACTTTTGCCCGAACAGCCTCTAGCACATGAGTCTTTATACACTGTCTCTCTCTGAAAGAGGAAATGGAGAGTTGGTACAGTCTTGTTCACAAAGTAAAAAGTGTACCTGCTTTTCATTTTTGGAAGCTGCTACTATGGTGGGGGAAGGAGTATGTCCAAAATGTAAACTAGACTTCAACGTACCACGCAGTAGGACATTGTTTCTTAAAGATAAAGACCATCTTCTCTTAGCTAGGAAAGGTTTTCCTTCTCTCCGTGAAAAATAGCTCTGTGGCTACAGTTATTCATGCTGAGCATTTGAGCAACATGACAGAGTCCCACATGCCTGATTGTTCATTTTCTAACAGCTGCAGACAGAATCTAATGAACTCTTAATGATCCAAGAGGCTTCCAGCCTGCCAGGCATCCTCTGTCACAGAGCATACATAGTTTTGAGTATAATCAGAAAGCCCAGCATCCCCCTTCCAAGGGGGGGGTGAATATTTCCATTTCTTTTACAACGTCAAAACTACACTTTACATTTCTAGATTTCTTCATTGGGATCTTACATGATATGACATTCATGATTTTTCTATTTGGAATTTTCTGGGAAGAAACCACAATTCAAAATCAAGTCCTTAAATTACTAACAAAGGTTAGGATGGATGCCAAGGCATTCGTCCAACTAATTCATTTTCCGAATTTACTGGATAGGAAGGAAACAAGGAATATTCTGGCTGATTCCCAGGTGTCTGCTCCCACTGCCAACACCCCACATCACTTTATCCTCATGAGAGATGAAAGTCACCCATGGGATTTGGCAGGCCCACCAGAATCCTCCTGCCTTATAGGGAGCATTTCTACAAATTCGTCCCAAAGCTAGCCCCTCTCATAAAACTACACTTTATTAGGACACAACTATAAGAGAGGAAGTTGTCACCGTGGTATGTATTAAATAACAAGGCAGATTAAACAGAAAATACAAAGAAAAAGCCATCTCAAATACAGGGAAGCAGGCGCTACTTATTACACAGCTGAATATAATTAAATATAATAAGCCATTATTATATGCTGGGTCCTACGGCGCAAGCAAGGGAAAGAGAGACACCCCTTGACAGATAAAATGTGGTCCTCACCTGCAAGAATATTGATAATACAGTTGAAACAAGTAGACAAATGGACACAGAATAAGGGAAAACGTTGTCTGGCGAAAGTGATGTGTGGTCTAATGCTATGGGAGCACCCGCCTTCATGGAGGTATTCTCAACTGGGGAAAATCAGCACAGACTTTACAGAGGTCACAGCATTGAAGCTGAGCCTTCAACCACGTAAAGGAGTTGGACAAGGCCAAGCGGAGGCGATCCGCATAAAGCAAAGGGAATGGAGGCGGATAGATACCAAGTCAGCATGGCCACAGTCTGGACGCGAATATGGTGGAAGAAAAGCCAAGAACGGAATGTTAGGGACAAAAATATTACAAGGCTTTGAACATCGTGCCCTGGTGTTCAAGCGTTCTTCTGCAGGCGGCAGAGAACTCAAGGCTTCTGAGCAAGTAGGGACATAACAGCTGTGTGCTTGAGAAAGCTCACTTGGCCCAGAGAGGGAGACCTCAACAGACCAGGGAAGGGAAAAGTGGTTTCTGATTCCTGTCTTAGAGAGAGACTACAACAAAAAGAAAGCAAAAGGTTAAGAAGATACTTGAGGTAAAATAACTGCTGATGTTTTCTTTACGCCTTTCTACTTTTTTCAAGCAAGCACATATTCTTAAGTATGGAGGGAAAATACAAAAAGAATTACTTCAGAAGAAACACTACTAAAATGGACTGACAACTGGATTGTGTGTGTTGGGGGAAGGGGCACTTAAGGCATTTGAGACATAAGCAGTTAAGAATTAGCCCCAGACCGGGGCGCCTGGGTGGCTCAGTCGGTTTAAGCGTCCGCCTTCAGCTCAGGTCACGATCTCAGGGTCCTGGGATAGAGCCCTACATCAGGCTTCCTGCTCGGCAAGGAGTCTGCTTCTCTCTCCCTCTGCTCCTCCCTGCCACCACCCCCCAACTCGTGCACGCACATGCTCTTCTCTTTCTCTCAAATAAATTAAAAAAAAAAAAAAATTACCCCTACACCTCTACTGATGGTGTCTGGTCATGCCTCCAACCTGAACAGGAGCAGAGGAGGAAAGGAAGCAGTCCTATAAGGTCCGTTCACCACCTTCTTCCAATTATTTAAAACAGGAAAAGGAGACGCTAAAGATATCAAATCCAGTTCAGGTTCCACTAACCTAGGGCTGGACTAAAGTACTCTATGGTGCTCAAGAAAACATGCTTTTCTAAGCAAAGGACCAATGCACATAAAGGACAGTCATAAACAAAGTGAAAATGGGATACTGGTTATCAAACAGTTTTCAAGTATGTGTTAAGTCATTTTTAAAGTGTGCTTGAAATGCAACAATGCATATGCAATAAATTAGTTACCTACTCTTTAAAGCATCTGTTAATATTATTGTACTATTTGGCCCAAAATTATCATGGTCTATATTACTACATTCACTAGAACTAAAAGGAAAGAGTCTTCATTCATACATACATATTTCTTCTTCAGCTACAAATTAATTCTCTCATAGTAAGGGTGATATTTATTCCTCCTGCCCTATCTTCACAAATCTGAAATGCTGGATTTAAGAAACTTTTCTGTTTGTAAGCAAAGGATACACATAAATGAGTATAAATAAAACTGGATAAATCTGAGTCAGTTGTTGGGTTGTATCGATGCAATATCCTGGTTATACTGCACCACAGTTTAGCAAAATATAATCATTTCTGAGAAACTGAACATTTGTACAAGGGATCTCTATATTCTTTCTTACATGAATCTATAATTATCTCAATTTTTAAACAGGAATCCTTTTAAGGAAAAAAAAACCAAAGGGCAGCTCTGTCCTGTGAAACCCTATTTATTTTGGCCACACAATAGACTAACAACAAAAAACAAAAGTCCTAGAGCTAAGTGTTCATAGGTAAAAGCACAGGAACGTGTCAGATTCTAAACCTCAAGCGACCACAAAGTAAAAGGAAGAAACTAAGAGGAAAACAGTCAATAACAATTCCTCTGTCCACAGCTTTACATGTCCTATTACATACGGTACCGTTACTGTTCTCATTTTACAAACAGGGAAGCCAAGGTTCAGAGGTAAAGCCCTCTGCTCCAGTCTATACACCAGAGTAGAGCTGAGCAAAATCACGTGTTCACAACTCAGCATAAAAATGCCAAAAGGAAAAGACTTATTTCCCACTTCGAGAGGAGAGGGGAAAGAGGGGGAGGAAAGAGAAAGGAAAGTGGAAGGTTAAATGCACCCAAACTGCTACTATTCACACTATATCTCAGCAGTACTGAGATGAGTATGTCAAGGTTCACGACCTACTGAACAGCTTCATGTTCTGAGCCATGGAGAAGACGACACAGTTAAAACCCTGCCCAACACCAGAAGGTGCGAATTCCCACCTACAACAGAAAAAGGACCCATGCTACTTGAGAACGTAACACAAGCCAAGGCAAACGCCAGAGGCCCTAAGAGACAGGTCTCTATAATGGCAAGGTATTATGCAATCTAGCTTTCATTTCCCTTATTCTCATTTGACTATCAAAAAAATCACGTAACACCATGGACAGGAAAAGTTAGGGTTTTTTTCACTTATTAGACAAATTTTATTGAAAAAAAGTATGTGCCAAGGTGTTGTAGGTAAAATGATCTAAAAAAAATGCAGGCACCATCTGAGACAGACATTAATCACATCATCATAATTAAATTAAGCCGTGGTAAATGCCAAGAAGGAAGGCATATAAAACCAGGGTCTGTTCTAGTCCATAGGTCCAGAAGATTCGATGAGAGACCAAAACCTGTGGAACATAATGTAAGTAATTAGAACTTCAACTCTGAAACGAAAAAAAGAGAGCGAGCTATAAAATACAGAAAATGAACTCTAAAGCACAAATAAAAATTCGACTCTCCCATGCAAGAGCAAAAGAGAGATGACAAAAAAAAAAGAACAGTGTAACAGTGTTCAGCCACATACTGCACCCACTTTTCTTAATCAAAACACATAACGCAAGGTATAGTCGGCCTCATCTAAAAATCTATAGGTGTGGTCAAATCCCCACCATGTCTTGACTTCTATCACTCAAGGATAAAGGGACAAAAGCTGTAGGAACATGGACACAGTGCATCAAAAAGTCAACTCCCTCACAGAAAGGGACAAACACTGCTTGGAAAACCACTGGGGAAATTCTAACAGTTGTTAAGACACAGAAAATGGGGCTTTCCTATAGTCCCAGAGAGCACTTGTCAACTGAGTTTTTCGTTTTATTGGTGGGGGGGGGGGGGGTGGTAGGATGCAGACCCTCCAGCAGGGACAGAGGTGAGTTATTCAACCCCAAACAAAACACAGTCCCCGCCCAGAAGCTCATAATCTAGTGGGGAGGCCACATGCAAACAGGTAACTTCAATACAGTGTGAAACCACATAAAATGGTTCCTTGTTTTCAAGTATGACAAGATGGCCCAAGTTCATCTTGGACAATTCCTGCCTAGACATGGAATTTAGCCATTTTCTCTCAGGTTCCCCAATTCCTTTTACTGGAAATCTACCCTTTAGAATTGGCTCTGTGCCGTCTTGACACAACCGGAAAGGGCTCCTACTGGCCAAGCGGGGGACGTCAAGAAGATGAGCAAACATAAAACAAATATGTTTAAATTCCTTAGTTATGTTAATACTAAAAAGACCCTCTTTAGTCACCTTTGGAGGCTGGGAGGCACCAACTCATGTTCTGAAAATTGATAAATCGAAGGAAAGAATAAAGCAGTCAAACTGCCTTTCCTACATGGATTGTAGTTCAGAGCAAGCAACTAGTTGAGGAGTCCAAGTTCTTCCTTACAGAATTACAGCCAGGACGCCTGGGTGGCTCAGTCGGTGAAGCATCTGCCTCCGGCTCAGGTCATGATCCCAGGGTCCTGGGATCGAGTCCCACATCAGGAATCCTTGCTCAGCAGGGAGGCTGCTTCTCCCTCTGCCTGCCGTTCCCCCTGCTTGTGAGCTCCCTCTCTCTCTCTCTCTCTCTGATAAATAAACACATAAAACCCTTTTAGAAAAAAGAATGGCAGCCATAGAATTAGAAAACTGTCCTATTGCTAGCTAATAAAATTACCTAGGCAGTAATCATCGACTGCTACTAAAACCTTTATGTGAAACATTTTGTAACAGAAGGATCAGTGAGGACACCTGAACCCACCACTGCCGTCAATCTGAGCAGCACCAAAAAGTGGGACAAACAATTTTACTAATGTGATGCAGATGGCTGAACATACCACCTAAGAAGTATGAGTTATAGAAAGAAAAACTGAAGCTACCAGAGCCTCTACGATCAGACTTAACTACCAGCTTTCAGGAAATAGAACATGCTAGATAACACAATGACATAAGAAATGCAATCATTTAAGTCCAGAGTAAGGGAGATTCTATAGGACAAATAATACAGTTCCTTCAACAAATAAACTATATGGGAAAAAAGTTGGCTGGGTAGAAATTGTTATCAATTTTAAGCGAAACTTAAATGTAACACATGACAGCATTTGGATACAGCTTTAAACAAATCATCTGTAAAAAGATATTTTTGAAATAACTGAGGGTAACTGAACATGGAGTAGTTATCAGATGATTTTAAGGAATTTGAGGTAATTTTGTTGGGTGGAAAAATGGTACTGTGGGTCTTTTTTAAGTATTTATTCGAAATATATATTGAAATCTTCACAGGTAAAATGATATATGACGTGTGACCCATGCTTTAAAATACTCTGGGGTGGGGAGGGGGTAGTGGAGGGAAAACAGAGGATTAAGAATAGTAGAATGCTACCAGTTGTTGAAACTGGTTGATGGGTATAAGGGGACTCCCTGTCTTATTCTCTTTACTTTTATGTGTATTTGAAAAAATTCTAAAAGGCTAGAAAATTAAACACAACCCTTATGTACGGATAATCATCACAATATTGTTCAAACGGCAAAAATTTGCAATCACTATATTGTATACGTGAAAGTAATATTATACCGTACGTGAACTGGAACTTTTTTTTTAAGATTGATTGAATGATTGATTGATTTAATTTGATGGAGAGGAAGAAGCAGGCTCCCTGATGAGCAGGGAGCCCCACGTGGGGCTCAATCCCAGGACTCCAGGGATCATGACCTGAGCCCAAGGCAGATGTTCAACTGACTGAGCCATCCAGATGCCTCACTTTCTAGAATTTAGATAAAAACTTGAAAAAATTTTTGCAAACAGCCTAAATCTCAATTGAGAGCAAATTAGGTAAATCACAACACACATAAAAAGGAGTATCACAAGGCCATAGAAATGACCATATTTTAACAACAACAAAAAATATTCTACCCAAAGAGGATTTCAACTACCTCCATTTTTTTTTTTTAAAGATTTTATTTATTTATTTGACAGAGATAGAGACAGCCAGCGAGAGAGGGAACACAAGCAGGGGGAGCGGGAGAGGAAGAAGCAGGCTCATAGCGGAGGAGCCTGATGTGGGGCTCGATCCCAGAACGCCGGGATCACGCCCTGAGCCGAAGGCAGACGCTTAACCGCTGTGCCACCCAGGCGCCCCTCAACTACCTCCATTTTGACCTCAAACTTTCTAATTAAGTTCTTTCCAGCTTATCTCTGAACTCAGGCAAAAGACCCTGAGAGTAAAGCATCCCCTGACGGGAACAAAAACCATGCCCTCAAGCCATAGCAACTGCCCTGAGCCATCAAGACCCCCATGACTGACCCCAATACCGTGAGACCTGACCTGTACTGCCCACCTCCAGCTACTCACAGACCTTTGCCCCACAGTTTCCTTATATAAACCAGGAAGTATTTTAAGTACTTTGGAGACAATCTTTGAGATGCTAGTCCACTGTCTTCCTCGTGTTGGCCTCTCTGAAACCAATCCCGTTCTTGTTTCACCAACACTTGTCCCTCCGCCTTTGGGTTTTGTCAGTGGTGAGTGACCAAACCTGGTCTGTTTGGGAGTCCTAGACACACGTGCTCTCGCACCCCAGCGCCCAGACAACAGGACTAATTTTTTTTACTTTGAGTAGAAGTAACAAACAACTAACAGGCCATAGAGCAGCTTGTACACTAGAACTGTAATGCGACGTACGCACAGGGGACTGCAGGGAAGAAGGCTCACCAAGGTGCGGGCATCTCTAGGTGCTAAGCTATCAGGCAAGTTATCTTCCTCACTGTTCTTTGGGAACCTCTTATGAAGGCATTCACTCGTATAATTTTAATTTCTCGGAGGGTAGGGAGTGATGAATGTTTGCTTTCAGTTTCCCAAATTGAAAATGGGACTGAAAATATGATTCTTATGGTAATCAAATGGCATAAAATATTTAAAGCAATTATCAAAAGATCTAGCATATAACCAGACATTCAAGCTCTTTTTATTTTTTTCATTTAAAAATCATAAGACAGGGTACCTGCATGGTTCAGTGGGTTAAGCATACGACTCTTGGTTTCAGCCCAAGTCATGATTTCAGGGGTCGTGGAATCAAGCCCCGTGTTGGGCTCCATGCTCGGTGCAGAGTCAGCTTGGGATTCTCGCTCTCCCTCCTCTCCCTCTGTCTACCCCTGCCCCATTCAAGTTCTTAGAGTGTGCTCTCTCTCTCTCTCTAAAATAAATTAATTACGGTGCCTGGGTGGCTCAGTCGGTTCAACATCTGCCTTCAGCTCAGGGCATGATCCCAGGGTCCTGGAATTAAGTCAAGTCCCACATTGGGCTCCCTGCTCAGAGGGGAATCTGTTTCTCCCTTTCACTCTCCCTCTACCCTCCCCCCTGCTGCTCTCTCTCACTCTCTCTCTCTCAAATAAATAAAAGCTTTAAAATTTTTTAATTCATTAAAAATCTTTTAAAAGAAATCTTAAAGCAATTTCTTCTTAAAACAAAACAAAATCCTTCACTCTTGTGAGCTTTTATAAAACCCATGTACTTCCTTTCTCTTCTTCTATGTAGTTATTTGTTAACACCTAACAACGTTTGTTTCATTTTGAAGTTTAAAACAGAATTCAGTCCACGCTACTACATCCCCATAATGTTCCTTTTCAAACAGGTCTTTTGTTAAGTACACTATTATTCATGTCCTTAGATTGTCTTTTCATAATAACATTTTAGATGTGACTGATCATTTTAATCACAGGGCGTTTTTTACTCTCATGACAAATGCCCATGAAAATTCCACATTCTCCCAGGATTAGGCATCTCTGTAATTTACTATTATAAGGACTGAAGAGGTTGGTGAGATGTGTATGGGACTTCTTCACACATGGAGTCCATCCTCCTCTTCTCCTTTTTAAAAAAGATACCATACACACACCATGGATATCATCCGTTTAAACTAAAGTGTCCAACTCAGTATTTTCCAGTATATGCAAGACTGTGCATCTGTCACTGCCACCTAATTCCAGAACATCTTCATCACCCCACAAAGAATCTCATTACCCTTTAGCAGTCCCTCCCCAAGCCCCCCTCCTCTCTCCTCCGTCCCTGACAGCCACTAATGCAATTATAATTCTTACTAAGGCTGTTTTGTTAGTGAAAGGAATAGGAAGATGCAATACATTCCTTCATAAATCTAAAGATCTCCATTCTACGAGGTTTGCAATTTATTAAGAACATGCTTCCACTCCACACGCACCATCATTATGCATCGGGGAAGGTAAATAAGCATTTTCCTCTTGAATTAATCCTCCTTCTATTATAAAGCAGAAATCAAATCAAACGGCCAGATTTGGCTTACTCTGACTGCATTGCTAATCAAGTCTGAACATTTGGCTGCGCCATATTTCACAATCTCCTATCTTAAAATTGAGGCAAAAAAAAATCTAGCAATTACCACAAAAAGATAAACTAAATGTAAAAAAAATAAGCAGTAAGTCATTAAGATAAGCTAAATTTATACCGATGTTTGCTCATTTAGCTGGCAAAACTTCTCAAAACAGTTCATGTATTACATGCGGCAACAGATTTGCTACAGATTTTATATCTTTTTAAAGCAACTATAAGCACATTTATGGGGTAAAGTGGGGCTGAAGCAGTTGAATATGCTTAGTGGATTCTTGATCCCAACTGCGGTATTGCTTGGGTATCACGTTTTTGTTTTTGTTTTTTTGTAGGCTCCACGCCCAGTGTGGAACCCAACACAGGGCTTGAACTCAAGACCCTGAAATTAAGACCCGAGCTGAGATCAAGAGGCAGCCGCTCAACCAACAGAGCTACGCAGGCCCCTCTAGTATCACATACTTTAAATAGGAAAAGTTACTTTTGTTGCTACCTTAATTCCAAGAGAAAAATGAAGGAATCACTGCTAAATTACAAAGGCATTGCTTTTTGCAGCAAATCCAAGTTCTGTTTATTTCTTCATGTGACAATATAATCTCATCCCTATGATATCCTGACCAGTATCTTCTCAAAAGCAGATGTGTTAGAAAAGTTTTAAATTCCTGTTTATAAAAATAGTATGTGCCTACTATGGGAAATTTATAATTTCATCATATAGATAAATACTTACTAACATTTTCATAGCTCTTTCCAGATCATTTTTTCTATACATTTGTATATAGCTGAGATCTTGGTGTATATAAATTCTGCACCTGCCTTTTCATTTTACATTTTTCCATCAGCATTTCCCCAGGGCACTGAAACTCTTTATAACTATACTTGCTGCAAAGTACACCAAATTCTGGATAAATGTGCAGAAATATTTACACATATGTACTCATATATTTGAGATTTTCCCAGTTTGAAAGCCACTATTTCTAATCTCAAGTGGTGTTTTTTAATCAACAGGCACACGTTTCTTTCGTGGACACACATCACATGCAGAGAGGCCACACATTTTGGCTTGGTTATTTTCAAGCAATTGTGATGCAGAGTCACTGCCAAAAGCCACATTCCTGTCTGAGAAAAAATATCATCCATATCATTAGGACTCTGGAATGAACAAACAATGGGGCACAAACTCTTTAAACCATTTAGAAATGAAAGGCCGTGCCCTCAATCAGTCAAAAAGCATTCTCCCCTACTCTAAACGTGCAATCAGACCCCTCTCCTGACCTCTAATACCAAGAATGTGAGAAAGGAATATTCATTTTGTTTGCCTGGGTGTCACTTTAGCAATGGCTATCTTAAATAGATGACCTTGAGTTTCCACTTTAGACCCTCTTCTCGGGCAGACCAGCATCTCATAAAGGTGACCTCAGAGCAAAGGACCCACTTCAGAAGAAGGCTGCTGAAGCTCCGGGACAGCCAGCCAAGCCTCCAGGACAGCAGGTCGGATGTAAAGCAGAACCGAAGACTTCCAGGGCTCATATGCAATTACTTACCCAGCCAATAAATACAAGCAGAAACTCCAATTCTTTGTCTCAGTGCAAGAGCATATTACTTTTTTAAATTAACATAAAATAAGCTCTGCCGGAAGCTTACAGAGAGTCCAAATCAAATATTAAAACAAAACCAGCCAGAAAGGAATTATGAATTTGATCCTGAATATCCCTCATTTAAAACATAAGATTGTTTATTGACTTTCCCTTATCTGCAGCTCCACTCTATCCAGCTATTTCTTTCTGCTCTCCGGTACTGTTAAATAGTGCCCAGGATCGCTTCTCTCCCTCCCAAGAAGCCCTTTTGTTCTTAGGAAGAAATAAATGTTTTCTTTCTGGGTTCTAAGGTAACTGACATTGTTCTGGCTGTTAGAATAGAAAGGTAGTCTACCTAAAATCTTTATTTTGGGTTCTTTTTATTCACCTGTGGACACCAAGGCTGTTCCCATCCAGTAGAGGGGTTATTCTTCCAAGCGTCTGCTAAACCTTTTCTTTAATTCCTTTCACTGAAAATTTAAACTCACTACCCACTACTATTAGCTCATCAAGGAATCCAAGACTTGTTTTATTTTTCCTACCATACCTCCTAAACAATGTGATCACAAAGCAAAGTTAAACCTATCAGCCGTAGGCTGAATGAGCTTTTTAAAAACCTTGATGTTCTACAGACTTCATTCAAATTCCAGTCAAAAGCTGACTATGTGTGTGCCTACAGGATATTACTTCACCTTGAGGAGTCTCAGCGCTAACTAACTTTGGGAAGTGGGGTAAGATTTAAGAATAATGAATACAGAAACCTACTATTCCTTCTAACACATACCAGGAGATCAAATATCTGGTGACAATCTTTATGACACTCAAGACGGTTCCTTCTCCACAATCTCCACCAGCATTTATTCCTTTTGGTAAAATATGCAAAGCAAATACTTCTAATTCACTTTTGACTTCACTCAAGCAAAATCATCTTCCTCTCCTCTCTCAGCACCCACCAAGCGTCCATCAGGCTAGTGTGAACCCACCCAAGCCCTTTCCTATTCTTGCTGGAATGTATACTCTTTTGTTCTTCACTATGACCAGCTGGATCAGGTTCATGCTCATTTGAGTGCAATTTCTTCCAACACTGGAAACTCTTGACGGCGTTCCATGGCTCACTGACACACAGCTAGTGACTTGAAACTTCTCCCTCACCACAGCCTGGTAGAGGACCAACCACCCGAAGACACACTCTAACCTGTGGTATTTCCCGGGGGGAGGTGGATAAATGCCCCTAAGGTGAATTTGATATGCCCCACTGGAGATGACTGCTTGTTTCCAAAATAGTTTTTAAAAACAAAGACAGAAAGAAAAGGTAGGGTGTATACTCCACAGTCCATTTTAGTACACATCTGAACGCAAGGACAGACCTGGGCCAGTGAACTTTCACCCACTACCCTGCAAAGACACACAGCCAATGCTCCCTCCAACTACCGTCTCCTGCAATGAAGCCACTCTGCAACCCGATTGACTCCTCTGTGGCTTCCCTTTCTGCCATCGTCTGGTTGTTCTGGAACAAGTTAAATCCATTACAGGTAACCAAAGGCAGGCAGTGACAGTGCTGGATCAGTCACAAAGAAACGAAGAAAGAGTATCACGTCGGATGCTATAAAATAATCATAAAGCTGACAAGTCTGCAGCACTGTGTGTGTATCAACTCCTGCACCCTCATGAGAACGCTCTGAGATCAATATTGTCACCATTTTACAGATGAAAAACTGAGACCTACAGAGGTTAAGTAACTCACTCAGCATCACACAGTTAGTGAGAGGAGTTCCAACCCACGCTGTCTGTCCCCCAGATTCCAGGCTCTTCACTTTTCCATAGAACTTGTCTATTATTTTACAGAGCTGGAGCCACTCCCCTGAAGAAAAGAGGGTAAAGAAGAGTATCCCTAGGAACTGATGAGTGGAAGCCCCAACATTACCAAGGACTTCCTAAGCATCTCTGCAGCTTGGAAGCATTTGCCAGCAAGTTACAAAAAAACAATGACTGGAATAGCCAGGGTAGGCCATGATGTCCGAGGATATGAAAGCAAGTGCCAAAGGAAGATTCTAGAACACAGCTTCCCAGAGACTAAGCACATTAGCTCTCCTTTGTCAGTGTTCCCATTTCCAGAAGGGCATTCCCTGCCCTAACAGGGTATACCTAGTTTTGGAGATGGCAAAAGAAACATAAATTTTGCCTAAAGAGAGGAATCAAGATCTCATTCTATAAAAATAAATCCTTCCACCAAGGCACTGGAGGTTTCTCTTCAGAGCACAGAAAAACACGATGAGCTCAAGATGGCCCTCTGTTCTGCCACCTTCAACCTGATCACTCCACTTCCTCCTTTATCAAGGATAACAGTCTTGGGCAGAAAGTAAACAGATGTGTATCTAATACGAGTAAAGCTGACCTGCGTAGAGAACTAACCCTTTCGAGCACACTACAGTACCCTTAAAAAAGAAAAAAAAAAATTTAATGCCTATTGTATTTTTTTTTAATTTCAACAATGAAAAACATAAGCAGTAAGTACACATTCCCTTATAATGCTTCCCCTCCTCCTTAAAAATATTCTATTAATAGTTTGACACATGTCATACCAGATTTTTCCTTGGAATTCTAGCACCAAAATGCCAGTGTTTTTACAGTGTAATACCATCCTTTCTGTATTTTAAAAATATGAAGTCTGAATTATTTATGTTTTAAAGTCCATATAGAGTTAAAGCATAAATGTTAAAGCAGCAGATAATTCTCTATGTAAATCAATATATAAATGATGCACATACATAAGGTCTTCTTGAACTAAAGCAGGCTTTTAATAAGCATTAGGGGGACAAAAGCCCATCTTTTGTCAGCTGTCCTCAGTGTGTGCCCATGTTTCCATTGTGCCCATATCCACCTGTGCTTTGGGGCCCTGTGAGTCTAAATTCTCCTCATTCATTTTACATGAAGAGCTGCAGAGTGAAGCAACAGAGTCGCAAACACAGTCGGCCATGGATGGCCCCTGGGGCTGGGCTGACAGCAGGCAGCACAGCTAGTCCCCGAGCAGCCCTTACTGTGAAGAGCACTGGCTTTCGCCCACCTGCTCTGAGTGTACTTCTCCCAAAGCGGCATCACCGGGCAAAAAGGCTAATTCTGGCTAGAGTAAGTTATCCTAGAGGAGGAAAGGTCTGGTCCTAAGAGAACAGATCTGGACCTGAAAAGAGGGGAGCAGAGGATCTAGCCCCTGAGCACAGGGAAGTGGTCCAGATCCAGGGGAGGGCTGGAAATGAGGCCTGGAGCTTTCTCATCCTGTTTCCTAATCCCCTTACTATATCCTCCTCTTAATATCTGCAGCAACTTCCCTTCCCTCTTAAATTTAAAATGACTTAAGAGCTCTAACAGAAGTAAACGCCCCAAACTGGTTCCCAGGAAAATATAAGTGATGAATTAACGTAAGAGGCTCGCCTTCACTCGCTGTAAGTCCCGTTTCCTTAGTCACTACAAGACACCCCAAGGAGGGTCTTAGACAGACAGGCAGGTGGTAAGTGCACACGTGAAATGTTAAAGCAGCATATAACTATGTACATCACACATAAATGATTCAGACTTCAGATTTTTTAAATACAGAAAGAACGGCTTTAGACCCATGATGACATTGGAATTTTGGTGCTGTGATTCCAAAAACCGTAATGATAACTGCAAAGGGTTAAGCGCTCAGTTTAAAGGGGATGAAACCGATAGAAAAGCTCTCACTTGAAGACAGAGCTAAAAGCCTGAGTAACACAGGGTCATCAAAGAGAGAAGCAGCAGAGTGCGGTACATACAGAGAGAACGATGCCAAGTGCTGTAGAACGCTGCACATTCAGACGGCTCAGGTTGCTCACGCCTGACCCAGGAAGCAGAAGGCTCAATGGGGTGCCTAAACACACACAAATGGTAAAAAGGGGGGCATCTGGGTAGCTCAGTCAGTTAAGTGTCTGCCCTCAGCTCAAGTCATGATCCCGGGGTCCTGAGATCGAGTCCCACATCAGGCTCCCTGCTCAGTGGGGAGTCCGCTTCTCCCTCTGCCCCTCACCCAGCTTGTGCTCTCTCTTTCTCTCTCTCAAACAAATAAAATCTTCTTTAAAAATGGTAAAAAGAACTGTGAGACAAACTGGGGCACCTGGGTGGATCAGTCAGTTAAGCATCCGATTCTTGATCTTGGCTCAGGTCATGATCTCAGGTAATGATCTCAGGGTCATGAGATCAAGCCTCAAGTTGGGCTCCATGCTGAGCACAGAGTCTGCTTAAGCTTCTCTCTCTCTCCCCCCCTTTCCCTCTGTCCCTCCCCCACCTCGATTGCTCTTACAAGGCTCATGCTCTCTCTCTCTCAAAAACCAAAAACAAACAAAACAAAACAAAAAAACAGGCGCCTCTGACCCCAACGTCTAAGCCTCCGGCAGAGCCCTGCAGCCTCTCAAGCAATCCAAAACACAAACTTCTGACAAAATTCATAATGCCCCCAGTGGTTGCACATAGAGGCCACTTGCCCCCAGCCAAACTTCATTCCTTTAGGGCAGCCTGTCCTCCTCACTCCATCCCTTGACAGGAGGGTTGCTGAGTGGGGGCCACCGTTTTCTTACACGGCCACAATGACTGGGTCAAGGGTTTGGGGATGTAATCCAAGCTGCGGAAAGAGAGACTCTTTCTTCTGGTGGTAAAGTTGCAAGATGTGAGCCGGGCCCACACTGGACATGAGTGGGACACAGAAGAGAAGCCATCAGCCAGACAGAAGTAGAGACCTCCCCAACCTGAGTCCCCACAGTAATCTCAACCTGGGCCAGTGATCTGCCCAATACTGCCCTTTTTCAGCTTAAACCGGTTTGAACTCAATTCCTGCTCACTACAAAGTCCATCTGACTCCCTTCCCATGATCAGAAAGACTAGTATCAGTCCTTTTCTTCGCAGAGCTGTTTAAAAAAAACAAACAAACCTTAGAATCATATGCAGAATCAAGTAAGATCATAACCTCTCCCTCACTGACCAACAAAAACAAAATTACTATCTACTGGTGTTACTTAGCGTCTTTCAGATTAGCCCAGTTAAGATGAGCTGACATTTCACAAGAGGTGTGAATGCACTTGGGAAAAGGAAAGGAACATTCTAAATAAATGGATTATGATGGGTTTTTTTCTCTCACAACTCTCTTGGGAGATAAATCAATATTATTCTCATTCTGTGTAGAAAAAAAAAATAAGCTAACGGGAATAAAACAACAGAGAGGGAGACCAATTTCTTTAATTCAAAAAAGTGGACTCTGTCGAGGTGTCAGGACTTCCTCCTCCGAACTACAGACATCTTCTCTGCACATGTTTAATACGTCCAGACAGAACCTTTGCTCATCAACCTTTTTTTTTTAAAGATTTTATTTATTTATTTAACAGAGAGAGAGACAGCCAGCGAGAGAGGGAACACAGGCAGGGGGAGTGGGAGAGGAAGAAGCAGGCTCCCGCGGAGGAGCCTGATGTGGGGCTCGATCCCAGGACTCTGGGATCACGCCCTGAGCCAAAGGCAGACGCTTAACGACTGAGCCACCCAGGTGCCCCTCTCTTCAACCTTTTAAAGGGGAAATGAGATTAACAAGAATAAAATTATTTACTTCACATCCTCTTAAGATCTGCTCTTACCTGAAAGGTCAGATACAGAAGAGAGACTATCCAATGCTGCTCCAGCTACACAGAGGTATCTTTTCTCCATGCCAAAGGAAGACTATCCAAAGAAACAGTAACACCCAGGGGTGGTACAGACACACTCATGTGCCGCTGCCGGGCCGGCAATGTGGCCCACTCCCACCCAGCAATTCACGCTGAAAGGCTTTCATAACTTTCAACACACACACACTCACACACACACTCACACACACACACACACATAAGAGGGCATGAACGTCATGATGCTTTTAACAAAAAAACTAGAAACTGTGTAGGTGGTAGCAACCAACTATGGATACAGAAATGATGGCTAACCATTTATAGAAGGGAATAATACACTGAAATTATATTAACTCATAAGTGACCTAATGTATTGAGTTGAAAAAACGATCATGACATACATTTAACAACAACAAAAAGCTCACGAAATAGCATGTGTAAGCTAAATAAAAGAAACTAGACATAAAACACACAAAGAACACATGTAGCATAATCAATCTTACATAAATATTCTTTCCATTTCTTCTACCAACATATACAATAAAACAGTTATGGAAAAAGACTAGGAGCGATTTTCAGTTTTTTCATTAAAACTTTGTATTCAGAAGTTTCATTAGTTGGTTCTTGTTCATACAACAGGCACATTTCACTTTTACTATAGGAAAAACAACATTAAGTAGAAGGGGAATAAACACAACTCATTGTATAGTTCCTATGTCATGATTTAATAAGGCAGCCAATGGAAAGCATGTAACAGTTTCTGGCACATAATGGGCACTTACTAACTGTTAGCTATTGTATTAGTCAACATTAGCTGTGGCTTACTGATTCATCCGCCTCATTGTCGGCTCCACCTTCTCACCCCAGCTGTTTCTTTTTCTGTTTTGACACTCAGTTTAGGATTTCTTCTATTATATGTACCCTTATTTAAATTTTAGCTTTCTAAAACAAACTATTAAAAATTAGAAGAGCAATTGAAGCCCTCCTTGAACAGGGGTCCTCAACCAATGGATTGGTTTTACAGGTAGGTTTTTTTTTTAATTGTGTAATGCCAGTTTTGTTTTATTTTTGTTTGTTTGTTTTTTAGAATCCAGAATGTATTTTATTTTATTATTTTTTTGGCTTTTTTAAAATTAACATATAATGTATTATTTGTTTCAGAGGAACAGGTCTGTGATTCATTAGTTTTATACAATACACAGCACTCCCCACAACACATACGCTCCCCAGTGTTCATCACCCAGCCACCCCATCCCTCCCACCCCCCTCCTCTCCAGCAACCCTCAGTTTGTTTCCTGAGATTAAGAGTCTCTTATGGTTTGTCTCCCACTCTGGTTTCATCTTGTTTCATTTTTTCCTCTCTTCCTCTATGATCTTCTGCCTTGTTTCTCAAATTCCACATATCAGTGAGATCATATGATAACTGACTTTCTCTGATTGACTTACTTTGCTTAGCATAATACCCTCTAGTTCCATCCATGTCGTTACAAATAGCAAGGTTTTCATTTTTGATGGCTGCATAATATTCCATTGTGTGTGTGTGTGTGTGTGTGTGTGTGTGTGTGTGTGTGTATATATACACAACACTTCTTTATCCATTCATCTGTCTATGGACATCTGGGTTGTTTCCATAGTTTGGCTATTGTGGACATTGCTGCTATAAACACTGGGGTGCAGGTGCCCCTTTGGATCACTACTTTTGTATCTTTGGAGTAAATACCAGTAGTGCAATTGCTGCATCGTAGGGTAGCTCTATTTTCAACTTTTTGAGGAACCTCCATACTGTTTTTCAGAGTGGCTGCACCATCCTGCATTCCCACCAACAATGTAGGAGGGTTCCCCTTTCTCCGCATCCCCGCCAACATCTGTTGTTTCCTGACTTGTTAATTTTAGCCATTCTGACTGGTGTGAGGTGGTGTCTCGTTGTGTTTTTGATTTGTATTTCCCTGATGCGGAGTGATGTTGAGCACTTTTTCATGTGTCTGTTGGCTATTTGGATGTCTTCTTTGCAGAAATGTCTGTTCACGTCTTCTGCCCATTTCTTGATT
This sequence comes from Ursus arctos, assembly GCF_023065955.2. NCBI lineage: Eukaryota > Metazoa > Chordata > Mammalia > Carnivora > Ursidae > Ursus > Ursus arctos. Next base: position 10,150,961 of record NW_026622763.1, on the reverse strand, counting down.
GGATTATTTGTTCCTTGGGTTACGGGTAGGTTTTAAACTCACCCTTAGAATTCTCGGCCAGGAGCTGCTCTGCTCTTTATCAACAGTGCAGCAACTCAAGGATTTGTATCTTACTACAAAAGATCCGAGGCCTCTGTACCAGGCCCAGGCCAACAAGGATTACAGGAAGGGATGCAACCTCAGCCCCACGGCAGAGCTAACCAGTAAGTCCATAATATCTCCATTACCTTCCTTTCACTGACCACATGCTACAGTGTGAAGCATGACTGGCACCTTATGTATACCGGCTCACTGAATCCGCACGATAATGCTGTGTAGTAGGTATCACCGCACACCCATTTTATAGATGAGGAGAGTTACCTGCTCAAAAGTCGAAGTGGCAGAGTCAGGACTGGAATCCAGACTGTTCATATTCAAATCTGAATTATTTCCAATATACTTTGATGCTCTTGCATTTATATAAACATGTATTTAGGAAGAAATGCTATTAATTACATCCATCAAGCATTCCATTTTTACTCAACAATCCACAGAATTTTTTTCTCTCTCTCTCTTTTTTTTTTTAAGAGTTTATTTACTTTTGAGAGAGTGAAAGCAAGAGAGATCACAGAGGAATACAGACAAGCAGACTCACCACTGAGTGGAGAGCCGGATGCGGGGCTTGATCTTAGGGATCCTGAGATCATGACCTGGTCAAAATCAAGAGTCAGACGCTTACCAGACTGTGCTTGTCAGACTGTGCCACCCAGAAGCCCCAGAAATTTTCTTGAAATAACTTTTCCTGAGGTGTTTTTACTTTTGCTTAGTACCACTCACTATAGATTTTTTACTTACAACAGAGACATCTATCTTTTTAAAATATACCCAGAGAGGATTAAAAATACACTTATTTTGATAAGGACTGAGTAACACATGGAACAGTTGAACCACCACATTGTACACCTGAAACCAGTATAACACTATCTTGACTACACTGGAATTAAAATAAAATAAATAAAATAAAATAAAATAAAATAAAATAAAATAAATGAATGAATGATTGCCAGAAGCGTGGTGGGGTGCAGGGATGAGCAAAATGGGTGAAGAGGAGTGGAAGGTACAGACTTCTAGTTATGGAAAAGAATAAATCATTGGCATAAAAGGCATTCATGGGGAATATAGTCCATAATACTGTAATACTGTTGCATGGGGACAGACGTTAGCTACACTTGTGGGGAGCACAGCATAACGTATAGGGAAGTTAAATCACCATATTGTGCACCTGAAATGAATGTAGCATTGTATGCCAACTATACTCAAAAGCTTTTTTAAATAAATAAATGTTTCATAAAATGTAAATGCTTCAATCAATCAATCAATCAATCAATCAAATATACCCAGAGAAAAGCGGCTCTTGTAACCACTGGACAACACTGCAGGGAAAAAATGAACAGCCTCTGAAAGGAGGCATGGCTTGATGGCAGCACCGACTGGACTGCCAGAAAAAGAAACAGAAGTCACTTCATCTGAATCTAATAATCTTTTCTGGCTCTCCTCTCAAGGACACAAGGGGGGAAATAAAAACCTCAATGAAAGCCAATGTTGTGGAGATAGAGGCCAGGGGAATGAGAAGAACCTCCCTTATCTGTCACACCTTCCCTCCCGCCCACAAAGGGCACCTGATCCAGGGCAGAGGTAAACACTGTGCTCTGTAAAGAGGCTTAAGGAAAGACTAAATCTTCTACGTCTGCAAGAGATGGTCCTGCCCAGAAGGAGAAACAAGAAAGGAAAACAGGCTTCTCTGAACCTTTAGGAACTCATTCCTTTTGATTCATGACCCTATGTAATTCTACCTCTCCATCTCGGCCTCTCCAACTAACAAACTCTAGCATTTTTTTTCTTTGTCTCCACTCTACAACATTTATAGACACCCTATGATGCCATTTAACGGTTAACGATACCCTATCCTAACATTGTGCACTGTCCTCTCACCTGCCTTACCTGCCTTCCCCCACCCCCAACCCAGTTAGACCATAAGGACCATTAGGACAGAGAAAAAGGAAGCCCTAGGTTAACAGAGAACCTACAAATTTCATATACAAAGCAGCGTGGCACGCACCTTGAGACAAGAGTGCACCGGGATGAAGTCCACACATCCCAGATTTAGACAGAGGTAGACTGCCCGGGTACTGGTAGTCATGGTCAGGGCGGGGACTGGGCCCAATTGTCCTCACTGGACACCCTGCCCCCAGTGCAGTATCTGGCACATCATAAGTGCTTAATTAACTTCCACTGTTGCATAAACACCTGGGGTCACGTCCCAAAAACCTTAGTTCCTAGCTCTGTCACCTTGAACAAGTCACTTGACTTAACCTGAGCATCAGTCTCCTCATCTGTACAATGACAGAACACCATCTACCCCATACGGTAATTAGAAGGTAAAAATGAACTCATATTTAGCACAATTTCTGGTACACAGTAAATGTCCCATAACCATGGGTTATCATTATTATTCTCCAATACTAAATACGGGTCCACAATCACTTATCCAAAACTCTGGCAGCCAGATGTGTTCTGGAATACCAAATTTTTCAGGTTTTACAAAAGTATAGTGCACACAGTTACATACCTAGGATAGGAAACATACATAGAGAACAGAATCTATAGAGAGAGGGGGTGGAGAATATATATATATTGAACAAAATCTGGGGCAACAACCCACAATCAAATATATGAATACCTATGTGGTGAAACATGTCCTGAGCAGGTAAGTAAGGAGTCCAAGTAGTTTCATGTCAGTTCCCTGTGGGTCAAAGGACAAACAAAAACACGAGGTTTGGGGGCTTCAGGGATTTTGGAACTGTGGAGAAAGGACTCTGGGACTATGCTCATGAAAAGCACCTGGTCCGCGCTGAGCCCACTAAATGTGCAGGTGCCTACACTGTAAGGGTGCGTGGGGCCACGTGGTACTGCACCGCCTGGCTGAACAGAAGGATCATCCACTGGCAAAGCTGCACAGCATCAGTGTCCCTCAACTCCCTCCAGCTGCGGGAGCCCAGGCAGCCTCTCTGGATCAGACTGATCTCCTTTTATCCCTTCTCATCTATAGAAAGGGGGGGGGACACAAGAGTGGCTGGAGGTACATACAAAAATCTACTCCACCATCCTTGTTCTTCAAGTTTTAATAAACGAAGAGACCAGATCAAGGAGGGCAACCATATTCAAAATTCAGGGGTTTACTTTTAATGTCTGAGTTACTGGAAAAGAATCCTCATGCACAAGAAGATTCTCCCCTCTCCTCTGTGTCTCCCGCAGTCACTGGGACAACAAAGAATACTTACTAAGTGCTTCCAGGTTGAACAGCACCCCAAGGTGTAGCCCTCTGGTGTTCTGACATACGAGGGCCTTCTTTGAATAACTGATTCCTCAATCCCCAAGATGACTTCTATTATACAAGAAAGTTCAAAGCCAACTCACAGTAGATGATCCATGACAGGCTAACAGAATGCAAATTGATTGTAGTATGAGTCTGAATGAGAGAGGGCTAAAAACGGCAAGATTTCTCAAAATTCAGATAAGGTGCTCCAAAAACAAACCATACTCTATTTAACCTATACCAGTAGCTCTCCCCATCCCAAAAGTCACATGCAAATTATAAGCCTTACTCTTCTGCCAGATGAATCATGAATGTTCCCACCACTAAAGGAAAAGTACTTACAGGGGCACCTGGGTGGCTCAGTTAAATGTCCAACTCTTGGTTTTGGCTCAGGTCATGATCTCAGGGTCATGAGATCAAGCCCCATGTCGGGCATCACATTGGGTGTAGAGCCTGCTTAAGATTCTCTCTCTCTCTGCCCCTCCCCACCATGCTTTCTCTCTCTCTCTCCCACGAAGGAAGGAAGGAAGGAAGGAAGGAAGGAAGGAAGGAAGGAAGGAAGGAAGGAAAAAAAGAAAGAAAGAAAGAAAGAAAGAAAGAAAGAAAGAAAGGAAGGAAGGAAGAAAGGAAGGAAAAGTATTTACACATAGTAGGTGTACAATGTTCTAGTTTGGGGGCTGGAAAACTACAGTCCATGGGCCAAACTGGTCCTCCACATTTCTATAAATTAAGCTGTTTTGGAACACAGCCATACTCATTCGTGCGTGGCCTGTGGATGCCCGAATTTGTTAAATATCTGCGAAAAATCCATACGGCCCACCGAGCCTTAAATATTTATGACACGGCCTTCAAGAAAGTTTGCAGACCCTGTTCTGAAGGTTCTCATAATTCTGGGTGATCTCAGTTATCTCATGTATAAAATCAGGATACCACCACCTACCTTGCAGGGGCATTGCAAAAATTAAATGAGATAAGACAGGTAATATCCTGAAAACACAGTAACTAAGCAATAAAGGGTAGCTGTTAAACTGCAATTAATACCAAATACAAATTTGTTTACCAAGTTAAGAAATAATCAAATGTAAAATGATTCAAGCCCCAGCCAACTATTTTTTTAAATAAGACATTGCGTTGACATTCATCTATATTCTCTGTTAAGGAATAACAATATCCAAGTACTACTGTTTTGAAAGCCTAAAATTGTTTCCCTTTTCGCCATTTTAGTCCTTAATTAAAAAAAAAAAAAGGGGGGCGCCTGGGTGGCACAGTGGTTAAGCGTCTGCCTTCGGCTCAGGGCGTGATCCCAGCGTTCTGGGATCGAGCCCCACATCAGGCTCCTCCGCTATGAGCCTGCTTCTTCCTCTCCCACTCCCCCTGCTTGTGTTCCCTCTCTCGCCGGCTGTCTCTATCTCTGTCAAATAAATAAATAAAATCTTAAAAAAAAAAAAAAAAAATCAAGAAGCCAAGCTGCAAAGTTTTAACACAAAGTGAATCCTTTCAATCCATAATATAGAAAACATGTCAAATAAAACATAAAACGCACCTGAGGCTCTAATGAGAAATCCTGATCTATGATTAAAGTGGGGGGGGGGGCATCTGGGTGGCTCAGTCAGTCAAGTGACTGCCTTCGGCTCAGGTCATGATCTCAGGGTCCTGGGATCAAGCCCCGCATCAGGCTCCCTGCTTAGCGGGGAGTCTGCTTCTCCTTCTCCTTCTGATGCTCCCCCTCCTTGTGCTTTCTCTCTCATATGAATAAATCTTTAAAAAGGAGGGGGGGCCCTAAAAAGTAAGTTTCCAGATTTTGGTAAAGCTACCAGGACTACTTGCCCAACAGTCTAAGTGTCTGAGTTCACTCGTGGAACCAGCATTCGTTGAGCACCTTCTATGTTCCAGGCTCCAGGCTCCAGGTACGCACAGGGCTCGATGTCACCACACTGAAGAGCTTATAAAGAAGGGGTGCTCAGCACTGTGCAACATTAGAACTATGCGACATGGCCCCGATTGTAAAGTCACCGGTATGAAGCTGTATAAGATATTAGAGCTTGGAGACTCCCGTTATCTGGTCAAACACCAGCATTGCACAGACAGGTAAAGCGACTGGTCCATGATCGCATGCAACTCAGTAGCAAAACCTGTCTTCCTGACTTCTTCACACCAAGCTGCTTTCCTTAGAAATTACTTCGAGAAGGGTCAAGTCTTAATCTTTCACACTTCAGGAAAAAACTACCCAATCTTCAAACCTTGGATTCCTCCAGGCAGTGTTCTCATGTTCTTCTGGCTTCCCACCGAATTCTGTGAGTCTCTGCTACTGCTCCCACTATACTATACTGTAACCCTTGGCTTGTTGATCAGTGCTCTCCCTCCCCACTCGCCCTGGACTAGGGGCTCCTCAAAGACAGGAACCAGTCTTGATAACAACTGCTAATATCCCAATGCTTGTTATGGGGCAAGCGTGGGACAACTAGATAGATACGCCACCTCATTTATCTTTTCTTGTTGTTGTTTAGATATGCACTTTATTTTTTATTTAAATTCAATTAATTAACATATAGTGTATTATTAGTTACAGAGGTAGAGGTCAGTGATTCATCAGTCTTATGTAATACCCAGTGCTCATTACATCACATGCCCTCCTTAATGTCCATCACTCAGTTACCCCATCCCTCCACCCTCTCACCTCCAGAAACCCTCAGTTTGTTTCCTATGATTAAGAGTCTCTATGGGCCATCTCCCTCTCTGGTTTCGTCTTATTGTATTTTTTCCTCCCTTCCCCTGTATTCCCGTTTGGTTCTTAAATTCCACATATGAGTAAAATCATATAATTGTCTTTCTCTGATTGACTTATTTCCCTTAGCATAATACCCTCTAGTTCCATCCATGTCATTGCAAATGGCAAGATTTCAATTTTTGATGGCTGAGTAGTATTCCATTGTATATATATACCACAGCTTCTTTATCTATTCATCTGTCGACGGACATCTGAGCTCCTTCCATAGTTTGGCTATTTAGACATCACTACTACAAACATTGGGCTGCAGCTGCCCCTTCGGATCACTGTTTGTATCTTTGGGATAAATACCTAATAGTGCAATTGATGGGTCATAGGGTAGCTCCATTTTCAACTTCTTAAGGGACCTCCATACTGTTTTCCACAGTGGCTGCACCAGCTTGTATTCCCATGAACATACACTGTCTCACTTAGTGCTCATAATAACTCAGTTATCCCAACACTGTAGCTGAGGGAACTGAAGCCTGAAGCCGAAGCCATTAGAGGTTAAGAGAGCTCACACGGTATAGCAGACTCTCTGTGTTACCTATTTAACATCTACGTTACCTATTTAACATCCGTATTACCTCAGTCCCAAATCTTGTAGACACCAGTTTCCAAGTCCAAATCAATCTCAGAAGACTGAGCCAATGAAAAGCACAAGAGATTCTGTTTCCTGTGAGCCGCTTTCCCAGTTTCTATAGCACCTATTAGGAGTCATGCCAAAGTCCTACTCTTCCATCCCAATCTTGCCCCAAAGAGAGGGGAGGGGGACAGGCAGAGAGGATGACACCTCTGCAGTACAAGTCCAGTCCAGTTTTTAGTCACGAAAGCTCAATCCTTGAATGGTAAAATGGTCAACCTTCAAAACTCATTTGGGTCTTGGGACCCCCACCTGCACCCCCTACCCACCAAAGGCACACAACCCACCTCAATCTTTAGAACCTGAAGGATATCCTCCAGGCCATGATACACAAGTCACAGAAGAGTCCTTGGCAACCCATACAATTTCTGGCCAGGTACCTAGGCCGACTTCAAAACAGTGACCTGACGGTAAAATGCTCCACACACTATCGCCAATTCCATCCCCCACAGGAAACCAATGAAGACGTTTGCTATTCATGAAGGGCCACTCACCAACATTTCATGACCCTTTCAGTGCAAGATAGAACATTCACTTTAACTTTAAGGCTACAAATGATTATAAACTTTCTGACATAAAAGCCTCTCTTTATCTGTTCACTTGGCCTTCTCTCAAAGTGCTAAAGCATAAGGATTTTTCGATCTCCAACAAGAATTAAAGAAAACCCTACTTGCTCCAGGATGAAACATCCAAAAGCCACAACCTGAGCAAGTGTCTTACTGGAAACCAAGGAATCATGTTGATTGGTCCCAAAGGAGTCTTTTTCCTAAGGACCAATTCTGACCCACCGAGGCAGACCAACCACCTACAGGAGTGCCTTCTAAACCACAGCTTACCTTGTAATTGCTAGAGTTCACCCAAGAGGTAGCAAGCCCATCCACAAGTTTATCTAACATGGTCTGGTCATGTTCAAGGTCAGCAGACTTCTGTTTGTCTGAGAAATAGTCTATAAGTTCTTGGCCAACCTGCAGTCGTTTGCCCACATCCTTCTGCAACACCTGTGCCAGGCAGGACTCCATGCGCGGCTCCATGGTGGAATTCAAATCCAGATCCAGCAGAAGCTAGAGGGCAGTCAGGGTGACACCCTCCCAGTAAATGTACCCGGGAGGTTGCCTCTTTGTTTGCTGAAAGTTACTAAGAGCCTGTGTTTCAAAGATGCAATCCGGGGAATGGCAACAATGCACCATGTGTGTCTGAAGAGCAGCTGGCAGGATATTAAAAGTCCAATTTAAATAACTAGTAGGAGATAAAGGAGTGAGTGGCCGAGTGAGGTTCCACTATTGGGTCTGAAATTCTTCATAATTCAGCAGTCCATTCTGAAAAGGGAAAGAGAATGACAAATCAGCACAGATAACATAACATCCAAATGTTATGAAACATTAAATCAAAGACAAAGCAATTTGCGTTGCAGAATCATTTATAATCACAAGTGGAGTGAGAAGCATGAACACTTGGCAACCATATCAGAATAACATAATTATTATTTTTACCAGGAAGAACATGGAAGCCCAAAGCAAAGAGCCAACGAGCTACACAGTTGGTAGGTTGATGTTTTTCACAACTTTCCAGCTTGTAAATGAGCCAGTCAGGAAAGCAATCTTCTGCTTCAGCCAGCATATTTATTTGGAGCTTAATTTTGCTTCCCACCAAAAACCTAACACCACTCTGCGTGTGAATCACTGGAGGTACTGTAGCTTATTGCTTTACTCTGAGTTTTCTAAAAAAAAGAAAAAACAAAAACACCCCAGTGCTGGAAATGCGGCAGGCTCCACAGAAACACCAATGACCAAGGTGGCCAGCCTGGTAACATGAACCAAAGACAGCACATCCATCAGACTTCTTGCTCAGTAGCTTGACAACAGAGGGAACAGTCGTCCCTGCCTCCTCCTCCCCCCAACAAAGAAGAGGAAATGATGGAGGGAGAAATGGGAACAAGCTCACATGCTGATCACTTACGGACAGGATTCTCAGCTGACAATGGCACCATTCGGACCTGGTGTTTTGTTATATATAAAATCAGGAGATCTCAAGATCATGTTACGGGAAAGTTGTACCAAAATTGTTTTCATTAGACAAACTCAGTAAACTGAATAGTTAATCTGTAGCTGCTGGAGAAATTGTACCCATCTCTTTCTAACTTCAATTTCTTCTCTTGAGTCTTTTCATTCTAACCTAAGAAGACTCACAGAAAACATGTCTTCAAGATGCAGCACCTCCCTGACGTTGTACTAAATAGAACTGTTCCTCACACCACCAGTCAATCCCAGCTCTCAGGGGTTCTAGCAGGTAAATACGAACTTATACATCAAGTAAAATTACAAGTCTGTGCAGAGGAATTCTGCCCCTTTCTAACATCACCTCATCTATCCCTATCCCCAGGATAAAGAGCACAGTGCACTTCCTGAATTCCAGAATCAGAGACTTCTGACACCAACAGGAATCATTTAAGTCGAGTCATTCAATGAGAAAGACCCTCCTTCAAAAGCCCCTGACACACGATTACCCGTCTTCTACATGCATGGGGCTGGGGGCAGGACAGCATTTGAGAAGACTCACTACCTCACATAGCAGAGGAGAGAGCTGCTTTCCAGTCACTTCCATACCCTGAAACTGGTCCCTCCTTCGTAAGAAGGATCTTCAAATACAAATACATAAAAGCAGCTATTACCCTTCATTCCAATTTTTAGTCCAAACAAAATAGCCCCAGTTCCTTAATCAGCTCCCATGCTGGTCTAAAGTAGGCATCAGTGATATAGGAAAACTGGATAAACTAACAGAATCTTTTCTTTCTTGGCCCCATTATTAGCCCAAGAAGCACATCAAACAAGGGTGGGCTTGTAGTGGATTAAAAATGGCCACAAATTCTTTGTTTCTTTCCCCCACCAAGGAGGGCTTAGCTCCCTCCCACAGTGACCTGAGGTTGGCCCTGTGACCTGCTTTGGCCAGTGGAAAATCAGCAACTGCAAAAGGAAGCAGAGACTTGATAGGCAAGCACTGCAGCTCGGCCTCTTAGAATGCCGCCCTGGGCCTGCCACACAGTGAGGAAGCTTCTGGAACCTGGAACCCGAGAAGCCATGTGGAAGAGAACCAACACGCCCCAACCAGTAGCCAGCAGCACTGCCGGACTTGTGAGTGAGTCCATCGGGGACCACTTAGCCCTTTCAGTCATCATCCGACTGCAGCTACACGAAGAAGTCTAAAGAGACGAGCAAAAAAACTACCCAGCCAAACCATGGAATTATGAGAAATAATATTTCATTGTTGTTTTAAGCCACTAAGTTTGTGGTGTTTGGTTATACACTGACAGATAACAGATGTACTCCGCCTTCCCCTAAACATCTATCTTTCATTCTCAGTGAAAAGAATCTCCTACCCTTTACTCCTTCAAGGGGCCTAAAATCAACAGACACTAACCAATAATGATAATAATCACACAGCTTTTAAGCATTTACTTGAGGTATCAAGTCCCATGCTAGATGATTTATATCCATTATCTTTAATTCTCCAACCAACTGTATAAAGTAGGTATTGAAATCCCTATTTTACAGATAAAGAAACTGAGGTAAGTAATTTTCCAAGGTCGCGTGGCCAATTAGTTTCCTTTCCCCACTTTCAAACCTTTGTGATTATAAGTCTGGCCTAGTTCTGCTCTCATTCAGGGAAAGGAGGTCAGACTTCGTGCTCAGGTAGGAAGCAAGAGGCAAGAAAACAAAGTCTCCACTGCTAGGAAAGGAGCGATCCCATTCATTCAAGTCTCTACTGTAATTTTTAAAATATGTATTATATAAAAAGCTCCCCTTCAATTAGAATTGTCTAAGATTTCTAACAAATAAAAGTATATGCTTCTTGAAGGCAGCTATGCAACAGAGGCTTAACATACTCAAAAGCAGGTCACAAATTCCTATGCACAAAACCCGCAGAATGAAAGACACTGGAAGCCCCTAGGCGTTAAGCAGACTGGGTTCTCTCTTTTCTCCTTAAATTAAATTAAAAAAAAAAAAAGTAACTGATAATCCTCTCATATTTATTTTTACTAAACTGTATTTTTGGGGTACCTTTTTCCTATGCTCTTGAGCATTTTCTCCATCTCTGCTTTCAAAGGTATTCAAGGAATATCAATCACATGGTCCCAATTCACGAGATACAACAGTGCAAAATCTCCCTCCCACTCCTGCCCCCCAGTCGCCTGGTTTCCCTGCCTAAAAGCAAACAACATCCCTAGTTTCCTGTGTATCCTTTCAGAGATATTTTTAGCAATCCAAGTAAATAAATATGTATCCTTTTCCCTGTACCCCCAAGAATTTTCTAAACAAACAACAATACCAGCAAAATTTCATATAGCAACAGAATTGTAAAAACGTTACATTAAAAAATGCAGAAAATAGAATATAAACAAACAGGAGGAGGAGGTAAAATTTTCTTCCTTCCACCCACATCCTGCCCAGGCTCTCTACCAGGGAAAAGCACAACAAGGAAACGGGTCTAAAGTTAACCTGGAACCTGCGTTCCCAGAGGTTACCTGTGGCTGGACCAAACAAAAACCAGGTCTGTTATGTGTAAGGCATTACTGGAAGGCACTGGGACCCAAGAGTAAACAGGACTCAGCCCTCAGCCCAGAGAGAGCTTAAGAACCAGCACAGCACCTCTTCACATCAGTTCTGAAATCATCATTCAGGAGAGTGGCATCGCACAAGTGACTCCTTGACAGCAGTACTAATGTTAGAAATTACTCAGAGGGCACCTGGGTGGCTCAGTCGGTTAAGCGTCTGACTCTTCATTTTGGCTCAGGTCATGATCTCGGGGTGGTGAGATTGAGCCTCACATCAGGCTCCATGCTCAACAGGGAGTTGGCTGGGGATTCTCTCTCTCCCTCTCCCTCTGCCTCCCCTTCCCTCCCTCTCTAAAGAAAAAAATAAATTCCTCAGAATATTGGACTGAATAAGTCACGGGGTTGAAACCTACAGCACAGGGAATACAATCAACAGCACTGTATGTAGAGAGACGGCAGCTACACTTGTGGTGAGCACAGCATAATGTACATACTTGTGGAGTCACTGTCGTACACCTGAAACTAATGCGACACTATGTGTCAACTATACTTCAATAAAAAGAAAAAAAAATTACTCAGAATATAACACTATTTCTTAACCGACTGAACCACCCAAGCGCCCCCAGAATATAACACTATTTCTAAGTTAAAAAAATGAAAGTTCTACTTGCACACATTTTCCAAAATAAGAGAAATATAAAAATGATATAAAAGGAAAGGTAGGTACCTTAGAATAGCCAAGTACCTTTCTTCCTCTTAATTTAAAAGGCTAAGTGTTCTCTTTTAGTAAGATCTCACCATGAAAACCATGGAGCCCACCAGATGTTACTGTATCAGGCCCTGGAAAAGGGACACATTCCAGGTATTTCTGAAAAAAATGTCCTAACTCCTCTATAACTCCTCCCCAACTGCAAAGGGCCCTTCCATTCCTCAACATAACCACCATTCCCTGCCCCCAGTATAGTAGTTAGGGTCCAAGCCCCCCAACCTTTTCCTGCCACATCATCTTGGTGGATACCTATGGGGGAAAAACAATAAGAGGTCAAGACAATGGTCCTACAGTCATTCTCCTTTACAGTACCCAGGAAAGTAGAAATTAACAGAGCAACGGTTACCAGAACAATAGCCCTACTCCTGCTAGGAACCAACAGGAAGAAGTTAAAAAATACCAGCTTCAACAAGAATGAAGAAACACTCAATTAGAGAGCCTGAGGTAATGAAAAAAACAACACAGTTAAGAATGCCAGCCTCCAATCCTGACTCTGCCATTTCCTGAGTGGCGCTGGGGAGAATTTTGGCTCTACATTCATTATATAAGATGACAAATGAAAAGAGTTTGCACAGGACATTTTTAAAAATTAGCTCCTGGGTGCCTGGGTGGCTCAGTCGGTTAAGCCTCTGCCTTTGGCTCAGGTCATGATCTCCGAGTCCTGGGATGAAGTCCCGCCTCAGGCGAGCCCGCTTCTCCCTCTCCCTCTGCTGCCCCCCGCCACTTGTGTACTCTCTCAAATAAGTACATAAAATCTTAAAAAAGAAAGAAGGAAAAAGCTCCTATCTCTATCCCTTTAATTACCATAATTATTGTGTGGCACTTAGGTACCCAACTATAGAGGTGTATTAACAATGGAGGATGGAGGGAGGGTGGGAGAGAACAGAACCAACTATAAACCCTGCTCTTAGACTTCTCCATAAGAGACGTTACAAGTAGGACCATTTTTACCTAGTAGTTCAAAACAAATTAATATTTCTCATACGTCTGTGTGTTGGCTGGGTCCAGCTAGAAGGTTCTTCTACAAATCTCATCTGGGATCATTCATGCCACTGCTGTCACCTGCCCGCTTCACCTGGGTTCAAGAGTCCACAATGCCACCACTCACATGTCTGACACACTGATGCTGGCTGCTGGCTGGGCCTCTTGCCACATATGACCTCTAACTATTCAATAACCTAGCCTGCAATTCACTGTATAGTGATTAGAGCATTCCACGGTAGCAAAGGGGGAAGGTGCCAGGCCTGTCAAGGCCTAGAATCCGGAACTTGCAAATCACTTCTGCTACATTCTGCGGTCAAAGCAAGTCACAAGGCCAGCCCAGATTAAATGTGAGGAAATGGATTCTACCAATTAATAGGAGGAGCTGCAAAATGTTGTGGTCATGTTTTTCGATCTAACTAACACATATACTTTCAATGGACGTTTGCAGAATGAATAAATGGATAAACAGATGGGATGAATACATTTGTATTCTGGTTACCCATTACCAGGCTAGTCTCAATTACTTTTACTGACTCATGATAGATCACATCTCGCTACAGAAGATACAACAGAAATAACTATAATCTATGGCTTGACTTGAAAATGCTTCCAACTTACTTGGAGAAAACAAAATGCACAAAAAGCTTGTCGGTGTGATAATTCAACACAAACACAGGGTGCACATTAGATTTCACAGGTAGAATGTTGCACCTGCCAGGTAAGGGGTATGTATAAGTGCTGTGGCAACTCAGAGAAGGGATGATCGAGAAGGCCTGGAATGACCAAGTTAAAACTATACATGCCCATCAGGTAATAGGGTGCACTTAATAGGGGAAATGACAAAACTTAATGGGGGCAAAAAGCATAAACAAATGAGGGAGGAAGACACTTGTAAATGGTTGAGGGAAGAAGCACGCTAAGGTGAGACCATGAAATACCTGTGACATAGGTGGGCATCAGTATTCCCATTCCAAAGATAAAGAAGTGAAACTCAGAAAGGCTCAGAGTAAAACTGCCCAGAGTTTTAAAGCTAATAATGTCAGGCAGTAATTGAAAACCAGAGCTGCCTAGCCTTACTGTTTTATTCTTAACACTATACTACAACGCTCTACTACCAGACTGAAAATCCAAAGTACAGGCACTTAATAATTGAAACACGAAAATGGTAAATAGCTATAGCATGTGGGGCACAAGAAGTAGAGGATTAGGAAACAAGAAATCAAATCACAAGTACTCAGGAAGCTTTAATAAAATAATATTCCGTATTATAGTACCAAGAAGGACAACTTGAACTAGCAGCACAACAAAGTGAATAACAAATCAAAAATCTCCCTAGAAAATATGCAGAAAGCAGTCATAATACTTTAAAAGCCAACTCTGGAAGCCAGAAATTACCAGAAGTTATTCACGTTAAGTCAAAAGCAGTGTGTTTCTATCATTAAGCAACCGTTTTTGCACTGTAATGATTTTTATAATGTGGTCTGAAATTTTACAAAGACACTCTGCCTTGCCCTGCCCGCAGTAAATCTCCGTTCTCACTCTACCTGTGCCTTCTGTTCTTTCTCTCCCTTCCCCCTCAGCACCCCCACTTCTGAGCCCACACGTTCAGTGAACATTTCCTCTGGGCCCGTGACGTGACCAGCACGTACTGTGCCACTGACCGGAAATCATGCAACGTAAGGCTCTGTCCAGGCCCTCGAGGAGGAGCCCATTGCCCAGAAGAAGGAAGACACAGAAACGCAAACAGCTGCAAGACGATCAGGAGTCCTGAGCAGGATGTTTGTAGAAGGTGCTGCAGCTGGCAGAGAAAGCAGACAAAACGTGGCCTGAGGAAATCCAAGTGGGAATTTCATGGCTGGGGCAGGACAGCTCCCACCGTGCAGACAGAGCACTCACTCTCCCAGCCGGCCCCCGCTTCCATTCGTCAGCCTGCAGTCACTGGTTCAGGCGCGCTGGGCCTCCAGCCTCCCCGTCTCCCTCCTCCCTGCCTCAGCGTCCTTCAGTGCCCTCTCTCTTCAGCCACCTCAGACCTCGAACTTCCGGGTGTCTGCTCTCAGGTATCAGCAACCCCTCCTCGTCTCTCAGTTCCCGGACATATTCTGCAATCCAGCTTTTCAACCACAACTGCCTTCCAGCTCCTACGCTCAAGCACATGGCCCCAGCCTCCTCAATTCCTGAAAACGCCTTCCCAGTTTGGCCTTCCTTTTAGTCTGGATTCAGTTCCACAGGGGTGTTAAGAGCTTGAAACTACCCTCAACTTTCTCTTCCTACTAGTTGCCTAGTTAAGACCAAGCCTTGGAAGAACCTGACATACTTAATCAGGTGTTTTCTCGTGCATGCAGCAAACAGTCCATCATGCTGAAGGAACACGCGCACGCGGCCAACCGGTTTCATTTTACACTGATAATCTCCAGCTTCACAAAGTATCCCAACCCAGCATCCCAACTCGCGTTCTCTAGTAAGTGTGCTCCGCCCTTCTCTCCAAAATGACTTTCCCATCTTCTCCCCAAGGGCCCATGTACCCTGCTCTGCAGCCTGCACCCTTCTCCCTCCCAGGACATCAGGTGCACTGATGCGCTTCCTGTTCACCCTGCAGCCCCAGCGATCGGGCTTCACCTGCCCCTGCTCCCCTGGAGCTCATCATTATCACAGATGACCTCCATGCTGGCAAATCCAAGCAATACTCTTCTCTTCTTTGCTAACTCCAGCTCTCTGCAGCATTCTAAAGCTGGCCACTCCATGCTGCTTGAAAAACTTCCCACTTTCGTCAAAACAAATGATCACGCCTTCCTGCTACTTTTCTGGCTGCGCCTACTTGAGTTTCTCTAACCATCTCTGCTCTACTTCCAGAGCTGCTACAGGGCTGAAACCAATGCCTCTCATCTTCTAATCTTGCTCACTCCAAAACACTCAGCATCCATTGCCATGAATTTAAAAACTGCCTTTAAACCGATGACTTCCAAATTGTTATCTCCAGGGTATCTCTGAACTCATGGTACACACGGGCCTCACTCTTGCTCTTCCTGCTGCCTTAAACACTGTCCATATCCCTACAGTAGTCTGGCTGTGGGCCTCAGGGCTTCAGCTTAAAGGTCCTCCTCAACAAGTCCTTCAAAGACCACTCACAGGAGGGCCCCCATCACTGCAACCTGTTCCCTTCTCTCAAAAACACTTATGACAAGTTATAATTCTATCGCACGTTTACCTATTTGCTGTCTGTTTTCCTACAGGACTGTCAGTCTTAGAAGGCGGGGATCTTGTTTATTACGTTCACCTAACGCCTATAACTATGCCTGTAACACACAAGGCACCTGAGAAATATTTGTTAAAAGAATGAAGTTTGTTTGAGCTGAAAATCAAAAGTCACTGGCAATCATTAACTGAGTTCATTTTCTTCTTGGGGAGTAGGAGTAATTGGAGGGTAGGAAGAATGTAAAAAACATTCCAGGTAAAAGGAATGTGCAAATACATATGGACAAAGCACAAATGCAGAAGACGGTGAGAGGAAAACCAGCAATTTGGAAAGGCCAGGGCACCGGCTCCCAACCTGTAAACACTAACCCCACCTTTGAGATGAGAGTGTACAGTTACTACAAGAATGTCTGAGCATTCTTCCATACGCACACCCAACATTACCCATGAACTGAGTAAGTCTTCATATCCACAATTTTTCAAACTCGGGTGCAAGCAGGTATAAATTTGTAAGGGCAAAGATAATATAAAAAGTAATGCTGAATTCTTTTAGTTTGATCATTTTTCTCAATTAACAAATACTAGAAATTCCACTTCTGTAGAGCCCTGTGATGCTGGACACTAAAAAGAGTTCTTAGCCTCGAAAAGTCTGGAAATAACCATTAGGCAAAGAACAGAAAGACTGGCCACAGACAATGCCCAATAATCATTTTCTAGCCCCAAAGTCAGGAGGCCTTCATTCAGGGAGCCCTACACAAATCATCTATGAATAGAAGAATCAGGAGACTTGGGTGGGCCTACAATTATTTTCCTGGGAAAGATCATAAAAATCTGGAATTATTCAAGTGATCACAAGACCATAACATTCTGCGGTAGGGGGAAAAAAATCAGAGTTAATCTCCGTATTTATCTCAATCACTCACCCCACTATGAATAATAATTAACTATGGTGAAGTCAGGACAAAATACAGCCATAACATATAATGCAAATGCTCAAAATGGAATAAAAGGGGAAGGTTCACCATATTCCACTGAAAAGGCAGTCCGTATGAATAGAAAAAAAATTCACTGACATTGCTTAATTTCTGGTGATAAGATTGTAGATTTTTCGTTGCACTTTTCTATATTTTCTAAGTATTTTCTATAATGAATATATGTTACCTTCATAATTACAAATAGTAAAGTACTATTCAAAAATCAGGCACTACCATCTCCTAAGGGAGGAAAATCTCCCTTTCAGTATTATGGAATATAATGTACAACTGTCAATAAAGTGTAAAACAAGAAAGTCTGAAATTCACAAGAAGACGAAAGTAGTGCACCAATCAATTCCACAAAATATGTGGTGGTGAAAAACAACACGCTGGTGATGAAAAATTAATGCCAAAACAAAAACAAAAACAAAACAATGCAGCAACTCCACATTACTATACATATATATAGGAAAATAATAGAAGATACTACACCAATGCCAGATAACTTCTTCATAACAGTTAATACTTGCCTTCACTAGTATTTTAATGAAGTAATTTTTTTACTCTTTCAGATTAAAATATTAAAATATTAAAATATCAAAAATATTTAAAATAAAATACTGTTTTCTCTGTGATCTGTAAAAGTAGTAGATAGCTTTAATTTTGTTTTTGCTTCTGTGGGGACAGGTTTAAAATAATAAATACTGCTTCTACTTTTATTCTGCTCCTCAAAACTTCCTCAAAGAATCAACAAGATGGATATGCAATGAGAACTGCCAAAATTCGGTGATAAGCACGTGAGGGTTGTTACACCATTCTCTTTACTTCTGTATGTGTTTAACATTGTCTGTAATTTTTTTCAATTTTTACTTTATGTTTTTTATTTTTTATTTTTTTAAAGTTTTCTTTTTTTTTTTAAGATTTTATTTGTTTATTTGACAGAGAGAGACAGTCAGCGAGAGACGGAACACAAGCAGGGGGAGTGGGAAAGGAAGAAGCAGGCTCCCAGTGGAGAAGCCTGATGTGGGGCTCGATCCCAGAACGCCGGGATCACGCCCTGAGCCGAAGGCAGATGCTTAACGACTGCACCATCCAGGCGCCCCCTATATTTTTTAATATTTTATTTATTTATTTGAGAGAGAGACAGAGAGAGCACAAGTAGGGAGAGGAATAGAGAGAAAGGGACAAGCAGACTCCCCACTGAGCAGGGAGCCCAATGTGGGGCTTGATCCCAGGACCCTGAGATCATGACCCCAGCCGAAGTCAGACGCTTAAATGACTGAGCCACTCAGGTGCCCTGTCTATAATTTTTTTTTAAGATTTATTTATTTATTTTAGAGAGACAGAGAAAGTGTGTGCGTGGGGTGGGGGGCAAGGGAGGAGGGAGAGGGGAAATAGACTCTGTGCTGAGCCCGGAGCGTGCTTAATCTCACGACCCTGAGATCACGACCTGAGCCAAAACCAAGAGTTGGACGCCTAACCGACTGAGCCACCCAGGCACCCCTGTCCGTAATTTTTTTTTTAAGTATTGTAAAGCTTAAGTCCTCTTGGTAGAAAAAAATATGAAATACCGTAATAGAACTGTTCATTAACTAAACAAATTAGGACGTGAAATTATATTAAATTATACATATATATAATATGACATAGCCTACATGTGGAAAGAAGTATAGAAAAAAAAAACAGAGTATGTAAAGTACTAAAGTGTGGCCTCTAAGGGTGCCTGGGTGGCTCAGTCAGTTGAGCAGCTGCCTTTGGCTGGGCTCCTTGCTCAGTGGCAGCCTGCTTCTCCCTCTACCTGCCACGCCCCCTGCTTGCACTCTCTCTCTCTCTCTCTCTGTCAAATAAATAAAATCTTTTAAAAAATAAAAAAATAAACTGTGGCCTCTGAGTAATAGGTTTATGATAGTTTCTGTCCTACTGCTTACAAGTTTCTTCTACTTTTTATATTTTTGCAAAAGAAGAGATAAAGCTTTTAAAAGTCTCAAAACAGAGCAGTTATTTAATAACACCTAATTTTATTCATCCAAGAACTGTAAGACCAAAACTAACTGAAAACATCTCACTATTCACTGCTGACTCTTCTTCTCCCAATGCAAAATATTTAACATATACATAAGACTGCTGTCAGCATTAGTATACCAAAGTGTTACCTCATCAACACAGTTACCCTGGGGAGGAGAGAATCATAATAGAGACTGCAACTTCCCAAGGAAGGATCTTACATGGAGACAAGAGACCTCAGTAGAGAACCAGCTTACTGGGGAGAGGAGCCTCATTAGAGACAGAATGTGACTAAATTGGCTCATCTAGAAAGAAGGGATGTAAATTTCTACTCAATCTAGCAACACTTGACTTCTATAGTATTTTTCAGAGCTTCATTATCCTTTCACAGTCCTGATCAAACAGTATCTCTTTTTTACTTGTTTACTATACTAATGAAAAACAGATCACTAAACTCCTTACATGATTTTTTTAGTAACAGCTTTACTGAGATATAATTCACATACCATTAAGTTCACCCTCTTAAAGTGGGTATAATTCAATAGTTTTTATTACATTCCCAAGGTTGTGCAACCATCACCACTATTTACGAACATTTTTATTAACTCAAAATAAAATCTCATATCCTTTAGCAGTCACTCCCCAAAGCCCTCCCCCCCCAAGCCCAGGAAAATCAATAATCTACTTCTGACCAAATGGATTTGCCTATTCTGGACATTTCACGTAAGTGGAGTCATAAAACATGTGACCTTTTGTGTCTGGCTTCTCTCACTCAGCATACTATTTTCAAGGCTTATCCATGTTACAGCGTGTATCAGTACTTCATTCCTTTTTATGGCTGAGTAATACTCCATGGTACAGATATACCATATTTGTTCATACACTTACCTACTGATGGATATTTGGATCATTTCTACTTTTTGGATATAATAAATAATGTTACTATGAACATTCCTTAACAAGTTTTGTGTGGATATGGTTTTAATTTTCTTCAATACACAAATAGGTGTTAACTAGAATATAGGATATGTTAACTATGTTTAACTCTTGGAAGAACTACCAAACTATTTTCCTAAATGGCTACACCATTTTACATTCCTACAAGCAATACATGAGGGTTCCAATTTCCCTACATTTTCAGGAACACTTACTGTCTATTTATTACAGCCATTTTAGTGGGTGTGGAATGGCATCTCATTGTGGTTTTGATTTGCATTTCGCTAATGACTAAGGATATTGAGCTTCTCTTCATGGGTGTGGCCATTTGAACATCTTCTTTAGAGAAATGTTCGAAATCCTTTGTTTATTTTTTAATTGGGTTGTCTTTTTACTATTGACTGTAAGAGTTTTTATATGTTCTGGATAGAAGTCCTTTATTAGATATATGATTTCCAAGTATTTTCTCTCATTCTGTAGAGTATGCTTTCACTTTCTTGATGGTGTCATTTGAAACATAAAGTTCTCGATTTTGATGAAGTCCATTTTACGTTTTTTCTTTTGTTGCTTGTATTTTAGGTATTATACCGAAGGAATCATTGCCTATTTTACCACAATGAAAAAGAAAAGAAAATATTGCCTAATCCAAGGTCATAAAGATTTACACCTGTTTTCTACTAAGAGTTTTTTACAGTTTCAGATCTTACATTTAGGCTTATGATTAATTCTGAATTCATTTGTATGTACAAATGAGAAAAGAGTCCAAATTCATCCTTTTGCATGTGGATATCCACTTGTCCCAGCGCCATTTGTTGAAAAGACCATTCTTTCAGGGGTGCCTGGTTGGCTCAGTTGGCTGAGCGATGGACTCTTGGTTTCGGCTCAGGTTGTGATCTCATGGGTGGTGAGACTGAGTTCTGCATGGGGCTCCACACTCAGTGGGGAATCTGCTTAAGGATTCTCCCTCTCTGCCCCTCCCACTGTGTGGGCACTCTCTCTCATAAATAAATCTGAAAGGAAGAAAGGAAGAAAGGAAGGAAGGAAGGAAGGAAGGAAGGAAGGAAGGAAGGAAGGAAGGAAGGAAGAAAAGAAAAAAGAAAAGAAAAGAAAAAAGAAAGAAAAGAAAAGAAAAGAAAAGACAAGACAAGACAAGACAAGACCATTCTTTCCCCATTGAATTGTCTTAACATCCTTGTTGAGAATCAATTGACTATAAATGTAAGGTTTCATTTCTGGACTTAGGTTCTATTCCACTGATGTATATGTCTATTCTTATATCAGTACCAGACTGTTGTGATTACTATAGCTTTACAGTAAGTTATTAAAGTCCTCCAACCTTGTTCTTTTTCAAGATTGTTTTGGCTATTCTGGGTCCCTTGTATTTCCATATGAATTTTAAGAGCAGCCTATCAATTCCTACAAAACAGGCAACTAGGATTTTAACAGTGAATATATCAAATCTGTAGATCAACTTGGGAAGTACTGCCATCTTTAACAATATTAGGTAATCTGATCCATGAACATAACATGTCTTTTCATTTACTTAGATCTTTAATTTCTTTCAATGATGCTTTATAGTTTTCAAAGTGTAAGATTTATACTTCTTTTGTTAACTTTATCCGAAGTATTTTTACTCTTTTCGTAGCTATTGTGAATGGGATTGTTTTAAGTTTCATTTTTGAACTATTCATTGCAAGTATACAGGAATACAACTGATTTTTGTTTATTGATTTTATATCCTTCAACCCTGCTGAACTCCTTCATCAGTTCTAATAGGATGTTCTATATACAAGAGCGTGTCATCTGCAATTATGGTTTTACTTCTTTTCCAATTTGGATGCATTTTATTTCTTTTTCTTGCCTAACTGCCCTGGTTAGAACCTCCAGTACAATGTTGAATAGAAGGGGCATAAAAGGACATCCTTGTCTTGTTCCTGATCTTGGGGAGAATGCATTCTATCTTTTATCATTAACTATGACATCAGCCGTAGGTATTTGGCCTTTATCACATTAAGGAAGTGCTCCTCTATTTCTAGTTTGTTCAGAGTTTTTATCATAAAAAGGTGGATTTTGTCAAATGCTTTTCCTTCAGCTTTTGAGATGATAATGTGGTTTTTATTATTTATTCTATTAATATGGTGTATTACATTTATTTTCAGATATTAGACCAACCTTGTATTTCTGATATAAATCCTACTTGGTCATAGCGTATAATCCTTCCAATATAGTGCTGGATTCAGTTTGCTACTATTTTGTTGATTTTTTACATCTATATTCATAAAAGACTGGTCTGTAATTTTCTTGTGATGCCTTCATATGGCTTTTGTAACACAGGAATAACATGCTCAAAGCATTTCATCCTCCTCTTTATCTTGAAAGAGTCTCTGAAGACTCTGCATTTGGTAGATATGGTAGAATCACCAAACGTGAAGTCATCTGAGCATGGGCTCTTTTTGTGGGATGTTTTTTGATTGTTAGCTCAACCTCTTCCCTTATTATTGATATATTCAGACTGTGTATTTTTTTCTTGAGCCAGTCGCAGTAGAGCCTTTCTAGAAATGGGTAATTTCATCTAAGTTATTTAATTTGTTGGCATATAATTGTTCCTAGTATTCCTTTATCTTTTTTTTTATTTCTGTAAGGACAGTAGTGATGTCCTCTCTTTCATTTGATTTCATTAATTTGAGTCTTGTCTCTGTTTCTCTTGGTCAGTATCTTTCCAATTTTTGGTCTGTTGATTTTCACTGCTATTTTTCTCTATCATTTATTTCTAAACTAGTCTTTATTTTTTTTTCTTCTGCTTGCTTTTGGTTCTTTATGTTCTCATACTAATTTCTTAAGATAGAAGTTTAGGTTATTGATTTAAGATCCTTCTTTAATTAAAGTATTTAAAGCTATAAATTTCCTTCTGAGCACTGCTTTCACTGCATTTCCTAAGTTATGGTATGTTGTTTTATTTTTGGCATGGAGTATAGTAGGTGCTCAATAAACATTGTTGACTAATGAATGAGGTTTTTTTTTTAATTGTGGTAAGTCATACATAAGATTTACCATTTTTACCACTTTTAAATGTACAATGCAGTGGTATTAAATACATTCACACCGTTGTGCAACCACTGCCACCATGGGATGGTGTTGTTTTCATTTTCGACCATCTCAGAATATTTTATAATTTTCTTTGTAATTTCCTGTTTTACTCACTAATGATTTAGGAGTGTGTAGTTTAATTTCCATATATTTGTGAATTTCCCAATTTCTCTCTATTATTGATATCTAACTTCATTCTACTGTGATCAGTAAGAGAACATACTTTGTATGATTTCCAACCTTTTAAATTTGAGTCTTATTTTACGGCATAATATATGATCTATCCTGGAGAATGTTCCACGTGCACTTGAGAACAATGTGTGTTCTACTGCTACTGGGTGCCTTATTCTACATATGTCTGTCCCTTAATAATTTAAGAATCTGTCTGCACCTAGATCACGTTTAAGAAAAAAATTCTCCAGGGGCGCCTGGGTGGCACAGCGGTTAAGCGTCTGCCTTCGGCTCAGGGCGTGATCCTCGCGTTCTGGGATCGAGTCCCACATCGGGCTCCTCCGCTAGGAGCCTGCTTCTTCCTCTCCCACTCCCCCTGCTTGTGTTCCCTCTCTCGCTGGCTGTCTCTGTTAAATTAATTAATTAATTAAAAAAAAAGAAAAAGAAAAAAATTCTCCATTATCTAAATCTTGAATTTTTCATGGTATCTCCTACTCTTTATACTGCTTACATATCCCATATTTACATATTTAAAAAATCAGGTCTCCTTTTTAAAAATATAAATCTCAGTTCTGGTACCATATTAAGAGTTGGTTTCTAAAAGCAAAACCTGTGAAAAAGGTAAGCCAAAAAGATACTTGCATGAGAGATTTTTTAAAGAGCTTTCTGAAACATGAAATCCCCAGACTTAGGTGAATAAGAAGAGAGGCAAGCATTTGATATGTCATTTGATAGCATGACAGCTGACAAGTCCATCCCAAATTTCTCAAGGGAGCCGGGTTACACCCAGTTGAAAAAAGAAAACCCTATTAAGTACTGGTTAGTCAATGTGAAGACAGAAGGTGTAAAAAGGCTTGGGGTACAGAAACAGGGAGTTTCTCCTGTTACTGCAGGAAGCAAACTATAAAGAAGTAATGTAGCAGTAGTTTAAACTTCAGCTTTCATTTCAGCAATTTAGAATAAGCAAGGTAGCTTTGCATTTGAAACCACACTTTCCGATTCACTAAGTAATTATACAAATGCTACTTTTCTTTATCCACCCACAAAACTTCTCTATATGACTGTTACTCTCATACTGTTTTACAGAAAAGTTAACAGATTCAGAAGCAAAGTAACTTCCAGGGTCACCCAGCAAGTATGAAACAGAAACAGGATTTGAACCTGAGCATCTAACTCCAAATCCAGGACTATTTCCACCAAGTCACAGCTACTCCTTCTCACCAACACACACGGGTCTCTGAGTACTTTAGACATGTATATATAACTTAGGAAGGAGTTCCACAAAGGAAGGATGTATCCACCATACTTAATATTACCAAAATAAGAGAAGAGGCTGAATCGAGAGAAGCAACTAAAACCTGGCACAGCACCACACAGTAAGCAAGTGCTTCATCAAGAACAATGAAGAGGAAGAACCATATGCATTCCCGCAAGTAACTCTAGGAGAGTAATCAGCAATCTTTAGTTCGGGGGTTTAGTATTTCCCACAGATGCTGATGACAAGCTGACGGCATGATCATAAAAACAAAAAAGAGACAGAGAAAAAAGGGGAACTGGGGGACACCAGATAAAGAATATAGAAACTCTACTATTTTTGCAACTTCTTGTGAATCTATAATTATTCCAAAATTAAAGAAGAAAAAAAGTGAAAAGATACACATGATGCGAACAGACTCTTGGTACTCGGTCCCTAAGTTCACTAAATACCTATTGTGCCAGCCAATCTCCCAGGCACTGCCTTCAACAAGCTCCAGGTTCACTGGAGAAAGAAAGACGAGTGAGCAATCTATTCTAACACCGTTTATCAAGGTGCTTTCCTGTAAGACTATCTACTTTTTTGATGACTCTCTAATAAACAGGGAAAGACTGCACCAATGAAACAAATATAAGGGCACCAATGAAACAGATATAAGGGCACCACTGGGCAAAACTCTTACTCGTGTGCTGGCATGAAAACACATGCTTTGCTTACTCTCACCCTCCCAGTCATTTCCCTTGCTTCCATTCCTGGCTCCAGCAAGATTCACACTGAAGACAGAATCTGACCAACTGGGAAATCCCACATAGTCACAGAGCCTTCAATGAAAAGGAGTCCTGCGTTTGCTGAAGACAGAGAAATGATGAGAGGGCTTGAGAGATACATTTAGTGATTGACAATCAGATGGTATTAGCTTTAGCCTCAAATCTTTCTAATGCAATAAAGTGAAGTGGCACAAGAAAGATAATTTGGAACATCAGCCAAGCAATGACAAACGCTACTGAAAAGTCTTCCATACTGCTTCCTACCCGCCCCGCTGAAACCATATTTCAAGCATACAGACTTTAAGTCTCTACTAAGCTTACACATAAAGCTAGGGAGAATTCTATTTCTCAGATCAATTATAACAGAACACTGCTATTATTAAGATGACATTTTTACATTCATATTTTATGGATTTAGGAAAAAAATTCCACAAGAAAACACAAAAAGAGATCTATGCCTTACCCATGTTAGTATATACTGAATCGTACCCACAGACGCTCAGTTTCCAAACTGAGTTGTTACTGCCTCTGTATTTTCCCAACATGACTTATTCCTACCTATACTAACACAGCTTTCTTTAAAATATCAAAAGATGTAACCCTCACTCTAGTCCTCCATTTAAACAAAAATATCAGTTGAGAATGTAATTGGATATAATCAAACGTGATTTAATACACGGACAAGAATAAAATTCATAACTATCCAGGGCAATTTGGAAACATCTATCAATAACCTTTGTATGTTCTGATCCCACAAGTACAAATCTAAGAATTCATGTAGGGAAATAATTTGTCAAGTACACTGAAATGTATATATAAAGCTGTCCATTGTGGCTGTTCATAAAAAATTTTATTTTTTTTTAAAGATTTTATCTTTACGTAATCTCTACAACCAGCCAAACTCACAACACCAAGATCAAGAGTCGCATGCTCCACCAACTGAGCCAGCCAGGTGCCCCCGTGAAAAACTTTTTAAATGAAAATAACCCCAAATGTTCAAGAACAAAGAAATGGGAAAGAAATCACCGTACATCTAAACAACAACATACCATGCAGTCACTCTGTAGTAAAAATATGTTTTTCATGGCCTGGAAAAATACCTATGGTCAGTTTAGTGAAAACAGCAAGCTGGAGGGGAGCCTGGCTGGCTCAGGCGTTAAAGTATGCAACTCTTGATCTCAGGGTCATAACTTTAAACCCATGTTGGGTACAGAGTTTATTAAAAAAAAAAAAAAATTAAAGCAAGCTAGAAAATAGCATGTTTATGACGTCATATTGTTTATAAAATACAAAGAAGTCACTTACATCCTGCATGCACAGAAAAAGTATGGACGGAAACAGCACACCAAAACATTAACACTATTACTTACAGAATTTTAAAAGTACATGTTGAAAATACAATGGTATCTAAAAAAAGTAACAGTGGTACTAACAAAACAATGCTGCAACCTATACATACATATAAAGGCTTATATATGCATAGAATATCTAGAAAACCATGTAAGAAACCAGAAACAGTGGCTGCCTCTGGGAATGGATGTGGGAAAATGCAGAGAAAAGGTGGAGGAAGACTGACATTTCACTCTCTAGCCTTGTGTACCTTTTAAGTTTTTTGACCATGTACATATTTTCTAGTCTAAGGAAATATAAATTTTAAAACACTGAAAGTATGATAATATTCTTTCTAGTTAAACCAAATTACATACAATAAATACCAGAAAGTTGTTTGTAAAGTCAAATTTAATCGTAATCATGAAACCACAGGCATCACCAGTTACTACAAGAATTAAAAACTACAGGGTGGCCTGGCTGAATCAGGGGGTGTGACTCTTGATCTAAGGGTCATGCGTTCAAGCCCCACATAGAGCTTTAAAAAAATTGAAAACTATAAAAAGAGCCACTTATTCAGCAAATTGCCCATCTCTAAAAGGCAGCCTTGGTGACATACAAGGAAGCAAAGCTTATTTCTGAACCTCACATCCAGCCAGGGAATCTCTGTAACGTCAAAAGCAGAAAAACAAACAAGTAATGAGAGGACAAATGCTTGATTGGTTTTTTATCACTGAAGCATAGCCACATTTTAACTGAAAAATGATCTATGACGGAACAGTCATATACTTTTATAAAATTATATTTTAAAGTGTATTAACTACAGGATTCTCATATCGTAGGCTAGGTTTTGTTAAAACCTCTAAGATGGGGGCACCTGGGTGGCTTAGTCAGTTAAGCCTCTGACTCTTGATTTCGGCTCAGGTCGTGATCTCAGGGTCATGGAATCGAGCCCCACAGGTTCCACACTCAGCACAGTCTGCTTGTCCCTCTCCCTCTGCTCCTCCCCCTGCTCACTCTCTCTATCTCCAATAAATAAAAATCTTTAAAAAAAGAAAAAAAAAACCTCTACGATGGATGATTTGGCAATAGCTCTCAAAATTTTAAAGGTACATAACTTTCAACCCAAAATGCCAACTTATGGGAATTTATTCATATGTACGCAAAATAAATTATTATAGGATTATTGTTTCTAGCATTATTTATAAAAGCAAAAGAATAGAAAAAACTAAATGTTCCTCAATAGAGAGCCAGGTAAATTATGGTATGCCACACAATGGCATACTCTTCATTTAGGAAAAAAAAAAAAACACACAACGAGAAGGGATGCCTGTGTGGCTCTTAATCTCAGAGCAAAAACACAAAACAAAAACAAAACCCCACAACAATGAGGAAGTCTTCTTTTTTTAAGATTTTATTTATGGGGCACCTGGGTGGCTCAGTCAGTTAAGCATCTGCCTTCGGTTCAGGTCATGATCCCAGGGTCCTGGGACCAAGCCCCATGTTGGACTCTCTGCTCAATGGACAGCCTGCTTCTCCCTCTCCCTGCTGCTCCTCCTGCTTGTACTCTCTCTCTCTAATAAATATTTTTTTAAAAAGATTTTATTTATTTGAGAGAGTGAGTGAGTGAGAGAGCATAAGAGAGAGAGCAGGGGGGAGGAGCAGAGGGAGAGGGGGAAGCAGACTCCCCACTGAGCAGGGAGCAAGATGCGAGACTAGATCCCAGGACCCTGGGATCATGACCTGGGCCAAACGCAGATGCTTAACGGACTGAGCCACCCAGGTGCCCCGATGAGGAACTCTTTAACATACTGACATAGAATGATTTCCAAGATGCATAAAGTGAAAGAACAAAAGAACGAAAGAGAGAGAGAGAAAGAAACAAACAGAATAATCTGTAGTAGTTTGTACAAAAAAGGGGGAAGGGAGGTATGTCTCTCTCTCTCTCTCTGCATCTTTTTCACATATACAATTAATAACACTGGTGTTTCTAGGGAAGGGAACTGGGTGAATGGCAGACAGGAGAGGAGGAAAACTTAAATTTTAAATCACGTGTATGTAATATCAGCTCAAAAAATTAATATATTTTAAAAATTAATGCATTTAACTTGCAGTTCTATTTCTCCTTTCTAGGTAAGTTAAACAAGAATGAAAAGAATCTTCATACACAGCTACAACAGATTTAAACTTGCTCATAATAAAAAAAGGTACTGGGGCACCTGGCTGGCTTAATCTCTAGAGTTGTGTGTGACTCTTGAACTCCGGGTTTTGAGTTCAAGCTCCACATTGTGTATAGAGCTTACTTAAAAACAAAATCTTAAAGAAAAAAAGTGGGGGCGACACAGACTATCCCCTAGGCATCTTAAAAAAAAAAATTTACAACCAACGATGCATGCAATAAGCTTGTGACCACAATAAAAATAACAAATTTTTTAATAATGCCATCACTCTCCAGGAGCAATCTCAAAAGCAAACAGTTTCCCAAAAGAACAATGTCTAACCCCCGCCCCCAAAATTCCAAAACTGAATCACTGATCAGTTGATGATTCAAGTAAAGATCTGAAAATAGTCCTGTTTCTATCAAGACTAAGGCTCTCTGCAAGATGCTAGTTTCAAACAGCCTTCTCTCAGCAAGGGTGCTTTCTGGGCTCTTGTCTGTGGCCTCTTCACAAAATTAGACCACGGTATTAATACAGCCAAGAGTCAAGCTCTTTGCCCCATGGTCATAAGCTAGATCTCCAGCCAACAGAGCTCTCTCATAAATGGAAAGCAACAAAGGGGCCCCAGAGTACTGAACCAGGCATGCATACCTGGTTCAAGGCCTTACATACCTCAGGTCAAAACAGGGTAAGACACCTCTCTTCCCTACCCCCAGATTAGGAGCCCTTCCCTCTTCAGTCTTCCCACAGTAACACACTTTACTCAGGAATCTTAACTGTCTCCTTGCCTGTCTGACTTCCCTCTTAGCGGTGGAGCTCTTTGGAAACAGGCCTGAGAGCCCCTCTCTCTTCTGTGGCACAAGTTAAGTGTGTTGAGTGAAGATTCTGATCAAGGCAGTTTCAACATTCTTTATCCAGGATATACCCTACAATAACTCTCTTGGCAGTTTTCACAAAGGCTCTGGTTTTTAGGCCCATTTTTCATGAACACCTACCTATACCATTTTTGCATCCCCTCTATTCACCCTACCCCACCCTAAAGGAGGTCTAGCAATCAAGTGATTATAAGATGTTCTTTACCTTCCCCAGCTGTCATCCTTTCATGATTCTGTAAACTCATTACTATACAATTAGGCTAAATACTGTTACTTTGTCCAAACAAATGTTCCTTTGGCAATTTCAGAAACCTCCTCCAAGTTGGAAAAGGCATGAGAATGGAAAGCTTTTCCCATCATGTTCACTTTAAAAACGCAGACATAGGGGGAAGCTGGGTGGCTCAGTTGTTAAGCATCTGCCTTCAGTCTGGCCATGATCCCAGGGTCCTGGGATCGAGCCCCTGCTTCTCCCTCTCCCTCTGCTTGTGTTCCGTCTCTCGCTGTGTCTCTCTCTGTCAAATAAATAAAATCTTAAAAAAAAAAAAAAAAAGTGCAGACATAGGCCATAGGAGATCTCTGTGGCATGCCATTCTCTACCAATAGGTAAACACAATCAGGATCAAGCTAAACTACCGTACCCATGAGTCCAAATAAGCTGCACAGAAGCCAACGGGACACTGAGAGCATTTCTTTTTAAAGAACTACCCGCCCCACCCCCAGCATGGGATCCCATGTCTGAAGGGTGATATATTACATGACAAGAACACTTCCTGAATCAAATTTTGTGTGTATAGATACAGCTATATACTACCTCTGGGCTTATTTACAAAGAAGTTGGCTCCATCTTTGTGTATACAGATATATGGCTAAAGATTCATACTCATACCAGGCCAACTTCTCCATAAATAGGGCCAGAGGTAGCGAAAGAAAACAGTCTGCATCACTTCCTCCTACTCTCCCTGGAATAAACCATTATTCCAACTAAGGGAGTTCAAGCTCTTGAATCACTTCGTTGGTTGAAATTATCCTGAAAGCATGTCAAATACTGGATTTGCTCTGACCTCTCTGATGTTGTTATGTTGCTTGAAACTAGAAAATAAAAGAATAAAATAATTACTTTTATTGTTTTCAATATTAATAATAAGGAACTGCTGAAATAAACAGTGGAAGAATAACCAGTATCTCATATGATGAAAGTGTTTATATAACAACATACTAAGAAATACCTATTTACGAGTCAAAACCTAGTGGAAATAAAAACACCAAAGGCCTGTCTCCAAACTGGGCCTTCCCTTTGCTGACATCTGGATGGTAGATTACAAAATGAACTCCTAAGGGAGGTCTGATCACTTAGGACAAGTAAAATTAGACCCTACTGAACACTAAAGAGTGTGATGGGGGGAAATCTGATAATATATACCCAGAGAGAATGTTCAGACACGTCTTCACTAGTTAACTTTCGGAATTTCTAAGAAAAAGAATGTTTTAATGATATTTAATATTTTTGTTAGAAAAGTAATATACACCATTGCACAAACTTTAAATAATTTTTTAAACTAAAAGCATTTGTCAATGCAAACCAAAATGGATCAACAATCTAAATATAAAAGCTAAAACTACAGAACTAAATATATAAAAATCACCCCTACGATGAGTAAAATTCCCAATACAAAACTATCATAAACTTAAATAACAAGTTAAAAATTTTCTTGAGGCGCCTGGGTGGCTCAGTCATTAAGTGTCTGCCTTCGGCTCAGGTCATGATCCCAGGGTCCTGGGATCAAGCCCCACATCAGGCTCCCTGCTCAGTGGGAAGCCTGCTTCTTCCTCTCCCACTTCCCCTGCTTGTGTTCCCTCTCTCGCTGCCTCTCTCTCTGTCAAATAAATAAATAAAATCTTTAAAAAAAAAAAAAATTTTTTTTCCAGCCATCCATGAAACGAACCCTGCCTACCCTCCTTCATCCTTACCACCTGCCCACCGTTTTCTTCCCTTGAAACAGGATACATGGATATTTTAAATGCATGTCCTTTTAAGTTATTTTCCCAAATGTAAAGATTGATACAGCGTCTAGGTATTTCAAATGCCTTTGGGATCTTTTTGTATGTGACTAAAAATATTTGGGTAAACTTCAGTTAGGTTGCATTTAAAATCCTCAAGAACTTTATAATATACTGATTATTGATCTTCTGAGAATTCTCTCCAATCATCCAAATGTAACCACAAAGATCTATATTTAGCTTTATAATTCAATCAATAAAAGGTAAGGACATCACTTGCATGGTACTACACTGGGCACTATGATGGGGTGGGGACAAGAGAGGGTTGGAAATGGGGAAACAAAGAAATATAATATACACCCTACCGTGAAGGTCCTCACAATCTGTTTTGAAACACAAACCACTTAAAAGTAACTACACAAAATTAAAAGGAAAAAAAGGGAACTCACATTTATTAAGTGTCTCTCCTATGTCAAGCAGCAAAGCTATAACACACACAAAATATCCATGTATTCTGTTTCAAAGGAAGAAAACGGGTGGGGGGGGAGGATGAAGGGGTAAGGATGAAGGAGGATAGGCAATGAAATCAAATACCTAAAGCAAAATATAAATGCCAGTGGGTGATACAGAAAATAAGTAATTAAAATGTTTATATCAGTCTTCAACAAATGGTGCTGGGACAACTGGATATCCATATGCAAACAATGAAGTTGGATCCCTACCTCACACCATGTAAAAAAAACTAACCCAAATGAATCAACGACCTAAATGTAAGAGCTAAAACCATAAAACGTAATAAGTAAACATAGGACTAAATTTTCATGACCTCAGATTGGTAATGGATTCTTAGCTATGACACCAAAAGCATAAGAAGCAAAAGAAACAGATTAATTGGACTTCATCAAAAGTCAAAACTTTTGTGCATCAAAGAACATGATCAAGAAATGTAAAGACAACCTACAAAACGAATGGGAGAAAATATTTGCGTATCACATTATCTGGTAAGAGTTTAATATCCAGAATATATAAGAACCCCTAAAACTAACTCAACAACAAAAAGACAAGCAATGCAATCTAATAATGAGCAAAGGACTTGAATAGACATTTACCCAAAAAAGATAACACCTTAGTCATCACGAAAAAACAAATCAAAACCACAGTGAGATACTGTTTCACAACTATTAGAATGGTTATAACTTTAAAAATAAAATAACGGAAAACAGCAAGTGTTTGCAAAGATATGGAGAAACTGAAACCCTTGTACACTGCCACTGGGGGTGCAAATGGTACAGCCACCCTGCGAAAGTTCAACGAATCCTCAAAAAGCTAAACAAAGAATTACCACACAACCCAGCAATTCTAGTCCTAGGTACATACCCAAAAGAATTGAGCAGAGACTCAAACAGAAATTTGCAAACCAATATACACTGCAGCATTATTCACAATAGTCAAAAAGTGGAAACAACTCAAGTTCTATCAACAGATGAGAGGACAAACAAAATGTAGTATATACATACAATGAAATATAATTCACCAATTAAAAAAGAGTAACATTCTGATACATCCTAAAACATGAATGAATCTTGAACACATTATGCTAAGTGAATAAATCATAGAAGGACAGATATTATATGATTCCACTTACATGAAATATCTAGAATAGGCAAATTTGTAGCGACTGAAAGTAGATTATAAATTACCAGGGACTGAGGGAGAGGGAAGAAGGGGATTTATGGCTTAATGGTTACAGGGTTTCTGTTTGGAGTGATGGAAAAGATTTGGAAGCTGACTCTGATGATGGTTGCACAACAGTGTGAATGTAAGTAATGCCCTGACTGGTATTCTTAAAAAATGGTTAAAATGGCCTATTTTATGTTACATATATTTTAATCACAATAAAAAAAATTAAAAAGAAAAAAAGGTTTATATCATGCCTTCAGTGACCTGGACTGTCCAAGGGTAGATTTCAAATCAGAGACTCAAATCTAAAAGAGACTGTAGGTCACCTGACCTAACCTTCATGGAAACCCTAGTGGGAAGCTTGCAAACTTCACATCCTTCCTGACTAGCAAGGAGGCATCTTTAGACGCCACGATGCTGGGAGCAGACTTTCTCCCAAGACAGCCAACTGACCTTCCATGAACAAGGAAAAACCTGTGCTGGAAAAAAAGAAATAAATGGAACGGAAGCTGAAGAATCTGAGAGCTGAACTCTGCAGCTGTATGATTGTGGACAAATTATTCAACTTTTCAAAACCTCAGCTTCCTCTCATTATAAAGTGAAAATCGCATCCGCCTTCAAATGTTGCTCTAAGAGTTGGCAAAAGCATACCTCTAAAAAGTTGGGTGTTCAACCCTTGGTGGCCCTTGCCATTGTGACACTGGATCTACCTACCACCCTTGGGCCAACCAAAGGCTAAGTAGGACATGGTTTGGGTCTGGAGAGCTCTATGATTTCTCAGAACTGAAATAAAAAACAGCCACCAGCACCATGAGAAGACTTCAGAGAAGGAGCTGTTTTTAATGCAGTTCAACTACTCTTAGAAAGACTGGCTTATTGTTCCTAGAATGAACCCAGCTACTCCACATCAGGAAAGGCACTGCTACACAATTCATTCCCTCTATACAACAGGCCTCTGTTAGCATGTCTGAGCAACCGTTCATAACAGAGTCGGCCTCTACCCACAGGAAAGACACACTGGGAAGAAACTGAGCAGACAATGAGCTAGAAGGTAGTCCCGAGGCAGCTCTCAAACTTTGTGGCTTCAGAATCACTTGGGAAATCTGTTTAAAAGCAGATGCCTCACCCCACCACCACCAGACATTCTGATTACTAAATATTTCAAGCAGGGCCCTTGAGCACAAAAAAACTCCTGAAGGCAGGAGATGAAAATGTAGTAAGATTACATTCTGATGTTGACAAATAGACTATTCTGTCCCACAACGCAAAGGCTACATTTTCCTCCACATCTATCTGGAAACGCAATAGCTTTAGCAACGCAGGACAGGAGTGAAAACCAAGGAAGTAAGATCACCTGCGTGTAATGCCCAAAACAAACTGCATACAGTTGGTTTACATAAAAGTTCATCATTACTGCTTATTCTTTTTTAAAATAAATGAAAAATAAAAACAATGTGCCATTCCACATCTCTCACAGTAACAAAAAATACACTTAAACTATATTACCAGAAGTTGGTAAAATTTTTGTGGAACTGATACACTCTTAGGGTGCTGGGAAAATTATCAACTGGTACAACTTTTTGGTCATCAATCAGGCAATGTGTATCAAAAATCACCCGATACTCACTTCTTTGATTTTATCCTAAAGAAACAACACAAAAGAAGCAAACTATATGCAAAAAGATAGTCACTGTTGTAGTATACGTAATTAAAAAAAAAAAAAGTGGCACCTGGCTGGCTCAGTCAGAAGAGCATGAGATGCTTGATCTTGGGGTCATGAGTTCGAGCCCCACATTGGGTGTACAGATTACTTAAATAAGTAAACTTAAAAAAGAAAAAAAAGAGATACTTACATGTCAAAGATCCCAGTTTACCAAAATTTGCCATATCATCTCAAATATGACAAAGCGATTAAAAAACTTAAATGATACTAATATGTCATTACGTGGAAAGCAGCCACAAAACATGCAAGACCTAGTATTACTTACTGAAAAGTACAAACATAGGGACAGCTTCAAAGGTGATACACTAAGAAATAATAGCTAATAGCTTGTGTTAGGATAGTTTGATGTGGCTTTTCCCCCTCTGGTCTCTCAAGTTTCTGTTACTGCTATGTTATTATAATAAGACAATAAATAAATTTAAGTGATTCTGCTTGGAAAGTTAACTGGAAAACACATAGAGACAGGTGGAAAGTGGATTCAGCTATCCTGAACAAACATAAACTCACCCAAATGTGCCATGGTAACAGACAGTCCCAAGGCCAGTTTTGGATTTTTTTCACAAAAAGATTAATCGTCCCAGATACATATAACTAGTAAACTTTGAATTTACATTTTTTTAAAAGCAAGTATAAACACACTAAAAGATAGTAGGAAATCTGGTTTGACAGCTATTCACACGGCAAAAAGATCAGAAGATTTCATGAACCCTAACTTCAATAATTCAACAAAATTATGTAGCTAAGAGCCATTGACAGGAAAAGAACATTTAAGTTGAGAAATAGAAGGCCTGGCTCTCCTTCTAGCTCTATCTCAGACTAGGATTTAATTTGTAGGTCTTAGTTTCTCATTTGTACATTGATAGGATAATGATGTTATCTTCCCCATCTACCTCACAGGACTTTGAAGGGAGCAAAGATTATGAATGTAAAAGTGCTTTGAAAATCAAGGGTTTTTTTCTCTTAAATCTGGCTACTATTTATTATTAAGAAGACACTCACATATGTGTAGCTACCAAAAAGGGGAACAGTTGTTGAGAAGGATACATTTCAAACTGATAAGTGGATATGCCTCCCAGCGGGCCTGAGATCTGGGGCCAAGCCCTTCCCTTTATCAGCATTGTTTCAATCTTTTTTTTTTTTTTAAGATTGTATTTATTTATTTGACCAAAAGATAGAGAGAGCCAGAGAGTACAAATAGGGGGAATGGCAGAGGGAGAGGGAGAGAGAGAAGCAGGCTCCCCACTGAGCAGGGAGCCTAATGCGGGGCTCAATCCCAGGCCCCTGAGATCATGACCTGAGCTGAAGGCAGACGCTTAACAGACTGAGCCACCCAGGTGCCCCTGCATTGTTTCAATCTTTCAGGAGAATCTATTCATCTATTACTTGGTAATTTTTTTACTTTGTAAAAGCAAATGCAATCACTAACAAAATTAACATATAGTACAGGGTTCTCAAACTTTACGGTTTTGGTGGTTTTTTTTAAGAACCACCTGGGGATTTTTAAAACTGTGGCTGTCCAGGTCTCACAGACTTAATTGACCAAAATCTGTGGGTGGACAGGTCAGGCCATTTGTATTTTAACAAGCTCATGTGACTTGATTGCTTGTCACTTCTTATGCTACGTTGTCATTAACTCCTACCACGAATAAATAGTAGGAATACCACATATACCCACTTACTATATGCCAGTCACTACTCTCAGGACTCGACATATATTACCTCATTTAATCCTTACAACCCTGTTGAAGTAGGTACTACTGTTAACACTGCCCTCCCCTCACCCTTGTTTTATAGATAAAATTATTCAAATACGAAGAGATGATTTAACAGGCCCATGGCCCAAAGTCACAGGGCTAGTAAGTGGCAGAGCCAGAAGGCACAACAAAATTTGAAAACCCTTGATACAGTTTCTTAGCCTAAGACAACAGCTGTATACGCTGGTCAGGTCACAGCAAATTCTGTTCCATTTCAGATATTGCATTTAAAGAACAGTAACAAAACAGTTGCCTAAAAAAAGCAGCATGGGAAATCTGATTAAACCATGAGGGGAGGGGGCACCTGGCTGGCTCAGTCGGTAGATCATGGGACTCTTGACCTAGGGGTTGTTAAGTTTGAGCCCCATGTTGGGTGTAGGGATTACGTTAAAAAAACAAAATCTTGGGGTGACTAGGTGGCACAGTCGATTAATCATCCGACTTGGTTTCAGCTCAGACTCTGATCTCAGGGTTCTGAGATTGAGCCCCACAGACTTTGCACTCAGCACGGAGTTGGCTTGAGATTCTCTCCCCCTCTCCCTCGCCCTCTGCCCCTCCCCCCATGCAAGTCGGAGCTTGCGCGCCCTCAAGCTCTCTCTCTCTCTAAAATAAATAAATCTTTTTTAAAAATAAAATAAAATGTTAAAAAAAAAACACCATGAGGGGACAAAGAATCTAGGGCTGTTTACATACTTCCAGCATAACTGGCATCACTTTATAACATTCTGTCCCTCTATTAGACTATGAACCCTGGAAGTGTGGGAACCATGCAGTCTTTTCAACTGTACCCTCATGGTACCTGGTATCTAACTAAAGAAACGGTTTAATAAATTAATTCATCAATAAATCTACATAAGGCTTGTGACTGTCCTAGGAAATGAAAGGCTATTATGGGGAGAAGAAACAGACTTAATTCATGTTGCTTCAGGGGGTATAACCAAGAACAGGTAACAGGGGAGTGGCAGATTTTGGTACAATCTAAACTAGCTTTCTAGCAGCTAAGACCTGTCCAGTAACAGAGAAGCACATCTGCGACGTGAGGATGATGATCAGAAAAGAGTAGACAAAAGGTATGAGAGTGGTCTATGGAGCCTCTAAGAGCTCTTCCAAAGCTCAAAGTCTTCTATTCTAAGTTATGATGCATTTGTTCATTCTTTCACACCTCATACATTTACCGTGACTAGTTACACAAGTCCCCAGTTACACAAGTCCTGGTAGTAAATACAGAGGATACCACGGTATTGTACAAACTGCCAGTGCCCTCAAGGATCTAGAGAAGAATAAAAGCACAGGCATCAATCTTCCAAAGAGGAAGGTAATGGATACAACAGGAATCAGCAAGGAATGAGGAGATTTCCAGGCAGGAAACAAGAGGGAAGTCAACACAAGCATTATGAAAGAAAGGCCGTCATGTAAGCACATTTGAGCGACATCTTTAGTGATCCATGGGGGGAGGTGGATTGAGGCTACCATAACAATTTGGGGAAGAAAAGCCTGCAGTATGACAGTACTGGTCTGAGCATAAAGGAGGCAGGCAAGCCCGGGGGTGATGAAGACCCACCAAAAATAACCACTAAACTTGGGGGCTTAAAAAAAGAAGGCCTTTAGAGGTCATTAAGTCAAACACACACACGTTATGGAGGTTGCCCTGCTTGCATTAGGTAAAGAAAGATTCGTTTACTTTCTTAAATTACATTTTACAAACCAAAAACTCTATCATCAATGACTTGTCCTTTGCTTAGTTTTGTGTCTTTTTTAAGACTAATAGATCCTTCTCTTATTTTCTAGGAAATCTTTTAGATAACTGTTTTCTTGCAGTTATCAAAACTGGCAGTTTTAATAACTCAGCTCTTAGCCTAATATTATAATTCCTTAAGTGGTTATAACATTTACCAATAGTACTAAATTAAAAGTACTATAATCTAAAAATGATTTTATAAATAGAAGATTGTTAAGAAGAAATAGAGTCTCAAAAATAAATTTAAGTCTCAGATCCAAGAAACTATGTCACTCAACTTATAAATTGTGAGACTGAGCCACCCAAGAAAATAGAATTAACTACCAAAGCAAAAAAAAAAAAAAAAAAAAATCTAAATCCAAAACCAATGAACAAAACATAATACAAATGAACAATAAACTTAATGTTCTTTGGCCAATCATTTCACAGTGTCCCTGTCAAACTATTTTAAGGATCTGAAATCTTGCTCTATAAAAAGTAAGTTCCCATCATCCAAACTACACTTAAGAGATTCTATCGCAGTGGCTACTGAAGCATAAACACCAAGCTTCAGTTTTTTCCTTCCTATTAGTACAAAAAATGCTTACCTCTTTTAGATAAAGTTGAGTCTGTGGCCCAAATCCTGACATACCAGGAGATCTAGGTTTTCAGTTCCAACACTAATTTAAGGTGTAAGGTTTGCAAAGGCCTTTTCTGTATTTACCACTTAGCTTAGATTGTAACATGGCGATACAATATTTGACACCTCCACCACCAACGGTCACTTCAAAGGATTTCTAACTTTGGTTAACCTTAGTTGGGAGACTATAAAGCTAGGGCTGAAAACTCGGTAAAAAAAAAAAAAAAATCAAAACTTCAAAAATCAGAAATAGTGCTGTTGCGTATTAGCTCACAAACTATGAATTACAGAAACAGATTTGAGTAACAATTGCTAAGAAAGGTGCAGTTATACGATTTTACCAAAATGAATAAGCAAACACCTCACGAAAATTTAAATCTTTCTTAGCGAATAGAGAAGATAAATAATATTCACTAACCCTGGGACATTGTGGTTTTGTTTTTATCTATAAGGTCTCTGCATCAATGTTACTATTCTCCCACTCCCTTTATGAGCAAAAGGAGCCCACTGTCCAGGATCCCTCATACCAAGAGCTCAGTAAATGTCACAAATCATAATAGTAATAAAAGCAACAATCTCTAAAACTAGAATTTATACAGGACTGTGGCACCAGAATAGGGTGCAAGGCACATGGCAGCATGCAACTATTTCTCCCTTCGGACTCTTCCGCATCACTGCCTCCCAAAGGACTACCAATCCAAAGCTCTCACTGCCACATCTACAAATTAAAGTATCATGATTAAAGAACTCACAGGTTCTAAGAACGGTCAGTATTGCATGAACGAACACCACAACAAATAAATTCATCCGGATACAACAAAACATGCTTCAAAAGGCTCCACCTAATTTTTAAAAAAAAATCTTAGAAATAAACATAACTATTTTAATAACATTATGTAATAAGTTAGACTCTGGAAAACCCCATACTCATCCGAGCGGCTCGGAAAATGGAACGCAAAATTCGATTAGCTCCATTGTACCCAACCAGGCTAACGTGCAAGATCACACACTCATCTTCGTCAGAGCGGCTCTGCCAATACCAAAGAACAACAAAGGCAAGTTGAGGAGGCTGCACAAGGCTTAACTCAGCACTTGTCCGCTTTCCCAGCTTCGGAAAGAAGCTCTCTGCGGGCCCCAGGGACCAAGGGACCCTCTGCATCCCGCCCGGCCCCCAGCTCGGCTCGGCGCCGCTCGCTCAGCTTTTGTCTGGCCCGGCTGGGAGCCCCGGCCGCCCGCCTCCCCGGCACCCCTTCCCTCTGGATCTTTCTCCACACCCATCACTCGCCGATGACTAGTTGTTGTGGGTTTCTCTCCCTCGCCCCCTCCCCTCGCAATCCCGGGCTCTTTTCAAACGCGACTGGGCTGTTCGCTGGCTTCTCCCACCGGGCCGGGAAGACTCGGGTCAGGAAGGGGGCCCGGGGTGGGGTCTGGGAGAGGAAAAGAGAGAGGGGCACACAAAGCCCGGCTGACCCCACAGCCGCCCCCTCCTCCCTCTGCAAAGCAGCCTGGGATCAGCGACCTACCGGTTGGATAAACAACCCTCCCATCCCGCTCCCCGCCCGGCTCCCACCTAAAGCCACCCCCTCCCCCCAAAGTGCACCCAAGAGCCGATGACAGGGCTGGACATCGCCCCCACCCAGACCCAGCGCCCGCCACCACAGGCGAGGGGGCAAAGGCCTCGGAGGGCTGGGTCTAAATCTCCTCGCCCTAAGCCGGTACTTACAGTCGTATTATTCGCTACTGTTGCCGCTGCGGACCAGACAGCCGCCGCCTTCTCCTCCACCCCAATGAGGTTAAGCGCTTGGTGCGGGGATTAAAAAAAAAAAAAAAAAAAAAAAAAAAAAAGAAGCCGAGAGCGCCTGCGCAGTGCAGTCTCCCTTTTACCGCCACGGACCCGGCTCGACCATAGAGAGTGCAAACCGAGACCAGAGAGGCGGCTGCTCTCTATGGTAACACCCCGCGCAGGCGCCGGCCAGCCTGCGCTGCGCTGGGCTTCGGGAGCTGCAAATCCCAGGAGATTTTACCCCCGCCGAGAACGTTATTTGACCCCGATGAGGACCCGTAGGGTTAGGGTTCTTTAAGGGAAGGGTGGCCAGGGTGTTGTTGGGGTCCCTGGGAAGTTGCGGCAAAACTCAGGCTAGGCCACGAGGGTCGGATGTAAGGGGCCGCGGCGACACAGTACCACAATGCAGGGAATGCAGTGAATAGAGCTGAGGGGGAGTCAGGAAAGCCTGGATAAAAGCCGTCCGGCCGGGACTTCCTGTGGTCGGGGTCTAATACCTGAAGGAAACGGACTTTCGCTTCTGGGTTACGCGCGTCCAGCCCCCACCATCCGACGACTGGGATGAAGGAAATTGTGCCCTGCGTCTTTCCGTACCCGGGCTTCCGTCCTTCTCTCTTCCTTTTCAATTAGGCGCCGACACTTGAGCCGGAAGCACAACTTTTTAACGGTTGTTTGCTCTTGGAGCGCAGTCAGCCCCGTTGAGGCTTCGGAGATTCTTGAGACGCCTAGCCACAACCCCTTTCTTCTTTGCGCGTCTCCGCAAATAGCGCTGCTTCTGTCTACCCTCTCGCATTACTTTCGGATGACATGTGAGAATGTGTTTCGGAGGGTAGAAAGCTGTGCAAATTATCGGGCTGCCTTTAAGGATCCCCAAGGACCCGCAGTTTTGCCGCGTCAAACCCCTATGTTCGCAGGTAATTTGACACAGAGCTTTTGTGTGAAATTATACACTGCGTCGACGAAATCACTCTTTAGGAGTGTGAGTTGACTTCCGTCCATCTCGATGCCCAACGCATTGAGTTTTCACCAGGAGCTCTTGAATGTCGAGCTCCGTGTGGTGGAGTGTGTTTGTGTTAGAAGAAGGATGCGGGAGAATGGTGCGATAACGCGCTCATACTCTGGAGCTTAGCTGTTACCGTCGGAGAGTCGTAGGTAAAACAGTAAAGCCATGTGTTCACTCTGTCTAGTGCAGGAAAGGGAAAGGACTCTGGTCTGAAGGTGTAAGCCTGTCATGGAGGATGCGACTTCTGGTTGGATCTAGAAAAGGTAGCCTATCTTCGGGGCGAAAACACAGACGACCTTATGAAAATGGGTGGATGATGATGAAAGCATTCCGGAGAAGAAACTCCTTGGGGCAAAGGCTGAAAAGGAAGTGTTTCGCTGGGAGTACAACGTATTGAGCAGTAACTTAAAAAGGGGAGGGAGGGTGGAATACAGAGGAAGAGTGGGAAATAAGGTTTGAAAAATAGGATGGGGATTTTTTTTTAACTTTAAATTATGGTAACATACACGTAACACAAAATTTACCATTTTAACCACTCTTAAACTACACAGGTCAATAGAGTTAAGAACATTTACATTGCTGTGCAACCATCTCCAGAACTCTTTTTCATCTTTTTTTTTTTTAAGATTTTGTTTATTCATTTGTCAGAGAGAGAGCACGAGCACAAGCAGGGGGAGCGGCGGGCAGAGGGACAAGCAGGCTCCCCACTGAGCAGGGAACCCTGTGTGGGGCTCAGTCCCAGGACCCTGGAATCATGACCCCAGCCAAAGGCAGTCGCTTAACTGACCGAGCCACCCTTGGTATCCCCTCTTCATCTTCTAAAACTGCAATTCTATGCCTATTAACTCCTTATTCCCCATTCCCCCAAGTCCTGGCAACCACCATTCTACTTATGTCTCTGAATTTGACTACTCAGATACCTCATGTAAGTGGAATCATACAGTGTTTGTCTGTTTG
This sequence comes from Ursus arctos, assembly GCF_023065955.2. Taxonomy (NCBI): domain Eukaryota; kingdom Metazoa; phylum Chordata; class Mammalia; order Carnivora; family Ursidae; genus Ursus; species Ursus arctos. The sequence continues at coordinate 10,107,890 of NW_026622763.1, read as the reverse complement.
TGATGGGCTTATCGCACTCAGCATAACGTCTTGGAGGTTCTCAGTGTTGTAGCCTGTGTCATAATTTCCTTCCTTTATAAGGCTGAATTCTATTCCATCGTGTTTATATACCAGAAGAGATACTTGGTTAATTATATCTTTTGACTATGGTGAATAATGCTGGTATGAACATGGATGTACAAATATCTCTAAGACTCCGCTTTCAATAGGATGGGGAGGACTTAGCAACCAAATAGAGAAAGCTGAATTGTTTCAGGTCCTGGACTGGGGATAGTAACATGGTAAAAGAACTGTTTTAGGAAGTGACCCCAGCAGTAGAAGCTCAATACATACTCTATTTTTACAGAGAATTTATGGAGGCTTTAAGATATCCCAGGCATTGTACTACTGTTTCATGTGAAGTATTGATATGTCATTGAATCCATCAAAATAAACATGAGCCGATTGTTATTCACCGTATTTACCAGTGAGAAAATCAAGGTTCTGGGTTACAGATGGGCTGCGGAGAGACTCACCAACCACAAATACAAATGATTAGGAAACAAAACTCCCATGGGAGCTGGACACCCAGGGGCACTGACTACTCACTGACTGGACAAGGATATTGAAAGAAAACAATTTAGATGTTAAGAGTGAGTCTTCAGGGATGCATGGGTGACTCAGTCAGTTAAAAGTCTGCCTTCGGCTCAGGTCATGATCCCAGGGTGTTGGGCTCCCTGCTCAGCGGGGTGTCTGCTTCTCCCTCTCCTTCTGCCTTCCCTGCTTGTGCTCTCTCTCCCTGTCTTCGCTCATGCACTCTCTCTCAAATAAATAAATAAAATCTTAAAAAAAAAAAAAAAAAAGACTGAGGGGCGCCTGGGTAGCGCAGTCGTTAAGCGTCTGCCTTCGGCTCAGGGCGTGACCCCAGCGTTATGGGATCGAGCCCCACATCAGGCTCCTCCACTATGAGCCTGCTTCTTCCTCTCCCACTCCCCCTGCTTGTGTTCCCTCTCTCGCTGGCTGCTCTCTGTCAAATAAATAAATAAAATCTTTATAAAAAAAAAAAAAAAGACTGAGTTTTCACAGGAGAAAGAATAGGCTGACATCAAGGACTTTTCACAGTCAAATTACTAGTATTATAAGGGCTTAACACAGCAAAACTGCATGGTATAAGGTCCCTAAAAGAACTGTGAGGTTTGATTCCAGGTATGTTCATTGCCTTTAAAAAGTATAAAATGCCAGGGGCGCTTGGGTGGCTCAGTCGGTTTTCTGCCTTCTGCTCAGGTCATGATCTCAGGGTTCTGCGTTTGAGCCTCATGTTGGACTCCCTGCACAGCAGGGAGTCTGCATCTCCCTCTGCCCCTCCCCCTGCTCTTGCACATGTGCACTCTCTCTCTCTCTCTTTCTCTCTCAAATAAATAAAAACTTAAAACACCAGGTAAGTGTATCTTTGTATGTACTAGAGAAATTAATAAGACACATCATTTCCTACTCAACATTTCATCTTTCATTTTACATTCTCAAAAACCCTACAGGATCATTCAAAGCAATGACCCATTTGGCAGGGCAGGAAATAAATGGCCAGAAAGGAAAACTTAACTTGCCCGGTGTCACATGGCTTATTGGTACCAAGGCTGCAATTGAAATCTGAACCTCTAGAATTCCCACTCTCTGCTTTGGTCTCCTTTACAAAGATAGATACCATAGTCTTGAGTGAGTGAACAGTGTTTCTATTCAGTCAGCCTCATCTTCCTCAGGGATACATGCCCAAACGCTTATGAAGCTAGCACCAGTCAGACAGTGAAGCAGAGAATATAAGTGCATTTTAAGTAGCATTCATACACTTAGTATTGTATACCAACTATGTGCCAAACATTTAGCAAAGCAGGGGGGAGAAATCCATGTTCTCATAGGAGATAGAAAATAAAATAGTAAATGAAGTATAAACCGTGTCAGGGTAAGTTTTACGGGGGAAAAAATGAAGCAGTAAGGGAGAAATAAGGAGTGCTGAGGATAGGGAAAGAGGTTTCTTTTTAAATAGGACTGGTGGGGGTGGGGGTGGGGGCCCACTGAGAAACATTCTTTTAGGTATAGATCTGAAGGAGGTGAGGGAGCAAGAAATGTCCATCTTGGGAGGAGAACATTCCAGGTAGAAAGAATTCCAAGTGCAGAAATCATTCTGAGGGAGGAGAATGTCTACCACATTCTGAGCACAGAAAGGAGGCCAGAGTGACAGAAGCAGAGTATGGCAGGCAAAAAGTAGGAAATGAGGTCAGAGGTAACAGGATGCCAAATTGTGTGGGGATTTACAGGGCATTGTAAAAATTTTGGCTTTTACTGAGAGGGGAAGCCATTGGAAGGTTTTGCGCAGAGAGGTGAAATGATTTGACTTCTGTTTTAAAAGACTTACGTTACCTTCTGTTTTGAGAATAGACTGTAGGGGAGTAAGGGAGTTTGAGAATAGATTGTAGGGGAACAAGAGGGACGGTTTAGGAAGCTATCGCGATTCTTCGAGTGAGACAGTGGGGGCTTGGGAAAAGTGCAAACAGTGGAGTGGTAAGGTGTCTGGATATATTCAGCCAGGATGGCACATGGGATTTGATAAATTGATACCGAGTGTAAGCAAAAGGGGAGTTAAGGGGACTCCCAATATTTTTTGAGCAGTTTAAAGAATGGAGTTGCCATTTCCTGCAATGGCAAAGACTGGGAGAAGCAGGATGTGAATGGGAAGCAAGAAATTCAGTTTTGAAGATGTTAAGTTTGAAATATCTTTTAAGGGGTGCCTGGGTGGCTCAGTCGGTTAAGCGTCTGACTGTTGAGCCCAGCTCAGGTCTTGATCTCAGGGCCACGAGTTTAAGCCCTGTGTTGGGCTCCACACTGGGTGTGGAGCCTACTTTAAAAACAAAAATAAAATGCCTACTAAATTAGCACATGGAAATATCAAGGCAGATATTTGAATCTGGAGTTCAGAAGAAAGGTCTAGGCTGTGTATGTAAATTTGGGAGACACAAGCACATAGTATTAAAAGGCATGAGATCATCTAGATATTAAGTAGTACAAGAATTTGAGAAAATTACCTAAAGACCGAGCCTGGAGCACTCTAGCAGTTAAGGACTGGGATGGTAATGAAACCAGCAAAGGAGACAGAAAGGTCAGCCACTGAAAATAAAGGGAAACCAGGAAGGGAAACCAGGAAAGGAAACCAGGAAGAGCAACCAAGTCAATTGCTAATGGTCTGTAATTGACTGTTGGCCATAACATTGGAGGGATGAGGATGGAAACCCGATTGGAATGGGTTCAAAAGAGTGGTAGGAACAGAACTGGAAAGAGGGAGGAGAGATAATTGGGCAGGTGTGGGGGGGGGTAAGTGGAGTGATACTTCAAGGGATAGGTAGGGTCAAGAGAATAATTTTTAAAATTATTTCATCCACTAATGTTTTACTTTTTCTAAAAGTAAGATTCTCCCATGAGTGTCTGGGTGGCTCCGTCGTTAGGCGTCTGCCTTCTGCTCAAGTCATGATCCCAGCGTTGTGGGATCAAGCCCCGCCTCGGGCTCCCTGCTCAGTGGGGAAGCCTGCTTCTCCCTCTCCCACTCCCCCTGCTTGTGTTCCCTCTCTCACTGCCTCTCTGTCAAATAAAATATTTTTAAATAAATAAATAAATAAAGTTAAGATTCTCCCTTAAATGAATATAAACTCAATACCACCATCATACCTAAAAAGTTAACAATACCTAGTATCATTGTCTGCCTAGTCAATCTTCAAATTTCCCTAATTGTCTCATAATTGTTTTGCTACCAGGTTTACAGAGATATAATTCATATACTATACAATTCATCCATTTAAAGTATATAATTCAGGGGCGCCTGGGTAGCGCAGTCGTTAAAGCGTCTGCCTTTGGCTCAGGGCGTGATCCTGGCGTACCGGGATCGAGTCCCACATCAGGCTCCTCTGCTGTGGGCCTGCTTCTTCCTCTCCCACTCCCCCTGCTGTGTTCCCTCTCTCGCTGGCTGTCTCTATCTCTGTCGAATAAATAAATAAAATCTTTAAAAAAATAAAAATAAAAATAAAGTATATAATTCAACAGTCTAGTACATTCAAAGAGCTCTGCAATCATCACTACAACCCTTTTTTTTTAAAAGATTATTTTAGACAGCATCAGCAGGAAGGGCAGAGGGAGAGAGTGAGAATCTGAAGCCGACTCCCTGCTGAGTGGGGAGTGGGACACAGGGCTCAATCTCACAACCCTGAGATCAGGACCTAAGCCAAAACCAAGAGTCAGATGCTTAACAGACTGCGCCACCCAGGCACCCCTACATCCATTTTAGAACAGCTTCATCAGCCAAAAAGAAACCCTATACCTATCAGTGCTACCCATTTTTCCCCAACCCACCAGCCCAAGGCAACTACTAATTTGCTTTTTTGTTGCTGTGGATTTTCTTATCCCAGGCATTTCATGTAAATAGAATCATACAATATATGACTGGCTTCCTTCACTTAGCATATTTTCAAGGTTCATCTATATTGTAGCATGTGACAGTACTTCATTCCTTTTATTGTCAAATAAAACTCATTTATATGGGGGCACGGTGGCTCAGTCGGTTAAGTGTCTGACTTCGGCTCAGGTCATGATCCTGGGATCCTGGGATGGAGCCCTGCATCGGTCTCCCTGCCCAGCAAGGAGCCTGCTTCTCCCTCTCCTCCCCGCTCCCTCATGCTCTCTCTCGCTATGTGTCTCTCCCTCAAAATTAAAAAAAACAAAAACAAAAACGCCCTCATTTATATGTAAATAAACACACCACATTTTGTTTATCCACACATTAGTTGATGGACATTGGGTTGTTCCAAACTACTTTTTGGCTATTGTGGATAATGCTGCAGTGAACATCTATTACAAGACTTCATGTGGACATGTTTTCAGTTTTCTTGAATATATATTTAGGTTTGGAATTGCTTCATCATATAATAACTGTATGTTTAACCTTTTCAGGAATGGCCAGACTCTTCCATCGTGAAGATGCCATTTTACATTCCCACCAACAGAATATGAGGGTTCTAGTGGAGACATCCTCACCAACACTGTTATTATCTGCCTTTTTATTATACCTAGCCTATTGGGTGTATAGTGATATTTCACTGTGGCTTTGATTTGCATTTCCCTGATGACTAATCATCTTTTTGTTGCATATTGACCATCTTGTATAGCTCTTCTGAGAAATGTCTATTCTAATGCTTTGCCCACTTTTTAAATTGTGTTGTCCTTTTTATTATTGAGCTATAAAGGTTCTTTATATACTCTAGACTTAAGTCCCTCCGCAGATACATGATTTGCAAATATTTTCTCATATCCTGTGAGTTGTCTTTTCACTTTCTTGATGATACCCTCCAAAGCACAAAAGTTGGTCATTTTAGTGTCAAATTTATCTTCTTTTTCTTTTGTCGCTGTATTTTCGATATCTTATCTGAGAAACCATTGTGTAATCCTATGTTTTCTTAGAGTCTTAACTTTTGGCTCCTACATTTAGGTCTTTGATCTGTTTTAAGTTCATTTTTATATATGGTCTGAGGTAGGGGTCCAACTTCATTCTTTTACATGTAGCTTTCCAGGTGTCCCACTACCATTTGTTGAAAAGCTCATTCTTTCTCCATTGCGTTGTCTTGGCACCCTTGTCCAAAACCAGTTGACTAAAAATGTATGGGTTTATTTTTGGACTCTAAATCTATTCTGTCAATGTAAATGTGAATTTTTATGCCAGTACACACTGTTTCGATTACAGTAGCTTTGTAGTTTGTAAAATTGGGCAATGTGAGTCCTTCACCTTTTTCTTTTCCAGTTGCTTTGGCTGTTTGGGATTCCTTGAATTTCCATATAAATTTTCCAATCAGTTTGTCCATTTCTGAAAAAAAATTGCAGTTGTGATTTTGATAGGAATTTACTGAATCTGGAAATAAATTTGAGCGGTAGTGCCATTTTAATAATAATAAGTCTTTTGGTTCCTGATCATGGAATGTCTTTCCATTCATTTAGATCATCTTTAGTTGCTTTCAACAATGTTTTGTAGTTTTCTTAGTATAAGTTCTGCACTTCGTTTATTAAATCTATTCCTATATATTTTCTTTTTGATGCTTTTGTAAATGGAATTGTTTTTCTTCATTTCATTTTCAGATTATTCATTGCAAGTGTATAGATATAGAAATACAATTAATTCTTGCATATTGACCTTGTATGCTGCAACCTTACCAAACTCATCGATTTTTTTTTTTTTTTAGTGGATCCAGAGCATTTTCTAGGTACAAAATCATGTCATTTGTAAATAGAGATTGTTTTTGCTTCTTCCTTTCCAGTTTGTGTCTTTTATTACATTTTCTTGACTGATTTTTTTCCAGCTAGAACCTCTAGTACAATGTTGAATTGAAATGGTAAGACTGGACATCCTTGTCTTGTTCCTGATCTTAAACATTCGGTCTTTTACCATTAAATATTTTATTAGCTGTGGCGTTTTTGTATATGGCCTTTATCAGATTGAGGATGTTTTCCTTTAGTCCTAGTTTGTTGAGTATTTTCTCTTTATCATTAAAGGCTTTGGGATTTTGTCAAATCCATTTTCTGTGTCTGTTTTGGTGGTAATGTGACTTGTCTTTTATTCTCTTAATATGGTATATTACATTAATTGATTTTCAGATATCTTTCCATTCCTGGGATAAATCCCACTTGGTAATGGTGTTATAAACCTTTTTATATGTTGCTGAATTTTGATTTGTTACCATATGTTGAAGACTTGCATCTATATTCATAAGGGATATTAGTCTCTAATTTTCTTGTGATACCTTTGTTTTTGGTATCAGAGTAATAGGGCTACACAGAATGAGTTGGGAAAGATGCCCTCCTCTTCTGTTTTTGTTTTTGGTTTTTGTGTGTTTTTTGGAAAAGTTTATGAAGTATTGACATTATTGTTTTTTAAATATTCTGTAGAATTCACCGGTGAAGCCATCTGGGCCATGGCTTTTCTTTGTGGGTAGTTTTGTTTTATTTTGCTTTGTTTGTTCTTTTATTGCTAATCTCTGGTTATAGGTGTGTTCAAATTTTCTATTTCTCCTTGAGTCAGTTTCAGTACTTTGTGTCTTTCTAGGAATGTATCCATTTTATCTAAGTTATCTAATTTGTTGGTATTCAGTTGTTCATACTGTTGTCTTTTGATCCTTTTTATTTCTATAAGCTTGGTATTAATGTACCTGTCATATGATTTTTTTTTATTGCAGTTTATGCAAATCAGGATCCAAATGCCAATACATTACATTCGAGGTATTTATTTGTCTCTTACATCTCTTTGGATTCCCCCCATCTTATTTTTCCTTGATATTTATTAATTGCAGAAACCTAGTTATTTACCCTATATTTCCCACATTCTAGATTTTTTATTGTATTCCTGGGAGTCTCTAACATATTTTCTACCACTAGATGCTTGATAATACTGTATGCCTTATACTGACTGATTCAAGTTTGAGTTTTTTGGCAGAACTAGTTCATACATCCATCAGAAGGCACATCATTTCTAATTGTTTCTCTTTGTGAGGTTGGCAGTAATTAATGACCATTGCCTAGGTTTGTTGTTACAATTGAATAGTTCAGTTGCAGGCAGAGTAAATAAAGCAAAGTGGGAGTACCCATCAATCCAGAGTATGTGGGATCCTAGCTAAACATTTTTACCAAATTATCTTTCCTCTTTGAACCTCAGTGTTCTTACCTATAGAATGGGGACATAGACTATAAAGGACCTCTAAGGTTTCTTGCTATTCTAATATACTCTGACTAAACACTTAAGCAGTGAACTTAATCTCTACCAGATACAATTTAGATGTGTTAAAAGGCTCTGCCAGGGGCACCTCAGTGGCTTAGTCCGTTAAGCGTCCAGTTCTTGATTTCGGCTCAGCTCATGATCTCAGGGTTGTGAGATCAAGCCCTGTGTTGGGCTCCATGCTCAAGTGGGGAGTCTGCTGAAAATAATTCCTTCTCTCTCTCTCTCTCCCTCCCGCCCCCCCCACCTCTCTCTCTCTCAAATAAATAAATCTTTTTTAAAAAGTAATAATAATAAATAGAAAGGATCCACTAACATTGTTTTATTCTTCCCATCTCAGATCACGTGGGTTCACTTCAAAGCCAAAGTTTGTCAATTATTAAATCCAGTCATATATATGACAAGTCAGTTAAAATCATTGTGAAAGCAGGGAGATTATGCCAAAAGCCTTGGTTCCTGGATTCTAGTTCTGGCTGTGTCTGCTCTCAGCTGGTCACGTTCTCTCTCAAGGTCCCATCCACAGAATAAAAGATTATGTTAGTGTTCTCTAAAGGCCTACAGGCTTTATGATTTTATGTCTTTTGTTGATTTTTCCCCACAATTTTTGAGGATGGAATTTTTTTTTAAAGATTTTATTTATTTATGTGACAGAGAGACAGCCAGCGAGAGAGGGAACACAGCAGGCGAGTGAGAGAGGAAGAAGCAGGCTCCCAGCAGAGGAGCCCGATGTGGGACTCGATCCCGAACGCCAGGATCACGCCCTGAGCCGAAGGCAGATGCTTTAACGACTGCACTACCCAGGCGCCCCTGAGGATGGAATTTTTATTACTATCTTCAGCTCTACCTGTTTTTATCTGTTTTCTGATCATTTTCTACTCAACAAACTGATTGACAGGTGCCTGCCCTAGGTATCAGTTCATGTATGAGATGCATCTTTGGCATAGAAAACTTTCTCAAAGTAAATACATCAAAATATTATTAGCAAGTGATTATCTGTGGGTGGTAAAATTGTTGGTCATTTTTAAAACATGTCTGTATTCTTCATTTTATTCTATCAACATATATTTTTGTAATTTTTAAAAAGTCATTCTTTAAAGATTTAATAGCATATTTTTGATAGCATGCCCTAATGAACAAATCATCAAACTCTGGGTAAGAAGATTTCTTTCTCTTCCTATGATTCCATTAGGCAGTATCTCCCACACTAGGTTAGTCTAAATGCTTTAGTAATAGGTACTTACATTTAATTAGATGGCTTTACCTAATCTTCAATAATCTCAGTGAAAAATATTTTATGCCTACAGAAATTAAAATTCAGAAAGAATAGCAGCAATGCATATTGTCATCATCCTTCACAGCCCATATGGAATCTGAATTTGCACCACTTGGGGAACAGGTAGTCTCTTTGTTAGAGAAGTGGTGTGTTACAGAAATATTTGGGCAGAGTCAGGGTGTGTCTTTTGTATGTGATGAAAACAGGAGATCAGAAACTGGTTTGCTAAATTGTGTTCATAACCACTCCCTCTCTCAGTACTTGACTTACCTAGTAAGTATCACCCACTGAAGGAGACAGGACAGGTGTCTGGCTTACCTCTCATGGGTTTCCTCACATGGCAAGGTTATATGCCACTCACATGCCCATCTTTAAACACCATAGTGACAGTTACTAGAGAACGTGCCCTCATAGCCGTCAACTCACTGTGTGACCTAGACAAGTCACTTAACCTAGTCACAAGCACCAAGGTCACTTCATCTTTAATGAAGAGGATAGTTCCAGTTTCTGATATTGTCACAGCTAGTGAAATTGACATTAGAAAAACCCATTTCTCAGTAACAAAGGCAGTATGAAAGTCACTGTTTTACCATCAGAAGCATGACAAATCCGGGTGGTTCTATGGATAGCTCCGATGCAGAACAAATGATTAAATAGCCCTTTAAACATTACCTGTTACCTAATGTGTCATAATCCAGATCTGTTCATGCTTTTTGAAGACAATTTCTTACACTTAGTAAGAACAAAGGGCAAATGCCAAAAAGTAAGTAATCTGACACGTTTATCACTAACCTGACCGTTTGGGGATTTCAGCTGCCATCAGTGAGGTCTCTCAAGCAACTGGCCATGCCAATTCTCAGACGGACTCCTGTACCAATGGCCTGATCAACCCATCCGCTTGCAAAGGACCGTTTAGAGACCTTGAAAACCAAGTGAAGTGTCTCTTTTTTTACATTATCTAATAGCCTCTCCTTTGCCAGAACTTGACCCGCCCCTGGGTAGGCATAGCTAAAAAGATACAGTTTTTACACTCAAGGAAGTCTGTTTAGTAAGGAAAACAAATTACTAGACTATATAGTTACTGCAGTGACGGAACATAGAAGAGGTTGCTTAGCAGGTGTGGCTGGGTCAAGGAAAGCTGAGGAGGAATGAAGGGAATGCTCTTGAGCTAAACCAAAGAACACATTGAAACTCACCCTTATGACATTCAGCTTCTCAGAACCAGAATGATGATTTAGACTAGTTCCCATTTGGACTGGGTTTATTTTTTTCTAGTAATTTCAAGCACCTCTAAATCTTTCCATTTTAACAAGGTCATTTAGAGTTTCACAGATAATATTTCCCAAAATGGACATATTCTGACATGTGGACCATCACATACACACACACTTCACGGTCATATGGCAAAGTGAGAACAGAGTTCGTTAGCTGGGCCAGAACGTGTAAATGAAACTGCCCCACTATGTCTGCTTTAACAAAATAACAGATCCCTGCCTGTATTTGTTCACTTGTAGTAAGGGTAAAATAATTCCAACTATGTATTGTAAATTGCAGGGTATGCCTGATTGTCATGCATGGAAATCTGTGTCCCTGCAGAATTGCACAATTGTGTTTCTTCTATTTTTGTTTTTACCACATTAATTATACCATGTAGTACTTGAAATGGAGGTGGAGTCTGTCACTCTGCCAGCTTGCAGTTGAAAAGTTAAATGATGCATTAAGAAATCAGCAAGTTTTTAAATTATTTATAAGATTTGTGTTTGCCGTATTTCCTAGCTGGTGTTATTTATTTTGAGTTTCCTGTTCCTGGATGAAATTCTCTTGCCTTCTGCTGTTTGCAGTAACTCAAGTCCTATTTCTCCTTTTTTATCATCTCCTTATATTCATGCCATATTTTCCAGTTTTCCTTATTGCTTCAGCTAATTTCTAAACAAATCATAGCACACACAGTCACTAAACTAAATATCGTCAAATATATTTTGATTTTCTGAGTTCCCAAAATTTGCTTTTGCTCGTGCATGATTTAGCTATATAACTCCCCTATGAACTTCTCTCTCTCATGCGCTTGGCCACACTGCATTTCTCTGTACCATCTACCACACTGCACGGGCATTCTGAGTCATCTAGGATTAGGCACCCTCCCTGCTATTAACTGTGTAATATTCAAATTCCACTTACCAGTCTGCTTTTGAATTCAAACACCACGTGAATTAAACTGACTGTAGTTGCTTTCAACCTGTAATTCCTGATTGCAACAGGTAGTTGCCGACTCTTGAAACTAACAGGTTTGACTAGAAGTTGACAGTTCTTACTCCCACAAAACTATATATTTTACATTTATATAAATTCACAAGGTAAAATCATACCTTTCTTATCAGTCAGGACTCTGTTCATTGATAACACAATACCTTAATTTAAATAAAAAGTATTTGCACCCTACCTCAGAAAATAAATTAGATTCCTCTTAGTGGCAAGCAAGGGGAGAGGAGGAAAATTTTACTACAAAGAGACTAGCAACCACTTCAAGGGATTTACCAGACAACTGCTGTTATAAGTTACAAAGCCAATGCTAATTTATACCTAAATGAGAAGCCAGGACATTTGCCTTTATAAAGGCAAGTGGGGTGAATTTGACTCTTTGCGCTTTCAACTTGGGCATATGAAAAATATAGCATCCCTAAAAGTTGTCCAGGAGTTTAAGATCACCAGGATTCATCCAACCTGCTTGGTAGAAATGAGAGCGGAGAAGAATTTCAGGGCCAAGGAATGTTTTGACAAAGCCTCAAAATCTGCCTTAGAAGCGTGGAAAGTGAGATCAAGAATGTACCTTAGAAGTCATTTCATCCATCGTGCTTGTTTGACTGTGAGAAAACTGAAGTCCACAGCAGTCAAGGGGTTCACCTAAGGTCTTGCACACCTGGTTACTAACAAATTCACCACTAGACCTGGGTAATCCTACCCATTTTGGTAGTCTTAAAGCCAGCTGGCAAGTAAATTTGAACCCCCTAACAGAAGGTAACCTATATCTAGCTCCTGAATGCCCCTTCCTCTGAAAATTAGGCAAACAGGTTGGAATATTTGGAAAAGATGTCACTGATTATAGAGTGGGAAGAAATTCCTGTATGGACTTGCTAACTGGAAGTAAGTCTGGCTTCCCCAAGACAAAGGAGAGTCTTAGTCATGAAGTTAAAGTTAAAAACTCATTGTGTCACCAGCCTGAGAGCAGACAACCTTTTTTAGAAGCAGTACTCTGAAATTAGAACTGAAGGAAAAGAGTTTACAGAAAATTGAATTTAGAGCTATCTCACAACACTGGGAGTTATTTTGTATTTTTGTTTGCATTTAACAAAGTATCGGCCATACTAAAGAATAGAGGGGCTCCTGGGTGGTTCATTCAGTTAAGCATCTGCCTTTGGTTCAGGTCATGATCCCAGGCTCCTGGGATCGACCCCTGCATCAGGCTCCTTGCTCAGCAGGGAGCCTGCTTCTCCCTCTGCCTGCCGCTCCCCCTGCTCGTGCTCTCTTTCTCTCTCTCTGCCAAATAGGTAAATAAAATCTTTAAAAAAAGAATAGAAACTGTGATGAATTCCTTGTGTTGCCCCGCCTGACCCCATTTCCACCTCTCCCTTCTGAATTTGGACTTATATTTTCATACTTGTTTTGTGTTTTTCCTACATATAAATGTATCTATAAGTAATATTTAGTATTGTTTTCATATTTTAAGGTTTATATAAGTGCTATCATATTGTATATATCTTTCTGCAACTCACACCCCCCCCCTTTCTTTCTCAATACTATGTTTTTGAGAAACATCCTATGGATAAAGAGGGTAGCTGAAGTGTTAATTTATTTTCAAGTACTTTGTGGTATTCTACTGTATAATATTTTGACATTTATCTAATCTCCTATTAATGGACATCTAGTGAGTTTCCAGGGTTTTTGTTTTGTTATGTTTGCTGGAATTTTTTTAACCTTGCTATATAAACATTTTTATAAAACTCTCTACTTATGCTTGTATGTGTAAGTTTCTTTAGTGACATTTATGAAGTCTTAGCATATGCATATCTTCAATTTGACAAAAAGATCTCAGAAATAACAGCAGAATATGAGAGTGTCAGATACTAGCACTACATATTTTCAGAGTTTTTAATTCTTTACTAATTTTTAAGAGTCTAAAATTATATTTCCTTATGGTGTTAATTTGTTTTCCTGATTCCTCATGGGAGTGAGTGTCTTTCCATGTATTCACTGGCAATTTGGATCTCCTTTTCTGCCTGGGTCACTTTTCAGATGAACAGTTTATCGGTTTATTATAGATTTTTAGAAATTATTTTATAGTCAGGATATAAATCTTTCATAGCTATATGCAGCCAATACCTTCTCCTCATCTGGAATTTGAGTTTTTTACTTTTTTGTTATGGTGCTTCTCCCTCTGCCTGCCACTCACCCTGCTTGTGCTCCCTCGCTCGCTCTCTCTCTGACAAATAAATAAAATCTTAAAAAAAATAATCTGGAAAGTAAGCCCCTGCCTGTCAAGTAAACACAACAGGAGCTAACTATATTTGAGCTATTTCTCTTGAACCACCACCACCACCCCCCAAAAAAAGAGATGCATACTGCAAGAAAGAAAATCCAGAAAGAGGCTATGGGATGTGCCAGTGGGCAGTGAGTGGCAAAGTTGGAATCCTGGAACTGAAAGATTGATATCCTGTACCAAGGATACTATGCTCTATGGAGATCTGTGGGGACCTCCTAAGAGCTCACACAGTGCTCGCTTTGGCAACACATATGCTAAAATTGGAACAAAACAGAGAAGATTAGCATGGCTCCTGCACAAGGTTGACACGCAAAGAGCTCACACATGTGTCCCATGAGAGATCCCGACTTTGGATACCTGCCCACAGAAGGCCCTGTGGTCAGTCAGTGTTACTAAGTAAAACAACAACAACCACAGAGAATTCCAGCTGCTCCCAACGAAGTAAAAAGACATTTGCTCTAAAAATCAAGTTAAAAAAGCAATTCAACTTATAATAGCATCAAGAATAAAATACTAAGGAATAGATTTAACAAAAGAAGTAGACTTGTATACTGAACATTGTTGAAAAAAAGTAAGGAAAACCTAAATAAATGGACCAGCAGCCTTAATATTGTTAACATACACTTCAGGACCACCTGGGTGGCTCAGTCAGTTGAGCAGCCACCTCTTGGTTTCAGCTCAGGTCATGATCTTGGGGTCTGGGATCAAGCCCCACTTTGGGTTCCCCACTCAATGGGGAGTCTGCTGGAAGGATTCTCTCTCCTTCTGCCCCTCCGCCCACTCACATGCATTCTCTTTCTCAAATAAATAAATACATCTTTTAAAAGGGGGGGGGATGCTCTCCAAAATGATCTACAGATTCAATGCAGTCCCTATCAAAATCTCTACTGCCTTCTTTGCAGAAACAGACACATTGAGGCTACAATTCCTATGGGAATGCAAAGGACCAAGAGAAACCAAAACAGTCTTGGAAAAAAAGAACAAAGTTGAAGGACTCACAGTTCCTGATTTTTGAAACTTACTACAAAGCTACAGTAATCAAAATAGTGTGGTGCTGGCTAAGGATAGACCAGTGGAATGCAATTAAGTGTCAAGAAATAGACCCATGCATCTATGCTCAATTGATTTTCAACAAGGTGCCAAGATAATTCAATGAGAAAGGAATAGTCTTTTCAATAAATGGTGCTGGGACAATTGGATAGCTACATATAAAAGAATGAAGTTGGATCCCTTCTCCACACCATACATAAAAAAATGACTTGAATCTAAAACTGCTCCTTAAAAAAAAAAAAGGACTCTAAATAGATCGAAGACCTACACGTAAGATCTAAACTGTAAAAATCTACAAAGAAAACATAAGAAATCTTAAATGTCCTTGTCCTCAGATTAGGCGTTGGTTTCTTAGATATGACACCAAAAACAGGCAACAAAAGAAAAAAACAGATAAAGTGAATTCAATTAAAATTTTAAACTTCCATATTTCATAGGACACTAGTAAGAAAGAAAAAAGATAACCCAAGAAATGGAAGATATTTGCAAATCATACATCTAATAAATGTCTAGTATCCAGAATATTAAAAAGGTAAGTAACCTAATTTAAAAATGGGCAAAGGATCTGAAGAGACATTTCTCCAAGGAAATATGCAAATGGCCAATGAGCCCATGAAAAGATACTTAATGTCAATAGTTATTGGGGAAATGCAAATCAAAACCACCCTGAGAGGGGCGCCTTCGGTGGTTCAGTCAGGTAAGCATCTGCCTTCAGTTCAGGTCATTATCTCAAGGTCCTGGGATGGAGCCCCACATCAGGCCCCCTGCTTAGCGGGGAGCCTCCTTCTCCCTCTCCCTGCCGCTCCTCCTGCTTGTGCTCTCTGTCAGATAAATTTAAAAAAAAAACATAGATACCACACAGACTAGAATGTCTATAATTTCAAAAACAACAACAGATAATACTGAGTGTTGGTAGGAATGTGGAGAATTGGAGCTCTCATACAATGCTCCTGGTTATATAAAATGGTACATTTATATACAGTTGCTTTGAATAACAGTTTGGCAGTTTCTCAAAAAGTTGAACATAGAGTTAGCATATGATCCAGCAATTCTACTTCTAGGTAAATACCCAACAGAAGCATTGGGTATGCGTAATAGATCGAAGCATTGTATCTACACAGAATCCTGTACACTAAGGTTCATAGCATCATTCATAGTAGCTAGGGATTGGAGACAACCCAAATGTCCATCAGCTAATGAATGGGCAAATAAAATGTGATGTATCCATACAATGGAATATTATTGAGCCATGGATAGTAAATCTTAAAAAATATTTGGGTAAGTGAAAGTAAGCAGAAATAAAAGGCCACGTATTGTATAATTTTGTTTATATGTAATGTCCAGAATAAGCAAATCCAAAGAGACAGGAAGTAGATGAGTGGTTCCCCAGGGCTGGGGCGGAGGGAGGGTTGGGGGTTGGGAGGCACTGGGGGGTAACTGCTAATGGGGATCATCTCTATTTTGGGGTGATGAAAGTGTTCTGAAAGTAGTGATGATGGTTGCAGCCTTGCAAATATACCAAAAACATACTGAATTGCACACTTAAAAATGGAAAGTTAATGATATATGAATTATATCTCAATAAAGAAATCACCTCGGGGTGCCTGTTTGGCTCAGTTGATTAAGTGTCTGACTCTTGATATCACCTCAGGCCATAGTCTCAGGGTCATGAGATCAAGTCCCGTGCCATGTCTGGCTCTATGCTGGGTGTGGAGCCTGCTTAAGATTCTCTTTCTCCCTTCTGCCCCCCACTAAAAAATAAAATTGATAAAATTTTTAAAAAATACATCATCTCAAAAAAAAAAAGACATTTGCCTTTTTTCACCATCTATTTTCCATCTCCAATACCCAAGGAGTTAGAACCTAAAAGTAGGACAAGTAAGAGGGAGTCGATTAGCAGACCATGCCCCACACAATGTCCCTGTAGCCTACTTTACAAAGAGGAAGGAAGATTGCTTTAAATTAGATGTGAAGAATAAAGAGTTAAATGAGACTGGATTGTTTCACTGACAACAAGTGATGGAAATATAATGGTAGGTGTCTCCGATGTCATTTAGGCATGAGAAGGAAAGGCTTGTCAGAGTTTAGTTGAAAGGGGATGAGATAAGAAATAAAATCACTTAATGTAATTCATGTGTGACACTTATCAATAAACTGGTTACATTATATAGAATACCTTGTGTATAGGTGACACTAAATAAACAAAAGTTATGACTATTGTTCTTGTTTGGAGAAGATGGAATGAGTGCACCAAAAGAATGAAGGTCAAACAGCAAGCCACACCTAGATATTGACCTCTTGATATCATTCCTTACAAAAAGGAACCAAGGACTCATGGAGAGATGGCTGATGCCAGGTTTGGATCTGGGATTGTTCAAGGCAAGCCTAGGAATACTTGTTTTGAAAAAAAGCAAAGTCTTCAAAGGCAGGGTTGTGTCAAAGGGATCCAGGAGCAAACCCAGAACGGGGCTCCCACCAGCCAAAGTTGAAATGGTTTCCACTAACCCATTATTAGAAAGATATTAATTAAGGGGAAAGAATTAAGCATTTACGTCACCTTTCCAGTAAGAAATGTATATCAGAGTAGCCAAATATTCCCAAGTGATGAGGGAAAGCCCTTCTTTAGAGGATACCAGCTAATAGATGTAGAACAAATGATAGAATAAGAAGTTTAAGTTTTGTCAGCTTTTATGAAATAGTTGATTCAGACAATTATCAGCAGATATATAACCATTAGTTGCAAAAGTCTAATGGAGAAAGAAAAAGTCTGATGGAGAACTTTATATTTGCATGGTGTCAAACTATTATCCCATCTTTCATATAATTGTTCAATGCATGCTATTACCACCCTTGCCCACAAATCACTCTCAGTAAATAGGGGCAACAGCCACACATTTTGTATCACCCGGTGAGGTGTAATATGTAGTAAACAACATGACCTATGAAACAATTCTTGTCAAAATATTTAAAATCAGTCCAATCAAGATTTAGCTCTAACTTCCAATTTACAGGAAATATAGAAGGAGAAGACCAAGATAAATATTATCAAGAGGAAACAATCAGATGAATCTAGAAGTTGAGGCATTCTATAAACGTCCTGACCTCCTCAACAAGTCAGAGTCATGGGGAAAACTGAGAGACTGTTTTAGATTGATAGAGACTTGAGTCCTAACAATTAAAGGTAATATATGTCCTTTATTGAATCATGATTTTTAGAAAACAACTGGAGGGGAGGGGGTGCTCAGCTGGTTCAATCAGAAGAGCATACAACTCTTGATCTCAGGGTCATGAGTTTGAACCCCATGTTGGGTGTAGAGATCACTTAAATAGACTTTTAAAAAAAATAAAAATAGGGGTGCCTGGGTGGCTCAGTTGGTTGAGCAACTGCCTTCAGCTCAGGTCATGATCTCAAGGTCCTGGGATCGAGCCCCACATCAGGCTCTCTGCTCAGTGGGGAGTCTGCTTCACCCTCTCACTGTCCCTCTGTTCTCTCTCTCAAATAAATAAAATCTTTTAAAAAATAATAAATTAATTAACAACTGTAGAAGCCATTTGGGGAATATTACAGTAGTCTGAATATGGACTGAGCAGTATATTTTTTAAATTCTTGTTTTAATTTGTTAAGTGGAGCAATGTTATTATGGTTATATAAGAAAAGATCTTTGTTTTCTGGAGGTGCTTGCTACACTACAAATTATGGGTATGATTGGCTTTGAAATACTTCAACAACAACAAAGAGATGAAGCATGGTGTCCAAATGTCAACAACTGTGAAATCTAAGTATTTTATGAGTGCTTATCATACTATTCTTTTCTATGTGTTTGAAATTTTTCATAATGAAAACTTTAAGAAGGAAATAAAAAGGGGCACCTGGCTGGTTCAGTCAGTGGAACATGCAGCTCTTGATCACAGGTTTGTGAGTTCAAGCCCCACATTGGGTGTAGAGATTACTTAAATAAATAAATATTTTAAAAATAACAGTAAGAGGGAAATAAAAACAGTGAACTGAAACAACTATAAAACCTCTCTCCTGGAGCGCCATCTTTAATTCTTCAGTCCTCACAACAATTAACCTTAAATCTGTATCATCTGCTACCTTCTTTTTCCTATAATCTAATAAACACTTAATACAATATGCTGATTGATTCAAAATTTGATTACTATGCTTGTACGGATAATACATTAAGAAGTAAAAAAGTATAACTGTGTGTAAAGAAGCAACACAACACTACTTATTTCATTGACTTGATTTTTTAGTGTTCTGTTACTATTGAAGCTGAGTTACTGTTACGTTTCCCCATTAGTTTATTTTTATAATGCATTGTATTTTTATAACATTGTATACAAGCAGCTTTAAGATTCAAATAATGCAAAAAGACAAGTCCCTTGTCTACCCTCTATTGCTTAGGAATGTGTAGAAAACAATAAAATTAAGAACAAAATGATGAGAAAATTAATAAAACCAAAATTGGTTCTTCAAAAAAATAAAAGTCGGTCAAGATATTAAACAAAAAAGGAAAGAAAGAAGTAAATAGAAACAGAATGGAAAAGGAGAAATAACTGTAGATAAAAATGAGATTTAAATTAGAAAATAATTTGAGGTGCCTAGGTGGCTCATCGATTAAGCATCTGCCTTCGGCTCAGATCATGATCTGGGGTCCTGGCATCAAGCCTCGTGCAGTACTCCACACTCATCGGGGAGCCTGCTTCTCCCTCTCCCTCTCCCTCTGTCTCTATCCCTCCCCACCGCCGCTCGTGCTCTTGTGCTCTCTCTCTGAAATAAATAAATAAAATATTTTAAAAAATACATTACAAAATAATTTTATAACAAGTATACACCAATATTTTAAAACCCACAAGTAGTGGGTAAATTTGTAGAAAAATAAAAAGTGTAATGTTGATGAAAGTAGAAGAGAAGATTAGAATAGTCCAATAAGCATTAAAGATAATGAAATTGCAAATAAACATTTCTTCCAAAAAAGCATGTGGGCCCAGACAGTTTTACAGAGGATTTATACCAAACTTTCCAAAGGGATAGATAACTCTTATATATTGTTTGTTTAAGAAAATAGAAAATGTGCAAAGATTGCCATGTTCATTTTATGAGGCTACCAGAAGTCTGAATTCAAAAACTGAATGAGGCAGCACCTAGGTGGCTCAGTCATCTGAGCATCTGACTCTTGATCTCACCTCAGGTCTTGATCTCAGGGTCGTGAGTTTAAGCCCGAGTGGGCTCCAGCTCACCTAAGATAAACAAACAAACAAGCAAATAAATAAATACTGAACAAGGACTTTATAAAAAATGTCAATTAGATTGATGTCATATATGAACATATATTTGAATATCCAATACAAGATATTAGCTTTAGCTAAATTCAGTGAATTTTTAAAAATTTATTTTAACTCAATGGAGAAACTTCAGAAGCATTTCTTTTAAGATTAATGAAAAATAACAAGTTGTCTACTGCTTTGGCTACTCTTCAAAATTATACTAGAGGGGCGCCTAGGTGGCTCAGCCAATTGAGCATCAGACTTTTGATTTTAGCTCAGGTCATGATCTTGGGGTCATGGGATCAAGCCCTGCATCAGGCTCTGCACTCAGTAGGGAGTCTGCTTGAGATTCTCTCACTCCATCTCCCTTTGCCCCTCCTGCCTGCATTCTCTCTCTCTCTCTCAAATAAATAAATCTTTAAAAAATAATAAAATACTAGATATGCTGGACAATGCTATTAGAAGATGAAAAGAAGTAAGCAATATAAGGATTGGAAATAAAGAGATAAGCTATCATTTTGTGAAAATATGATCGACATAGAAAAATCAACAAAATTAACAAACGATTGCAACAGGATGGATGTACCATATTTTATTCAATCAGTCCCTTAATAATGGGAATTTGAACTGATCTTTTGCTATTATAAATTGTGCTGTAATGAGTAATCCCGCGCACAGGTTGCTATCTATTTGTGGAGGTACGTCTTCGGTAAATGCCTGGAAGTAGTATTGCTAAACCAAGGAGTAAAGGCATATGAAATTTTGTCAGCCAAATTCACTCCAAATGGTTGCACCATTTTGTACCCTCATTAACAATGTATAAGAGGGCCTGTTTCCTCACAGCCTTATTAACAAAGTGTGGGGTCAAACATTTGTATTTTTGTCCATCTGATAAGTGAAAGATGGTATTGGCATCTTACTGGAGTTCTCATTTACAGTTAACTAATAAATGAGGTTAAACATCTTTTTCTACATTTAGGGCTGTTTGTCTTTCCTTGTCTGTGCTATTTACCCATCTTTCTATTGAGTTTTTGCTCATCAGTTTTTAATATGCTTTGTTTCTTATAGTTGGGGAAAAAAAGGAACAGCCTGAATGTCCATAATTTGGAGATGGGTTAATTAAATTATTCTATATTCATACAGTAGACTTACTATACAGCTATAAAGACCAAAGCTGGTTACATGTGCTTCTATCAAAAGGTCTCCTCACTACACTATTAAATAAAAAAGCAGGGGGTGCCTGGGTGGCTCAGTCAGTTGGGTGTCTGCCTTTGGCTCAGGTCACGATCCCCGGGGCCTGGGATCAAGCCCCACACTGGGCTCCCTGCTCAGTGGGGTGTCTGCTTCTCCCCCTCCCTCTGCCCTGCTCATGCTCCCTCTGTCTCTCTCTCTCTCTCAAGTAAATAAATAAAATCTTTTTAAAAAAAGCTATGTCTCAAAGAATTTCAATATGGAGATGCCATCTATGAAAACGATAAGGCAATATATAAAGCCATAATAAGAAACTTATATTTTCCACAGGCTAGTTTGCTGAGGTTGAGGATGAAGAGAAAGGTTTTCTTTTTCATTTAATAGCCTTTAATATTGCAAATTCTTAGGCTCCACTCCAAACCTACTAAAGGAGAAACTGGGGCTAGGCCAGGCGCTCTGTTTTATCAAACCCTCCAGGTGATTTTGGTCTGTGCTCAAGTCTGAGAATCATTGTTGTTAATCAGTGCTGCTAAACAGGGCTGTCATGCCAGCAACATCGCCATTACCATGGAGCTTGCTGGAAACGCAGACTCATGAGCCTCAAGCCTGAGCTCCTAATCAGAAGCTCTGGGTGGGGCCCAGGAATCCATGATTTAAGAAGCTCTCCAGGTGATTCTGAGGCACACATAAGTCTGAGAATCGTTGCTCTAAATTTCTTTCAAGGCTCAGCTCTATTTTTTTTAAAGTGAAAATTAGCTTTAAGAGAAAAAATAATAATTCCATGCTCATGAGTTTCATTGAACAGACTAGGCCTCACTTGATCTTTTCTCACCTTATAAGTAACACGAGTACATTTAAATGAGTAGATTTGGGGATGCTTGGGTGGCTCAGTCGGTTAAGCAACTGCCTTTCGCTCAGGTCATGATCCTGGGGTCCTGGGGTCAAGCCCTGCATTGGGCTCCTTGCTCAGCAGGGAGTCTGCTCTCCTCTGCCTGCCGCTCCCCCTGCTTCTGCTTGTTCGAGCTCTCTCTCACTCTGACAAATAAATAAAAACTTTTAAAATAAAAAAAATTAAATGAGTAGATTTCAAACTTCTTTTGACTGGGACTCCTATGAGGAAATGCATTTTATATCCTGATCCAGTTCACAAGTGCACACACACACACACCCCACATATAATCAAAGGCACAGTTTTTTTGAAACAAGTTTTCTTGCTTTGTTTAATGCTCTCTGATATTTTTCTATTATAGTTGTTTTTTTCTTTTAAAAGTGATCAGGGTGGGGGCGCCTGGGTAGCGCAGTCGTTAAAAGCGTCTGCCTTCGGCTCAGGGCGTGATCCCGGCCTGCCGGGATCGAGTCCCGCATCGGGCTCCTCCTGGGAGCCTGCTGCTTCCTCTCCCACTCCCCCTGCTGTGTTTCCTCTCTCGCTGGCTGTCTCTCTGTCACATAAATAAATAAAAAAAATCTTTAAAAAAAAAAAAAAAAAAAAGTGATCAGGGTGGCACAGCGGTTAAGCGTCTGCCTTCTGCTCAGGGCATGATCCCGGCGTTATGGGATCGAGCCCCACATCAGGCTCCTCCACTATGAGCCTGCTTCTTCCTCTCCCACTCCCCCTGCTTGTGTTCCCTCTCTCGCTGTCTGTCTCTATCTCTGTCGAATAAATAAATAAAAAATCTTTAAAAAAATAAAAATAAAAAAAAAATAAAAGTGATCATGATGCAGGCTTGCTGGAAGGATAGAAATCAAGCTTGAGCCAGAAGGAAGTGAGAGCAGACTTCATTGAAGATATAGAGAGAGCGTGTAAATACAGACAGTGTCCAGGAGACTCGGAAAGGAAAGAAGAGGAGTCTTGTCTTTGCTTGGAGTCTGGGATTTTTATGGAGGATTGTGTTCCAGTTCATGTGATGTGTCTGCTCAGGCATCCAGAAACAAAGGTAAGTATTTAGGGGTCCTCCACGTCACTTATGCCCTGGAGCCAGGGGTCTCGGTGAGTCAGTGGTCTTGGAAAATGTTCATGACAACCCCACCTAGTCATTCCTTAGATGTTATCTACTGGGCTGGAAGACTCCAAAGAAATCGTTAACTCTGGGGCACCTGGATGGCTCAGGTGGTTAAGTGTCTGACTCTTGATCTCAGCTCAGGTCTTGATCTCAGGATCTTGAATTCAAGCCCCGTGTTGGGCTCCATGCCCAGCATGGAGCCTAGATTAAGAAAAAAAAAAATCATTAATTCCTTGACCTTTACAAGGAAGACATAAGTTGTGTATGTAGGGTGGGAGTGGGAGTCCTAGAAAGAATAGAAGCAGGAGGGGCACCTGGGTGGCTCAGTCGGTTAGGCATCTGCCTTCAGCTCAGTCTGTGACCCCGGGGTCCTGGGATCGAGCCCCACGTCGGGATCCCTGCTCAGCGGGGAACCAGTTCATCCCTCCCACTCGTGCTCTCTCACACGCTCGCTCTCTCTCTCTCAAATAAATAAAATCTTAAAAAAAAAAAAGAATAGAAGTAAGAAAAGGAGCAAAAAAGGCAGTTCTTCATGGGATCCCTTCATTTTCCCTATCTCTCTCTTCTTTTTTAAGATTTTATTTTTAAGTAATCTCTACACCCAACGTGGGCCTTGAACTCATGACCCTGAGATCAAGAGTCATATGCTCCAGGGGTGCCTGGGTGGATCAGTCGTTAAGTGTCTGCCTTCAGCTCACGGCCTGATCCCAGGGTCCTGGGATGGAGCTCCACATCGGGCTCCATGCTCCGCTGGAAGCCTGCTTCTTCATCTCCCACTCCCCCTGCTTGTGTTCCCTCTCTCGCTGGCTGTCTCTCTCTCTGTCAAATAAATAAATAAAATCTTAAAAAAAAAAAGAGTCACATGTTCCACCAACTGGGCCAGACAGGCACCCCAATTTCCCTATCTCAGTCACAATCCACTAAATTAATTTGAAACACAACGTTTGAAAAATATTGATTTACACAAGTTCTTTTGGGAGAGAAGAAAGCTGTAGGGAAGGTAAATTTCAGAGGTGAAAACAGTTATCAGAGAGAAATGTGAATACTAATCAGCAGTAGAACATTAAAAAGTACATAGAACTCACCAATTAAAAAGGGGGATTAATAGGGACACCTATTAAAGGGTAGCTCAGTCAGTTAAGCATCTGCCTTCAGCTCAGGTCATGATCCCAGAGGCCCAGGATCAAGCCCCACATTGGGCTCCCTGCTTACTGCTCAGTGGGGTGACTGTTTCTTAATTTCCCTCTGCTCTTCCCCCAGCTTGTGCTCTCTCTCACTCACTCTTTCAGATAAATAAATAAAAATCTGTAAAATAAATAAATAAATAAATAAATGGGATAATAAATAGCACTTCAGTAAAATCTGGAGTATAAGAAAGAAACAGACTGAATTTTCCCAAAGGAAGACAGAGTTAGGGGTGCCTGGATGGCTTACTCGATTAAGTGTCGGCCTTTGGCTTGGGCAGTGGTCCCAGGGTCCTGGAATTGACCCCCACGTCAGGCTCCCTGCTCAGTGGAGGGCCTGCTTCTCCTTCCCTCCTCCCCCTGCTTGTGCTCTCTCTCTATTTCTCTCTGTCAAATAAATAAATAAATAAATCTTAAAAAAAAAAAAAAAACTATGTGCTGATAATAAATACAGATGAAACAGTGATAAATAAAGGTTGAAATTAAAGGGACAAAGAGGCACCAAGCAGTTACAAGCAAACAAAGCAAAATTAGTAAAAATTAAGGTAAAAAATTAAGATAAGGTCCATCAACCTAGATAGAGGACATTTATAATGATAAAAGGCACAATTAATGAAGATGATATAATAGTTATAAACCTGTATGCACTAGACAATTTAGGAGCTGAATACATTTTAAAAACTAAAAATATGCCTAATAGATAAAAATTAATGAACTATGTAAAGAAAGTAGATAATATAATTTATATACAATTTAATAAATAGAGAAATGCCCCTCATATAGAAAAATTTTTTATGTCCATGGAGCACTTACAAAAATTGATCATGTCTTTGGCAAAAATAAAAAAACAAACCCCAAAAACCAATAATAATAATAACAAATTCAAAAAAGTAGCAGCCTATTTTTCTGATTGTAATCCAACATGGTTGGTAAAAATAATACAAAGTAAACAGAGGGGCACGTGGGTGTCACAGTCAGTTGGCCATCCGACTCTCAGCTTTGACTCAGGTTGTGATTTCCAGATCATGGGATGGGGCCCAACGTGGGGTCCACGCTCAGCGTGTAGTCTGCTTGAGATTCTCTCTCTCCCTCTGCCTTTGCCCCTTCCTCCCCGATCGCGTGTACTATAAACAAACAAACACAAAATTTTAACTACTTGGAAATTAAGAAAGACACCCAGGGGTGCCTAGGTGGCTCAGTCAGCAGGCAGCTGCTCTCGATTTCAGCTCTGGTCGTGATCTCGGGGTCATGGGATGGAGCCCTGAGTTGGGCTTTGCACTGGGAGGGGAGTCTACTTGAGATTCTCTCTCTTCCTCTTCCTCTTCCCCACTCTCTCTCTCTCTCTGCCTCTCTCTCTCATGAATAAATCTTTAAAAAAAAAATACACACCCCAATAATTCTGAGCTCAGAGGAGATTAAGGGGATCAGAGTTGTCACCCCAAAATATGCTACTTTGGCATAAGGATTGTTTTGAGCTGAAGACAAACAGCTCCCTGCCCTCCATCTTTTTGTCTGAAAGCAAGATATAAATTTCCCTTTGCAATGGTAACATAAATTTCCATTTGTGAGGACGTCTCTCCTATAGCAGGAAGAGAACTACTCCTGAGATAAGAGGCAACTCTTATCATCTGGAATGACTCTTATCTGCAAAACAAATCTTAGTGAACAGCCCTTACTTACCATACACTGCCTAATGACTTCCCCGGAGCACTTACCCTCAGCAGCCCCAAACCCCTTTTTGTTTGTTTAGCCTCTTCTTAACACTTTATCACCCTTTGTAAAAATGGTCTGTAAGCCCCAATTATAACTGCCTTCTTGACTCACATTTCATTGTGGACTTCTGTGTGTAGGGATGTGATTAAATCTGGGTTTGTTTGTTTGTTTTAAGATTTTATTTATTTATTTGATAGAGAGAGACAGCCAGTGAGAGAGGGAACACAAGCAGGGGGAGTGGGAGAGGAAGAAGCAGGCTCCTAGCAGAGGAGCCTGATGTGGGGCTCGATCCCAGAACGCGGGGATCGCGCCCTGAGCCGAAGGCAGATGCTTAAGGACTCTGCCACCCAGGCGCCCCTGTTTTTTTTTTTTTTTTTTTTTTACTCCTGTTAATCTGCCTTTTATCAGTTTGATTTATTGGCCCCTCCTACTGAACCTAAGAGGAGGAGTTTTTTTCCCTCCTTTACAATGTATCAATTCTTGTAAGTAATATAAAAGAATTATACCCAAACCTGTAGGATGCATCAAAAGTCGAGCTGAACAAAATAAACAAGTTTAAGTTATTTCATTGCCAAAGAAAACAACAAAGAAGAAAGATCACATAGAAAATAACTATCACATTAAGAAACTTAATAAAAGTGGTGCCTGGGTGGCTCAGTCATTAAGTGTCTGCCTTCAGCTCAGGTCATGATCTCAGGGTCCTAAGATCAAGCCCCGCATTGGGCTCCCTCCTCAGCGGGGAGCCTGCTTCTCCCTCTTCCACTTCCCCTGCTTCTGTTCCCTCTCTCACTGTCTTTCCACCTGTCAAATAAATACATAAACTCTTCAAAAAAAGAAAGAAAGAAAGAAAGAAAGAAAGAAAGAAAGAAAGAAAGAAACTTAAAAAAAAAAGAATAAAAGGAGAAGGAAAGGATTAATAAATGATACGTTGAAACTAATAGAATAGAAAACAAACCAAAGAAGGAAGAGAAGGGAGAGGGGGAGGAGGAGGAGAAGGAGGAGAGGAAAGCAGTAATCAATAAATCCAAGCTAAAACTTTGAAAAGACCAATAAAATAGGTTAACTTTTTATGAGCCCAATTAAGGAAAAAAAGAGTGATATGGAAAACAAAGGCAGAAAGAAATGTACACAAAATTAAAAGTCCTTATAACCTGCAGCCCATTGACAAATACTTGAGATAGGCAGATTAGAACAGTCCTCCAGGATCCTGTGAGTTTTCTTTAGCATATGAAAATCCTTTTGGAACTTCTCTTACCCTTTATTTCTCCCAACCCCAAGGTATATAATCAGTTGCTCCTCCCAACCCTGGTGCAGCAGCCCTTTCTGCCCACAGGTCCTGTCCCCAGGCTTTAATAAAATCACATTTTTGCACCAAAGACGTCTCAAGAATTTTTTCTTGGCCATTGGCTCCGGACCTCTCTAACATTCAACAATTACATCAAGAGCACATGTAAAAATAAGCAAGAATAGGAATGAGGAAGGAGACATAACCTCAGAGACTGTGTGGCTGGAGAGGAGCAAATTAGAGAAAAAGATTGCAGTAATGGGGTCAATGCTGGTCACCACCAGCAAAAAAATCCAGCAACCTTGGGATGGTTTGGAGTCCTTGAAGCAAAGTGTTCTGTGTGACTTGTGTCCCCCTAAAAGATACGTTGAACTCCTAATGCCTAGTACCGGTGAGTGCGACCTCATTTGGAGATGGGGTTTCCAGATGTGATTAAGATGAAGCCATCCGGGAGAGGACAGGCCCTAGTCCAATGACCGTGTCCTTCTAAGAAGAGGGAATTTGGAAAAGCAAGAGCAAGACCTCAAAATGGAATCAGAGATAGAAGTTATGCTGCTATAAGCCAAGAAATGCCTGGGCTCTCAGAGGCTGCAAGAGGCCAAGAAAGGTCCTCCCCTGCAGTCTTCAGAGAGAGCGTGGTTCTGCTGACACCTTGATCGTGGACATCCAGCCTGCAGAGCTGTAAGAGAAAAAAGTTCCGTTGTTTAAGCCACCCAGTCTATGGAACATTTTGACCACAGCCCTAGGAAGCTAGTACAAATGTGTACACATGCAAAAGAGGAGGAAGAAGAGGGCTGTATTCAGGAAATTAGTAATGGTTACCTCAGAGGAGTGGTTACCTCAGAGGGCAGTAGGCTGGGTGTAGATTATTAGCTTTACTTTTATATTTGGGCATAAAGATTCCTTAAAGAATGCCTCATGTTTATTTATCTTAAAATTTTATGCAATCCAAAATCTTTAAAAGGGGGAGGGGTCTTGGTGGCTCAGTCGGTTAAGCGCCTGCCTTCTGCTCAGATCATGATCTCAGGGTCTTGGGATCAAGTCCTGCATCGGGATCCCAGCTCAGTGGGGAGTCTGCTTCTCCCTCTTCCCCGCCCCTCCCCACCACTTGTGCACGTTCTCTCTCTCAAATAAATAAAATCTTAAAAAAAAATTATGTGCTGCTTTTCAAATTACAATAGTAATACATTCTTATGGTAACAAGTGAAATAATTCAATATGACTATTGGAATTTTAGATAATCAATGAATTCTTTTTCCTGTGTGTCCCATAATTTGGGGCATAGTTACACTATAGAGTAATTCACAGTTGCCTGGGCAGGGTGTATGTAGTCTGGCGTGCTCCACCACCAGATTGCAACATAGCCTGCTCTGTTACCTCATGCAGGTCTTTGCTCAACAGCCACCTTCTCATGAAGGCCTTTCCCAACCATTTCATTTCAAATCGCAGCTCACCTCCATTTCTCCCCCAAATTCCTTTCGGCTCTACCACCAGCTTAAAACAGCTTCCTGTTTATTTGCTCAGTATGTCTCCCTTAGTGTAGAATGGAATCCCATGAAGGCAGGGTTTTGATGGTATGTTCACTGCCTATGTAAATTCCAAAAGCCTAGAATACTGGCACAAAGCAGCCTCTCAATAAATCCTCGTTGAGCAAATGCATTAGTGAGACTATGCTTGCTTTCTCCAGCCATGAGAGCAAATGGTTTTTAGCAGTCCCAGGGAGTGGACAGGAAAAGGAGCCCATGGCCCCTGTGCTCTGGTCAAGCTGGCAGAATCAATTACTTTCATTTATTCATCTAATGTACTTTGAGTACTCACTATCTGCCAGCACAGTTTGTTGCCAGAGATGTTGACTAAATAATCCCACAGGGTTCTGTGGTCTGGAGGAGGAGATAGACATTAACACACAATAGGTGGATGGTTATTTAATTACAGTAGTGACCTCTCTATGGAGGAAAAGAACAAGGAGAACATAATCTGGTCTGGTGGTCAGGGAAGACTTCCCAGAAGAAGGGAGCTGGAGCTGAGATCTGAAGGCTGAGCCTGAGTTAACAGGAACAGAGGCGTGTAGACCAAGGGATATAAGGGAGCAAAATTTTCCACCCTAAAATGTGTGCCTTTGGCATGTGGATTACTTTAGGCTGATTATTTTTAAAAAACCAAAATATGGGGCTCCTGGGTGTCTCAGTCGGTTGGGCATCTGCCTTCAGCTCCGTTCATGATCCCGGTGTCCTGGAATCAGGCCCTGAATCGGGCTCCTTGCTTGGCGGGGAGCCTGCTTCTCCCTCTCCCACTCCTCCTGCTTGTGCTCTCTCTCTCTCTGTCAAATGAATGGATAAAATCTTTAAATAATAATAATAATAATAATAATAATAATAATAATAATAATAATTAAAAAACACACACACAGAAGGCCTGGGGCACCTGGGTAGCACAGCTCATTGAATATCCAACTCTTGGTTTCAGCTCAGATCATGATCTCAGAATTATGAGACTGAGCTTCCCATCAGGCTCAGTTCTCAGCATGGAGTCTACTTCAGATTCCCTCTCCCTCTCCTTCTGCCCCTCCCGCTTGTGCTCTCTCTCTCAAATAAATAATAAATCTTAAAAAACAAAATGAAACAAAACAAAAACCAGAAGGTCCAGGAAGAACATTCAACCTTCCTCTCAAATGCTTAAAAGAATTTAGATAGAGGACTTGCTCCAGAAAAGAACTGTCACCATAGATTCCTACATAATATGAACTAGTGGTGGTGGATAGGGAGGATACAGCAATGCCTGTTTGATCAAAGTTCTCTTTTTGTGCCATTGTTTCTGGATGGCCAGCAAACATTTGTTTACCAAACACTCTTTTCATTCTTCCTGTAAATTACCTCCCTTCCCTTTGAGGCCCTGGGCCTCTATCCCATCTCTGTAGTCCAAAATGACATATGCACTTCATTTTGCCTGTTTTTGGAATATCCTATGTTTATGTGGATTCCCTGTACATACACAATTAAATTTTACTTTCTTCTGTTAATCTTTCTCACGTCAATACAATTCTTAGACTAGCAAGAATATTGAAGGGTAAAGGAAAATTTTTCCTCCCCAACAGTTGGTATAGTCCACGGGATGAACTTACCTGTCTGGACATTGTTCACTTTGAGGTGCTGCAGCTGAGAGATACTGGGACACCTGATAAAAGCTGGTGGGTGACAAGATTTCTTACCACATCATCCTCCTAGATCTCTGTCTGTGGGGTCTTATGGAAATGAAAATGATGAGAGTCCTTTTTCTCTCTCTTTCTAAATATAGAATTGCAAGAAAAAAATATTTGTAAACTAGTTCCTTGGGTGTTCTTGTTTTGTATTGATCCTTTTCCTCCCAGAGATGGTCATTGCTTTCTTTTGTCTCTCTCTTTTGTGTCATTTGTTGTAAAGCATGGAGAACAATAGGTCTGATTAGGTTTTCCTTTCACCTTGTTCTGTGTCTTAAGACCATGGCTTTATGACCAGTGAGAACATTCTCTCTGGACTCTGCCAACCAGAGGATGCATGTACTGGCATGCATCAGGCAGACAGCCAAAGAGGCTGTGGATCTGGTAGTCAACTATTTAAACACACTTTACTCTTTGTCCAACATTACCAGCTCTCAGGGAAATATGTCATAAGGGTCCTGGTCCATAAGGGGCCATTGTCATTTCAACCTTCTTTGTAAATGTGGGTTACACCCCATTTATGGCTAGATATGGCTGGGCAGAAATGTGGGTCACAGCCCATTTGCAACTAAATCTTTCTTAGGCTGTTTGGGAGTGAACTTTCTGGATCCTGTGAGGGCTGCATTTTTTTGCACTTTATGGCTCCTTTCCCTCCCAAAGATAGTCACTGTTTTTCTTTGTCTCTGTCTGTTGTGTTGTTTGTCATAAAAAGCAAGATGATAGGGCAGAATGCAGGCAAAGGTCCAATTAGCCTGCTCTTAGAGCCGGCAAGACAGACCGGTGAGTTCACAGTTCTCACCAGACCGGTGTCTGTTTAGTCGAACTATGCTGTGAGTTAATGTGCACATGAGATAAAGGCTGTTGCTAAGGGACATCCTGCAAGCCAAAGCCACAAAATTGGTGGACACAGGTCAGGCATTTAAGATCTGTTAGGGTGCTTGCCCCCTAACCCAAAGTCTCCTATGTTAGGATAAGTTGGTCATGGAATACGTTAGATTGACGCTAGGTAACCCACCTCAAGAAAATTTCTTTGCAACAGATACTCTGTAAAAAAAACAAACAAACAAAAAAAATCACACAATACCCAGCCACACAGTACATTCCTCTTAGGTATCAGTTTGGCTCTGAGAGACCCAAGGTTTAGCTAAAGCTATTAATGTGCATATAAGAAAAATCTAATGAGGGGGCACCTGGGTGGCTCAGTCAGTTAAGCATCTGCCCTCAACTCAGGTCATGATCTCAGGGTCCTGGGATTGAGCCCCACATCAGGCTCCCTGCTCAACAGGGAGTCTGCTTCTTCTTCTCCCTCTGCCCCTCCTCACCCCCACTTGTGCTCTCTTTCTCTCTTTCAAATAAATAATAAAATCTTAAAAAGAAAAGAAAAGAAAAATCGGATGAGGTCACTAATTTGACAGGTCAGAATGTGGGATGCACCCCATTTGTGGGTAAATCTTTCTTAGGCTAACTTTGGAAGTGAACTTCCTGGATCTTGTGAGGGCTATGTATTTTACACTCTCTTGTGGGTTACCTCACCACAACAGCTCTTGTACGGATAATCTTCATGCCAGTTGCTACAACTGCAAACCAGGAAAATCTAACAGATTGCCACTTCCTACCTTCACCCCATAAGAACTCAAGCCAGACATCTAAATTTTTTTTTTTAAGATTTATTTGAGAGAAACAGAGAGAGAAAAGAGTGCAAGGGGAAAGGGAGCGAGAGTCCCAAGCAGACTCTGCAATGAGCATGGAGCCCAAAGCAGGGCTCAATTTCAAGACCCAAGATCATGACCCGAGTTGAAACCAAGAGTGGGACGTTTAACTCACTGTGCCACCCAGGCGCCCCTAAAAATCTTCTTGATTGGTTACCTTCAGAACTCAGAAAATGGATTTATAATTTGCTCCAGTCATTAACCATTGTTTTTCTCCTATTTTCATAGCAGGCCTCTTATTTAATACTTATTTGAACCATGGGCCTAACTTTGGGATTACACTTGCATCACCACTTCCTGAAATAAATTTAGTGAACCAACCTATTGTCGGGACTAAGAAACTATTTCAATAAAATGAAACAGTCTACCAACTCAGCTTCTGGGCTATGAAACTTCTCTGACAAGTTTCAGTGGTGGGATTATAGGGAAGCAAAATTTGCCAGCCCAAAGTGTGTATCTTTGGCCGGTGTATTATTTTAGGCTGATTATTAAAAAAAACAAAAACCTAAAACAGAAGGCCTGGGAAGCTTGGGTAGCTCAGTTGGTTAAGCATATGCCTTTGGCTGAGGCCATGATCCCAGGGTCCTGGGATCGAGTCCTGTATTAGGCTCTCTGCTCAGTGATGAGTCTTCATCTCCCTCTCCCTCTGTGACCTCTCTTGCTTTTGCTCTCTCTCAAACAAACGAAAAATAAATAAATAAATAAAATCTCCAAAAAAAAAAAAGAAAAGCATCTACCTTCAGCTCAGGTCATAATCTCAGGGTCCTGGGATGGAGCCTTGCATCAGGCTCCCTGCTCAGTGGGGAGCCTGCTTCTCCCTCTGCCTCTGCCTCCTCGCCCTGCTCCTGCTCTCTCTCTTTCACTCACTCTCTCTGTCTCAAATAAATAAAATATTTTAAAAAATATTTTAAAAAATAAATCTCTGATCTGAATATACAGTAGCCCTTAACTAAAGTATAACTGGCTTTTCCTTTCCTTAAAAAGTAGTTTTACTGTTGTTTTTCCAATTATAAAGTAATACTGGATAATAGATAACTTATAAAATACAGAAAAATAGGGAGAAAAAAACAAAATCTTTTCTGTCCCCCGTCATTCAAAGATAACTAGTATTAGGGCGCCTGACTGGCTCAGTCAGAAAAGCATGTGACTCTTGATCTCAGGGTCATAAGTTCAAACCTCACACTGGGTGTAGAGATTACTAAAAAAAAAAAACAGATAAACTTTAAAAAACAAAATATTTTTTAAAAAGATAACTAGTATTTTTCCCATTTCTCAATATTATTACTTTTGTCTTGACAGCCATCAGCAAACTATATATTAAATACTGGGTTTATCTGTTTTCACTTGTTTCAATAACAATCACTTGGTCATATCGTAATAAACTTTTCACAAATAGTATTCATGAAACTATGCCCTTACTGTTGGGCATTTAGATTATACTGTTACCATTTCTGACATCACTAATAATGCTGCAACTGATATTTTGGTGCAGAACGCTTTATGACACTTAGAATTCTTTCCTTACGTTCAAGTTGCATAAGTAAAACGACTACATCAAAAAGTATAAACATTTTCAGCTTCTTAATACTATTGGAAAACTACTTTCCCAAAGCATTTTGTCAGTGTACACACCCAACAGCAATACACGACTCCCTGTCTCACTGGCGATTTTCTTTTTGAAAGTATCTGCAATTTATTGAGCAAGGGTGGGAGCGTGCATTTCATCGCTTTTCTGATTTGTGTTTCTTTGACCTTCGGTGTAAACGTTTTCCATGTTTGGCCTACGAATCCAGAACTTCAGCATGCTAAGACTCAGGTGGTCGTGGGTCATTTTGGTTTGGCGGATTAAAGAGCTACCCATTTACAGGACTACCCACCTTCTGCCCCAACCAGTGACTCCCAAAGGATCCCGAAATCCCCCCATCAGGGATCACCTAGGACCAGACAACAGCCAGGGGCAGGAGGCAGGCGACTGTGGAACGCCGTGACGTGCTTTTCTTCTAGTCCTCTCTCCTGGCAGAACGCTCCCTGGGGATGACGGGGTTGGGAGGGGCCCTCCATGTTCCCTCATCACCCTCCTCCGGAAACTGAAGGTTTGAACCGTGGGTGGAAGTGGGCAGTGCAGACTAAGGGAAATGGGCCGGGAGGGATAAGGAGAGGCACCAGTGTAACAGTGAATCTCTGGGGTGTCCAAGCAAGGCTTGACAAGTGCCTCCCAGTGATAAAGGCCTTCTTCAGTGGCCAGCAGCCCCCAAGTGTCAGCACCAAATTCAAGAAAGCAGAAAGAGGCGACATTTTTTTCCTTTAAAGAATATATATACATGCGGCAAAACGTTGAGAGTGGTTATTTCTGCATTTCTGGGATTATGACTGATCTTTATGTTCTTCTGAATACTTCCATAATTTTCCAAATTTCTGAAAACAAATACTATTTTATAACTGAACATTATCCAAGCTCCATAAATCATTGTGAAAACATTCCAAGTGAAGATGAAATTGGAAGGCAATTCTAGTTAGGTATGGGAGCTGCAACACCAGAATTTATCTCTGCTTCCTGTCGGAAACACCACGAAAAGTTAATGACAGGATCGAAATAGGCACAAATCCGGAAGACGAAGAAATGGGGAGAGAAAGTGACGAATGATCAGACATGTCCACAAAATTTAGGAAGGCAAAAAGCAAGAGAAAGAAGAGAATTAGCATCATTATGTAGAGAAAGCTGGCATCTGGACCCCGGGGGAGGAGGGCGGTTGAGGGAGTCTGAGCAGCCAGACTCAGGAATAGGAGGCACCAGACAAAGGGGAGGATGACAATGGGAGGGGTTCTACGTCTGCTCAACAGCAGGTGATGCCCCAGAGGACCGTGCCTGACACTTGGTGTTTCACAAACGTTGTTACTAATGGGTGAATGGTAAAGGAGCAGATTTCCTTTTTGAGCTGAGGTCTCTCTGGTTGCCCCGTCACGTATGAAAGCACCAGAAGAACTCATCCATGTAGAGGGGAGGCCATGTTGATCTGAATGTTCTGGCCCTGGGGCAGGACCAGGGGCTATGTGCATTCTTGCCCCATCCTCTGGCATTGCCTCCCACGACCCCACAGAAAGAGTTGGAGATAGTTGGGAGAGAGGAGGGTGAAAGCAAAGGTGGGCCTTGGTGGGCTGCAGCTTCTGTGAAGACCTCAGCATGTGACCTTGTCCCTCAACCCAGTTCCGGGGGCCCTTCACCTCTGTGGAAGCCTCTGGGCAGTCCCCAGGATGGGGCATCACAAGACACTCATGCCTCCCCCACTTCCCTGATACAAGAACTGGCCCTCCTCATCCAAAGCCACCCACTTTCCTCCCTTCAGTTGTATTGAAAGGGAGATCCTTGAACATTAAGGACACCAGGGTCCAGTTGTCCTGGTGGGTGAGTATCACACACCCTGGCACCTAACAGCCACTCCTGCTGCCATGGAGGGGGCCCGCACTGATTAAACACCAACTGGGTTTACCTCAACAAGCCTTTGAGGAAGAACCGTAATCCCCGGGGCTCTGAGGAGACAGATGCTGTGAGAAGCTGAGGGACACCCCCTCAGGCCAGTCTCGGCGCCCAGGCCTGTGTGGAGAAGTCACCCGAGCACACTCAAGGATAAATGAGCTTCCTTTCCTGACAGGAGCTGACTTACCTTGGGAGAGATTGGTGCTACAGAGCTGGGTCAGTGGCGCAGAAGCACAAGGAGGAAGAGAGGAATTCCTGTTGGGATGGCAGGAATAGTCCAGACATCTTTCTAGGAAAGGAGTCATTGGTACTGACTCTGGTGAGGAGAAGGTCTCTTAGGCATCTGGGAGAGAAAGCAGCCGTGGTGTCAGGGACTTACGCTGTATGGGTCAGCTGGCACCAGCTGGTGGGCATCCTGGGAGTGAGGGCTCACCTTAGGACACCCGTCTGGCGGTGTGTGCAGGACAGCTTCCAGAAAGCACAGTCTGGGCAGTGGGCTCAGACAGGAAGGTGAAGTGGAAGGTCATTGCTGAAGGAAAATCAGAGGGCTGGGGACTGAGGGGCCAGGAGGAGACATGGTTTCCTCTACGCTCTACACTCTGCACTCTTCTGTGATGTGTGTTCATGCCTTAATTTCCCTTCCAAAAACCCTTTTGGAAAACAGCCCAATGAGTGGATTGTTTAAACGTGGTCTATAAATACAATGGAATATTAGTCAGCCTTAAATATTATCCAGAAGGAAATTCTGACATGTGTTACAACATAAGTGAGATTTGAGGGACGTTAAGCCAGACCCAAGGGGACGATGCTGTCTGATCCCACTTCTAAGAGGCACCTAGAGTAGTCAGCTTCAGAGACTCAGAAGGCGGCTGCTGCCAGGGACTGAGGGGAGGGAGGAATGGGGAGGTGCTGTTTAACACAGACAGAGTTTTAATTTGGGGAGGATGGAAAAGTTCTGGCGATGGCTACACAGCCATGTGAGCGCACTTAATGCCACTGGATTCCACACTTAAAGATGGCTGCTGAAGATGGTCGATTTTGTGTTATGTCTCTCTTACCACCACAGCAAAAACCACAACAGACCGTTGAGAGACCTACACACGAGTACTGCTTTGTCATTCGGCCCGCGTGACTAAGACACCGGGGCCATTCGCGGAGACAGGCCGGAGAGGAGGGCCAGCGCGCTCGCGGGGAAACGAAGGCAGCGCTCGGTGGTCACGTGGCGTGCACCTGCAGTGCCCCAGGTGCTTTGCTCACGCCATCTCTGATTCTCACAAGGCAGACGTGCTCATTTTCGTTTCTTCACGGGTGACCTCACGGGCTTGGGGGCCAGGGGGACCCCAGGCCTGTCCATCCCCCGGCGCCGTGCTGGGTTTAGGATGCCAGGGCGTCGTCTCTGGCGACACAACCCGCAGGCTGGCGGGTGGGGTGAAGCTCGGAGGAGGAGAGTCAGAGGGGCAACTTCCTGAGGGGAGATCCTGGTAACGCCATGGGCATGGCGAAGGCCCAGGGAAGGGGGAAGGAGAGCAGAAGGCAAGCTCTGGAGGAAGTCCTTCATTTGTAACACTGCTGTCCCCACTCCGCCCCCCACCGCCGTAGGAGCTGCTGTGATTAGAGCTCCCGCTGCAGAAATGTCTCACCCCTCCTCACCGTCCCCACATTAAGACCTGGGCCTTGTTTAGCCCCTGCCCAGCAGCTGACTCTGGGGCCTTCACCAACCACAAGGAGAGAAAGCAGCTCAAAGTAACCTCATCCTAAATCAGGCTGGCTCCCTGTTTCCCTGTCAAGACTCAGGAGCACACCGGGCGGTGAGGAGCCAGCGAAGAGGAGAGGGACACCCCGGAGTCCACCGAGCCAGCGGGAGCATCTCCTGGAAGCGAAGATGCCAGCCACCCTGAGCTCGCTCAGGAAGGTGCAAGGGGGCACGAGTCCTCCTGGTGGGTTTGGTTTGTTGGGTGGGGGTCTGGGGACGGTGCTGTGCAACTCATAAGACAGGTAAAAAAAATTGTACCAGTTTCAAAGAGAGGCCAATTCCCACCTTTAAATAATAGAAGCATCCAGAAGGAAGTAACCAGAGGCTTCTGCCAATTGATCTGGAGACTGGGAAAAGGTCCCACAGTTATTAATAACCCCTGTGTTCTGGGAACTGATTTCATGCACCAGACAAAGGGATTAAAAAGTTGCTGTTGAAGGCAAAGTGGTTTTAGCCAGAGCTCCGCTTTCTGTTCTCCCAGGAAATGACCATTTTTGTCTTTGGGAACACTTGGAGCTGATTGGCCTCTTGACACATCTGGTGAGCTAGGAGGCGCACAGTTGATTGGGAGGCTTTTATGACCACTCGATCTTCCCAGGGTACTTTATGCGGCCACCCCCATCTCAGTCCGCCCCGAGAGTGGGGGTGAAAACAGGGGCTTGCGTGGCTTCTGGGAGACCGCTGAGGATGGAGCCACTCAGGGCCGGGGGCCCTAGCAGCAGGGCTGCCGGAATCCGGAAGACGGAAGCTATGTTCATCAGCCTTTGCACGGGGAGCCCAGCGAATTCACCTTGTCGACAGAGTTGCCCTGATGTTGGCCGTGGGGCTGCCCTTTCGTAGGCCTGGGACCCTTCAGGAGGAGGCTACAGATAAATAGTGGGGGTCGAGAGAGTGTCAAAGAAACAGACTCCTGTGGAAGACAGTGTTCAAAACAATGTTCAGCTCCCTTCACTCACTAAACTTTGAGCAACGTGGGGGGAGTCTGTGCACCCAGGAGACACAAGATCAGCCAATTTGTAAGTTAATATTGAATTAGTTGAGTGACGTCGTAACAGAATTATTTCAAAAGATAATTAACTACTGCTTACTCCGTCCATGTGAGGATTTGCTTCATCCTCTCAGCCAAGGAGACAAGAATTCCCTCTTTGCCTTGCCCACGACCCCCTCTACGGGTGTTTGAGGGCCTACCCTCAAAGCAGGGTCAGGAGCACGTCTTGGCAGGACACGCCTTTCCTTCCAGCTCTGCGACTCCCTCACTGCTCAACCCTGAGCAAGTCCACGTGTCCTCTGTGCACTGTGTGCTCAATACATTCAAAGGTAAATTCTTCTTTACTACCCCCTTCCTGCAGCCCCTCTGTCTCCTGACAGGAAAGGAGGCCAGAGGTTTGCTAACACTCTCAAAGCCTCCCAGCTGGACTACTACAAAAGCCACCCAACTGGCTCTTTATCCCTTTCAACTCCTTTTCCTTGCTGCAGGAAGAGTGATTTTTTTTAAAGATTTTATTTATTTATTTGACAGAAAGAAAGAGAGAGTACAAGCAGGGGGAGCAGCAGACAGAGGGAGAAGCAGGGAGCCCGATGTGGGGCTCAATCCCAGGTCCCTGAGATCATGACCTGAGCCGAAGGCAGAGGCTCAACTGACTGAGCCACTCAGGCGTCCTAAGAGTGATTAAAAAAAAAAAAAAAAACAATTTGAAATGGGTAAAATTAAAAAGACTAATGCACCAAGTGTTGACATGGCTGTGGAGGGGCTGGAACCCTCATACAATCTGGTTGTGAATACAAAATGGCTGCTCCGGAAGAGAGTTCGGCAATTTCTCTTCTTTTCTTTTTTTTTTTTTTAAGTAATCTGTACATCCAATATGGGGCTGAAACTCAGGACCCTGCAATCAAGAGTCACATGCTCTACGGACTGAGCCAGCCAGGCGCCCCTTGGCAGCTTCTTATAAACATGCACTTACCATATGACCCAGCAGTCCCACTTCTGGATATTTACTAAGGACAAATGGAAACGTGTTCATACAAAGACTTGTACTTGTTTTTCATAAAAGTTTTATCCGTAACACACAAACACTGGCAACAACCCAAACGTCCATCAACTAGTGAGCAAACTATGGTAATCCATATACAATGGAATACTCATTAGCAATTAAAAAGCATGAACTACTTCTAGACACATCAAAATAGATGAATCTCAAAAGCATGTTACGAGGGTGCCTGGGTGGCTCAGTTAAGCATCTGCCTTCAGATCCCAGGGTCCTGGTTCGGATCCCAGGGTCCTGGGATTGAGCCCCGCATCGGCCTCCTCCGCTGGGAGCCTGCTTCCTCCTCTCCCGCTCCCCCTGCTTGTGTTCCCTCTCTTGCTGGCTGTCTCTCTGTCAAATAAATAAATAAAATCTTAAAAAAAAAAAAAAAGCATGTTACAAATGAAAGAAGCTAGATACAGAGGACTACATATGTATGATTCCATTTATATGAAATTATAAAAAAGGCAAAACTGTTGTTTCAGGAAACCGATTAGTGGTTGTTCAGGGTGGGGTGGGGGGATGGACTACGAAGGGCACAAAAGAACTTTTTGGGTGATGATAATTTTACAATTGTATACATTTGTCAAAATTCATTGAATGTTTTATTTAAAATCAGTGAACTTGGCTGGAGGTAAATTTTATCCGAATAAGTCTGATTTTAAAAATAAAGGCACATAGGGACGCCTCGGTGGTTCAGTTGGTTGGGTGTCTGCCTTCGGCTCAGGTCATGATTCCAGGGTCCTAGGATTGAGTCCCGCATCTGGCTCCTTACTCAGCGTGGAGTCTGTTTCTTCTCTGCCTGCTGCTCCCCCTGCTTGTGTGCGTACTTTCTCTCTCTCTGACAAATACATAAAATCTTTAAAAAAGTAAAGGCATGTAGTAATGAAAACACCCCCCCCACCCCAGTCTGCAGAATGATGAAAGAATGGTAGAGGGTCACACAATGTGGAGACTCAAGATTCGTTAGGAGTTGTGTTCCATTGGCACGGGGCTGTGTTGGCCATGCTGTGGGAGCGGTGGCTCTGTGCATTATTCTTCCAAGGCCACGGTTCTCAAACTTTGGTAGGTATTGGGACAACCTGGGCAATGCGGCAAAATGCAACGGCCCAGGCTCCAGGCCCTGCCCTACTGCAGTGAGCGGGGGCCTCTATGTTCCGCATTAGGCTCACTTGTTCCATCAGACTCCCCCGCTTGTCCTCCTCAGAGCTTAGCACATGTTCTACACCCTCCCGGAATGCCCGAGCGCCTTTCTGATCCTCGGCGCTGGCTTAAGTCCACCTGTTATGTACCCATACTGAACTTGGCTTTCATCACACATATTACTTTTATAATTGCTTGTTTGGCATCTGCCTTCTCTGCCAGACAGTAAGCTCTGTGAGGGCTGGGACCTGATCACCCGCACTTGGAATGTGCCGGACACGCTGTTCATACATCCGTTCTTTGACCGGGGTCCTGAGGAAATGCCCAGAGGGTTCAGGGAAGCTGACATCAAGACTCTGGCCCAGTGAATAGAACTAAGTCAGCCCCGTCCTTTCAAAATCAGAGGAGCTGCACGTTTAGATTCATCTTCTTGGTAACAGACAGGTGGGTTTTCTTAGTAAACCAAGCTTTGAAACAAATCCAGGTGTGGAGTTTGTTCTCCCAAGTGTGGGCTTTTGTCCACGTGTTTTGATGGGAGTCCACGGAGTTCCTCCCCTAGCTGTGGCCTCTAGGTCAGCCCACGAGTGCAGTGCCCTAAGCTCTCACCCTCCAGCCTCTGGTTCTCTGTGAAAACAAGGGGCAGAAATTAAAACTACAATGGGATATCTCTGAACACCCACCAGAGTGACTAAAATTAAAAAGACTGACTAGTCTTGGCGAGGATGTGGAGCAACTGAGAATCTCACACAATGCTGTCGGAGATAGTTCCACAGGTTCCTGTAAAGTTAAAATACATTTATCATATGCCCAGAGATCCCACCTGAGTATTTACCCAAGTGAAATGAAAACACGTTCATTCAAAGCCTTGCACATGAATGTTTAGAGCAGCTTTATTTTTTATTTATCTTTTTAAAGACTTTTTAAAAAAATTGTAGTTGACACAGAATGATACATTAGTTTCAGGTGTGTAACATATAGTGATTCAATAGGTCTAAGACTATGCTGTGCTCACAAGTGTTATTTTAAAGATTTTTTTTTATT
Source organism: Ursus arctos (assembly GCF_023065955.2). NCBI lineage: Eukaryota > Metazoa > Chordata > Mammalia > Carnivora > Ursidae > Ursus > Ursus arctos. Next base: position 10,066,271 of record NW_026622763.1, on the reverse strand, counting down.
TATTTGAGAGAGAGAGAGAGAAGAGTATGAATGGGGGGAGGGGCAGAGAGAGAGAATCACAAGCAGACTCCCTGCTGAGCGCGGAGCCCAATTCGGGGCTTGATCCCAGGACCCTGAGATCACGACCTGAGCCGAAGTCAGACGCTTAACTGACTGAGCCACCCAGGTGCCCCCTTACAACGCTATTATAATACCACTGATTGTATTCCCTATACTGTGCCTTTTATCCCTGTAACATATTCATTCCATAACTGGAAGTGTGTGCCTCCCATTCCCCTTCACCCGTTTTGCCTATCCCTGCACCCCCCCCCCCGTAACCATCCGTTTGTTCCCTGTATTTATGGGTCTGTTTCTAGAGCACCTTTATTAACAATGAACTGGAAACAATCCAAATGCCCATCAGCTAGTAAAGGGACAGTCTTCATTCACAGAGCAGGATACTACCCAGAATAAAAGGGACAACCTATTGGTTGACCTTGGAGTGCATTAGGTTCTGTGAAGGAAGCAGACAAAAATGAGTGCATGCTGCATGATTCCAGTCATAGAAAATTAAAGATTTTTTTAAAAGATTTATTTCTTCATTTTAGAGAGAGAGCTCACGATTAGGGGGAGGGTTGGAGGGAGAGAATCTCAAGCAGACTCCCTGCTGAGTGCAGAGCCCAACATGGCGCTCGATCTCAGGACCCATGAGATCACGACCTGAGCTGAAATCAAGAGTTGGTCGCTTAACAGGCTGAGCCAACCAGGTGCCCCTCCATTCATATAAAATTAAAGCACAGGCGAACTGTGGGGTCAGAAATGAGATCAGCGGTTGCTAGGAGCCAGAGGAAGAGGGAGGAGATTGGCAGCATGGGAGCATGAGGGAACTTTTGGGGTGACGGAAATATTCTGTATTCTCAATTGTGGTGCTGGTTGTACAAGTGTATGCATTTGTCCAGATTCTGTCAACGGAACCCTTAAATTATTTTTAAATAAAATAAATGTTATTGTATGTGAATTATATCTCAATAAAGCTGATTTTTTAAACTTTCTTGATTTTTATTTTCTTGTATATTTTTAGTAAGCACTACATTCAACATGGGGCTTGAACTCACAACCCTGTAGTCAACAGTCACATCCACCAAATGAGCCAGCCAGATGCCCTAAAGCTGATTTTTAAAAAATGAGGAACAGTCGGGGTGCCTGGGTGGCTCAGTCGGTTAAGGCTCCGACTCTTGATTTCACCTCAGATCATGATCTCAGGGGTTCCATGATCAGTGGGGAGTCTGCTTCTCTCCCTCTCCCTCTGCCCCCACCCCTGCTCGCATGCGAGCACATGCTCTCTCTCAAAAAAATAAATAAATCTAAAAAAGAAAAAGAAAAAGAACAGCAAGTGTTTTTAGAAGAGCGACAAGGGGAAAATCAGTTTAAAGTTTGTTCCTTACTTACTCAAAAGTTGCCACTCTTTCATGTATATGATTGGAGGTGTCCAGCCGACTCAGGGAGCGCTCTCACACTGTCTATATACAAGCTTGTGACCTTAATCCCGCTGTGCAGCCTGCCTGACACGAAGTTTGCCCGTGTGCCTGATACTTTTACATTTTCACACACAGACGTGTTAACAACTCACACAGGAGGTAAACAGGTTGAAAGCGCTCCCGGCTCCTGGAACGTCTAGAGAGCGTCGACCCAGCAACGGTGGCCGTAAATAAAGTGACGTGAAACAGCAGTTGCCGTAAATAAAGTGACGCGAAAGCCTGTTTTGTTTCTAAGGAACACGTGGGAAGCTTCAATGCACTGGAAAGCAGAAAATACATTTTAATTCTCTCTGAAAACATGGCTTTTGGAAGGAGAAAGCAAAAACGGCGCCACTGGGCCTGTGTTGGCCGCTCGGAGCGTCCCCCGGCTGAATGCACGGGAGTTACGGTTACATCCGAGAAAGCCCTCGCCTCCTGACACTTGCAGCGTCTGGGAGGAACAATTCACTGCAGCCCCACACACCCGCACAAGTGACTTTTATGGCCTCCCACCCCCAGGCTGTGAAAACGAAGGTCACCATCCCTGCTGGTTAGTGGGAAATTCTTCACTGACACGCTCAGTCATTTGTTGGCCCCATTTTCCGTGCAGCGGGCAGCTGCTGGGTAACGTTTAACCAGGAAAAGAGGAGCTCAATTATGCAAGACAAGTTTACAGTGTAAATTGGGGGCCACCCCCCCCCACTACACTAGGGGTGGTGAGAGGATGCATGGGCTTCCTTGCGTCTTACTAGCAATACAGGTGTCAACCACCCCCCTTGGCTTCTGAAAGCCTGTCAGCTTGCTCAGACTTTGGGGAGTGCTGTTTGAAGGCAGCAACACCTGCTGACAGGAGGAAACACACAGTGAGGTTTCTATTTCCTGAGTTCATCAGATGAGAGGAATGTTCTTCAGCCCACCGAGGCCCCTGCACCCTGGGCCCCGTCAGCCAGGCAGGACCGGGGATGGCTTCGGAACTGGCTCTGTCTCAGCACTGCTCACAGGCTCATCTCTGCAGTAAGACTTCACTCTCTTAAGCCTGCAACTGTTTCACATCTGCAAGTTAAAAAAAATCTGGGGGTGCCTGGGTGACTCAGGTGGCTAAGCGTCTGCCTTCAACTCAGGTCATGATCGCAGGGTCCTGGGATCGAGTCCTGCGTCAGGCTCCTTACGCAATGGAGAGTCTGCTTCTCCCGCTTTCTCTCAGCTCCCCCTGCTTGTGTTCTCTCTCTCTCTGTCAAATAAATAAATAAATTCTTTTTTAAAAATCTGTTGCTTCTATTAGCTCAATTTGGGGGAGGAGGAAGGCATTTATTGGCCCAGCTTACTGAAAAGTCCAGGGGGATGTGGAGCTTGGCTGGGTCAAGGGATTCAGAGCCATCTCTTGGCTCAGCTTTCTTTTGGGTTGGCTATATTCTCAGGCTGGAGCTCCCTGTAGTGACCGAGGGGCCACCAGCAGCTCTAGGATGGCACGCTGGGAATTCAGAGGCCCTGTGGAAAAAGTGCCTGTTCTCAGTGGCTTGAGCAATTGTCTTACGGAGGGCGCTCAAATTCTACAGCATGCCTGCTCCTGGGGCCCGGGTCCTGCGGTCCCCGAAGATCTCAGGCTGGAGTTGCTCCATTCAAATCACATGGGTTTGACAGTGGGGAGAGGTGGTTAACTCAAGGAAAATTGGGGGAGTTTTGATTCACAAGGATGCTGGGGGAAACAGCACGCATCTGCCACAGTCCCCTTTCTGTGTCTTAATAACTCCTCACCACGTTGGCCTTTGGTGTTGTGAATCTTAGGTCTTCCCCACTGTCCGCGGCAGCATCAGATAATCTCCTCCTTTGCTCTAGGCCTTCCCAGTGAGCTGATTGGGCATTTCTTGCCCTTACCCTGGTGTTAGTCACCCACATACGGACTATTCAGTCATTGGGCACTTCCTGGGTCCCTGTGGTGCGCTGAGGATTGCTGCAAGAGGAGTGAGGGTGGGCACGAAGCTGAACAAGTCCCAGTGCGACAGACAAGTAAACTGTCATCACGGTGAGGCATGGCCCTCAGCTTCTCGCAGTTTGTGCTCCCAGTATTTGGACCTCAGAATAGCTCCCTGCATTGTTAAACACTGATCTGAGACTGGGGAGACCCTGGGGGCGGAGGGTGTGGTCACTGGAGCCGAGGTTCTTCTCCTCACCAGAGAGGAGGTGCAAGCTGCTCAGGCCTGAGTGGTCTCAGAGCCCTCCCTCACCAGGGCAAGTGGGCATAGGTGAGAACTTCTTTTCCAGTGTGGATTTCTGGCAGACTCAAATGCCTAACTCCTGAAGTTAGGACAAGAAGGATCTCAGAGGGGCGCCTGGGTGGCTCAGTCAGTTAAGTGTCTGCCTTCGGCTCAGGTCATGATCCCAGGGTCCTGAGAATGAGCCCTGTATTGGGCTCCTTGCTCAGCGGGGAGTCTGCTTCTCTCTCTCCCTCTGCCCCTCCCCCTGCTCGTGCTTTCTCTCTCTCTCTCTCTCAAATAAATAAATAAAATCTTTAAAAAAAAAAAAAAGGACCTCAGAGATTGGCTAACTCAGTTCCGTCTTTCCCTGATCCAACTGCCCAGGTTCAGAGAGGAGGAAGGGGCTGGACCACGGCCACCAGCGAATTCCTGCACGGCCAGAGGAGGACCCAGATCCCTGACTTCCTTCCCTGGTCTCCCGTCCCCACCACCACCGGGGCCCTGGCTTTATGTACTGCCCGTCAGCTGCAGTTCCTGGGAAGGAAACAAATTAACCAAGCGAGAAAGGAAATAAAAGTCAACGCTTTTAGTTTACAGAACACCATTTCCAAATAAGAAAGATGAGCTACTAAGAAATATTTCCACGGTACAAACACAGGAACTAAGAACATAATAAGTAGCTAATATTGTTTGGAAAAGGTTGCGTGCTGAGAGCAAAGACAGGAGATACCAGAGAGCAGGAGCCGTGGGCACTCAGAAGGGGCCCGCACTGCAGCATGGGGCCTGGCGTGGATGGTTTGCATGTGGCTGGTATCATCGAGTACTGAATCTGAGACATCTTCGGACTGTAAGACACTCCACCATTTTATGTACTGTTAAGAAAGAACATGCTGGGGGTGCCTGGGTGGCTCAGTCGGTTAAGCCTGTGACTTCACCTCAGGTCATGATCCCAGGGTCCTGGGATGGAGCTTTGTGTCGGGCTCTCTGCTCAGTGGGGAGTCTGCTTCTCCCGGTCCCTTTGCCTCCTGCCTCCTGCTCATGCTGTTTCTCGCAAATAAATAAATAATATCTTAAAAAAAAAAAGAAAGAGAACACTCTGAGTAGACTCTGATATACCATTGATAATGTCTGTGGTCCAGTTCATGGCAAGTAGATAGAACTCCCCAAGGAAGAATATGAATAGGGCCAAGGACGGATCAAGGATGCATGGTGAGGGCCATGGTTAAGGGCAGGCCAAGGACTCAAATAGGAGGAATCAGATATGTTACATAAATCTGGATGCTAAGCATCACAGGAGAAGTTTGATAGGCTAAAATTTATGGTCAAATTTATGGTCATCTGTGAGCCCGGGTCCTTGTTGCCTTGTTCTCTCCGTTCAGATCCTCTTTCTTAACCTTTTCCATGAATGTCTCAAATTTCGAAATTATTGATTAGAGGAATGATGCCTTCAGACCAATCAGCAGCACGAAAGTACGAGGAGGAAAAGAAAAGCACATCCTATACGATAGTGTCACATTTTCGTAAAGCAGAGCAAAAGATGAAGAGGGAACTGATTTGTAATTTCCAGAAGTTTTAGTGCTGGAAACATCTTGCTCTAAAAAGAAACAAAGGTGTATTGAAGAGAAAGACGGAACTCGGCTAAACTGGGTTTGAATCTTGACTCCAATCTGAAAGCCAGACTCTTTAAGCAGAGTTCCTGTCCCAGGACAAATAAGCATCGAGAACAGCTGGAGGGCTTCACTCTTCCTACCCTTGGCTCCGTCATATGGGAAGTGTCGAGTTACCTCTGATGAGGGGACCGCTTTAGCCTGCCTGGACTCTTCCTTCATGGTATTTGTTTAATTCCAAATATAATAACTTGCATAAACTAAAAGGATAATTATAGAATCTCAGGGCTGAAAATGAGCTTCGATATCCTTTTGCAAGGTCACTGCCACACTGCTGAAGCCAACGGTCCATCCCAGGCTGCATCTTACCGGACGCGTCCAGCAGCATGGGACCCAGACGGCCAGTCTCTCCCTGATAATACTCTTTCCCCCTGACATTGGGAACCCCTTCGCCCTGGCTTCCTTCCACCTCTCTATTTCTGCTTCTTTTGCTGGTTCCTTCTTGCTGCCCTGATCACTAAACACTGGGATGTTCCAGGGCACTTGCTCCTGCGAAAGCCCATTTAGCCTCAGGGCTGTAGCCTGCATTTCTCTCTCCAGTTCAGAACTTTCCTCTGGACTTCAGACTTGGATCTCCACCTGGATGTCTCATAGGCACCTCTAACTCAGCATGTCTCAGGTGTAACTCCTGAGCTCCGCCCTTCCTTCGAACATCTTCCCACCATCTTCTTCATCTCTGTTAATGCCTCTCTGTTCCTCCCGCTGCCAAACTGGACTCCTTTCTATTTCTCTTGCACCCATATCAAAATTATCAGCAGATCTTGTTGGCCACCTTGAAAACATAGCCAGAATGTGGGCACTTCTGCGCTGCTCTCAACCTGGTCTAACCAGCACGGATGGCCCAAGGGATTACTGCAATAGCATCCACTTCCTCCTGTGCATTTTCAGTTCGTTCTCAGCACTACAGCCAGCAATCCTTTTAAATGTAAATCCACCGGTGCTCCTCATCTCACCCCAGTCAGACAACGGCTTTCTTTTTCTTTCTTTTTTTTTTAAGATTTTTATTTATTTATTTGACAGAGGGAGAGACAGCCAGCGAGAGAGGGAACACAGGCAGGGGAAGTGGGAGAGGAAGAAGCAGGCTCCCAGCAGAGCAGGGAGCCCGATGTGGGGCTGGAGCCCAATGTGGGGCTCGATCCCAGGACCCCGGGATCACTCCCTGAGCCGAAGGCAGATGCTTAACTGACTGAGCCACCCAGGCGCCCCCAGACAATGGCTTTCAACAGCTTCCCTGGTCCTGCCCCCTCTGGCATCTCTTTACTTTCCCTCTTTGCTAAAGCCTTCATCTCTTACCACCTCCCTCTGCCAACTCTGCCCCAGCTACATTGATCTTAAGGATTCTGGAATAAACATGCTTGCTCCCACCTCTGGGCCTTTATACTTGCTGTTACCTCTGCCTGAAAAGCTTTTTTTTTAAAGATCTGTAGGGCTCGGGGCGCCTGGGTGGCTCAGTCAGTTAAGCATCTGCCTTCGGCTCAGGTCATGATCCCAGGGTCCTGGGATCAAGCCCCAAGTTGTCCGTCCTGCTCAGCAGGGAGCCTGCTTCTCCCTCTGCCTGCTGCTCCCCCTGCTTGTGCTCTCTCTCTTCCTCTCTCTGTCAAATAAATAAATAAAAATCTTAAAAAAATAATAATAAAAAAAGATCTGTAGGGCTCACTCCCTCCCCTCCCTAAGCAGTCTCTGCTCAGATGTCACGTTCAAAGTGAGGCTTTCCTGACCACCCAGTTGAAATGGCAGCCCCTCTTCCACCCCTAGAAGTCCCTGTCCCCTTTTCTTGTTTGATTTTTCTCTACACTACTTAGCACTGCCATAGTATATATTTCTTTGACTTCTTTGAGAATTGCTTGTCTTGCAATACTAGAATGTAAGCTGCATGAGGGCAGGGATTTTTGTTCACTGCTAATGCCAGCGCCTGACACATACCAGGTGCTAACATACATGTTTTGAACGGATGAATTAATGAAACAAATAGGGTGTACCAACATTGTCTCAGTCCCTGGGGATATAATTATGAACAAGACAAAGCTCCTGCCCTTAGAAATGTGGGTACTTGGAGTAGAGTGGGGAGACACAATAAATTAGAAAAGGAGTAGTACTCTTGATCTCGATGCTGTGAGTTCAAGCCCCGCATAGAGCTCTCTTAAAAACAAAAAACAAAAAAGTAAAAATAAAATTAGAAAAGGACTTGAAACAGATGATGCAGAAAAACAAGCAGGTCCTCTTTATTCAAGTGATCGGGCGGCCCTCCTGGGATTGAGAAGCTGGGGAGATCAGCAGCTGCAGGGCTGGGGTGGGGGAGCCCCTCTCCAGCTGAGCACATGACCGGTGGGCTGGAGCCCAGTGAGTGCTGAGCAGGCAAGGACAGAGATGACTTTTGGGATCTTTTGAGTTTTTGTACCTTTTTATATATTACCTCTTCAGGTAATCAATTACATTGAAAAAAATAAAAGGAAAAAGTCACCAGACGATCACAAAAAATGAGCCAGGTGAGGAATTTATGCCTTTATATGGCTGCTTCTACCTTTTTTTTTTTTTTTAAGATTTTGTTTATTTGAGAGAGAGAGAGAGCACGAGCAGGGGGAGGGGCAGAGGAAGAAGCAGACTCCCCACTGAGCAGGGAGCCCGATGCAGGACTCCATCCCAGGACCCTGAGATCAGGACCCGAGCTGAAGGCGGCGATGCTTCACCTTCTGAGCCACCCAGGCGCCCCTAACTGCTTCTGCCTTAACATCAAATCAGATAACTAGCTAAGTACAAATTTGCAAGGTAAGAAACGGATACACAACTTGCCTTTACTCAACTACTTGCTTGCACTTTTTATTATACCGGGCATGCATTGGAAGGGATATATATATATATTTTAAAAGCTAATTAGGAAAAAACGCCGCAGTATTCATCATCTAGCTAAGTGTTAAAGCTGAAATAGAAGAAATTGACACATTCCCGCAGAAGAAACAAATTGCCAGTAGTCATCCTGTGTTAGTGCCAAAAACATCTGAATGGTTTCTCCTTTAGATGGACCATCGGGGTGTTTCCTTGGTTCTTCTTGCAAAGGTCCTGTATCCCCCAAAACCAACCTTACAGCACTTCCCTTTGGAATACTCAAATCACAGAAGAACCTGTGAATGGAGCCGCCGGACAACAGCAGCATTACTCATGGCACATTTGCTACGGAAACTATGTTTGGCAAGTATCAAATGTCTCAATTTCTTTTCCTGGGCATGGAGAGTTGACAGGATTTATTTATAACAAAGGCGATTCTAAAATTGGCCACTTATCAACACAGAAAAGTAACTTCCCTAATACTCCTGCAAATTCATGTGCTTTTTTCTGTTAACACGAATAGAAAGAAGCAGAGCGGGCCACAGAGGTACTTGGTAAGTAATTTCATTATAAAACAGATTGGCTCCTGGGACAGGGGCAGTTGGTAGGTAGGTACGGGAAGCATTCTCCGATGGGATCAATGGGACTTCTGGATCCAACGGCCCTGACTCCCCAAACAGTTCTGGGTTTTTGGTTTTGTTTGTTTTTAAGAGGAAAAAGGCCAGAAATATATCACCTAGATATAAATTGAAAAATATTTCCAAACACTGAGATTTACTCATTGAAATAGGAAAATGAGGGGCACTTGGGTGGCTCAGGTGGTTGAGCATCTGCCTTCAGCTCAGGTCATGATCCTGGGGTCCTGGGATCAGGCCCCACATGGGGCTCCCTGCTCTTCGGGGAGCCTGCTTCTCCCTCTGCCCCTCACCCCACTTGTGGTCTCTCTCTTGCTCTCTGTCTCTCAAATAAATAAATAAAATCTTAAAAAAAAAATAAGGAATAGGAAAATGCCCCATATTCTAAGTCCTGTGCTTACTTCATGCTTGTAATTCAGGCCTCATGAACAAAAAGTAAAACCTGGTGGTTCAGTCTGTTACGCGTACGACTCTTGATTTCGGCTCATGTCATGACCTCCGGGTTGTGAGATCCCACTCAGCGTGGAGTCTGCTTGAGATTCTTTCTCTCAAATAAACAAATAAATAGATAAATAAATAAAACTAAAACCTAAATGAGCACAGAGAGTAGAAAATAGGAAATACTTCACACGCCATGGGCTAAAGATTGTGTTTAAGAGTAAAGCAAAGCTCTGTTGCATGAAATTTCCTTTTTAAATAGAACCATCTGATTCTCATATATACTGCGGAACAGCAAATTGTAAAACTATTTGCTCACAAATTACCCTAAGCTCTGCTTATTCATAACTTCATGCAATTTCATAAGCTAAGAACTTTCATGGATCACGCATCAGGATGTTGTGCTGATGTGAAATCTTCTGGCAAATATATTTTTCAACAACAACCGGTTGCCCAAAGGACATTATGAACACCCAGTTGCTCAAGAATCATTTGATAGTGGCAGTTTGTATTCTCGAATTATCCAGAAATTCGTGGTGGTGTGTGTGCGGGGGAAGGATGCTTCTCAGGGTGGTCTTTAAAAAAAAGTGCTAGGGCACTTGCGGGGCTCAGTGGGTTAAGCATCGGCCGTAGGCTCAAGTCATGATCCCAGGGTCCTGGTACGGAGCCCACCCCCCGCATGGGGCTCCCTGCTCAGTGGGAGTCTGCTTCCCCCTCTACCTCTGTCTCCCCTCCGCCCCCCGCTCGTGCTTTCTTTCTCTCTCTGCTCTCTTTCGCAAATAAATTAAAATAAACTCTTTAAAAAAAAATCCCTTTAATAATCTTGCATTCTTTACGTGAAAGGAGTGGACTGTAGATTTGAAGTGTCTGAGATCTATCGCCACCTAGCGTTAGATTGCTTTCAGTTTAAAGCCGGTCACACAAGAACAGACCCCCGATTTGCCTCCTCTCGTGCCTGCCCCCGTGCCCCCTTTCCGCCTTCACTTCAAAAAGTCAGCAGGCCTTGTCGGTGCAGGACTTTTGCACCTCTCCCTTTTTCCACAGCCACTAACAATCTGGCATTCGTGCTCAGCCTGTGGGAGGGGAACTTGAAAGGCTTGAGTCAGCATTATTAATCCGCTCACCACATACAATCTTTGGACAAGTTACGTAAGCTCTCTGGTCTTTAGTTTCCCCTCCTTTTAGACTGAAAAGAAATACCCACTTAATAGGTTTTTTTCTGATTGAATAGATTAATATATTTAAAAGGCTTACCATGATATCTGACACATGGAAATGCTGAGTAAATGTTAAGTATTATCACATACCTCACATTATGTTGAAAATAGTCTATTTTATAGTTTCCACTTTATGGTCAGAAGGCAGAAGTTGGGTTGCCTAGGACAATTTGAGCTAATTGTTTTGACAGGTCTATTCTGGATAAAAAGTTCTTTGAAAATATTTTTACCCAGTCTGTACCTTGTCTTCTCATTCTCTTTCTCTCTCTCTTTTTAAGATTTTATTTATTTATTTGAGAGGCAGAGGGAAAGGGAGAAGCAGGCTTCCTACTGAACAGGGAGCCAGACACAGGGACTCAATCCCAGGACCCCAGGATCATGACCCGAGCTGAAGGGGCTTAACCAACTGAGCCCCCCAGGCGCCCTCTCATTCTCTTAACAGTAACTTAACTAAAGAGTAAATTCCACATTTTGTTCAAGCCCAATTTATCAATGTTTTCTCTCTTATGGATCATGCTTCTGGTGTTATGTCTAAGAACCCCGTGCCTAATACCAGGTCATAGAGCTTTTGTCCTATGTTTTCTTCTACAAATTGGTTAGTTTTATGTTGTACATTTAGGTTTGTGATCCATTTTGAATTTTTATGGCAAGTGTGAAATTAGTGTTTCCTATCATCAAAATCATTTATTTGCAAATGTTCATTTGTTAACGTTGATCTGGAATGAGATTTTATCTATTTCATTTTTCAAAAAAAGTTCATTTTTAAGTACTCTCTACACCCAACATGGGGCTCGAACTCACGACTCCAAGATCAAGAATTGCATGTTCTACGGACCAAGCCAGCCAGGTATCCTGGTATTTCATTTTTTGAAATGTCTTTGCACAGAGATAGGCACTGTCAAGTGCTGATATCTATCCCCAAGTATGATTTTGAGTGTATTCCTCACTTGGAAGGCATTTGCGGAATTCTGTTAGCTTCTCATCTTGTCACTTGCCTTTTAGCGATCATTACATTGCAGTTAATCACCTGCAGTTGAGCCAGGTGGTGGTTTTGCGATCCCACAGTTAAATGGGTTTTGAAATATGGACAGCTCCTTTGCACTTGTTTCGAGGTCTGAAAGACACTGCTGGAACTGTCGTTTGTTGTTTGATCTGCAAATTTGTGTGGGTACGGAACTAGCACTTCTGTGTCAACTTTGACAGCACAGCAAGTATCTAAGGCAGTGGGACTTTCTTGCATTCAAATGTGAATCATCAAAATGACATAAGTGCCATGTAAGTTTCAAATACAGGTGGTGCTTTGACTCGTAATTCTGAGCTTAATTCATTGACTTAAATTCATCACGTCTGCAGCCAAACCTAATTTCCAAAGCTATTCTGTGTTCAGTGATGGTTGAGGCAGGTTCTTTTCATTCAGAAATTTGCAGCCTTGGCCCTGAACCCAAAAAGTCTCAATAAAACTTTATCACTGCTAAGCCGTCCAACTGCTGTGTGGTAGGGCAAGTCAGGATATTTAGCTTCTATCTCTGTCAAAAATACGTGGAACTGATGATGGGTAAGTCCTCAAGAATAAGTGAAGTACGTCAGGGACACTGTTGGTTCAACAACACACGATAGGTTCACATATGTTCTGAGAAGTACCTGCTGCTGGATAATGCAGTGGATAGGCTTTAAACACCTTACAGTTTTGCTGTCAATTTGTCCAGTGAAGCCTTTTTCTGTTGCACACGTCGTTTTACCACCATTGGGAGTGGCACATCTTGGAAGATTCCACTTCAGGTTGTATTGGATTACTTTTTTTTTTCTCGACTTTGAAAATATTTTTGCTTATAGTTGCTCCACACTGACGACTCATAGGGTCTAATTCTTCAGTCATTTCTAGGATGACATTTCTAGGATGAACCAGGGAGGTTCCTGCAACATGGGACCTCCAGTGTTAAAACCGGAAATGTTCTGGACAAACCGGGGATGGGTTGGTCACTCTAGCACTTCAAACTTGGCATTGACTTCCTGAATAATCAACTGAGCAGTTGCCAGTAACATCCATTAAGTCATCAGGAGCTAAGGAAAAACGTTCAACATCAATTGCCTTATTTTTAACTGAACTCTTCATGCAATTGTTCTCACTGAAAGGCCAATAGTACGTGTATGCAGGTACTTATGTATTTAAGTAAACTCTACATCCAACGTGGGGCTCGAACTCATAACGCCAAGATCAAGAGTCGCATGCTCTATGGATTGAGCCACCCAGGCACCCCAAAGGCCAATAGTTTTAAAAAGCTTATTTTAGGGGGTGCCGGGGTGGCTCAGTCAGTTGAGCGTCCGACTCTTGATGTCAGCTCAGGTCATGATCTCAGGGTTGTGAGATGGAGCTGATTAAGCTCCGTGCTGAGCGTGGAGCCTGCTTAAGATTCTCTCTCTCCCTCCCTCTGCCCACACCCCCACCCCCACTCATGCGCTCTCTCTCTAAAAATAAATAAATAAAAAGCTTACTTTATCTTGACATGTTTCTTCAGCCGCTGCAAACACAATTTAATGACCTCATCACTGGTAAAGAGCTTTCCTTGCTTGGCCAACAAGTAAGCCACCTGGGAACTTCAGTGACTTCCTCATGCTTATTTTTTTGGACAAGAAATTACATCCTGAGATACTCCATCCAAAATATTCTAACTCTTCTGGCCGTTGCTTTCCTGTGAGCTGGGGATACTGTGATGAATGCTTAGTCTCTAACGTCAACACATACTGTATTCTTTAAATAGACATTTACTTAAAAATCTGATTCGCCAACGGAGCGTTTGCCACCAACTCAGGGAGCAGACACCTTCACAGGCTTCCCAATCCTTTGCTTAGGTGCCAGCTTTGTGACAGCCACTGCTGTCTTTTCAGATGCACGCTTAGCCTCTTCTGCTTCCACGGCTGGCTCTCGTTGAACCTTCCTAACTTCGGGTTTCCGACTCCTCTTGGCCGTTCTGTCAGCAAGAGAAGCGCCAGTGACAGCCCTCTGGAATTTGCACGGTGGGTTCCTGTCTTCTGAATTTCTTTGGACTGTCCCTTTCCATTTGCTATGGATTTTGATTTTTCCAAACATTTAAAAATGTAAAATCACAACAGGCCGTGTCAGACTTAGCCCGCAGGACAGCGAGCCACCCTTTGGTCCACAGGATGCCCTATGACATAGTTCAGTTTGGGCCAGTGGGATTATTTCTGCCCATGTTGTGAAAAAAAATATGTATCTACAAAACTCACACAAACACACGTGCACACACACACACACACCCCATCAGGGTTAAATGATAGCAGCCACTTGCATCACAGTCACTGCATGGGGGACAACTGCTCTGGGTCACCTAACCTAGGTCTGTCCTAGAACAAGAGACGGCCTTTGTGGCAGGACAGGGAGACTTCAGAATTCCTCTGAGCACAGCCGATCTGGATTTCCAGCTCACGCCACTCATCAGCCAAGGCTCGTTTCCAGTCACAGTGACCAGTTGCCTTGGACCTGGTTGCAGCTATATTCCAAATAGTGCTGGCAACAGAAAACCTCATTTCACACTGGTTTGCTCACTTGCCGCCCTATCTATGGCAAATAGAGTCTGAAACGTCGGACTCTGATTGAACCTTGTCTGTGGATTCCTTCCTTTTTTCCTTTAGCTCTTTGCTGATTATATATAATAGCAACACATACTTTGCTTCCACATACTCAGATGTTTATCATTAAAAAAATGCATTTTTAGGGGCGCCTGGGTGGCTCAGTCGTTAAGCGTCTGGCTTCGGCTTGGGGTGTGGTCCCTGAGTCCTGGGATCGAGCCCCACATCAGGCTCCTCCGCTATGAGCCTGCTTCTTCCTCTCCTACTCCCCCTGCCTGTGTTCCCTCTCTCGCTGGCTGTCTCTCTGTGTCAAATGAATAAATAAAATCTTAAAAAAAAATGCATTTTTACAGTCATGGTCATATTGATTATAGTTTTGAATTGTACCCTCTTTTTACCTCATTTGTGCCATATCACCACAAAATTTTGTATTTTACTGGCGGAGATTTTCCACTCAGTTCCAGTCTGATTTTCTCACTATAATTTGAAAAGCAAAATCACACATTGATGAATTTTCTTGAAGACCCTAATCCACAGTTAGATATAACCACAGAATTTCAGCTCTATTTCTTACAAAAAATACCCATGGCCATGACATGCTAAAGATGGAATCACCGCCCCCCCAACTCCAGGGCAATTTTAAAAATAATTTACATACTAAGTGATGATGAATGGCACCAAGCCTCAATGGGATGGATGGGTTGCAGGCTGGCAAGAGGGAAGTATTCAACTCATCTTGCTCTGTATACATGTGAGTTTCAGTGCATGTGCCCTTTGAAGATAAATGTGAAGCTGCAATGACATGCTTCCCTGGTGTTCCCCAGAACGGGAACTAGAGGGACACCCAGATCCAAAGTTGATAAGCGGTTCAAAAAGGGAAAGCTGTTATTCACTCAACAAATACATTCTGAACATGTATACACACACACGCGCGCGCACGATTTTACTTATTTGTCAGAGAGCGTGCGTGCACAAGCAGGGGGAGCGGCAGGCAGAGGGACAGGGAGGAGGCTCCCCGCTGAGCAGGGAGCCCAACACAGGACTTGATCCCAGGACCGTGGGATCATGACCTGAGCTGAAGGCAGACGCTTAACCGGCTGAGCCACCCAGCATCCCTACACTGGACATAGTCTATTCTAGAGGTAAAATCTGCTCTTTGTATACGCTTGAAACAAATTCTCGTTTACATCTTGTATTAGTACACCTAGCCCAGTACTTCATTATTAAAGATTTAACAAATACTGGAGGAAAAAATGTTCGGTGGCAATGGGCATTTTTAATAAATCTGGATTAGCTACACAGAAACACATTTCAAGGGTATTAGAAACTTTAAAATAGTTGAGAAGGCAAAAACCTACTATTTTGCTTGAAGACACCCAAGTCCTCACGATGGAATATTAGAGCCATAAAAAAGAACAAAATCTTGCCATTTGCAACAACATGGAAATAGAGTATTACGCTAAGCAAAATGAGAGAAAGACAAACACCACATGATTTCACCTATGCGGAATTTAAGAAAACAAATGACCAAAGAGGAAAAAAAAAGAGGCAAACCAAGAAACAGATTCGTAACAAGAGAGAACCAACCAATGTTATCAAAGGTGAGGGGGTGAGGGGATGGGGGAATAGGAGATGGAGGTTAAGGAGGGTACTTGTGAGAAGCACTGGGTGATGTATGAAGTGTTCAATCACTGTATTGTACACCTGAAACTAGTAATGTTAACTACACTGCAATTTAAGTAAAACTTAAAAAAAAAAAAAAAGACATCGAAGTCCCATCTGAATACAAATGAACTGTAGAAAAAATTTATTTGCTGGTCACTGATTCTTGAAATACAATTCCACATCCATGATACAGACACAAAATGACGGTTATTAAATCTTGCTAACCCACCCAAAACTAACTTAACATGGTAAAAGTGATCACATACATGTACTTCTCTCCCTCCATGTAATTAACGTCCAGTTTCAAGCACACGACACTGAAGTGCCCTATGCGTTAAAGGTGCACGCCTAACAGAGAACCACGCAGACGGTCAAGCAAGATTTTATTTTATTTGATGATAACAACAAAAGCTGCAGTAAATGGTGACTTTTCCATCCAGGCAGAGTTACTAAAGACAGCTATGAAATCTGCAAAGAAAACGAGAGACCAGGACAAAGAGGCAGCGTGAGCCCGGCTCCTGCAAGCTGGGCACCCTCGCAGTTCAGCAAGGGCAGGTAAGCCAGCTACTGACTGCCTTCCGTACTGACGTGAACTGACAGTTTTTCCTCCAAGAACCTTGTCGATGGTTGCATTCCATTGCATCTAGTTAAATACAAAGAATTCGCCCTCACACCAAAATCACATTTTTCAGAAGAAACAGAATACATTCAGAATCACTGATTGCTTTTCCTTTGTCTTTTTTTTCTTGAACGTGTAGATGTTTGAGTCTCTTGTGTTTCTTCTTTTACACCAGGTACGGGCTGTTTGAAAACAATTTCATTATCTTTATCATCAACGTTCATTTTAGCCACTTCAGATTTTCGTTTCTCCAAAAATGTTGGTGTACAAACTGGTGTGGGGCCCTGGATTCAACGAATAAGAGGTTGTAAGACAGAAATATAGGAAGGTATTAGGAATGAGTTCACCTCCCCACCCCCCATACCTCCTGCCCTGAATTTTTACAAGCTGCCGTGATATTTTAGGCTTGCTTTCCCCTTTTGGTGATAATAGCTGCACATAATATGCTCCACTGTAGACTATTAGGTAGAAAACTAGACTTACATTTATAAAGACAGTGGCTTCATTTCTCCCTACTGACTCAGTCACTTTGCTGAAAGGTAAACAATGCAATAACCTCACAATAACTTTTGCTACCCGCACTGTATCTGCTAGATCACCAGTGAGGATTTGCTACCCGCACTGTATCTGCTAGATCACCAGTGAGGATTTGCTACCCGCACTGTATCTGCTAGATCACCAGTGAGGATTTGCTACCCGCACTGTATCTGCTAGATCACCAGTGAGGATTTGCTACCCGCACTGTATCTGCTAGATCACCAGTGAGGATTTGCTACCCGCACTGTATCTGCTAGATCACCAGTGAGGATTTGCTACCCGCACTGTATCTGCTAGATCACCAGTGAGGATTTGCTACCCGCACTGTATCTGCTAGATCACCAGTGAGGATTTGCTACCCGCACTGTATCTGCTAGATCACCAGTGAGGATTTGCTACCCCCACTGTATCTGCTAGATCACCAGTGAGGATTTGCTACCCTCACTGTATCTGCTAGATCACCAGTGAGGATTTGCTACCCCCACTGTATCTGCTAGATCACCAGTGAGGATTTACCAAAACAATCACAAGGTGAAATCTGAAATTTTAGTAAAGTGACAGCAGCACGAACTGCTTTCCTTTTCCTTTTTTTTCAAAATATTTATTGGGGCGCCTGGGTGGCTCAGTCAGTTAAGCATCTGCCTTTGGCTCAGGTCATAATCCCAGGGTCCTGGGACTGAGCCCAACATAGGGCTCCCTGCTCATGGGCGGTCTGCTTTTTACTCTCCCTCTGCCTCTCCCCATAACTTGTGTTCTCTCTCTCAAATAAAATCTTCAAAAAAAATTATTTACTTATTTATTTTAAAAGTAATCTCTACATCCAACATTGGGCTCGAACTCACGACCCTGAGATTAAGAGTTGCGTGCTTCACCAATGAAGTCAGTCAGGTGCCCCTGCTTTTCCTCTTTCAAATCATTTCTAGAATACCTCATTTCCAGGACATTGAAGACAATTTTACCTGGCTATCCACAGTCTTCTCAGGAGTGGCAGGAGTACGTGAAACCTTTTTCTTCTTCTTCTTCTTTGATAAGACCTTCAATAAATTTTAAGGGACTTCATCAATCTGCATATTTATCACCAATAGTAGTCTTGAATGTAATTCCCCATTTATCTTTCCATATTATCTGGCATGTAATACGACAAATAAAATTTTACCTGGCTATTTGTAGATTTCTGAAGCCCAGTGTTTGATGCATTTCTTTTTTCCTTTTTATGTAAAATCTTAAATAAACATAAAGAAATGAACTGGCAGTCTCACATTATTTACATTTTTAATGTAAATAATGGTAAATTAGAACTTTACACATATTATCAGTAAATCGTCCCCAAATGACACATTTCAATTTAAAAAGCAAAACCCACGATCTTAAGGGCAAAACTGGAAGAGGGGGCCTAACTAACAAATGGGCACAGCCGTAGAGGTTGAAGTGGGGCCAAAACCTGGAGCTGGCCGCAAAGCAAGCTGAATCAGAAATGTGAACGAGAAGGCCGTGGAAAGGCAGTCCCCATCCTGACCACGCTCAGGATTAGATGACGAGGCAGGGCTGCTTTCGCACAAAGCAGCAAATGGGCTACCGGAGAGGCATTTCTTGAATGCCTGTTTTCCAGCGTCACTGTCCCAGCTCCCCCAAGGTTCCCACAAGTACGGAACCCGCTCTTTTAACACCTCCTGCGAAAGAGTATGTGTGGGATTTGAGCAAAGAATTAACGACCAGGAACTGGGCCTAGGGAGGGTAACTCAGTCTTCTAGTTGCTGGATAACCAACTGAGCCACCCCCGCACCCCTTAGCTAATCCCATTAAAGAGTTTCCTCTTCTGTATAATGGAGATAATAGGATCTGCTCTAACAAACTTTTAGAAAGGACTACAATGCAGGGGCGCCTGGGTA
Source organism: Ursus arctos (assembly GCF_023065955.2). Taxonomy (NCBI): domain Eukaryota; kingdom Metazoa; phylum Chordata; class Mammalia; order Carnivora; family Ursidae; genus Ursus; species Ursus arctos. Next base: position 10,047,502 of record NW_026622763.1, on the reverse strand, counting down.
GCTCAGTTGGTTAAGTGTCTGCCTTCAGCTCAGGACACGATCTTGGGGTCCTGAGGCTCAGCCCTGCGTAGGGCTGCCTGCTCAGTGGGGGGCATCTGCTTCACCCCTCCACCCTGCCACTTGTGCACGCCCTCAAATAAGTAAATAAAATCTTTAGAGAAAAAAAAAACCCTACGATGCAATGTTTCAAAAATTTAGGCAAAGCCTAGCACATGACAACACTGGGCTAGACACTTTATGTATAAAACCATAAATACATTATAAATAATGAGGTACAAATCCCACCCCCAAGAAAAAATACAAAAAACATTCTGTGAAGGAATATTTACCAGTGAAGGAAAATCATAATCAATTCCTTTTTTAGCTAATTTCTTCCTGAGTAATTTTTCCTTCTTTTTAAATCGCTCCTCCATCTGCAGCTTTTGAAGAAGTGTCCGATTCTGATTATACCGTTTCACTGCAGGATATGATGGCTTTTTAAATGGCACATGCCACTCTCTAAAAAGTTCTTCGTGTACTTTTTCGGGTGGTATAAAATGACCTATATTTAAACAAAAGAAGTTTTCAACCAAGTGGGAGAAGATTTCAATGTTTTCACCAGTGTCATTCCCCCCACCTCATAATCAAGATGATGTCTCCCATTTACATGGAGAAGACCGAAACAATAAAGTAGAACCCTAAAGGAAAAGCATACAGCCAACAATTATTATTAGACATCTGTTTATTAAATGCCAAGAACTGTTCCAAGAGCTAGAAATACGTAAGTGAACAAGATGAGTCATATAAAGGAATGTCTTGGTGGCATCAGGTCTCTGGTGTTCCCGGAACTACCAGGACCTCAGGCTGTGCGACCTGATGTAGCACAAGGAATCACTTTCCACTGCATCTACCTCTCCAGGACTCAGCCAGCTTACCGCTTATCTCCAGCTCTCTGCTTATGGGACCTTTCCAGGCTATGGAAGAACACTGGGACCATATGCAAGGCAGGCCAAAACCGCTGGCATCAACACTCAACCAATGACGGAGTTGATAGATAAATACCCTAGTTCCCTTGCCTGTCAGTTGGAATAATTCTGTCTCCCCGTGTTACCTGGCAGGATGGAGCCCACTGCCTGAGAAGTAATGTGCTTGCTAACACACCATCAATGAATGATTCCTTCTCTCACTTCTCTACTCCCTACCACTATTTTCCTGCGCTCACCTCCTAAATATACTACTTCCATTCAAAAACAAAAAGACAATGTGGCTAATCTTCCATCTGAACTCTTATCAGAGTTCAGAACCTTTCCTGTGATCTTTCAAAGTCAGATACAGCACAGCACTGATCCTACCCATGGGGTCCCCTGACACATTTTAGGACATCTATTTCCCCATTTCCTCTTGGTAAGAACCAGGCTTTTTAGGTGTGAAATGAACCCAGGACCTCAATGAGGCCACTGGGCTTCCCTGTCACAGCAACAGGACCTGAGAGAGATGCTGCTATTTGGGCAGCTCACCAGCTACGGGAACAGATGTGTGTGGCTCGGACACCAGGTATGGTCACACACTCCACCATCAACACAGAGAAGCCAAAAGTTAACTCTGCCTCCAGAGGCACCGAGCTCCAGACAGGGGTGCTCGGGGAACACACAGTGGGCAGCTCCACTTTCTGCAGGATGAACTCATCTACTCCTTATGTGGCTTCTTTTGTGGAAGGGCTGCAGTCAATGTCATTTAGATGAACTCTGAAACGTGACTTCTTGCCTTTCATGTTATTCTAACTAAAATCTATTTGTGGCTTCCCACTGCCCTCAGGATATATTCTAAACTCCCAGATTTTTCAGGCTTTCAGTAACCTGACCTCCTCTCATCTCTTGCTATTCTCCTCACATTCCTTCATAGGCAAGTAGGTACGGTTAGTCACATCTCACTTTGCACTTGCTGTCCCATCAAGCCAGGGGTGGTAACTCCCTCTCCCTGGCTCACTCCTATCTAATCTTTAGGTTTCAACCTCAATGATACCTCAGGAAGCCATCTGTATCCCATCAGGGATGGGTCAGCTGCTCTTCCAATGTAACTTATCCCAATTCCACCTTAGCATAAAAACAGCTCTTACTCTGGAAGATTTTAAAATTCCAACTAGAATCTGTCTAGAAAATGCACTCATATCCTTGCACTTAAACACTTAAGAGACTCATCCCAGAGATGAAGTGGGACATCCAAGTAGCTAAGTAATGTGTCTTTCACAGCACAGCTATCCAGCAGCAGCAGGCATCCACGCAATCCCACGGGTAAGAGAAAAGCACTTACACTTTAAGAGTCTTTCACCAAAAAGGTAGTTGTTCATTGTGTCAGCAACTATCTTAGCAACATCTTCAGATGCAAACTCCACAAACGCATAGCCTTTACTATTTCCAGTCTGCAATGGAAAACCCACCACAAAAAGTAAAATGATCAAATTCTAACGGGTCTTGGAAGTCCTAAAATGCCATTAATTTAAATGTCAAATAACATTATGACACCTTTGATTCTAACTTCACTGCACAGTGCAGGGGCTGTTATGGGAAAAGATAAGATCTGGGGTGCCTGGCTGGCTCTAGAGCATACAACTCTTGATCTCGGGATTGTGAGTTTGAGCTCCACACCGGGTGTAGAGATTACGTGAAAATGAAATGTATTAGAAAGAAAAGATCCAAAATAGTCGGACATGCCACTGATTTTGAAGTATTCCTAGAACTTTGATTATATGATAAATACACTACTAATGCAGCTGGAATTTACCACATGAAGGAAATCTGGTAAGGCCCACAGTCCTTTACTCATTACCAATTTCACGGATAGTCACTTTATTCATGTATTAACAATGCCCAGAGAATAGTGTGATGTTTTGCAAAGAACGCAGGTAATCTAATTCTCACTTTATACATTAAGAACTGGGGAGAAACTAACTCCTCAGTGTTGCCAAGCTAATCAATAATGTGCTCATTTTCATGTTTACTAATGACGGATCATCTTCACAACTGACGGTAAAGGGACGCTGCCAACATCTTCTGAAATGCATGTCCTAGGTTCTTGCCCTCAGCACCACAACATAAAGTGGATTTTTTCACCTGTCTTAGTAACAAGAGCATGGGTTCTAGCATTCAAATGCCCAGGTTCGGCTCCCAGCTGTGACAATTAGGTAAGTAACATTAAATCTCAGCTTTTCATTCTATTAAATGGGGACAAAATAACCACTCTCACAGGGTTGTTATGAAGAAATAATTCATAAGCGCTCCACACAGTCTGTGAAGCATGCAAATGTTCCTGCAGGGTGACAGAACATGCCATCCCCAAATATTTTACATTGGTATAAGGATTACTTTGAGCTGAAAGCAAATGGGAAGTAGTAGATGACAAAAAAGCCCTTTGCCCTCCTCCATTTGCCTAAAAGCAGGACAGATTTACAGGGTCTCAGCCAGAGAACCTAGGAGGGTAGAAAAAAACAAATCTTTCCGCCCTGTAATAATAGGAATATTTCATAATTTTGCATTAAGCATATCTTTGGATATGGATCAAAACTGGTGAACAATTATGGAAACAGGAAACGACTCAATGACCAGGAGGCTCATTTCCAGCACCAGTGGTGTCACTAACCAGCAACTTGGACATGTCCACTGTTTAGTTATCTGCAACAAGAGGATTTTGGTAAAAATTAGTATGTCCGAAAATTCTTTATAATCCTAGCTCTTAATAGGGAGGGGAAAGATGGTGGTGTGGAAGAGACATGCTGTGATATTCAACTTACTGTACCACATTATCAACTGATATCAACCTTCTGAAAAGGGATTTGAAAATACACATCAAGTGACTTAAAACAAACAAACAAACAAACAAAAAACAAACCCCAAACCAAAAAAGCCAGGAGTGCCTGGCTGGCTCAGTTGATAGAGCATGTGACTCTTGATCTCAAGGGTTCTAAGTTTGAGCTTCACGTTGGGTGTAGAGATTAAACAAACAAAAACCAAAAAACTGCGCCAAACACTTTGACCTATGTTACCTAGAAATCCTAGAACGTTGGAAGTACTGAGCAAGCAGTCAATATTGGTGTGAGTGGCGGAAACGGCACCTTTATTACGCAACAACAATGCTGGAAATGGTAAATTTTAGTGCACCTCCTTAAGAAGCAACCTTTCTGTAAGACACTGACCTAAACTTCAGAAAAGCCAATGTCAAGAAAAGCAAAACAATTAAGCAAAAATGGGCAAGAAGATTGTTCAAGATATGCTAAAGAGCTAGAACCAAATACAGTGCATGAACCTTGACTGGATTCCAGGATGGGTAGGGAAAAAAATAACTAAAGACATTTGGGACTACTGGCAATGTATGCAGATGCACAGTACATTATATTGCAGTTATGTAGAAAAATGTCCTATTCCTAAAATTATGTTCAAATATTTAGTGTTATGACTGTCACTTTCTTCAAAAGGCTCAGCAAAACAAAAAAGTGTATGTTCTAGAGGACAGGTAAAGAGATGAAGCTAATGTGTCAGGATGTTAATAACAGGTGAATCCAGGTGGGGGGGCAGGGATGTTCATCACACTATTCTTTCTACCTGCCTGCAGGCTTGAACATTTTCAAATATAAAAGTGAGGAGAACAATGACTATACTGCAATCTGGGAAAACATTTGCAAAATCATGTCCCAGAAAATGCAGAAAAAAGTTTTCAGAAAAGATAACAGTAAAAAAAGGGCAAAACATGTGAACAGGCAGTTCACAGAAGATGGGAGTTCTAATGGCCAACACACACATAATGATATTAAATGTCACAGAGTAAGGCAGATACAAAAACCATGAGCATTCTATACTCAGTGACTCAGGATATTCTGTAAAGCAGTAATTTTCAAACTCAGAATGTGACCTTTAAAAAGGCAACAGAATCAATTTAGTGGGTCAGAAAAGCAAAAACCAAAGAATAGAAAGGTTAAGTATTGCCTCATATGACTTATTTCTATTATGTTTACATACAGGTATGTGTGTGCAGGCTTGTGCTGTAAAACTTACTTCTTATGGTGGGTCCAAAGTCTGGAAAATGCTGTTCTAGAAAAATATGCCTACACCCGCACAAACAATGTCCCTACCAGTTTCATCTATAATTGTAAAAACAAACAAAACAAAACCAAAAAAACCCCCACGAAACCAAAACCCTAATATTTAATAAGAAGATGGATAAACTTTAATATATTCAAGCAAAGGAACACAGCCACGACGATGAGTGCACTGGAGTTTCATGGACAAAGTTATAAACAGATTAATGAAAAAATTAAGTTAAAGAATGATAAAATATAGACTTAAATATACAATGTATATTCATTCAGACATGAACACGTGGTAAAAATTTAAAACACAGAGTAATGAAGAGCACTGGATTCATGAATAGTAATTCCCTGGACAAGGGGAAAAAATGAAGGGGACTGGGAAGGGGCAAATGGGCCCTCAAGTCTACCTATAATTCATTTCTTAAAGAACAAAGATCTGAAACAAGTATGAGATCAAGTTGATATTTGATAAAAGCGAATGGTGGATTACCAAATAGCCACTAAACACTCTAGCAGACTTTGGGATGTTTAAAATATCTCACCCACATAATAAGCAAACATTATAAACAGGGAAATGGAAAAACAAGGGGAGGAATACAGGCAAAATGTTATTTTGGTTAGGATGGAAGAGATACTAGGGCATTTTAAATTTAAAATCCTCTTTAATGCAAACATGTTGCATTGACAACATAACTTAGTATCTGTGATTTTACCACAACCAGCAGATGGTGGATGCATACCCTATCCCCTCACATACCAAATCAAATATAAAATTTAACTTTGACAAAATGTGGAAAAACTATCAAGAAAAAACAGATTCCAACAGTGAGAGGTTTATGGTTACAACCAAAAGTGGATGTGTGCAGGGAAGAAAATAAAGTGGCCATTCCTCTATTTCAGAAACAAACCATACAAACTTTTCTTTATTAGGAGGCAGGTACAATATAACAATAACATTTATAAAGGGTTTACTGTATCAGATATTGTTCTAAGAACTCTGCATTTGTTACCTTGTTTAATGTTTGATTATATTCTCCTAGGAGGTGGATGGTATTTTATTCATATTTTACAAACTAGAAAACTGAAACATAGGAAAATTACATAATATGTCCAAGGTCACACAACTAGTGACCTGTATAGCCAGCGCTCAAACCTAGGTGGTCTGGCTTCAATCTCCTTATTCTTAACTACTCACTGTACAAACCTTTGCTATTAAAGGGATGTCTGTGCCAGAGGCTAACACAAGAAGATGTTCATACTTGCTCCTCAAACAGAAGCTCATGTATACCTGGCTTAGTAACCACAGAATAAGTACAACTCATTTATCAGGATTATCAATTTAACTTGAGGATTTGGGGCAATTCTAATAGTAAAACAAACATTTACAGTAACACTGATTTTGCTCTTTTCAGTTTCAGGTTCTAAATCTTACCCTTTCTGAAATGCACTGTGACAAACAATAATATATGAACATTCTGTAAGCTGTCAAAACTTACATACTTGTAAGAAACAAAATCTAATTTAATCTTACCCTTTTACTTCTGGACAGTCTGAATCTTGTAACAGCGCCAAACTGGGAGAAATATGCCCGAATCTGGGTTTCGTAAAGTGCTGGAGGTAAGTGGCCCACATAGATTACTCCAGGAGTCAGTTTTTCTTTCTCCTGTGGCTGAAGACATATAGACCAGGCAAATACAAATTTTAATTAAGAAAAAATCACATTGCAACACCACTTGTAAAACCCCAATTTCCCAGTCCAAGACAAAAGATCAAAAACCTGCCTTATATTTCCATTTACAGAATAGTAGCTGAAAAATTAGGTGTTTAACGTCTACCTTCTCAGGAGGACAACAGTCAAGTAGTGGAGGGTGTTAGCCGGTACTGCAGCACCCGGCACCCTGTAAACGCTCAATACCTACATGCTGAATCAATGCATAGGCAAGTAAATCTTTGTGAACACATCACTTTAAATCTGGCTAAACTCCACATAAACGTACCCTTCAACTTTGCTTGCGGATCACCATTGCCTCACACCCGCCTAACCGAACAATTTCGAGACACTGTGCTTCACAATGTCCACCAACCTTTCAGCACTTCGGTCATCATTCCCTTACCTTCCATAACAAGCACTTTTAACTTTTCCAAACGTGTATTTTATGCTAAAAAACAAGGCAAATATAAGTTGATGCCAGGGGCCATAGTCAGTAAATGGAACTCGGCAAACTTTGTCTTTTAAGAACTTCAAAATCACCAACCAGGCAAACAAACCTCCCAAATTCGGGGGCAAAGCGGAGGAGTGGCAGCTCTAACCTCAGGAGGATTTGGGGTTTGAGAGTCCATTCCCAACAGCTGGCCCTCCTCTTGCATCACCCCAATTACCTCCCCCGTATTTCCGTAAGACGACCCTAAGGCCTACACGGCCAAACCCCATCTCCCAATCAGCATAACCCTGTCGGTCTCGGGGAGACGCTGGCCTTCAAGCTCGTGAGGTCTGCGGCCCACCCTGGGAGAAGCTGGAGGGAGCACAGGTGTGAGGAGGACGAGACGCGCCAGGGCAGGGAACCAGACGCGGACCCGTGTGCCCACTCCTCTCAGTCCGATCCGCGGTGGCTGCTCACCTGCTTGGCGCGCCGGCGAGCCTGCGCCACCTCCTTCTGAAACTTGGCCTCTTCCTGCGGGTTCAGCGACAGGAACGGCTTGGCCGGGCCAGCAAAGACCGCCATGGCGACGGCTTCCAAGCCGCAGAGCTCCACGCGGCGCCGCCGGAAACGGCGAGCTCTGAGCTCACCCAAAGCGGAAGTGGAGGCGGGAGAGGTGCGCGGTGAGGCGCGGGGGCGGGACATATGGTGGGGGGGAGAGGCGGAGCCTGGGAGGGGCCGGAGGGAGCTCGGCTGCCCCCTGCTGGCTGGGCGCCGCTTGGCCTCGCTCTCATTCCCGCCACCTGTCTAAACGTGCGAAATGTAGCTTGCTCGTGCTTACATTGCGGCCAGCCAATTTCAAAGAGAGGTTTAAAAATGCAAGTAATGAATCATGGAACATTACATCAAAAACTAGGGATGTACTGTATGGTGACTAACATAACATAATAAAAAATTATTATAAAAAAATAAAAATAAAAATAAAGCCCCAAACAACATCCGTGCCCTAGAGGTCTTGCCAATAATTCTTTCTATTATTATTTTCAAATTATTAACATATAATGTATTATTTGTTTCAGGGGTACAGGTCTGTGATTCATTAGTCTTACACAACACACAGCATTCACCACAACACATACCCTCCCCGATGTCCATCACCCAGCCACCCTATCCCCCCTTGCCAATCATGCTTTAATTCTTTTTTATTTTCTTTCTTTCACATACTCATTTTTTGAGGCCTTACTGTGTCCTCGTGTTGCTGCCCTAGGGAACTTAGAGATTGGGGTGAAGGTAGAAAATAATGTTTGGAGTGGGCTTGGTGCAGTAAGAGACGTAAAAGCCCCGTGGGGTAGAGGCATGTTGGGTGACCAAGAAGGGCCCCCCAGAGTGGGTGGCATTTGAATAGAAACCTGAAGGCTCTAAGGAGCCATGTGTGAAGACCTGGAAGCTCACCGTGCAGGTAGGGGGGACCCCATGTGCACTGTCCTTAGAACTGGAAAGAAAGAACCAGCCAGTGTAGTTGGAGTTCAGCCAGTGAGCGTCAAAGGGTGAGGAGTGAGGGGAGCTCCAGGGCTCTGCCTGTCAACGTTTAAAGCTTGGGTTTTATTGTAAACACAAGGCGATGTGAGAGAGAGAGAGTGTGTGTGTGTGTGTGTGTGTGTGTGTGTTTTAAGATTTTATTTATTTGAGAGAGAGAGAGAGAGAGAGAGAGAGAGCACAAGTAGGGGGAGGAGCAGAGGGAGAGGGAGAAGAAAGCTCTTCACTGAGCAGGGAGCCTGACCCCAGGACCCTGGGATCATGACCTAAGCTGAAGGCAGATGCTTAGGGGCACCTGGGTGGCGCAGTCGTTAAGCCTCTGCCTTCGGCTCAGGGCGTGATCCCAGTGTTCTGGGATCGAGCCCCACATCAGGCTCCTCCGCTGGGAGCCTGCTTCTTCCTCTCACACTCCCCCTGCTTGTGTTCCCTCTTTCACTGGCTGTCTCTCTCTGTCAAATAAATAAATAAATAAAATCTTAAAAAAAAAAAAAAAGAAGGCAGATGCTTACCCCACTGAGCCACCCAAGCGCCCCCGATGTGAGGATTTTAAGCAAAGCTGTGGCTGTTTATACCTTTAAATTACTGTCACTGGCCTAAGCCCTCTGAACTTAGAACTGACCTCCTGAACTCAAGAAACTCTAGAAGCTTCTGCCTGTCGGTCTTACATTTTGGAAAGGAGCTAACCAACTGCTGGAACAGAAAAAGAAACATTTGAGGATGGTGCCTGACAGATGATTCAGAAAGTGCTCAGCCTCATTATAATGGTAAAATCCCCCTCAATATTCATGTCAAGGCCTAATAAAAGGGGCCTGCTTCTCTTTGTTCAGGGAGTCAAGGCTTTGGAAGTCATTCCCACAATCTCTTTGTTTGTACAAAGATAGTGACCTTGTGAGGCAACCACCTAGTACAGTTTCTGTCTATAGCTCACCAAGGAGTGGACTCACTTTGTTGGTAATAATACTACTCTAGTAAGGGTGGAGGGTGGACTGCAGATGTTAAAAAGAAAACTTCAGGGGAGCCTGGGTGGCTCAGTCGGTGCCGTATTCATCATATTCACGCACCATTTAATAAAGCCAATTAGATCTTCAAATTTACTTGGTTGTGTTTGGTTTGCTTATTTTTAAATATTTTATTTTTAAGTAACCTACACCCAATGTGGGGCTGGAACTTACAACCCCAAGATCAAGAGTTGCATGCTCTACTGACTGAACCACCCAGGCATCCCTGTATTTTGTTTTTTAACACAGAGAAGGCAGGGACAGGAGGCTATCGCAGTAGCCCAAACAGAGCTGGTCAGGGAGATCCTGGTGGCGGTGTTCTGGCATCAGCGAGGGCTGAGTTTAGCTGATGTCCAGGTATATATGTGGGAATGGTGGACGGTAAGTCTGTACAGTAGAAACACAGAATCCGGGGCCCCCTCCCAGACCTACGAACCAGAATCTGCTTTGTAACAAAACCCTGGGAGCGATCCCCATGCTCCATAGATCACACTTTGAGTAACAGGAGTAGAGATTTGGAGCTTGATCACTGTACTGGGTTGAATTGTGTCCGCCTCCCACCCTCCAAGATAGATTTAAGTCTTTACCCCTGGTACATGGGATGGAAACAGAGCCTTTGCAGGTGTAATCAAGTTAAGATGAGATCATGTTGGAGTAGGATGGGCCTTAATCCAATAACTAGTGTCTTTATAAAAAGAGAGAGATTTGGACGCACGCACACACACACACACACACAGAATGCCGCTTGATGACAGAGGCAGAGGCTGGAGTGATGTAGTTGCAAGCTAAGGAAGACCAAGGATTGTTGGCAACCAGCGGAAGCTAGGAAGACGTAAAAAAGGACTCTTTTCCATAGCCTTCAGAGAGACAACGGTCCTGCCAACATCTCAAATTTGGATTTCTAAAGTCTCTAAAACTGTGAGAGAACAGATTTCTGTTGTTTTAAGCCACCCAGTTTGTGGCCGTTGTGTAACGGCAGCCCTAGGAAACGAATACAGGTCACATGATGGGTAGAGCCTGAAATGGTTTTCTGAGGAAAGCACAGGGCCTGGGCCTATCTTGGCAGGTGCTGGAGGAGCTCCTGGGTGTTCACAGGATAGCAGGCCCCCCCACCCCCAACCATAGACGTCAGCTCTTAACTAGGGACAGAGTCTCAAGCCCAGATTCTCACTGCAGCTCAGACCTGCTTTTGTTTTTTTCCCTTCCAAGGCTTTGTCAGTCTCTCTCAGTTAACGGTGCCTGCTGGTGGTGTTCACTCTGGCCCTGCAGGGTAACATCTCATTCCACTGTGTCTCTACTGCCCCGGGGCCCAAGAGTCACTCTGAGACCTGGGTGGGTGGTCCCAGGAGTTGATGTGGCACCCTGTTCAGGGAGCCCAGGAGGAAACTTTTCACCACCACCCCCAGCCATGTGTCTGGGGGAAATCCTGTTTTCTCAACCAAAAGAAGAGTTTTGGTGACAGGATTGTTTAGGTCTCCTGGTGGGGGGGGGTCTGCATCCTCTAGTGCGTAGGGACACTACTCATGATCGGACTAGCAGCTCGCCTGCCTCATGCGCAGGGGACGGGCTAGGGCCACACGTGTTTGTCCTTCCTTCCTTCCTTTTCCTCTTCCTGCTTCTTATTTCCTTCCTTCCTTCCCTTCTTCCCACCCTCCCGTCCTTCTTTCTGTGTGTGGTGTTTTTTTTTTTTTTGTTTGTTTGTTTGTTTGTAGAAGGGGGCTGAGGGATTGGGGGAATGGGAGGACGTTACTGACACTTTGGGTGGGCGGTTCTTCACTGAGCTCTACTGTCCTGTATACTCTGCCTTGGCACCCAACCCCCAGCTCTCAATGCCAGTGGCCCCCCTAGTCATTGTAACAACCAAAAGGCCTCCAGGCACTTCCACACACCCCTGCATAGACTACTGAGTGTGTGCCCACTGTGTGTCTTTCCCTTCCTTTTCCCCCACTGACTTCCCATGCCACCCCTCTGTTGGAATTGAATGGTGGCATGTCATTCCCATGGTGCCACCGTCCCCACCTATGGGCCGGAGCCCAGCATGGTGAGGGCTGGTGGTCAGGATATGACGTGGGGCAGGTGGCAGAGCTGGGCAAGCAGCAGGGCGAGGAAGCTTGTGCTGAGTGGCCAGGGAGCTGGGCCTTAGGAGGAGAGGGTTTGTGGGGAGATGCTGAGGGCTGCAGGAAAAGGGACACAGATGGGCACCGGGAGGGAGCACTGGGAGGTGCCTGCTCAGCCTTGCCTCCCCTTGCCTTCCTTTGTCCTACTCCCTTCCCACTGCTCTGCCTGGGGGGTTCACCCAACAGGTCCACCCGGATGGTGGGCCCAGTGTTGGAGTCAGTCTCTACAGCCCAGCCCTGCTGCCCTTTGCTTCATTACAGGGCTGTGGGAATGGTCTGAAAGGGACAATCCCAGGGGAAGGAGGGGGAGAAACTCAACTATGTCACTAGCCTCAATAGTGCGGCCTCGAAAGTGTCACCCAACAAACTCTAAAGTCAGTTTGCACACTGTTCAGGACCACATGACCTGAAGCTGTGAGGGAAATTTTCTTGCTCTGTCCTTGTGAATGGCTGTCACTTCTGCCACATCCTTACCTGTGCCAGATTAAACGTCATGCACACCTCCAAATTCAGACCTTGGGTGTGGTGATGACCTGAGCGAAGCTGGGTGGACACCTGGGGATTGGGGGTAGGAAAAGTGGGTTGTGGGGGTGGCCAGAAGGTCCAGGCTCCCTGTGAAAGTCCCAGAGCTGACTCACCAATCCCCTTCGCCATCCCAGGATCCTTTCTTGCCCTTTAGTATGGGGTGTGAGTCGTGGTATCCTGGATCCCCTGTCATGGGATCATGATCTGAGCCAAAGTCAGATGATTAACTGACTAGCCACCCAAGTGTCCCTGATGTTTAGACATCTGAAAAAGCTTGCTGGCTGGAGAGAGACAGTGTCTCCCAGAACTAGCCAATTTTTAGATGATTGCAAAAAGCTCTGCCTGGAGCACATCTTTCTTATGCCACTTCCTTATCCAGCCCATATGCCAAGTCAAGATTTTGGCCTGACCCAGAATCATGCCGCAGCCAGGTACCAGCCTAATGAAGATTAAACAAGCCGGCCAGTCCTAAGCTAGTTCATCTGCCCTGCCTTGCCTTTCCTGCAGAAACCCCCCCAAAAGGCTCTGGCTCAGGCTTTCCCTCAGTCCTGCTTCTGCCTCCTGACTAAACCTGGTGCTTCCCCATGTGGTCCTCTTCAGGGCCTGGCGTGCCCTGTCCTCTTGGGAAATGTAAGCGTTAAATTCTTTCAATGACACCGACCTCTCCATGTTGTCACTCTGTCATCGCTTCTAAAATCCCATGGGTACAAATGCAACAGAGCCTGAGGCCCGTCTCCAAGTCTCCCTCTTTCTCTGATTCCCTAATCCCTTTCCCCGGTCTTAGGCGGTGGCAATGACACCCAACCAGTATTGGGTTTCCACCCCTTTTTGCCCTTCAAAGAACCTTGCAGGAGTGCATCACCCCTTACATAGTTTTCCATGCTATTAGAGGAGGTATAATTTCCCCCTGAAACTACCCTAGAATGTTTGCAGTGTTAAAATTCACATTGGGAAGAGTGCAGCCAAGTTGGCTCCTTCAGGCTCCGGTGGGCAGGGAAGTGGAAATTAGTTTAATATCTCTGGAGAGTGATTTGGCAAAATATATCAAGAACTTTAAAAATAGGACCTATTAAAATTTGTTTTAAATCTTGATAAGGGCTTATAAAGACGTTTATCACAATGCTATTTATAACAGAAAGAACTGGAACCAAACAAAACAGCCTTTGATAAGAGACTGACTGGGTTAATGAATAATGACACGTTCATTCCACAAATAAATCGCATGACCAACGTCTACATTTTAGGGCACCTGGGTGGCTCAGTCGGTTAAGCGTCTGACTCTTGATTTCAGCTCAGGTCACGATCTCAGGGCTGTGAGATTGAGCACTGCATCGAGGTCCACGCTGGGTGTGAAGCCTGCCTGATTCTCTCTCTCCCTCTCCTCTCCATCCCAAAACACATTTACACATTGAAACAGAATGTGATTGTTACAACTGTACTGAGGGGCAATTTGGTAATGTTGATTCATTCATCACATATCTATTGAGTGTTTGACAGGCACTGAGAAAAGTTCTCAGTAGGGTGAGGTGAGGGGTAATTCAACCCCCTTAGGAGCATACTCTGGTTTCACTATGTAGAAATAATCAAGATGGAGATGATTTTCGAATAGAATTAATATTTCTATAATGTAAATTTATAAAGCACTATCCTAATAGTTATAATCTTATGAGGTTTCAAGAGCTGTGGGGGGATGGGTGAAATACGTGAAGGGGATTAAGAGGTAACAAACTTCCAGTTATAAAATAAATAAGTTATGGGGATGTAAAGTTCATCATAAGGAATATCGTTGATAATATTGTAACAACTGTGTACGGTGACGGATGGTAATTAGACTTATTGTTGACTTAATTGTACACCTGAAGCTAATATAATACTGTATGCCAACTATACTTCAATTAAAAAATGAGCTTATAGGGGCATCTGGGTGGCTCAGTGACTTAAACATCTGACTCTTGGTTTTGGCTCAGGTCATGATCTCATGGGTGGTGAGACTGAATCCCACGTCGGGCTCTGTACTCAGAGCGGGGTCTGCTTGGGATTCTATCTTCTTCCCTCTCTGCCCCTTCCCTCACTGGTACTTGCATGCTCTCTCTAAAATAGATAAATAAAATGTAAAAAATTACCCCCCTTCAGGTTATTGTGAAAATTCACAAAGGGAAGCCTCACTAAAATGGGGTTGGGAGGTTTGGCAGGGAGAGTTCTCCTGCCCTACTACTGTAGTCAATTGCAAGTCCAACAAGAAGAGACTGACCTTGCCTATGGACATTACCTTACTACTCTAGCAGAAGGAAGAAAGGTTTTCCTCCCCTCCCAACTTCTCACTTTCCTCTACAAGAGCATTCTTCTCCTTTATTCTGCAGATTTGCCTATAGTTTTGCCACAACTTGTTTGTCCTGGGGTGCAATTCTCTGTCATTCCTAAACAAACCCATCTTTTGCTGGTTAAATAACAGGCAGTTTTATTTTTAAGGTTAACATCATATACCTAAAAGCATTGAAAGCAGAAACTTGAAGAAATATTTGCACAGGTATGTTCATAGCAGCATCATTCACAATAGCCAAAAGGAGGAAATAACCCCAATTCCCACTGAAGGGTGAATGGATAAACAAAATGTGGTATATACCTAAAGTAGAATAGTATTCAGCCTTAAAAAGGAATGAGATTCTGACACGTGGTACAACACAGATGAACTGATAAACTTTGAAATCATTATCGTAAATGTAATAAGCCGGTTATAAAGAGACAAATACCATACCCCTTCTATGAGGTAACTAAAAGACTCAAATTCATAGGGACAGAAAGTAGTCTTTTGCACACATTTATAATTCTCCAAACTTTTAGAAATATGTGTTATTAATTCTAACATGACAAATGAGAAAAGACACTCTTAGGGGCTACTTACAACCACTTAAGATTTTTCGAAAAAAGTGACTTGGCAGACTCCTTATAAGGTAACAGTAATATCCACTTCACAGAAGTATAATGAAGATACAATGTCCTTCATGTAAAGTTTTAGAATAACCTCTCACACAAAGCAAACAAATTTCATCTAGTTGAAATAAGTAATCATTTTAATTCATTTGGAGAGTGCAGCCTTACTGTGGAATTGTATACAATTTCTAGACATGAGAGCCTCCATTTTGAGAAAAGCTCCATTTTCCTTTCTATGACAAATGAAGGACCAGTCCAGGTGCTCCTGGGTGGCTCAGTCGGTTGAGCGACTGACTCTTGATTTCCCCTGGGGGCATGGTCTCAGGGTTTTGGGATCCCCGGACTCTGCTTTAGGATTTCTCTCCGTCTCCTTTCACCCCTCCCCCTGCTCGCTCCTGCTTTCTCTAAAATAAATAAATAAAGCAAAAACAAAAAACAAACAAACAACCCGGACTGGTCCAGAAGCAGTTGTTTCACAACCAACTGTTCCTAAAGTCAACGGAAGCATGAGCTTCTCAATCTAAGACTCTTGGTTGTGGACTTTCTTTAGACGCAATAGTTAATAATGCAAACCAAGAATAGCATTGTTTGTCAAGAACAATAGAAATAGACATCAGTGTGTAACCAAAAGCGGCCTAGCCCTTAGCCTGTTAGTATAAATTAACACCTGAAAAAAAAAAATCAAAGTCATGTGGCCCCCCCCCCTCCAAAAAAACCCACAAAAAACAAAAAACCGCCAAAAAACCCAAAAAATAAACCCTTGCTTTCACCCTGCAGACGGTACACTGTTTTGGCTATTGCTGGAGTCCGTGCACACTGAATTGCAGTTCTTTGATCTCAAACTCATTTGGCTCTCGTGTTTATTTTCAGGTCGACACAACGCACACATACACATTTCTATTTGTAGGGTCGATGTATGGGATAATATGTCTGCAAGGACAAGAAATCATTACGGCGCTTGCCTCAATGGGAATTGGAATAAAGAGGTGTTAGTTGAGTGGAAGAGAAACTACCCACCATACACGCTTAAAAAATTCATGTAATTTAAATAAGTTATACTGTCATACAGAGAGGACGTTAAAAAATTTCGCTCGCAACCCATCCCCTGCAATCACGGTCCCACACACTCATTTCCCGGGTACTTTTTGCAAATAAGAATACACTGTTTTTCTTGTTTCCTCACGAAAATTGCAATCTCTCTACATTTTTCTGCACCTGGGTTTTTATGCGTACACTTCAGCATTGAAGCATTTCTCCCCCGCATCCCGCTCCGCATAAAACAAATACGTAAGATTCGAGCTCCGTTCGCTCGCACCCTCTCCGAGCCCGCCCCGCCCCCTCAGGTCCACGTGCCGCGAGGGACCCTCCTCCCCGCCTCGCGGGCTGTTTCCGGCGATGCCAGTCCGAAAAGTCCCCAGATGGACGACCCGCCCACTCCTTTCCGCCCCGCCCCCTGGGTACGCGGCATATCAGGCAGCACGGCGGACAGCCCGGTACCCGGCGCGCCGCGGACCTCGGAGGACCCCCGCGACGTCCGTAGCGTAGGGCCCGGTGGACGCGGCGGCGGTGGCTGGTGTTGCGACTGACGGCGCTGGTGGTCTCTGTAACGCTTTTCTGCGGCCACACTCGCCGCACTGGCTGATTGTTGTGCAGCCGGCGCCATGTCTGTGAGCGAGATCTTCGTGGAGCTGCAGGGCTTTTTGGCTGCCGAGCAGGACATCCGAGAGGCGAGCCCCCTCTCTTCCCCTCCCCTTTCCTTGCTTGCTGGGCCACATCGCTCGGCCCTCCTTGTTGCTCTGTCTCGAGCGGTGGGGAAGCCTCCGGGGGTGGGTTGCTACCCCACTTGTTTCAGCTTAGGGCATGTTCCTCCCCCACCTGAGATTCTGCTACCTTGTCTTGATTCTCTGTGTTCGAGTCTTGGCTCCTCAGTATCGCCAACCTGGTTTGAGTGTCAGTCTTCCTCCTTGTCGGCGCTTGTGTCTGTCGAAAGCTCAGTTAGCGCTTGGGACTCTAGACCACGCATCTCACGTGTTTGTTGTTGTTGGCTTAAAAGCACATGTGGCCTCTTCTCTTTAAAGCTCCTATGGGCTCTTATTCCACATAGAATAATAATTCAGACTCTACTGTGGCCCACAGGTGTCTCCTCCCCTTACCCCATCTCATTTTGCGCTATCTTCCGTTGTGTATTATGTTCAGTTTACTTCCCTTTCGTTTCTCTAGTTCGCAGATAGTTTCTTGTCTCAGGACTTCTACATGTGCTGTCCGCTTTTCCTGGAATTCGCATCTTTCCTTTCTTTTCCTGATTATCTTGTATTCATATCCTTGATCTCACAGTCCGTATGATCCTTTCTCTGTCGTGTTTTTTGTAGCGCATTCACATTAAAAAAATTTGTGCGATCCGTATTTTTTAAACGCCTCCCTCCCGCCATTATGCTCTAGACTGTGAGATGCAAAGGACTGTCTAGTTGGGTACCCAGTATTTACACAATGCTTCGCACATAAGTATGCTCAGTGAACATTTGTAAGATGATTGAATAATACCCAGTCTTTGTATTGCATTGCGTTCTTTTTACAAATTACATTGAGATACTTTATCTCTTTTAATATTTATAGTGTTTCAGTGGGATATTTGGGTTGGGTGGCGATTATCTTTTGAAGGCTCCATGAGGAATCTCAGCCTTTTTTCGTAACCACCTGAAGCTCTCAGAGAGGAAAGAAGTGGCAAAGTCAGGATTCAAACCTGGATATTTTCTGCACCGGTTCATCCTTGTAAAGATTGTCAGAGTTTTGAATGTGTGTGAAGGTGTCATAGATATTTAATCTATGCTATCAGGTATATTTGCTTTGAGGTTCTGATAATAATTATGTTGAGTTTATCTATTACTTTGATTTTTAATCTCTCTAGGAAATCCGAAAAGTTGTACAGAGTTTAGAACAAACAGCTCGAGAGATCTTAACTCTACTGCAAGGGGTCCATCAGGGTGCTGGTTTTCAGGACAGTAAGTTCTTTTGATTTTGAAGGATTTTTTAAATCCAATTTATCAGTCATTTAAGAGAGTTATTTAAAGAGTTAATTTAAAGAGTTAATTTCCATTTAGAAAATATTTCACATCTTTGTCATTTTATTAAGAACAATGTCCCTCATGTTCTGTGGTGAGTAAAAATTGGAGAAGTAGGTGAGTTGAGCATTTTATATGTTTACAGAATTCTGTGGGTTATGGTTGATCTTCCACTTTCATGTAGTAACGTGATAATATAATTATAATGTGGTAGTTGTAATTGTTTTGTAGCTCTGTTGTGTATCTAACTTTTATTCGGCTCTCTTGCTTTTAAACCCAATCTTTCATTCATTGAATGTGGTTTAATATGCATTTGTAGATAAGAAATGGCCAGTGTAAAATGTTCCTAATGTGTTTACAGTCAGCCTCTTGAATGGAGATCAGATATAAGTTTAAACATGGAACCTTCATTGTAAGATGTAGCCAGCACGACTGAAAGAGTTGAAATATATTTTCAGTCAGAGAGTGATATATTGTAATGTACAAGTGTCAGAGGCAAGACATTTTTCTCAGTGATATGGAGTTGGTCAGTCAGATTGAGAATACTTGATAAAGCTTCTTTTTGACCAAATATGGGAGCTATGGTCAATTTTAGGTGTCTTTTAAGGACTGACTAGGAATAGCAGCTGGTACATGGCCCTTTAGGGATGACATTATTTAGGACAGCTTACTGACTTGTCCGCTAAAGTATTCCCTTTCAGCAAATTTTTGTCTATTTTTCAGTGTTAGTAAATCAGTAGGAAACTAGAAATGAAATTTTGAGAGCCAGGTAGAAAAGTAGAGATTCATACCCTGCATTTGGTCATAAGATTTTTTTTTTAAAGTTGATTTATTTCCAGATAGACTGCATAGATTATTAAGGAAGAGCTGTATTTGAAATTTGATAAATCTTTCATTATTATTATGTTTATCTTTTTGTGATCAGTTCCAAAGAGGTGTTTGAAAGCTCGAGAACATTTTGGTACAGTAAAAACACATCTAACATCTTTGAAGACCAAGTTCCCTGCTGAACAGTATTACAGGTTTGTAAGAAAAATAGCATTATTTTATAATGTTAAGTAAAAGTAAAAGCAGGAAAAAATTGTATGTACTGAATGATTGCTTGGAACTAGGTAAAAACTTCTCTATGTAAAAGAATCAATGAAAAAGAGTCAAACTATTAATAGTGGTGGTATTTTAATGGTGACAAATTTGGTGATTTTATTTTTTTCCTCCCTCTTGAGAATTTTCCTAAGAAACATGTATCATTTATGCAATGAAAAAGGAATGAAAATGAAAAGATTTGTTGTATGAAGATCAAGTAAAGAATATATTTAAGTTACTGTGAAATTGGGTGAACTGTATCTATGCTGTTAAAGTTGTGGGATTAGATGGCAGTGTATAAATGGATTGAGTGTTACCTCAGAGTTTGAATTTTACTGCCAAGTACATATTTAGTTAATATTTTATGCTGTGTCTTGTTGAATCTATAGCACCATTAATTTTAAGAGTCACCATTATTTTATGTACCACTAGGGAAGAAAATTTGCCCATCATAATTGTGAAATTTATAGATTTAAAATGCATGCTAATTTCACAGATGTTAAACTGGAAAAAGCTGCATTTGGGTATTGATGAAATATGGTGAAGAAGAACCTAAAATCTTGTGTTTGTTTTCCTAGTGAAAAACATGTTTCCTAATGTAAAAGATGTTCCGTTAAGACACATGTCGGCAAAAAACAACATGTGTGTGGGAAGCGGATAATGTAACTTTACAGGATAATTTAAGGCAGGGGTTGGCAAGCTACCTGTGCCCTGCTGCCTCTGGAAGCTAAGAACTGCTTATATTTTAAAGGGTTGTTAAAAACAAACCAAAGAACCCCCCCCCCAAAAAAAAAACCAAACCCTAAACCAGATAAGAATATGTGACGGAGACTGGATGTGGTTCACAAAGCCTATAATATTACTGTCGGACCCTTTACAGGAAAAGTTTGCTGACGCCTGCTGTAGGGTAATAACGGGTGTGTAGAGACGTTGCACAATAGAATTGACAGGATCTTGAGAGATCATGTAGTTTGGAGGTCACACAGAGGTTGACCTGTGGGTGATTTGGCCCTTAGGGGGTTTTGTTTGACTTGTATTGAAAATTATTTTTGAATTTGCCATATTTGAAATTCAGAAGCATAGCATTAATGTTTGGGGTTGTAAAATTTCCTGTTCTTTTTTTTGGGCTTCTAGCTCAGTTTAACTGCATTATCCTGAAAGTTTAAGTGTGTTGGTTTAGTGATTGCAGTTGGTAGTTATTTCTTATATGTGTGAATCAGGATTTTCTTGATACGCTGCACTCAAATCAGAATGTGAGAGTAAGTTAGGTGTTGAGGCTCATGTGCAGTTGCAGTTCTCATCAATCCGTACTGGCCAATTTTAATTTTTCTCAGAGCAGCATCATTGTTCTTACTGATTAAACTTCTGAAATACAGTTGTTCTTGTCATCCCTAATCTTAAATTGTAAATATTTTTATATTCATTAAAATTTTTATATTCATTCATGTTTCTCGTTTATTAAACTTCTCATAAGTAATTGTTATAAATTCGAACTTGTGAAACTTATACTGACTCCGTCTGATATATTTAAGTGTCATATTGTTCTTACACATTTTATATTTTGGGGTTTCACATAGATTTGGTTTGAAAAAGCGTTCTGTTTCTAAAATGTTTGACTGCGATTGTACTAAACTTATCTCTTTTAAGGCCCCTAATCCCTCAGCCTAAATGAGCTTCTATCCACGCAGATTTCACGAGCACTGGAGGTTTGTGTTGCAGCGTTTGGTCTTCTTGGCAGCATTTGTTGTGTACTTGGAATCAGAAACACTAGTGACTCGAGAAGCGGTTACAGAAATTCTTGGCAGTAAGTGTCTTCATTAGCGTTGGTCTGCAGAGTCAGGCATGGTAGCTTAATTTTTGGTTGGGGGGAGCTGTTGCTTGTACTTCCTATTTGTTAAATGAGAACTAAATGGGAAACTAATGACTTGGAAACAAAAAGTAAAAATATGTGGTGGCTTGTTTTTTGTTCTCGAGTGTTTCTTTTAGTTTGTAAAATTTGGTTTTTAAAAAATCTGGGGCACAGAAAGTTAAAAGAAAAGTACAGTGAACACCTGTTTACACGCCTGCTTGTTATTATTTTGCTAGATCTTTCGGTCTTTTCACTTTGTGTGCATGTGTGTGTGTTTGTGTGCATGTGTGGACCATGTGAAAGCCACTTGCAGTAGCACGGCTTCTCCTTTAGATGCTGTGGCCTGCATTGTCCAAAAACAAAGATATTCTCTGATACAACTAGGTAATTTTCTTGTTGGTGTTACTTTTTTTTTTTTTTTTTTTTTTAAAGATTTTATTTATTTATTTGACAGAGAGACAGCCAGTGAGAGAGGGAACACAGCAGGGGAGTGTGAGAGGAAGAAGCAGGCTCCTAGCAGAGGAGCCTGATGTGGGGCTCGATCTCGCAACGCCGGGATCACGCCCTGAGCCGAAGGCAGACGCTTAACGACTGCGCCACCCAGGCGCCCCTTGTTGGTGTTACTTTTTGAGAGAAGAATGAAAGGAAAAATTGCAGGCTAAAGAGCTCAAAAATCTGCAATGAGGCCTAGTTGCCAAAAGTATGAACCCATTAAAAACACAATTGTAAAAGATTTTCTTTCTTTTCCTTTTGTCGAGAGAAATTATCTGTGTGCATATATATTTGTATATGTAGTATTTTATGTTTTTATGTTCAGGTTCCGTTCACATCATGACCTTATTTTTACTTTGGTATGTTTTTTTAGTTGAGCCAGATCGGGAGAAAGGATTTCATCTGGATGTAGAAGATTATCTCTCAGGAGTTCTCATTCTTGCCAGTGAATTGGTAAGAAGCTTAGTGATTTGCCATTTGCTTTTTTTTTTTGGTGATTATTTTTAAGTAGGCTCCATGCCTGCCGTGGGGCTTGAGCTCACGACCCTAAGACCAGGAGTCACAGGCTGCACCAACTGAGCCAGCCAGGAGCCTCTGCCGTTTGCTTTTTTGATCTTCCCACTTCACTGTCAGTTTTTAAAATGGGTACAAAACTTGAGGAAGTCTTTTCTAAGCCCCCTTTCGACCACCAATTCATCATTGTGCACTATGTGTGTTATGTTTTGCTAGTCATCAGAGAAAGGTCAGTTCAAACAGTGAGCTGGCTGTGCATACTTACCAATGTGTGATTTTTAAAAGATGGTAATACTTCTTCCTTTCGAAATATTGGCAAGATGTATATATTCCTAGTAACTGTGTTAATACTTGTACTTGCTTTGGAGAACGATTTAACTGTATAGCTATATATTATTTTTACCTATATTCTCTTAATGTCTCTCTGGAGAAATTGTCCTATGAAGAGAATTCTAAAGAACAAAAGACTGCTATGAAGGTGTTTACTGTAGCCTTTGTTCATATTGATGAAAACATGTAGACAGAGAACTCCCAACAGAGAGAGAATGATTTCTTAAGACATGAAGTAACTTTGTAATATTAAAGAATTGTTAAAATGCACGAAACACAGTGTGAAAAAGTTGTGTGGCTTTGAGGGCTTTTAGTTGTGACTGGGAGGAAGATGTGCTAAAGAGTCCTGTTGTGACATATCCGCGTTTGCCTTCCCTCCTGTAGTCGAGGCTGTCTGTCAACAGTGTGACTGCTGGAGACTACTCCCGGCCCCTCCACATCTCCACCTTCATCAATGAGTTGGATTCCGGCTTCCGCCTTCTCAACCTGAAAAACGACTCCCTGAGGAAGCGCTATGACGGCTTGAAGTATGATGTGAAGAAAGTGGAGGAGGTGGTCTATGATCTCTCCATCCGGGGCTTCAATAAGGAGACGGCGGCGGCTTGTGCAGAGAAATAGGAGGCTCTCCTCGTGCCTGGCCCTGCTGACCTCAGTGGTTGCCGGTGAGGGTGAGCCCAGTGCCTCTCAAGGTAGTTAGGATTGCCCCGTTGCTAAACACCGCGCTTTATTTTCTTAACCAGTGTGTGGTGTAAGTGTCAAAATTGAAACACTTTTTTGGGGGTAAAAAAGATAGCCTTTACAAGGACAGATTTTCTTTGTTGTTCCAGTGAATTTGCTCTGTAATTCTGTGTATTTCAGTTCTGTCAAAAAGTGTAAATGTCAGTGTCTTGGTAAAGTCCTTTTCTTGCTTACCCTGATGCTGTTGATGTACTGATTGAGGAGTTTATTGTCTTGTGTTTCTTCCAAAAGTGATCCTTGGTGTTTTCTATATCCCAGTTAGCCATCCATACCCAGGTGTAGCCTGGGTACAGTATAAAATAGGTAAAATTAAAAAGGATGGTTGCCAAGCAAAGGACAACTTATTTTATATTTCCCTTCCTTATTTTAAGCCTCATGAGTAAATCAGATATTGAATTTTTTTGCAAGGGAGTTACAGCCCCAGGGTCTCTCTCACTGCCATCAAAATATAAAAGATGAAATTGCGAAGTCAAGTTCAATAGATTATTTTGGGATGTTTTTGTATTAGGGGATTGAGTAACATCTTATCATTTAGCTCTATTTACCAGGTGGAGAGTAGGGCTTAGTGTTTTACAACACCTCTGTTTTCTGATGTTGCCTTAACATTCTGCTCTTGCAGCAACGTAAAAATCGTTTTCACACACATCTTGAACTAACACTTCATATAATATATTTTTAAGCTATGAAACCTTTTTCCTGGCAGCCAGCTAGACCGTCTGGTCTGAGACTGTAAAACCACCCAGTCAAGTTAATTAGCAATACCCTGACTGGTATGTTCGGAGAGAAAAAGTGCTGTGCTTTGTCTGGAAAAAAGAGAAAACCTTGGTATAAAAAAGAAGATCCACTGATTTGGTAATGTTTTTTAGAGTAAGCAATTTTAGGTTGTTGGCAGCTATTCCAATAGTCAGGTTTTAGACTTACAGTTTTGGGCAAGTTACATAAACCTTGTTGTCACCCACCTCCCCCTCCTTGTTTTCAGGTCGTGCTAAGAATACTTGCCATGTAATTTTTGTGGTTGAATTGAAATTATTTAAAATGGTGACTTAACCCACAGTGTTTTGGAGCTCACTGAAAGGAAGGTGCTAGTGTTTCCAGAATAATAGGAAGTATTTAGAAGTATCATCCTCTCATGTCTGATACCAGTCTTTCTGTTTGAGCAGTAGAAGATTGGGCAATGCTGTCAGAGCCGTGATCAGGCCAAGCTAAGGACTGACCAAATTTTCCATCCTGAGGAAAGAAGTAGAAACAAAGCATAAATTGCTATACATTTTTGGATTTTAGAACAAATTTCTTGACCGCTGTTTCTGCAGGATAGTTTGTAGAAAGAAGAAAGGTGTTCAGGTCTTTGAAGTGCCTGGGGCGGTCATCTAAAATGTGCAGTAATAGCGCTGCCTGGGTTGAGCATAAAAGGCTTCTAACTACATGATCAGACATTTGCAGTAAGTTTGTAATAGTTTTATTCTCTGTGGAGAATAAATTCTAAAGGTGTTTTGAGGCTGAAGAAGACCAGGGGTGATAAGCACATACTGCTGTGTAACAGTTAAAATTATCAAAAGACACCAACCATTCAGAGTTAAATTAAAAGTATTGTAATTGAACGTATTGAAAAGCCTCGGCTCTGGTTTTAGTACACCAGAATTGTTCTTTTCAATTTTAGAGAATTGAGGAGCTTAGAGAAAGTAGAGATGAATTAGTGGATGTTTTCTTTATAAATTTATTTATAAGAAGAGAACCCATAAATACTTCAGAACATTTGCCCTGTCTTAAACTTGAATAATAATATTGGTAATGCTTAAGAGAATTTAATAAAGAACGAAAGCTTCTTTGGCAGTGTTTCGAGTCCTTTACTTAAGTGGCTGAAGAGATGAGGTGATGTGCAGGATGCCACTGGCATAGTTCATAACATGTGCTGCGAAATCATGGCTTTCTTGGTTCTTGGTCTGGACTGGGCTGTACTCCTCAGGTCATTGTGTGCCTGACACCAAACCTGAAACAATTTGTTTTTTTAGTATTCACCGTAATAAACATTAAACAAATAAAACACCCCTCTCCTCCAAACAAAAGCAACAAACATTTAAAGGGGGGGGGGTGAAATTGACTGAACTGGTGGTTTGAATGAGCAGGGGGTGAGGGAGAGGAGAAAAGGGAGTGTAGCTTAAATGTCAGGTTTCTGGTCTGGAAGACTAAGTCGAGTCAGATGCTGTCAGCTCAAGTAGGATGTGGAGGATGTGTTGGGCTCATGATGCTTGTAGAGCATGAGGTGGAGGTGGCCAGCAGGACGTTGGGTGTGAGGGGAGCCTAGCCAGCCTGGGATAGCTTTAGGTAGTGTTAGTGTGTATGTGGTAGATGGGTCAGGAGAGTGGGTGAGATCGTCCTGGAGAGCATGTAGAATGAGAACAGTAACGAGGTGAGGACAAAACCCTGATTCACAGCAGGGTCTAGTGAGTTAGGCAGAGGAAGAGACCATGAGGAAATGGAGAAGGGGTTACAGAGACTGACGGAGAGCAGTGAGAGTAGCTTGTCACAGAAGCCAGAGGAATAAAGAGGGGCTTAGAAGGCTTTTTAGAGGTAAGAGATTTAAAATGCATACTTTCGCAGTTTGAGAGCCTTGTGACTTCGTCAGGCGAGGCTAGGTTATGCTTTGCTAGCAACCCCCAAAACTCCTGGGCACAGTACAGAGTTAATTTCTTATACTGTATCTCTTGTAGGTTAGCTGGGGGATCTGTTCCACGTTGTCCTCATGTAGCTGACAGAGGAGCCAGCCACTGGACCGTTGCTAGTTGCTGTGGGAGAGGGAATCAGTTGTGGAGGGTCGTACACAAACACATGTTCTGGTTTCCAAGTGACCTGTCACTTCCTCTCACAGTTCATTGATTAGAACTGGGTACTTTGCCCTGCTAAACACCAAGGGGGCTAGGAAGTGAAATCCCACCTTGAGGGATGGGAGTCGGCAGATGGAGGGTCAGACAAACTAAATGTTGAAAGTTGTGGGCAATGTGTAGTTCTTTTGGTTAAGTGAGTAGTAGTATTTCTGGTCACACATAAACTTCACTGGGCTTGGGAGGAAGAGTTGCTGTCCCAGGGCCTCTCTTAACCTGTTGGATGACAAGAGGGTGGAGCCATCTGTAGTTGTCCCCTCTGCTGTGGAACGTTGTTTCCTGTTTGAAAGAGATTTCTCTAGTGTGTGCATTTTCATCGGTTCGTGTATGAGTGTTTTAAGCCAACATTCAGTGAGCTCTTGCATGTTCTAAGGGCTGGGCTAAACCTTTTATCCAGACCATCTGATTGCATCCCCGTGTAACTGTGAGGTAGCTGTCGCTGTTTTCCCATTGTAGACCGGATGCAGGCTTAAAGAGGGCAGTCCACTTGCCCTGAGTTCACAGTTATGAAGCGGAGGAGCTGTGATTCTAACACACTCCGCCTCTGCATCTGCATACACCGTTTCTTCAGTGATGCTTTTGGTGGCCTCGCTCTGTAGCCTGACTTGGCAGAACCCAAATCCACCAGTAGTGACGAACACAGTGTATGTGTAGCTTTGGGTTAGGGGCAGTTTGTGTTAAAAATCGGCATAAAAAATGAGTGGGAAACTAGGTCTGTGCCCTCAAGATGTTTAGGGTCTAGTTGCAGGGGAGAGGGTGGTGAGAAAGAGACAAAACAGGTAAGAGATTAAATAGTCACCCAGTATTTGAGTGCCTGTTATAATTTTTTGGAATTTTTAACAGCTTCATTGAAGTACATTTTACAAATAAAGTTGACTCAAATCAAGTGATTTAATTTATAAAGTGCAACAATCATCATCTATCAATTTTAGAATATTTTTTATCATCCAGAAAGATCCCAGCCCCAGGCTACCACTAATCTACTTTGTTTTCATAAATTTACCTTTTCAGGATATTTCATATAATGAAATCGTATAATATGTGGTCTTCTGTGTCTCACCTTTAGCATAATGTTTTTAAGGTTTATCCATGCCACAGCATGTGTTGGTCGTTTGTTCCTTATTCCTGAGTGGTATTCCTTTGTATGGGTATTCCACATTGAACCACTCACCAGATGAAGAAGGTTTAAGTTTCATAATGTTGCTTTGAGCGTCCTTGGGCGAGTCTGTGGTATGAGTGCGTTTTTCTTTTGCATAGATACCTAGGAGTCTGGTAAAAATGGTGATTTTATGTTTAGCTTTTGAGGAGACCATCAACCTGTTTTCCCTTCAGCAATCTGTGAGTTCCTTACTACGAGTTAAAATTCAAGTCAGTACTAGACAAGATGTTATACAACGTCACTGCTAAATGATTTGTGAACAGTTGCTATAGGAATTTAGGTATAGTCTGAACCGGTTCATGAAAGAGGTAGGATTTAGATAAGCGTGGAACTAAGAGGAGAGCATTTCTGGGGGGACAGAATTGAAACCAGAGCAGAAATGGTAGAGGTGTACCTTGGAAATATCGTGGATTCAGTTCCAGACCAGTGCAATAAAGCGGGTATTGCAGTAAAGCAAGTCAAATGAATTTTTTTCCAGTGCCTATAAAAATTACGTTTATGCTGTCCTATAGTCTGTTGTCTGCAATAGTATTATGTCTAAAAAATACATACCTTAATTAAAAAGTACCTTATTGCTAAAAATGCTATCCTCTGAGCTTTCAGTGGGTTCTGATCATTATCACAGATCACCATAACAAATATGAAAAAGTTTGAAATACTGTGAGAATTACCAAAACGTGACAGACAGGAAATGAACAGATGCCATTGGGAAAATGGGGCCGACAGATTTGCTCGACATGGGGTTGCCACAAACCTTCAGTATCTGCGCAGTGCAGTGAGACGAGGTACGCCTGTGTTAACTGAACAGGGATGGGATGTCCCACACTTGATTGCAGGAGACAGTCTGGTGATGTCGTACTGTTAGGTTTAGAAAAGCCTGAATTGAGAGGTTAAGGAGTTTGGACTTTGAATGATAGGTGTTGGGGGGCTGTATGGTTTTTTCCTTTTTTTTTTTTTTTTTTGAAGTGGGGAGGGAGCAACTTTGGAGTCGGACAGCCGCAGTTTGGAATCCTGGCTGTCATGTTAACCAATAAAAAAGACCAAAGGCAGGGAGACCTGTGAGGAGGCGCTTGTTGTCTCTGAGGTTGTAAAGGTCAGCTTGGGTGGCTGGTGGTGGGCCTGACCGGCTGCAGGTACAGTACGTAGAGGAGGAAGGAGTCAACTTGGAGTCGGGGGTGGGGGCGGGGGAATGCCGTGGACTGAACTGTGTGTGTCGCTTCACATTCATACAGTGAGGCCTAATCCCCAGTTAGATGTTGGACGTGGGGCCTGTGGGAGGTGATTGGGTCACGAGGGTGGAGCCCTCATGAATGGGATCAGTGCCTGGAAAGGGACTCAGAGCTTCCTCATGCCTCCACCACAGGAGGACAGAACCAGGAGACATGGTCTGTGAGCCAGGAAGTGGGCCCTCAGCAGTCACCGAATCAGCTGACCCCCTGATGGACTTGGTCACGGATCTGTTGTTTAAGCCATCCAGTCGGTGGTGGTTTTGTTATAACTGCCTGAACGGACTAAGACAAGGGAAGAGCAATTGAGGAGAATCCGAGATGGCTGAGCTGAATACTGAATTCCTACACACGTAGGAAAGCGGGAGCTAGTTTCTGGAGGAAGATGAGAAGGTCAGTTTGGCAGGTGTTGAGTTTGCTGTGATGGGCAGGTGTTGCACCAGTGGCTGTACTTTTCGGAGTAGAATTTAGGGCCCTAAGTGGAGCTGAGGGAGTCCTTGAGATTGGGTAGAGTGGATCTGTGGCTCTGGTTGGGGAGGAGCTTCTGGAGGCAGGGAGAGGTCTGGACGATAATCAGGCCAGAGAGCCCCTGGAAGGGGTTGAAGACAATGAGGGGAAGATGGGAGAGGCATAAGCCAGAGGCTCTTGTCATTCTCTCTAGGTCAGGTCCGTTCCAAGCAGGAGCCAGCACCTCTCCCATTGCCATAGAAATCCTTTACTTACTTACATAAAGACTTAAAGGCTTTTGACCGAAGGAAAATAAATCTATAAAAATATGTAGAACCCCCAGAGAAGAAAGTTGGTCTTGTTAGTTACTTTGTGATTTTTTTTTCCTTATTTACCCTGTTTCTTAAATCAGTTACTCATGATCATCTGGTGTCATTTAATATTAATTAACATTTACCCACAGCCATCTGCTCTGGCTGGAGTTCTGCGTTCATCCATTTCAGCTGTGTGTTTCAGTGACAGGATGCTGGCCTTGCTCTCTGGATGTACCAGCTGGACCTGCCAGCAAGACCAGTTCGGAAGTCAGGAGGGGACTTCAGCTTCCTTTGCCACGTCCCTGTTGTCAAACCTTCCACTGATGAACTTTTTGCTCACCCTGGCAATTGAAGTGAATCCAGAGCATTTTTCTCAGGAGATACAAAGGGCAGGGTGTTTGTTTTTGCTTTCTGGGGGAAGACTGCAAGATTGTTTTAATCATTAAGGGGTCGTTTGGGGAGCAGAGTCCGTGGATTGGCCCTTCTACTTTGATAAGACACTAGTTCATTAGACCTGGAACTGACACAACTAAGATAAAGACCCATAATCATTTTTAAAAAAGACCAACATCAGTAAACTTTAAGGCTTCTTTTCTTTGCATCAAGAAGTTAATTTTTAAATCCCCAAGAGGAAGAACAAAGGCTCAGAGGGATGGCCCTAGGTTCTCTTCTTCAGCTGTGGCTAGCAGAACTTGGCCGTCAGTCTCTTGGGGACTAGTCTTGGGGGTGGGCATTAGTAGGGAACAACATGAGTCCAACAGGGTTGGGTGGCTTAGTGAGGCTTTCCATGCCCCACCTACCATCCCACCTGTCACAGGACAAGGACAGAACTTCATCTTGTTTTTGTTTTTTTTTAGAGAGGGAAGAGGGGGAGAGGCAGAGGGTGAGGGAGACAGAATCTAAGCAGGCTCCATGCCCAGTGCAGAACCCTGTGTGGGGTTCAATCTCCCAACTCTGAGATCGTGAGCGGAAATCAAGAGTCAGACACTTTGCTGAGTGAACCACCCAGGCACCCCATGACTTCATCTTATCTAACGAAACTGGCCAAATGGGCGCCTGGGTTGTTGGACTGTGTTCTGCCTTGTGTCATCAAACAGCTCTAGCCTTTCCTTAAACTGAAAACAGCCTGGAAATCTGAATATTTCCAAAATACCCTCACCGAGGAAAACAAAAGGAAGTAGGAGCTGACTGCAGGAGAACTTTGATTTGATCCCCGTGTATCTTATACTCATTGGAAGGAAGGAATAAGTGATGCCATCTAGTGTTCAGTCGGAGGTACGACAGGGGTTGTGGGACACTGTGGGGAATATGTAAACGTGCATACCATTGCTTGATGACCCATTTTATACAGTTTTCTCTGTAGACTTGTGTTACTTTTGGGATTACAAAAGATTTAAGTAAACATTGTAGTAAGTTCGGAAATGACAAACTCTTAAAGGTGCCTATACATTTTTTGCATTGTCGTCTATCCTGAATATACTATTGACTTTAAAAACTTTGTTTGGAGGTATTTGTGGATTCTGCTGTTAGCTGTTGATTGGAAGTACTGTCCTTTAGCTCATGGCTGTGTGAATGTCTGTTCATTGTCCTAAGCTCCTTTCACAGAGGTACAGATGGCTGTCTTCTCCCCAGGCTCCGTGGAGATGCTCCGGTTCCATGGTCCAGCTTCTGCTTTCCTTCAGCAGCACCTTTTACATGGCTGGCATCAAAACTAACATGCTATAATTGGATTTTATAATTTTGTAATTGGGTCTTATCATTTCCTGTGAAGTTCAAAAATAATTTTTGTCACCTTCTGCCTTGTCAGAGTGTTTTTACATTTCATCACAGCCTCTGACTTGCGAAGCTGACCTGTTCTGTGTGACAACTCGGGAGGCCTGGACAGATGGAGGAGGAAGTGTTCTCAGGGGTTTCCCTTTTTTCTTCCTTAGCCTGTCTTCTCTGGGCTGCCATCTTGCACTCAAGCTGATGCGCTTGTGCTCTAGCCTTGAATTCTGATCACCACTTGGTGCTGCTTTGG
Organism: Ursus arctos; assembly: GCF_023065955.2. NCBI lineage: Eukaryota > Metazoa > Chordata > Mammalia > Carnivora > Ursidae > Ursus > Ursus arctos. The sequence continues at coordinate 10,016,089 of NW_026622763.1, read as the reverse complement.
AAAACAACCTGGCAGTTCCTCAAAAAATTAAACCTAGAGGTACCATAAGACCGAGCGTTTCCATGACTAATATATATCCTTGAGAGCTGAAAAGTCTCCGTACGAGTCTATACAGAGACCTGCACATGAATATTCATAGCAGCGTTATTCATAATGGCCTAAGAGTGGAGACCATCTCACCGTCCATCAGCTAGTGAATGGGTAACAAAATGAGGTATTTCCCCACAATGGAAGGTTATTAGGCAATAAGGAATGAAGTACAGATATGTGCCACAGCATGGATGAACCACGAAAACATAGGTGACAGAGGCCAGTCACAAAAGACCACATGCCATATGATTCCATTTACATGAAAGTCCAGACTAGCGAGGTCACAGAAAAGACCACATGCCATATGATTCCATTTACATGAAAGTCCAGACTAGCGAAGTCTGTGGTGACAGAAACGTTAGCGGTTGCCATGGGACAGGGGGAGGGAGAGCGGGAAGTGACTGCTAATGGGTATGGCGTTCCTCTCTGGCGAGATGAACCCGTTCTGGAAGCAGTGGTGATGGTTGTACAACCTTGTGAATATACTAAATAGCAGTGAACCGTACTCATTAAAGGGATGAGTTTTGTAGTATGCAAATTATGTCTTAATAAAAAGCCAGAACTGATCTTGCCATTTATCTTCGCCAATTGCTGCGTGTGGTTTCTGTCGGTGGCGCTGTGGGGAGGGGGGCACCAAATGCCGGGCGCTGTGCAGGGGGCTCACATGAAATATTCCATTTAATCTGCCCAGCAGCGTGTGTGTTGGCCATTTGTCTCCGCTTAGGGAGAAACTGCAGTTTGGAGCACGGGGGGCCCTGCTTGCTGTCCTCCAGCCCGTCTGTGGTTCCCACCCAGCTCAAGCCTGACCGGCCCCAAGCTCTTCTCATACGTTCTGCCTCCGGGCAGCTAACTTTGGCTCTTCTCCCTTGTCTCTCCACCTGCTTCTGAGTAGAGTTCATTTCCTCCGTGCCTCTTGAGCATTTTTTCTACTGTCTACACCACGTTCCTAGATCAGAAGGCCATCACTTATTCCCAGGCCTGTTCCAAGAGCCTGTTAGTCTCCTGTCTTCCAAACTGTCATTCCTCGAATCTACCCAGTACCCTCAACATTGTGAAGTCTGAGTCTTCAAGTCTGATCACTTGCCTGCTCTGAAACAATGGCTGCCTGTGTCCCGGTGGATTGAGGGCACACTCCTTAGGCTGGCATCCAAGGGTTTAGACAGTGGTGCTCCCTGCCTGTTTGCCCACTCCTCCCTGCACATCCCGGAACACTACTCACTGCTTCTGGGAGCACGGCCACGGCGGGTTGGAATCCACAAAGGCTCTGCTGGCCACTCAGGAGAGAAGCGTACCTTGACAACTCAACGGGGCAACATTCGGAGGCCTTTAGGGTTCCTCAGCCTGTGTGAGGAACAGAAGAGCAGTGACTTTCAACTGGGGGCAGTTTTGTCCCTTAGGGGACTTCTGCAATGTCTGGAAACATTAAAAAAAATTTTTTTTTTGGTTTAATCAACACAACGTGGGGAAAGGACTACTGGCATCTAGTGGGTAGAAGCCAGGGATACTGCTAACCATCCCGTCACGCACGGGACAGCCCACAGCAAAGAATTCTCAAGTCCTAAATGTCAGCAGCACCAGGGTTGAGAAACTAATGAGCTAAAGCAAATGATTTTACTGTTGAAATGCAGTAAAGAATAAATGAAAATACTAAGTGATTTCAGATGTGTAATAAAGATTCTTGCATATTGGCAAATGCAACACAGGAAGGCCACGGGGAGATGTGGGGCTCAGAGGTGAGTTTGGACACCAGCTAAGCACGTGATGCTCGTTTCCAGGCCCCTCCCCCAGCGCCGTGGTGCCCGACCCTTCACTGCATCATAGCTTGTAATGCATTGAGTTAGATTGTGTTGTACTCGCCCGTGGCCTTGTCGGCCTTCTCCGCTAGACCTGAGTTCTTCAGGGGCAGGCTTGCCGTCTTGCTCGGCATTGAATGCCAGGCTCTTGCGCTAGCGCCCGGCACGTAACAAAGCTCAACAGGTATTGTGAGATCGAATGGAATGGGTGAAGCACGTAATTCAAATTTTATCTCAGCAAAGGGAAAAAGTGTTACTGTTTGCGGACTTTTTTTAGCCTTTGGAGAAAAGATAAAACAGAATGCTAACCCCTCGGATGTCCAGAACCCTTCTGTAGGCCTCTCTGTACGCGCAGAGAACAGAGTATCACAGCGGTCTGGCATCTTGCCTCTCTCCTCTGAGCCTCGTGTATCGTGCTGCAGTTAGAGTGGGCTGTTGCCTCCGGAGGAAAGTGGGTAGGAAGGGCTGCAGAGGAGACCCTAGAAAGGACTGAAGGATCCAGTACCCTCAGGAAACAGGGGTGGCAGATTCAGATCAGGGGTTGTGGCCATTCCAGTGTCTAGATGGGGGTCAACCATGGCCCCACACTAGAGACATTGGGAAAGACGTACTGTACATACTGGGGAGAGTCTTGGAGACAAGAATTGGGGTGAGGATCAATGTTCAGATCTCTGCTTTTATATATTTATGTGTATTTACGTACATATATATTTACATATATATGTATACGTGTACATGTCGGACTTTTTATATATATTGGACAGCTTGGAGCTGTCTTTGTTCCCATTAATTGAGGAACCGATAGGAAAGATCCACATAAATTCTGTAATGCAGATTATTGCTATCTTTTGGCACATTGGGGTGGCTTTCTTCCTGGGTATATCTTGCAGGTTGTACATCTGATCACTCCTTATGATTAGTTAGAAACCTTTACTTGCAAGAATTATAAACGATTAAAAAAAGAATTTATTGGAAAGATATGGAACAGTCTGTAGAAGCTATTCAAAATCTTATGGACTGCACTTCTTTTTTTAATTGTGGTTAAAAGGTATATAACAAAATTTACCATTTTAACCATTTTTAAATGTACAGTTCTGTGGGATTAAATACATTTACATTGTTGTACAACCATAACCATCATCCCTTTCCAGAACTTCACCATCTTCCCAGCTGAAACTCTGTACCCATTAACTCCCCCGTGTCCCCTCTCCCCAGCTTCTGGTACCCACCATTCTACTTTATGTTTCTATGAAGTTGACTATTCTAGGTCCCTCATGTGAGTGAAATCATACAACAGACAGTGATTATTGGCTTATCTATTGCTTTTAGAAAAAGCCTTTCTTTTTTTTTTTTTTTTTTAAGATTTTATTTATTTATTTGACAGAGATAGAGACAGCCAGCGAGAGAGGGAACACAAGCAGGGGGAGTGGGAGAGGAAGAAGCAGGCCCACAGCAGAGAAGCCCGATGTGGGGCTCGATCCCACAACGCTGGGATCACGCCCTGAGCCGAAGGCAGACGCTTAACCGCTGTGCCACCCAGGCGCCCCTAGAAAAAGCCTTTCTCTTCCCAACGTTAAAAAACAGTAGAGGGTCACTAGTAAGTTAAAAAATATGAGAACCTGTAATAAATAAAATGAAAATCTTATTTCAACCAATGAAAAAAACATTGTTAAAATTTTAGTTTATAGGGGCGCCTGGGTGGCTCAGTCGTTAAGCATCTGCCTTCGGCTCAGGTCATGATCCCAGGGTCCTGGGATCGAGCCCCGCATCGGGCTCCCTGCTCAGCGGGAAGCCTGCTTCTCCCTCCCCCAGTCCGCCTGCTTGTGTTCCCTCTCTTGCTGTATCTCTCTCTGTCAAATAAATAAAATCTTGTAAAAAAATCTTTTTTAGTTTGTAGTCTTCTGATTTTGTTCTACATCTTTATAAAGAGTCATATTGGAACTCCACACAAAGTTTCCAGTTTTCCATTGTTACAAATAATAGTGTTATGAACATCTGTGTACAGTCTTTGGATTGCATCCCTGAGATTATTTCCTGAGGATAGAATTCTAGGTCATATTTTTGGACTAAGATTATAAATAGTTTTAAGACTCTGGATAAGAACATAATTTCAAATTGTTTTCCAGAAATGTCCCAGTGTATGCTTTCCCAGTGTATGTGAAAGTTGCTGTCTCACCACATTGTCACTAGTGTAGCTTATTTTTTGTTTGAAAATTTTGCCTAGGGTCGCCTGAGTGGCTCAGTTGGTCAAACATCTGCCTTCAGCTCAGGTCATGATCTTGGAGTCCTGGGATCAAGTCCCGCATCCAGCTCCCTTTCCCTCTGCCTCTCTTCCCGCTGGTGTGCACAGTCTCCCTCTCTCTCGTGCTCATTCTCCCTCTCTCTCTCAAATAAATAAAAAAATAAATGAACATTTTGCCCACTTTAACCAATTTATCCTGTTACCATTTTGTCTTTTCCTTAATACCAACATCTAAAAATATCCACTTTTAATATTTGTGTGGTTCTAAATTTTACAGAAAATAGCATCATATTCTACATTCTCTCTTGTAAATTGCTTCGTTTAAATTTGGAAATATAGCGTAAATCTTGGTTTCAGTATATTTTTTTTGTATCGACATTATTATTTTAAAAATTTCATTAGTTCAAAAAACCACATCAATAGTATGCTCATTATAAAAACCCAAAAAATTCAAGAGTATGAACATTAAAAATAATTATACTTTAATGACATTTTAAATGCAATTGTAAATATATAAGCTTCATATTTGTCAATTTCAACAACATCTGTTCATAGTATACGTTTTATTTGCAGTTTACTTTTTGTATCAACATTTTATCAGTCAACATGTCAGGGCATATGGATTTGTCTCATTTTTTTCTTTTTTTTAAAGGTCTATTTATCTTAGAGCATGTGAGCGAGCAAGTGGGGGGGGCAGATGGAGAGGGAGATAGACAATCCTCAAGCGGACTCCCCACTGAGCGGGGAGCCTGATGCAGGCTGATCCCAGGACCCTGAGATCATGACCTGAGCCGAAATCCAAGAGTCGGCCGCTTAACTGACCGAGCCACCCAGGCGCCCTCCCCTTTTTTAATTGCATGATTGCTCACAGTGTGGCTAGGCAATTTAATCATTATCCCTTTCATAGACATTAAGGTGTCTTAAGTTTTTTTCTGTTATAAATAACGCTCTAATGATAGCCTATAATATATCTAAAAACAAAACAAAAAACTGTAGGAGGCACCTGGCTGGCTCAGTCGGTGGTGCACACAGCCCTTGATCTTGGGGTTGTGAGTTCAAGCCTGATGTCAGGTGTCGAGATTATTTAAAAGTAAATCTTAAAAAAATAAAATCATAGGATGGATGAATAGTTTAATGCTATTGTTAAACATTTTGGTTGTTTTCCTTTCTTGCTTTCTTAAAAAATTTTCCTTTCTTGCTGTCTTAAAAAATATTTATTTACATAATCTCTACTCCCAGCGTGGGGCTCGAACACACAACCCTGATACCAAGAGTAACATCCTCTTACAACTGAGCCAGCCAGGTGTCCCCCTTTTTTGCTTTTCATTTTACTTTATTTTATTACTTTTTAAAGATTTTATTTATTTATTTTGAGAGAGAGAGCACGAGCAGATGAGTGAGGGGGAGGGGCAAAGGGATAGGGAGAATCAGAGATGGAAAAGCAGACTCCTTGCTGAGCAGGGAGCCCGCTCTGGGGCTTGATCCCAGAACCCTGAGATCATGACCTGAACCGAAGGCAGACGCCCAATCGACTGAGCCACCCACGCTCCCCTCTTTTTTGCCTTTTTTTTTTCTTAAAGATTTTATTTGACAGAGATAGTGAGAGAGGAACACAAGCAGGGGGAGTGTGAGAGGGAGAAGCAGGCTTCCCGCCGAGCAGGTAGCCCGATGTGGGGCTTGAGCCCAGGAACCTGGGATCATGACCTGAGCTGAATGCAGACGGTTAATGGCTGAGCCACCCAGGCGCTCCTGCCCCCTTTTTTGCTTTTTAAACAAATCTCTGGGAATAAGTAAATATTGTCCTAAGATTCCTAGGGCACATTCGTTTTTAAGGCTTCTGCTTATATTACAAAACTGTCTTCCAGAAAATACACCAGTTTGTACTCCTATCATCTACTCGCCCAGACTCTCCCCATCTGTGGGTTTTACATTCGAAAACAACTGACCAGAGAGCAAATCACAAGCTTTGGTTCCACGCCAGTCCCCTGAAGTAATGGTGGGGCTTATGGTTGGAATGCTGAAGTCTCCCTGAAAGAAGTCAGGACTTGGAGCTGGGGCCAGGGACTTAGTAGTGACCCCTGATCCCTGACTCTCAGGGTCTTCCCATGACCCTTCTGAAGCTTCTAACCCCTCCTGTCCCATTCTCTGCTCTGGGGCTGGCTTCCCCGCCATAGTCCCTTGTCTTCTTTCTGTAACCTGAGGATGCCAGGAGCTCACTCTGGCGCTTACCCTGTGTGTGTTCTCAGATTCACGTGCTGTCTCTTAGTTAAATAATTAATTTCTTTTTTTAGATTTAATATACATGTATTCAACAGAGATTAGATTAGACTTGACATAGATATTAAATTTAACACAGTAGAGTGTTACAGATGAATTTCTACACCTGATGATACTGATACCAAGATAGAGAATGCTTCCAGTTCTCCAGAAAGCTCTCGTGTACCCTCTTCATCCAGGCCCTGTCCCTAAAGCCACCTGGCATTCTGATTTCTATCACTGTAGACCTGTTCAAGTTTGTATACATGGGCTCAAACAATATGTATGCTCTTGGTCTGGCTTCTTTTGGTCATTATGTCTTCAGAATTCAGTCATGACGTTGTGTGGGGCAGCAGTCCTCTCTCAGTCTCTCTCTCTTTTTTGCTCTCTCGTTGTTCACAGCATGAATACACTGATTTTAAAATCCATTCTCCTTTTGGTGGGCATTTGAGTTTCCAGTTTTGGTTACAATGAACAAAGCTACTATGTATATTCTTGTATATTTTTTGAGGGGTCTAGGCCTAGGAGGGGGGTTTCTCGTCATAGCATAAAGGCCAGTTTGGCTTGAGTGGATGCTGCCATATTGTTTTATGAAGTGGTCGTACAATTTTACTATGTCTCCGGCAGCACCCTAGAGTCCCGGGCGCTCCACGTCCTCACCATCTCTTGTTGCCAGTGGCCATCCTGGTGGGTGTGTCATGGTGTCTTATTGGTTCCCCCCCCTTCTTATCCATTCATATGTAGCAATGTTTTCATACATGTCTTGGCTATTTGGATATACTCTTTTGTGAAATTATGCCCATCTTTTTCCTTTTTAAAATTGGGTTGTCTTTTTCTTAGTAATTTATAAGGGTTCTTTGTATATTTTCAACATGAGTCCTTTCAGAGATAACTGTGTCACAAATATCTTTTTCTAATCTGTGGCTTGACTTTTTACTCTTTTAATGGTGACTCTTAACAGAAATCCTTAATTTTATCCTAATCAAAGTTGTCAGTCTTTTCTTTTGTGGTTAATGCCTTTTGTTCTCTGTTGAAAATGTATTTGCCCACACTTAGAGACTCATGACAGATTCACCTATGGTTTTTTCTAGAAGCTTTATTTTTGCTTTTCACAATAGGTCTTCAGTCCTTCTAGAATTAATTTTTTTGTGTGTATGGTGTGAGGTAGGGTTAATTAAATGGTGAGTGGGAGAGTGAATCTGGCTGGTTGTTGGTCAGCTGGCAGAATGGCTGGCCTTGGGCCAGGTGTCCACCATGGTCCTAATCAACCACGGAGGTGTGGAAGGAGGGGCAGGTCCACTCAGAGAACTGTCACATCCCTCTTTGGAAAATGCCTTGGAAAATCAACCACAGATTCCCTGAGTGCAGGGACTCCTGTGAGGACCCTGAAAACTCTTGTCTATGGACTTGTTACAGAGAGATTGCCTCCTGTGGGGCACGAGGCTTCTACGCCAGCATGACTCCTGCACCTGCCCTAGGGAGGTCTTCTTCCCCAGCACGGAGCTGTTCCCTGGGGAGAGGACAGCTCCTGGGATGGCCCTTGGGCTGCTGCATGATAGCTGTGAGGACACGTCGCGGAGGAGGAGCACCTGGTGCCACCCCGCTGGCCGTCTGTGTTCCTGCACTATGGTCCCTCAGAGGCCCACTGTTGGCTCGTGAGTCTGACGTTTAGCAGAATCTAAAAGGACCATGGTAGACGTTGCACTCCCAAAATACAGTCTGTACAGGAACTGAACTGCTTCATTCTTTCCCTTTAATTATCATTTTTTAGTATAGTGAACTGATGCCCTAACAACCTTAAAGAGTCACCAGTTACAATACCCTCCTCCTTTCTCCTTATTCTTAAAAAAATTGGCCTTGATTATTATTTTTTAAAACATTTTATTTATTTGAGATAGAGAGCGAGTGAGAGAGCACAAGCAGGGGGAGGAGCAGAGAGAGAGGGAGAAGCAGACTCCCTGCTGAGCAGGAAGCCTGACGTGGGGCTCGATCCCACGACCCTGAAATCACGGCCTGAGCCGAAGGCAGACGCTTAAGCAACTGAGCCACCCAGGTGCCCCCAAAATTGGCCTTTATTGAGGTATAATTTAAATAAAATAAAAGTCACAAATTTTAAGCATTGGATTTCAATGAGTTTTGAATTTAATCACGTAACCACCACCACTATCAAGATGTACAACATTTCTACCAACCCTAAAAATTCCTTTGTGTCCGTTTGTTGTTGGGCCTCTCTCCAGCCCCGGCCCCTGGCAACCACTGGTCCGCTTTGTCACTATAGTCTTGCCTTTTCCAGAATTTCATATCAATGGAGTTGTACAGTAGGTAGCCTTTGTGTCTGGCTTCTCTCACTTAGCACAATGCCTTTGAGATTCATCCATGGTTTGTGTGTATCAGTCATTTGATCCTTTTTGATTGCGGAGTGGATTCCATTGTATGGGTGTACCATAATTTATCCATTCACCAGGGGGTGGATATTTAGATTGTTTCCAGTTTTTGGATATTATGATCAGGGCGGCTATAAACATTCGCATGTAGATCTTTTTGGGGATGCGCTTTTATTTCTCTTGGGCAAATATCTGGGAATGGAATTGCTGAGTGATATGAAAGTGTATGTTTAATTGTTGATGGATATTTGGGTTTTTCAGTCTTTTGCTATTATAAATAGTGCTGTGATTAATGGTTCTGTGCAAAGATCTCAATTTTCTTTATTTTTGTTGGTGCTTCTTTGAGATAGAAGTAGGGTATCTGGTACAAAGGGCAAATGTGCATGTAATTTTGCTAGATGTTGCCAGATTCCCTTTCACAGGGGTTGTGCCATTTTGCGTTCCTATCAGCAATGTTAGAGAATTTCTGTTTCTCCATAGCTTTATCATCACCGTGTTTCGTGAAGTTTTTAGGATTTTGTTTATTTGGTAAGGGACAATTGGTATCTCTGTGTGGTTTTAACTTACATCTCCTTTATTGTGAGCCTGGTTGAGCATCTTTTCATAAATTTAAGAAACTTTTACATTTAAAAAAATTAATTACTATGAGTCAGCCTTGAATACTCTTTCCCCTGGCCCCTTGACCCCCATCTCAGAGGCTTGTCAATTCTACCTGGAAAGTGATCTCAAATCATTCCCTTCTCTTCACCCTGCCTGCCACTACTTAATTCAACCTGTCATAATCTCTTCTCTAATCTCTTCTCCATACAGCCCCTTTGTTTCAATGCTCCATTGCCCTTGGGAGAAAATCATTGCCTAGACTAGAAATCCACTTGCAAGCTGGCCCCTCCCTCTTTCTCCAGCTTCCCTGGGGGCCGCTGTCCCCTTGTTTGTTGTGCGTCACAGTGGCTGTTTAGTTCCTAGAATGTGCTCATGTTTGCACACCTTGGAGCCTTTGTGAGTTTGCTCTTCTGCTTGGAAGGCCCATTGCCTGATTTCCTCATGTTCATCCTCGTCTAGTCTCAGGGAAATGGCCATTCCTCACGGAGAAATTTCTAGGCCCTTCCATTGTAAATTAGGCTTACCCTTATACTTTTTTTTTTTAGAAAAGGGGAGGTGGGGCAGAAGGAGAGGGTGAGAATCTCTTTTATTAAGATTTATGTGTTTATTTGAGAGAGAGAGAAGGAGCGTGTGTGGGTGCACAAGTGGACGGAGGAGCAGAGGGAGGGAGAGAGAATCAAGAGTCGCATGCTTTGACTCAGCCACCCAGGCACCCCCTTACCCTTAAGCTTTTTATAGTCACCGCGTTTTCCCTGCAGAGGACCCAAAACCGTTAGTGTGGTCATCTGTCTAGGGTTTACCTCTGCAGGGGACCAAGCCTGTCTTGTTCACATAGTAGAGGCTCGGTACGTGTTTACTGAATGAGTGAATGGTACACGGGTGTGAAGAGCTACTCAGAACAGTACAGGGAGCACTGCTCCCACACGCAATGGAGAAAAAGGAAGAAATTGGGTCAGCGAGTCTTTCCTACCCCCCAAGTCCAGAGGTCACTATGCAGAAGCAACTGTCCACTCTTGCCAAACATAAAGCCGACCACAGAAGAGAGCTAACAACAAAACTAAGGTTTTTCACATTTGTAGCCAACGTTTGCTCCTTGGCTTTGCTCCCCGCCACCCCCCCACCCCCCGCCTCCCCATTTTCTAATCCCCGAGTGGTCAACGCCAGCATCAGCAAAACTGACTGCCAAGCCCCAAGCCCCAGTTGCCATGGGAACCTCTCTTTGTTACTGTTAGGTAAGAAGATGTACCGGACAAAGTTTGGCTTCACAGTATTTCAGCCTGTGGTCATGGTTAAATTTCCCGTTGGGATAATGCTGATTGCTTTTTGGTTGCTTTCCCTTCATTACTAATTGCTTCTGTGATGATGGGTAATGAAAAAAGTAGACTATAAAAAGTGGAAGGACAGAAGATAAGAACCTCGTTTCGCGTCTCCCCTGGGCCTGCGTGCCACGGAGCCCCAGTGCGCCCCACGGCAGGCAGCCCTGGGGGCTGAGGAGCGGGTTAGGGGAGAGATGACCCCTGGTTCTCAGCCCTGTCAGGTCCTGGAGGGGCCCGGAGGCAGCCGCAGCACGCAGGCTCCGTCTCTGGGTGGCTGTCGCCGTGTCAGTCTGTGGGCCCAGAGGGGCCAGGTCTCCTGATTTTTGAGAGCAGCTGCCAAGTTTTAAATATCGGCACCTAATTTGGATTAAAATGCTGTGCTAGCTAACACTGCAGGGGTGACGGACAGCACCTGTGTGGGCCATCAGACCGGACCTGCAGGTCAGCAGGACCAGGTCCTTCCAGATGCCCCCTTTGTTACAGAGACACAGGGCCCGGCCCCCAGCTTCCCCGGGTGCTCTGTCCCCAAGAGCAGTTCCGCAGCTGCTCCGGGCCTTGATGACGATGGGGTGTGGCCTCTGAGGGGCCGATCGGCTTCCAGCTTGACAAGGGGACTGAACACGGACTCTGCTTCCTGGGAACGTGAAGGCCCCAGGCCGGGTCTGAGAGGCCCAGGAGTGGGGCGAGGACAATGGTGTGACACTTCTCTGCATAAATAAAGGAAGACTCACTTCTAAGGTGCTCATCGCAGAGAGGGCGCTGAGAGATAGGAACTTCACAGATGGTTTCAGAAGGCTTGAGGGGGAGAGAGGGGCTTAGGGAGTTACATTACATTCCTTGCAGCAAAATGTAGCTGGTTTCCAAATCCAGCACCTCTTTGTGCGGGGCTCTGCTGAGCTCTCTGCAGCCAGGTCTCTCGTTCTCCTCCTCTACCCTCCCCCCAGCCTCCCCAAACCGTTTCCCTGTGGGCTGGCTGGCTCAGTCCCTTCCCTATGCTTAGGGCCTCACTCAGCAAAGCCAATACCCGGCCACCAGCCAAGCAGGGGTCATCCTTGGCTCCCTTCTGGGGGTGGGGGTGGGACTTGTCTTGTGATCTCCCTTCACCTTCTCAAAACGGCCCCTGGTACATATTTGCCTCCCCGAGTAGGCCTGTTTTGTCTCTGAAGGGGTACTGGAGGGAGGACAGGCCCAGGTTTGCTCATAGAGGTTTATCAGTCAGGGTTCTCATGTGGAAGCATCAGGAACAGACTCTGGCTACCCTAAGCAGAAAAGATGATTTCTTGGAAGGCCACTGAGTCACATAGAATTAACTGTGAAGCCAGAGAAACAGGCTTGGAAAATGGGCAAGAACCAAAGGGAGGTGGGCCGCAAAAATTTCACTAAATTCACCATGGGCCAGCAGTCTGGGCGGGGGTGGGGGGGTGGCGGGGGAAGCAAATTTGGATGTTGCACAGTCAAGAGAGAACGAACATCCTGTATACATTTTTGCCTTTATAAAGGGCTCTCACCTCTTGCTGGGGATTGTAAATTGATGTAATTTGGAAAGAAGTGTCTCAGTGACTTAAAAATAAAAACGTACAACATGTTTCATCTAATTACTTTTTTTCCTAGGATTATAGCTTGAAGAAATAATCCTAAATATTGAAAAGTCTTTAATTACAAAGATGTTCATTGCAGTGCCAAATAGATTGTGGTACATCCATATAATGGAAAATTATGAAGTTTATGAGATTTGATAACAGGATAGAAAATCACTTGTGTGGGGCGCCTGGGTGGCTCAGTCGGTTAAGTGTCCAAGTCTTGATTTTGGCTCAGGTCATGATCTCAGGGTTGTGAGATCAAGCCCCACATCGGGCTCCATGCTCAGCGGGGAGTCTACTTGAGATTCTCTCCCTCTGCCCCTTCCCCTACTTGTACACACATGCTCTCTGTATAAATAAATAAACGAATAAATAAATAATCTTACAAAAAAGAAAATCATTTGTGATATAATGTTGTATGATAAAATGGGATATGCAGTTATATATACTCTGTGATAGCCCCTTACACAGCAGGTATTTTCCAGATGCCATTAGCCTTTGGAGGCAGCTGGGATGGGGGCCACCTGCAGCTCCTTCCTCCCTTCTCCCCACCCTGCTCCCACCAGCAGCCCCAGACAGGTCCCTGCCACTGGTCAGGCAGGGATGCTGTCCTAAAACTGCCACCTTCTGTGTTGATCTTCGAGAGCTATGGTTTGAAGACACCACCCACCGACGTGTGTCTCCTTAGCCCTTGACCGTCTCTCTCCCAAACTGAAGATTTCTCCTTCTCTGTTTTCTTCCCTTGCCTGGTTATCTCTGCTGCAGTAGGAACTAGTGGTGCAGGGTCCTTTTGCGATGACAGAGGGTCTATGTCGCTCACGGGGGCTGGGTTGCGTGTCTGGATTCCTCTCCCAGGCTCCGTCTCCATCTCGAAAGGGCAAGCCCCTGGGAGCCACAGTGGATGGGCAGTGCCCACCTTCTGTCACCATCCCTGAAGTCAGTTAGCAGTTTTCTGCTCCTTCCGTTGGCTTTCAAAGCCACCAGCAGCAGAAGCCCCCAGAGATTACCAATCCTCTTTTTGGGGGAAGGGGAAGAAGGTGGACTTTCCTTGCATATGTGAAAGTGTGAAACTTAGGCACAGAGAGAAGGCTGGAGGAAAACCCCGCAGTGTTCACAGTGGTGGTACTTAGGTAATGAGGTCATAGGTGCTCTTCCTTCTGTTTTCCTACACTTTTCAGTTTTTCTATAATGAGCACTTATTGCTTTTATAATTGGAGAGAAGAAAGAACAAGGCCTCAGAGAGGTTTGTTAATTAGCCCAAGGTTGCACTTGCTGTATAGTCACAGATAGGAAGTCGGGGATCAGGGCAAGGGTTGTCTCCCTGCGCCCACAGCACGGGGAGGGGAGACCCTTAGCAATGATTCTTATTGATCTCCTTGCTCATCCTCCTTGGAAGAGAAATATGGGGGAGGTCACTGTGGCTTTGTAATGTGTTCTGCCCACGCTCAATATGCGAAGGAGAGTTTTGAGCTCTGTCTCCTGCTGGTAGTCAGGGCTGACTGTTTCACTGGTATGTACTGTGCATGGGACTGGCTATGTCACTTTCAAGGCCCAGTGCAAAGTGAAAATGTGGGGCCCCATGTCCGAACACTGCCAAGAATTTCAAGATAGGGGCAGAAGAACTCTAAATCCAGCAGGGCCTGAGTAACTGCACAGGTCCCACACCCGTGAAGCTGGCCCTGCTTGTGGACACTTCCACTAGACACATGTGAGCCATGGCCAGGGAAGGGGGGGCAGAGGGACACTTAGAAGGCAGGGGCAGGTGGAAGGCTTGGGCTTGGGAGTGAGCCAGAGACTCGAGAGAGCCCCGCTCACTGCCAAGTCTCTATGCTGGTCTGGAAATCCAAAGTAGGTCCCATTTGAATTGTTTAGGAGTTAGGAGCCTCAAGTTCTAGTCTTTTCCCTCTGTGCAAACACCAATCAATGACTTCTCTTCTCTGGTTCTCCGTTTCCTCCTCTCTGCAACGAGAGGGATCTCGTGTAACTGGCAGCCCTAGGACAATTATGATTTGGACTTGGAGTACTCGTGTGGCCCATGTGACAGCAGTTATGAATGTGTCCGTGAGGGACTGAGCAGATGGCGAGAGATGGTGAGAGAGGACGAGAGAGGGCCTGATGTGGATGTCACCTTTGACGAGCTAGCAAGAATGACAAACTCTCCGTTTCTTCTCTGGAGTGTGGGCAGAACACAAAGTGATTATTCCCAGGGAAATGTAGAAGCTGATAGCAGGTTGTACCGGAGGAAGCAGCCCTTAACATGATTGCAAGTGCATAAAACACTGGGTATGTAAGGTGACTTTTTGTGTTAAAGTTTTGGTAGAGATTTCCTGCAAGTAATACTACGGGCCCTGCTTTAAGGGAAGCGGCATCTTTGTGTAGATGATGTGGAAAAGAACAGGGCTGGGGGGAACCCCTGGGTGGCTCAGTCAGTTAAGTGTCCAACTCTTGGTTTCTGCTCAGGTCATGATCTCAGTGCTGTGAGATCAAGCCCTGCATTGGGCTCCACTCTCAGTGCGGAATCTCTCCCTCCCTTTCTCTCTGCCCCTCCCCTCTGCTTGTGCGTGCACGCGTGCGTGCACTCTCTCTCTCTCAAACAAACAAACAAATAAATAATTCCTTAAAAAAAGAACAGGATAGGGTTTTTACTGGTTTCTTAGGTGGAAGGACAGAAAATCAGGATCCTGCTATGTATTTAGCGTCAGTAAAAGACGCTCAAAGTCACTTACAAATCAAATTTATTTGATGCTCTGATGACATTTTATGTGAAGACAAAGCAAAAGCAAAAAAAAAAACAAAACCCTCAAGCAATAGTACAGAGGAGCATGAGGCTAGTGATTAATGTGAGTAAGTTTTGGAATTTTCAGGGACTTTTGGTCAGCTTCATGAATAACTTATTCAACAATATTTGGAATTTTGTATAAAAGAACTTGTGTTTATGATACTTCAAAATTTTTTCTTTTTTCAAAAAGGAAGGTTTCTTTTTGTTGCACACTTGGACCAGTATAGGTCCAAGGAAGAACATTCTTATTGTTTGGGTGGGTAAGTTATTCCTCCATCATCTTGCAGAACTCATGTTTGTTTGGTTCAAAAATCCTGTGCTCATACCTCTTTTCCTACAGTCTGATGCAATTTCCCGTTTCATTTGTCAGTCTCATGCTCTCCCACAGAAATTCTGAGAAACGATCTTCTTATTTGACTCTTGATTCAAGTTGTCCTCTTTCCTTTACGATAGAAAAATGCAGGCCGACAGGAATTTGAGGAACAAATTCAGCTGAGTGTGTTGGTTCTGATCTCACTATGGAATTAAAAGATCAGTAAATGTGGGGCGCCTGGGTAGCGCAGTGGTTAAGCATCTGCCTTCGGCTCAGGGCGTGATCCCAGCGTTCTGGGTTCGAGCCCCACATCAGGCTCCTCCACTGGGAGCCTGCTTCTTCCTCTCCCACTCCCCCTGCTGTGTTCCCTCTCTCGCTGGCTGTCTCTCTCTGTCAAATAAATAAATAAATTCTTTAAAAAAAAAAAAAAAAAAAAGATCAGTAAATGTAGTTAAAATCTAAGGCTTGGTGGCTGAAGGAAGATAGATTTTCACCTTTTTTTAATGTCTTGAAGTTCAAAGAATAAATTAAAGCATTTTTAATTGAAAGCATTTGTGAGGTAGGGGAAGCCACAGACTCACAACCTCACAGCCTCAGAAGGGGATTTATTTTATTTTTAAAGAGTTTTTATTTATTTATTTGAGAGAGAGATAGCAAGAGAGAGCACGAGATGGGGGTGAGGAGTGACAGAGGGAGAGGAAGAAGTAGACTCCCCACTGAGCAAGGACCCCAATGTGGGGCTCGAACCCAGGACCCTGAGATCATGACCTGAGCCGAAGGCGGACACTCAACTGACTGAGCCACCCAGGCGCCCCATCAGGAGGGAATTTTAGAAGGCTCTCCTACCCAGGCTCCCTTTGGTCAGACCAGACACTGGATCTCCATTTTCCTATTGAGAAAGTCAAGGCCCATGTAGGCCAGGTGGTGAGTGAGCACACGGTCACCCAGGGAGAAAGCAGGTCTGCTTTGTTGAAGGGTATGTAGTTGTGGCCAATGGACAGCCAAGTTGTACACATGGCACCTCTCCCATCAAGAGGGGGAGGCTGCTTCCTCTCCCGTTGAACTCGGCTTGGCCCTATGACTTTGACCAGTGGACTGTGGTAGGAATGACACAGTGTGACTCCTTCGTCCAGACCTTTGGAGGCCTTGTAGCTTCCGTGTGGGTCATCTTAAGATTTAGTTGCTACGTCAGGAAGCTGAGCCCAGGCAACCCACAGAATCATGAGAAATAACAAATCATTGTGTTAAGACTCAACACATGTGGAGTGTGCAATGTGGTGCAAATCACAAAAATAAATGACAAAAACAACATTTTTGTCAACCATAAACCCCATATGGACGTTATTTATTTCCTCAGCTCTGAGGCAAGTCAAGGCAATGGTCCCCCATTTTTCCTCAGGAAGCATATATATATTCACCCTTCCCTGTCATAACCCGGAACCTCTCATTCCAGGGTCACCGGGACCTGTGGGGTCCAGGTGGCTTCTGCAGTGCCTCCAGATTTTCCCTCTGTCTTTCTTTCCTCACCTCTCCATTGCTGGAGGCTATCTGAATAGGACAGGGTCTCGTCCCAGACTTCCCTTCACTGGAGCAGGGTGGGGGACCAGGGTGGCCCAGAGCTGATGACTGTGGGCTCGTCTGTCCAGTTTACTGCTTGGTGAGCAGGCTCTCATGGAGGTTAATTTCTCTGGTTGTCACCCCGCTTTCTGACGGTACAGACCTCTACTCCCAGGGACATGAGGTGGTTGGATCCAGCACTGATTTATTGCCTTTCTCCTACTTTTTATGGGGCCAGTTTTAATGAACACCCAAGAAGAAATGCCTTTGACTCCTGGGCTGTGAATAACTGTTATTAATAAAGGGGCAAGCAGCTTGCTGCAGCACTGTTGAATATTTCCATATTAATCATGCCATAAACTCCCCCAGAACGGCGCCATGGCCCCTCTTGAGACAGAGGCTCTGACTCAGGGCTGTGCTCCAGAGCCCTGGAAGGAGAAGCGGCCAGGTCCCTGCCCAGGGAGGCTGGACCCGGTCCTGAGCCCACTCTCCCAGCTTACTCAGCACCCCGCACACCTCTCCTGTGGGATTTACCCCTCGGAAGCAAACAGCTGATTCCAAGAGGTAACTGGAAGTGGGTTGGGAAGTTCTATCTGCTTTCAAGTATCTCCCACATGAGTCTGTCAATTTGTCTGGAATGCCATCACTTAAAGACTCAATTAATTTGACTCTTCATGTTACATAAACTCTTGGATTCCTATATTAAAAGGCCAACACCTTAGGGACCTGGTGTACAGACTTCATCGGTTTTCAGCTAATACTGTTTTGGGAGTTCATGTTTACTGCGCGTCTGCTGTGCGCCAGGAGCTGGGAATGTGGTAGGAAGGAAACAAAGTCCCTGCCTTTGTGGACCTTCTATTCGAGTTGAGGGAGATGAACAATAAGCAAATAAACATGCAAAATGTATAGTATGCCAGATGGTGATAAAAATATGTAAAATACAGAGCAAGGAAGGGGTATGGGGAGGGCACAGCTGGCAGGACAGTTGGCTGTTGGCTGTTGGCTGAGAGAAGATCCTTGGAAGAGTCTCTCTTGGGACTGAGGTGACCTGGGGAGGGCAGATTTGGGGCCATCTTTTTATGTATGGTTGTTTCCTCTTATCCAGGTCAGGTACCAGTGGAAGAGAGATGTCACAAAGAAATCATGTCTTTTCTAGCCACTATCCTTCCCTTATGAAGCTTGGATGATGGTTGGGGCCCACAGACCCCTTGGCTCAGCCCTTCATCAGCTCTCGGTCTATGAAAGCCCAGCACATGTCCCTCATCTCTCTGGATTCCCAGGGATTCATATTCTCCTTTTCCAAGCTCCCGGGTTTGACTGTGAGCAGTCTCTGGGCAGCCACCACCAATTCTGACTTGAAACTCAATGTCCCTTCAGAGTGTCCCCTCCTCCCATCCCAATAAGACATTAATGAACAATGTGGACTTTGCAGAAGATCCATGAGTGGGAGGAGGAGGGGTTTACCCTGCACTCTCCATTGCACTCCTTACTCTCTGGATGTTTTGTTCTTCCCAAATCCCATGGTGGCCCTTCCACTGTCAAGCTTTTCCTTATTTTATTTTTTAAAAGATTTGTTTGTTTGTTTATTTATTTATTTATTTATTTATTTATTTATTTAGGAGAGAGAGAGTGCAAGTGCATGTGTGTGTGTGTGCAAGTGCACGTGCACACGCACTCACATGCACTCACAGGGGAGAGGGGCAGAATCTCATGCAAACTCCACACTGAGCACAGAGCCCAATGCAGAGCTCAATCCCATGACCCTGAGATCAGGACCTGAGCTGAAACCAAGAGTCAGTTGCTGAATCCTGAATCGAATGCACCAGCCAGGTGCCCCAAGCCGTTGCTAATTCTTACACAATAACCATTCTCCTTTTGTCCTTTGGCAGTGGAAACCTGATCTTTTCTTTCTTTCTTTTTTTTTTTTTAAAGATTTTATTTATTTATTTGACAGAGAGAGACAGCCAACTAGAGAGGGAACACAAGCAGGGGAGTGGGAGAGGAAGAAGCAGGCTCCCAGCTGAGGAGCCTGATGTGGGGCTCGATCCCAGAACTCTGGGATCATGCCCTGAGCTGAAGGCAGACGCTTAACAACTGAGCCACCCAGGTGCCCCATGGAAACCTGATCTTATCAGGGAAACCACGACCGCAGTGCACAATGCTCATTTTCCATAACTCCTTTGCAACTACGGGGTTGCTGTATGATGTTCTGGTCAATAAGGTGGGAGTGGAAGTCACCCTGTGGAGCTTCTGGGAAAATATTGAAAAAAGACATGCTCTAATTAGCATAACTTTTGGTCCTTTGCCATCTGCTTCTTCCTGTTTGGAATAAAAGTGCAGTGGCCATCTTGTGACCTTGAGGTTGAGAACCACATTGGGAATGGAAGTCAAGAAGATACAAGAAGCAGGGTCCCTGAACAATTACTTCTAGATTTCTTGTTACATGTGACAGAGAACTCCTTATTTTAAGGTAGGTTTTTGGTGGCTGTTTTGGGCTGAATTGTGTCCCCTCAAGTTCATATGTTGAAATTCTAACCCCCACTACCTCAGAATGTGACTGTATTTGGAGATAGGACCTTTAGAGATGTAATTAAGGTTAAATGAGGTCCTACGCCTTTCTTGGTGGTATCCTTATGAGAAGAGGAACTTTGGACACACAGAGAGATACGAGGGGCCGATGCACATAGAAAATATGTATGTGAGCGCACACAGAGAAGACAGGCATCTACAGGCTAAGGAGAGGGGCCTCAGAAGAAACCAAACCTGATGACACCTTGGTATTGGACTTCCAGGCTCCAGAACTATGAGAAAATAAAATTTTATTTTTCTAAATTTTTATTTATTTATTTATTTATTTATTTATTTATTTTTTAAGATATTCATTTATTCATTTATTTGTTTGAGAGACAGAGAGAGAGAGAGGAAACACAAGCAGGGAGAAGGGCAGAGGGAGAGGGAGAAGCAGACTCCCCACTGAACAGGGAGCCTGACGCAGGGCTCGATCCCAGGACCCTGGCATCATGACCTGAGCTGAAGACAGACGCTTAACCAACTGAGCCACCCAGGTGCCCCAGGAGAAAATAAATAAAAAAAAAGGACTTTATTTATTTATTTATTTATTTATTTATTTATAGAGCACAAGCAAGGGGAGGGGCAGAGGAAGAAGGAGACAGAGCATCTCCAGCAGACTCCACGCTGAGCCCAGAGCCTGATGTGGGGTTCAGTCTCATGACCCTGAGATCATGACCTCAGCTGAAATCGAAAGAGTCAGATGCTTAACCACCTGAGTCACCCAGGCGCCCCAGAAAATAAACTTTTGTTGTGTAACCACCCTGTCTGTGATGTCGTTATGGCAGCCCTAGCAAACACACACAGTGACGTTCAGCCAAATGCAACCCTGACTAGTAGACCATGACTTTGGATTTGGCTGTCTGGATTTGGGGGGGTGAGGTGGGTGGGTAAGGATCAGCTAAAGGGGCAATAAAGAAAGTTCTGCAATCAGGTTCTATGTCAAGTATCCATCTGAGAATGGCTCTAGGATCTTAGGTGCCTGGCTCAGATGTCCCATCTTCCTGGTTGGATGCTTTTCATTTCTCTCTCCCTTCCCCAGAGCTTGTGGTTGCAATGCACCTGCTCCTCTGAATCTTGCTGGCCTTGAATGTTCTCTTCTCAGCATGTAAGAGTGTCAAAACATTCATTCAGCAACTGATGTCAGCTACTGTGGCAAGCATAGTGCCTGGTGTATAGTTAACATTCAATAAATAGACATTAATTGCATTAATGAATAGGACATGACTATGGGAGCCATTACCAGGTAACATATACTCATTTACCATACATTTGTTTATTCATCATTTGAAAATAAAGCTTATTTTTTCTCATTGTAAAAACTAACAATAGCTGGTCTTCAACTATGTGCTAGACACTGCGGTATGTGCTTTGCATTTGTTATTGTTTATCTTCACAAGAGATCTGCAAGATAAGTATTATAACAATTTTATAGATGAGGAAAATGAAATTTAGAAAACAAAGGAACAAAGATAGTAAATGATGAAACAGGTATTTAAATGCAGGTCTGTCTGCTCCTGAAAGTGATGCCCATTCCACAATATTTAATACAGTATGTTGACTATACTATGTTGCTGCCCATAAAAGTAATAGATGCTTATCAGAATATATGTATATAATTGATATATATATATATGCCACATATATGTATGTATTATGTATAGAATATATGTGTGTATGTATTGATATATAGATATAGATACAGAGATCATTTGTATATTGTTTCTATAGAAAATATAAAACAGTAGAAAAGGGAAAATATATGTAATCTCTTTATGAAGTTTTATTTTATTTTATTATTTTTTAAGGGATTTATTTATTTATTTATTTATTTATTTATTTATTTGAGAGAGAGAGCACGCAGAGGGAGAGGGAGAAGCAGACTCCCCACTGAGCAGGGATCCCGGTGTGGGATCGTGACCTGAGCTGAAGGCAGATGCTTAGCCGACTGAACCACCCAGGTGCCTCTCTTTATGGAGTTTTAAAAAATTGTGGTGAAATGTACATAACCTAAAATTGACCATTTTAACCATTTTTTAATGTACAGTTCAGGGGCATTAAATATATTCACATTGTAAGACCATGGTGAATTTGGCTTTTATTCACCTATTACATTACACTATCATTTTCCACTGACCATGCAATTTTTTTGAAAAAAGTTGTGGTACAATCGACATATAACATTCCATTGCTCTGCATTTAAGTGGCCTTTCATGAACCAAATCTGCCTTTGTGTCCAATCATTAGTGACTTCAGGAACATGCATTTTCAGCCTAATGCTGGAGAAATTTTGGGTGAAAGGCCTTTTGGACCCCACAATACACGCTTATTTTTTTTTTTTTAAAGATTTTTAAATTTATTTAACAGAGAGAGACAGCCAGAGAGGGAACACAAGCAGGGGGAGTGCGAGAGGAAGAAGCAGGCTCCCAGTGGAAGAGCCTGACTTGGGGCTCGATCCCAGAACGCCGGGATCACGCCCTGAGCCAAAGGCAGACGCTTAACGACTGAGCCACCCAGGCGCCCCAATACATGCTTATTTTAATGAGAGATAAGGTTCTTGTTGGAAATGTTTTTACCTTTGGAAAAGGGACTTCAGAGACAGTTTCAGCTCTCATAGCTTGCTGTTCTGTGTCTGGGAAAGTCATGCCAAGCTACAGCTGATCTCTTGGGCTTTAGAGACAATGGTTAGATATGTCCATCTAATGAAATGATAGATTTTATTTCATAAGAATTCCTGGGGTCCTGCCCTCAGTGAGAAGAGCAGTCAGAATGGGACACATGCTCCACTGCCCAGTGGCAGAGTGGGTCATATGTTGGAATCATGGATTTTAGGAAGGAGGTGAGTTTTCATGAAGGGTTATGGGTCTGTGGAGGGTGGAGTGGTGTGGTGGTGAGAGCCCGTGAGAGAGGGTGCCATGCCTAATGGGGCTGTAACAAAGGTCTGCTGTGTGTCCTCTTTGTAAAACCCCATTGCTGCTTCACAAGAAAATCTATGGGAAAGTTATTTATTAAAAAAAAAATGTTTGGAGTTAAACTGATATTTCTCAGACAGTGGTATTGTTCTGAATCTGGCTACAAGGCTGCTTAGTTGTACATGACTTAAACCTGTGAGCAGGCTCTGCCCTTCTCAGAAGGTATTTGCATGTATGACAAGTGACCAAGCCACTAGACTTGATCTGGACCCCCCAGTGGGACTTCTCCAAATGCGAAGGGCCTTGTGGGAAGTCTGCACACTAATTTTTGCAGGGATAGAACCCCTTTTTAGTTGAGGTGACTAAGGGAATTCCCAGTCTAGAAGGTGAGGCTATTTACTTCTCAAGGGTTAGTTCTGTTTAGTAATGATCAAGATGCTTACCGCTGAAAGACAGATGAAGGGAAGATGAAGGAAGATTATGGTAAGACTGATGATTTGCTCTCATCTGATATCCTCAGGAGATCTAAAATGGCTATGACTTCTGTCATTTACCTTCTTTGTCCTCCTTTTCTTCTACACTCTGTGAGGATCAATTTTCTGCTGCCTTCAAACTGGTGGTGAGTCTTTGGGGAGAACAAGGGCTTTCTACTGCTTCACATCCTAAAGCACAACTCTTGATCTCAGGCCGACTTCATTCCTTTTGATTCTTCCATGTGAATTCTACCTGCTGTCTCTTCACTTAATCTGTTGTTCATCTTTTAAGACACAAGTCAAACATCTTCTTCTCTAGGAAGGCTTTCTATTCCTGATTTGGATTTTTCACTCAAACTAGGAAAAAATTGCTTGACATTGTGGATAAATGGTCAATGGATTTCTGACAAGTGTGCAAAGATAATTATATGGAGAAAGAATAATCTTTTTAACAAATGGTGCTGGGATGTCTGGATAGCCACAAGCACAATAATGAAGTTGGATCCTTACCTCACACCATATATGGAATTTAACTCAAAATGGATCAAAGATCTGAATGTAAGAGCTAAAACTATAAAACTGTTAGAAGAAAAACATAGCAAATATTTGTGACCTTGGGTTAGGCTGTGGTTTCTTAGATATGATACAAAAGCACAAGCAACAAAAGAAAAAATAAACTGGACACCATCAAAATGGAGGACTAATACGCATCAAAGGACAGCATCAAGAAAATGAAAAGGCAACCCATGGAATGGGGGAAAGTATTTTTAAATCATATATCCAGTATCCAGAATATATAAAAAAGTCTCTTACCACTCAATAATAAAAAGAAAATCCAATTAAAAATGGGCAAAATACCTCAATAGACATTCCTCCAAAGGAGATATACAAATAGGCAATAAGCACATAAAAAAGATGCTCAATATCATTAGCCATCAGGGAAATGCAAATTGAAACCACAATGAGATACCACTTCATACCCACTAGGATGGATATAATAAAAAAGACAGATGATAACAAGTGTTGCCAAGGACATGGAGAAATTGGAACTGTCATTCATTGCTGGCAGGAATGCAAAATAGCATAGCTATTTTGTAATATAGTCTAGCAGTTTCTGACATGGTTAAATGTAGAGTTAGATATCCATCCATCAATTGATGAATGGCTAAACACAGTGTAGTATATTCATACAATGAAATATTGTTCTGCCATAAAAAGGAATGAAGTATTGACTCATGCTACAACATGGATGAATTTTGAAAACATTATGCTAAGTGAAAAAAAGCAGCCATAAAAGGCCATATATTGTATGATTCCATTTATTTGTTTTTTTTTAAAGATTTTATTTATTTATTTGAGAGAGAGTGAAAGTGAGCGAGATCACAGAAGGAGAGGGAGAAGCAGACCCACTGCTGAGCAGAGTCTGATGTGGGGCTTGATCCCAGGACCCCAGGAACATGACCTGAGCTGAAGGCAGACATCCAACCAACTGAGCCATCCGGTGCCCCTGTATGATTCCATTTATATGAAATGTCCAGAATGGGCAAATCAGAAAGTAGAGACAGAAAGTGGATTAGTGGTTTCCTGGGTTGGGGGTGGGCGAATAGTCGGGGGATAATAACTAAGGGGTATGAGATTTCTTTGTGGGGCAATGAAAATATTCTAAAATTGATGGGATGCACGACTCTATGAATATATGAAAAACCATTGGATTTTACATTTTATTTTTAGTTATTTATTACTTTTTTTAGGATTTCTTTATCCATTTTTAGAGAGAGAGAGAGTGGGGGGCGGCAGAGGGAGAAAATCTTTCAAGCAGACTCCCCTCTGAGCAAGGAGCCTGCCGTGGGGCTTGATTCCACAACCCATGAGATCGTGACCTGAGCTGAAACCAAGAATTGAACACTTACCAACTGAGCTACCCAGGTGGCCCTAATTTTCCACTTTAAATGAGCAAATTGAATGACATGTGAATGATATTTCAATAAATCTGTTAAAAAAAGGAAAAAATAAAAATGTTGGTAAAGAGTCTGTGCTTTCCTCAGGAAACACTGACTTCACTTTGGTGTTCCACAGCCCTTCATAGGAGGTCTTTGAGGGAACCCGGGACATGTTAGTGTCTGAATTTGTACTTCTGACTGGGTGTGGGGAAGCCGCCTCTCTCCTACAGGGTGCTAGCTTCCCTTTCTTGTGGTGATCAGAGTGCCCTGCTGTCTGTTTACATAAGTGTCTTCTTCCTTGGGCTGGCTAGGTGGACTGGTTAGGAACGTTGAGGCTTGAGGAATAACTTGACAGTGGGATCCTAGGGTTTTCATTTTGCCTTTCATGTATCCCAGATTGGGAGCTGGAGAAGCTGGCAACCTGCAACCATCCACAGGCATGAATAGAAAAAGGCCCATGGAAAGCCTACTCACTTTAGTCAAAGGGCAAAGAAATGGGCAGAACAGCAGACAGTGCCCACCTCATTCCAGCCAAACACCAAGGGAAAAACTCCCCCAAATTCCCTCAGCCCTTCCCTGCAGTGCTGGTGAGTTTCTGTGCCCACCTGGAGACAGTGAGCTTCCGCCCAGACTTGGTGGAGAGGAGGTGGTGTGAGTCTGTGCTGTGCTTTTGCTGGGATGGTGCCAGTGGTGCTCAGCAGGGAACTTCCACTACCCTTGCACCTGCATGCAACATCTGTACAGGGTGACTGCCTGCAAAACAAGAAGGTTAAGTAGGATCCAGAGTCTCAGAGGTAATACCCTAAGTGCCCAGGATACAATTAGAATCCTAATACCAAGGACCAGGAAAATTTCATTTGAATGAGAAAAGACAACAGACACCATTGCAGGAATGATACAGAATGTAGATTCTAAAGCAGGCACTATTAATGCTTTAACAAGCAATTATAAACATGTTTGAAACAAATGAAAAAATAGAAAGTCTCACAAGAAAATAGATATAAAGAAGAATCAACAAGCTTTAAAGCTGAAAAATATAATAATGGAATTTTAAAAAACCTCATTGGATGTGTTCACTGGCAGAACAAATATGACAGGGGAAAGAATCAGTGAGCTAGGTGACAGAACAATAGAAATTGCCTGATCTGCACACCAGAGAGAAAACAGAAAAGAAACGAAAAGAGCCCCAGGGACCCGTGAGATAGTAGCACAAGTTCTAACATTTGTACCATGGGGGGTCCTATAAGGAGAGAGAAAAAAGTGGGGGCTGAAAGAGATTTGGAAAAATAATGATTGAAAACTTCCCAAATCTGGCAAAAGACAGAAACCTACAGATTCTAGAAACTGAGTGTATCCCAAATAGCACAACCCAAGGAAATCTATGTTGACACATCATAATAAAAAAACTAAAAGAAAAAGACAAAAAAGGAAAATCTTGAAAGCAGCTAGGGAGGCGAGGATTATCTATAAAAGAGAAAATGATTAGAACGACAGACGGTTTCTCAGAAGAAATCCTGGAGGCCACAAGGAAGAGGCACATTTTCAAAGGAAAGGCCAAGTAGCTCCAAAATTTCTTTTGCTCCTGCCTTAAATTTACATTATTAGTTCCTTTATTTAAGCTTTCCTTTCTTGAGCATTACTCATAAAAATGCAGCCTCATCTTCCTAATGGAAATGTTAAATTTTTTTTTATTGGAAGTATGTCCAGATAATTTTTAAAAGTTATTATTGTAATTAAATATCTGAATTTTCCTAATTAGTTGCTGCCGAGCTATGGAAAATCCATTATTTTGAATATTTAGCTTTTATCCTAGCGACTTTGCTAAATTCTTACTAATTCTAATCATTTTAGAGCTTATTCTTCTATAACTTGTAGCTAAACAAAACACCTGCCAACATTGTGATTTTTCTCTCTGTCATTCGAAAAGTTCCAATTTTTATTTCTATTTCATGTGGCAAAGTATTGGCTTAAAACGAATCTGGAAAAAGTATATATAATAATTGTCATAGGAGTTAGACTTGTTTGGGCAGCAATTTTATCTAGAATGGAGTGTTTCCTAAAATGAGTTCCACAGGATTCTGGGTTTCCAAAATGTTTTGGGTAATGTATGGTTTAAATAAAATAAAAAAGTGTTCTGTTTTTTTTTTTTACTGCACAGCTTCTAGGTTTTAGGTATGACAGTGCTTACTTATACATCTCCAGGAAATGGGTGTAGCAGGCAAGGACCCCCTTCTTCTCCTTCCCCCCTCCTCCTCCTTCTTCTTTTTTTTCTTTTTAAAAAGATTTTATTTATTTGTCAGAGAGAGTAAGAGCATAAGCAGGGGAGAGCAGCAGGCTCCCCACTGAGCAAAGATCCTGATGCAGGACTCAACCCCAGGACCCTAGGATCATGACCTGAGCCAAAGGCAGGCACCCCTCTTTTCCCCCTTTCGACAGGGCCTCTCATGCACCTGTGGTCTAGGGGCACCCTTCTTCGGGAAAGTGCTGCTTTAGAATTCCACTGTAATGGATGCTGTGAACAGCTGGGTTGAAATAGTTATTCTTTGTAATGCTAAAGAAGTATCTTCCTAGTCCTGAAATATTTACTTCATTTCCCTTTGCTCATGGGGGTGGGGGAGGCAAAGTGATTAAAATAAAATTATTCTTTTTAGTCTACAATAAAACGTGTATTGTAATAAACATGTATTAACTTTAAAATTAAACAAAACCCCATAAAATGCAAATTTGTCCAGAGAGATAACATGTTCAGTGTGGGTTTTCTCTGTAAGGAAGGGAGGTGCCACATGGGAATCCCTGTGTGTGCAGGGAGAGGGAGAGTGGGGGGCAGGGATGGAGGGTGGTGCGCGGGTGGGGTGCCGGGCGTGGGGGAGTGCTGAAGAGGTCACCCTGAGATCGGTGACATCATTCTGCTGCTTGATTGGCTGCCGGCTGGATTTCATCAGGGACTTTATTTCTGCCCATTTCAACTGTAGCCAAATTCACTGTCAGCACATTGAGTGAAAATCTTCTAGGCCAGTTGCTGACATATTTGCAGGATGAAGTCAAATATTCTAATTACTTTTTCTGACATTTAACAAACTCAATTTTCATGTAAAATCATCTCCTAACTCTCCAGAAAACTGTATTTTTCTCCTAAGTAAACACAAGTTCAACGCTTCTTTTCAAATGGATATAATTTCTTGAAAGCCAACAATTATAGCTTTTAATGGCGTTTTTCTTCCCTTGTGATTAAATCCCTTTGATCTTGGGCTATTTGGTGGCCGTATTTGAATATTTTTCCTCCCTCTGTCCCTCCCATTCCTTCTTGCTTTCCTTCTGTTTCTCCTGGAAGAGGGGCATTAGGATGGAAGTCTTGGTGTTCTGAAATGGATGGGCCCGCCTGCCTTCTTCCTTCCTTCCTTCCTTCCTTCCTTCCTTCCTTCCTTCCTTCCTTCCTTCCTTCCTTCCTTCCCTCCTTTTAGAAGGACAGGAAGGAGGGGCAGAGGGAGAGGGAGAGGGAGAGAGAGAATCTTAAGGCGGCTCCATGCTCAGTGGAGAGCCCTAGGTGGGGCTTCATCTCAAGACCCTGAGATCATGACCCGAGCCGAAATCGAGAGTCGGACACTCAACAGACTGAGCCACCCAGGCACCCCCGAAATGGCCTTTTCAAAATGCCTTTTAAAAGTCATCAAAGGAGATCTACCACAGAAAAGGAATGTTAATAACATTATAATAATAATAATTATAATGGTTAATGCCAGTTTTTATTAAACTGCTAAACTGTTTTTATTAAATTGCTATGTGGGAGGCATTATTTTAAGTTCCTTGCATGTATTTTATTTAAGCCTCATAACATTCTGAGGAGCAGGCGTTACCTATATGTTACAGTTGGGGAAACAGAGAGGTTAAGTAATTTGCTCAAGATCACACAGCTACTAAATGACAGAGCTAGAACTTGAATCCATGTTTCTTCCACTATCTATTCAAGCCAGCTAAACTCATTGTGCAAATTAGAAATAGTGAGTCTTTTCAAAATAAAGAGCCTCCCTTGGGGATGGAAGAAAGAAGATGAAACTGTTTATGCTCTGGTAGAAAAAGAGAGAGGGAGCCAGGGAAAGGGAAAGATCTTTCAGAAGAAATGACTCCACTAATGATCTCATGTCAGAACTTGGGTGGGGGGACCTCACAACCCTCATTTTACTGGTGAGGCACTGAGACCTGCTCTTGGTTGGGGAAAATATTGCTCCAGAGCACGGACAGGAGTCCAGGCCTGGTGGTTTCTGACCCATTCTCCTCTCCTTCTATTTCACTAGGCTGCCTTCCAAATAGCATATATTAAGATAGCACCAATTCATTTGTGTTAGAATGTTAAAACCATCAGAAATGCTAAGCGATGGAGAGAAATTAAGGGGATTGAGGACATGATTTGTGATTCGGTTTATGTTTACAATTTCCTTTCTGCCTTGAAGAAATAGCTGGACCCCGATAAAAGCTGAGGAACCCAGTTTCTTCTGTAATATAGAGATCATGTTCAGCATTTTGTGTTTTCTACTTGGCTGAAGTGGAAACCAACTGACTTCTAAATTCCAGGCACTTCCTGAGTAAGGATCCCAGGAAGGTGCTGCTGGGTTCTTGAAGTAGAATCAAACAAGATTTTACCTTATGTGAGATTTCCCCACTCCACTTTGGGATTTTGTGGTTCCTATGACATCCTGGGCTTCCCTTTGGCATGGGATCCAACCTTAGTCACACCACTTGGTGTGTGTGTGTGACTTTGATTAATATCAGAAGCTGTGTTGCACTCATGGTGCCAGATGGTGTTCTCGAGCGTCCCCTGTATATTAACTCACTTATGCTGACAACCCTTTTAGGCTGAACGATGGCCCCCCAAAGATGTCCATATACTAATCTCTGGAACCTGTGATGATGTGACCTCGCATGGCAAAAGAGACTTCGCAGATGTGATTAAGTTCGGGACTCTGCTGTGGGAAGACTATCCTGGGTTATCTGGGTGGGCTCAATTAACCACAAAGGTCCTTTATGAGAGGCGGGCAGGAGGACAGGGAGAAGAGAAGGGGCTACACAGCTGGCTTTGAAGAGGGAGGAAGGGGCCAGAAGCAGCTTCTAGTAAATCAAAGAGGCAAGGCTTAGATTCTCCCCTGGAGCTTCCAGAAGGAAGCAGCCCTGTAGATGCCTTGATCTTAGCCCTATAGTATTCCTTTCAGACTTCTGATCTTCAGAACTACAAAAGAAAAAATGGGTTGCCTTAAACCAGTGCAGTTATGGTGATTTGTTACAGAAGAAGTAGGAAACTAATATAGGTAGGTACTATTATTGTCTTTGTTTTACACATTAAGAGACTAAAGCACAGAGAGATTAAGTTCTTTGCCCAAGGTCACACACCCAGAAAACGGCAGAGCTGAGAATCAAGCAATTGTCTCTCTGGCTCTGGAGACTGTGTGTTGGATGACTGTGCTATTTGACCAGAGGCAAGGCACTTTACTTCCATGAACTTCAGTTTTCTTATCTCTAAAATGGAGCTAATAATCCCTAAAGAGCTGCTTGTTAGGGGAATTAAATGAGATAATGCATGACATTCTAGGTGTGGTGGCGGTGATGGGGGTGATGAAGGTGATGATAGTGAGGATGTTGATGACGGTGATGAAAATGGTGTTGGTGCTGCTGCTGCTGCTGATGGTGGTGATGCTGGTGATGCTGGTGATGGTGATGATGATGGTGGTGATGCTGGTGATGCTGCTGCTGATGGTGGTGGTGATGCTGGTGATGCTGCTGCTGCTGATGGTGGTGATGCTGGTGATGGTGATGATGATGGTGGTGATGCTGGTGATGCTGCTGCTGCTGCTGATGGTGATGCTGGTGATACTGGTGATGGTGATGATGATGCTGGTGATGGTGATGATGATGGTGGTGATGCTGGTGATGCTGCTGCTGATGGTGGTGATGCTGGTGATGCTGCTGCTGATGGTGGTGATGCTGGTGATGCTGCTGCTGCTGATGGTGGTGATGCTGGTGATGCTGCTGCTGCTGATGGTGGTGATGCTGGTGATGGTGATGATGATGGTGGTGATGCTGGTGATGCTGCTGCTGCTGCTGATGGTGATGCTGGTGATACTGGTGATGGTGATGATGATGCTGGTGATGGTGATGATGATGGTGGTGATGCTGGTGATGCTGCTGCTGATGGTGGTGATGCTGGTGATGCTGCTGCTGATGGTGGTGATGCTGGTGATGCTGCTGCTGCTGATGGTGGTGATGCTGGTGATGCTGCTGCTGCTGATGGTGGTGATGCTGGTGATGCTGGTGATGCTGCTGCTGCTGATGGTGGTGATGCTGGTGATGCTGGTGATGGTGATGATGAGGATGGTGATGCTGGTGATGGTGATGATGATGGTGGTGATGCTGGTGACGCTGGTGATGGTGATGATGAGGATGGTGATGCTGGTGATGGTGATGATGATGGTGGTGATGCTGGTGATGGTGATGATGATGGTGGTGACAGTGATGATAGTGATGGTGATAACGATGATGATGAGGATGATGACAGATGCCATTGTGAGGTGCAGAAGATCAGCAGTGCATAAACTTTTAGAGGGAAACTATGGAATGGAAGGACCACAAAGCTTCCTAAAGGAGACTTCTGCAGTTTTTGTCGTTGTCTTCTGTTCTCCCCTTGGCCTTGTTCTCAGCAAGCAAATGTCTTTTGTTCAAATGACCACCTTGACAGCTCTCCTCACCATGCCACCCTTTCGCCTTAGCCACTCCCACAGGTTCATGAGCAGCTCACATTTTAACCCCCTTTATACCAATACCAAGAACCAGAGCAGAATCCAAAATAGGGAACTGCTGTCAGCCTGGGGAGGCCTTCAGAACACCTCGCTTGCTGTCGTAGCAGCTCCTGGTCACGCTGTCAGTTCAAACTAGAGTCCATGGGGAAATTCTAATGTGAGAATTGAGACAGGGGAGTTTGAGAGGAGAGATCAAAGTAGATACATATGCATATGTGGAATTTTTTCCTAACTATAAAAGGACCGTATGTTCATTGTACAAAATATAGAAATGTATAAAGAATAAAAGTCTCCTGGGGTGTCTGTCTGGCTCAGTCAATAGAGCACATGACTCCTGATCTCAGGGTTGTGAGTTTGAGCCCCACATTGGGTGTAGAGATTACTTAAAAATAAAATCTTAAAAGAAAAGAATAAAAGTCTCCCATAGTCTTACCACTAGAGAGAATCACTGTTACTGTTTTCAGTGCATTTTCCACTAATCTTTTCCACCTGTGTTTATAAATAATGTGGATAGTTTTGTGTGTCTTCTTTCTTCAGTTAAGAACATATTGTGATCACCTACTCATACCATTAAATCTTGCGCAAAGGATGTTATTTTAATTAGTACTCTAAGATGTTATTCTATTTATATCCTATTCTCTTTATATCATATGTATCTGAATGAAGTCTAAGGATGAAGCCCACTAGTATTTTAAAGATTTCTTACACCTTTCGTGTTGATTATTTGGGTCAATATCTGGATAGAGCAAGAGCCCCATGGGGATGATGGTGGTGTTTCAGGGAAATTGGGGTGGGGAGCAGGCTGAGAAAACCATTCTTCTCCAGAGGGTGTGTGTGTGTGTGTGTGTGTGTGTGTGTGTCTGCGCTTTGTGGAGAGAAGAGGGGGTGGCTTTGCTACTCAGAAGCTCCCCCCCCATGCCATCCAGGAGTCTTTCTGATTCCTCTTTAATACTCCAGAATCTCCTCAGTTTTGACCTGGATAAAGTTGATTCTGAGATGTGGGTGTTTGTGTGTGTGTGTGTGTGTGTGTGTGTGTGTGTGTGTGTGGTCCCCCCCCCCCAGGTGTCTTTCTAATATGGTAAGTGAGAAACAGTGTTTACAATCTTTCTGATTGGTTTCCTCATTTTTCTGGGCGTGAAATCTGAAGTCCTGAAAAATAACCCTCCAAAAAGCACCTTTTCCTAAACGTGTGAAAAGGCTCTAGTTTGGAGTAAGCTCTGAGACGGTCAGTTAGGGTCAAGTTCCAGGCTCCTATTGCCTTGGACTTGTCTTTATCTTATGGTGGTGGTGGCCATTCTCCAAAGATGACCCCCTTATGAACCAGGCCTCCCATTATTCATGCCTTGTCTAGTCCCCTCCTTTTGAATCTGGGCTGGCCCCGTGACTCACTTTCGACCAATGCAGCAGAAGTCTCTGCATGACTTGTGAGTTATAAGAAGTCCTGCAGCTTCTGGGAGAGGCCATTTAGCAGCTATGAGAGCCATGCTGTGAGGATGCCAAACTAGCCTTTGGAGAGGCTACATGGAGAGAGGCGTTGGGCCAACACGCAGCAGTGGAGCCGGACAGGCCAGTGAAGACATCTTCTTCAATGTCCAGCCTGAGGGAAACTTTGAATGACTCCAATCCAGCCAGCTTCAGACCACAACCACCAGATGATCCCAGGTAACCCTTGGAACATAGGGGATAACAATAAATTATTGCTTGAAGCCATTAAGTTTGGTGGTAGTTTATTGCATAGCAAGCAATAACTTGAAATTTTTAAAAAAGATTTTATTTTTATGAGAGAGAGAGAGAAAGAGGGAGAGAGAATGAGCAAGGGGAGGGGCAGAGGGAGAAGCAGACTCCCTGGTCTTTTTTCCCCCTTAAGTAGCAGTAAAGAAAAAGATTTTTCAAGCGGTGAAGGCAAGTAGGCCCCTTACGCGGGGTCAGTTGCAGTTCCAAGAAATTGCCGAAAGATGGCGCTAGACACAAATGATTCCGCCCGGCTGCAAGGGCCAGTGCTTTCAGAGCAGCCTGAAACTTCCTATCCTGCTGGAGCTTCCTGACCTTTCCCTAAGCTTCTGAAGCACATAATCCTTAGTAGAACACGATGTTAATGAGGAAGCCAAAAACGGGAAAGGAAACAGAATGAAAGCAAGCCAACGAACAAGATAACACTGAGCAAAGGAGTAAAATGATTGCACTAGCATGTCAGAGGGCTGGCTGGCTGCATTGTCCAAAGCACGGGCACTAGCCCCCTTACCTGCCTGAGCCCAGTCCGGAAGGTTCTTAATTCAGGGGTCTTGGGCAACGGTGGAGGTAGTAGTGGCCTCCGGTTTCATTCTGGATCTCCTAACCGACACCTTGCAAAAAGCATCCAGCCCTGGAGGCGTCTCTGTTGGGACCTTCCTTCCCCACACCTTCTGTGCGTCTACCCAGGACCTGGCCTTCAGATTCAGTCCCCGCATCCCCATTTGTCCAGCTGTTTGCTGCCCTCACACTCAGGCCCACCCTCCTCTTCCAACCTCCTGAAGGGCCTCCAGCCAGCTGGCCATGTCTGTGCCCTGAATCTGTCTGGCCATTCTCGGGTTGTGGCTGACAAGAATCAGAGCTGGGGAGCCCTCCAGTGTGCCGACTTCCACCACTGGCACAAAGGGGACGGCGGTGGGATGGTGGGACGGGACTGTCACGGAGCTGGCACCTCAAAAATGTCTGTGGAATAGACCAAACAGCCAGTGGGGCTCCAGATGGGGCACAGGAGTTGCAGAAGGTAATCTGGAGATGTGAGCAGAGGCCAGGGTCAGCCCCCTGTCTTCCCACTTTACCACTGGGGTTTGTGGGAGAATTGCATGGACACGCATTCCTGCCGACTTTGACACTCAGCCTCCAGGAGCCTCTCTTCAGTTCTCTCTTCGCTTCCTTCCCTCCTTTCCCTCCCTTCCTCTCTCCTGAGCGGGTCTACATGGCCTCGCAGAGGTTGGAAAGACCGTCACTGCTGGGCACAAGGCAAACCTTTCCTCTCCTCCTAAGTGTATGCGTCAGGCAGGGTTGCATCTGGACGGGTCTCCTTGGGACCTGTGAGCCTGATGGCTGCCTTTACAGAGACCTGAGTGGTGCTGGTGGGAGGTAGGGAATGCCTCCTGGCAAACCGAAATGACTGAAGGCACAGGTTCAGTCTGCAAATGCTGCCCACAGTAGGCGCTGTCCTCTCCCTTGTAGGTGTTGCATTAACCCCGAAGAGAAGGAACACTTCCTTCCTCCAAGGAAGGGGGTGCTTATGGAGAGATCTGGGTCTGGACCAAGGCCAGGCTGGTGGAACTGGCTGGAGCCCAGGGTGGCAGTTGCCTCCTCCACCTCTCTAAGACCGGTCCTCCTCACCTGGCAAACCACTGGTTCACGTGCACTCTCACCGATTGTGGCTCAGGTCCACGGTGCTGTGTGAGTGACGCCTGATGCAGGGGGAAGGTTTGAGTGACACCCAAGTTATGATATTCTGACACCCAGGTGCTCTGTGGAGGTGGCGGGCCAGCAATGTTAATAAGACTCAAATCTTCACTTTAGCTAGACACGGAAAGAGGTGAGGAATATGAAAAACAGAGGAGGAAGAGGCAAAGCAATAAAGGAGATGGAAATCTTCAGATGTTTGGTGAGACTACTCTCCAGACCTGGGCAAAGCACTAAGGAAATGAATTGGAGAATGACACAAAGCCTGGCTTTCAAAGACCAGACGTTTCCTTGGGGCAAAGGAAGGGGCAGAAAAGGGCAGCACCATCCTATAAAGCAATCCTTTTCTTACTTCTTGCAGACGAGTGGAATATTAACCAAAGGGATGAGAAAAGAGTCCAGCTTCACACACAGCTTCTCTAGCTGGCCAGCCCTGCTCCTGTAACACTACAGGGCGGTTCGGGCAGGAGGCAGGTTTGTCAAGAGGCGGGGAAAATGATGGGGCTCTTTGTCCTCTCTCTGACAAAGTGGATGATGGCTGTCATTTACTATCCACTTAGTGAATGCCAGGTTCTTTCTTTTTTTAAGATTTTATTTATATTTGAGAGAGAGACACACACACACACAGAGCATGAGCATGAGCAGGGAGGGGAGCAGAGGGAGAGGGAGAAGCAGACTTCCTACTGAACAAGGAGTCTGACATGGGGCTCTATCCTGGGACTCCAGGATCATGACCTGAGCTGAAGGCAGCTGCCCAATTGACTGAGCCACCCAGGTGCCCCAGTAAATGCCAGTTTCTGTGCTAAGTTTTGTACATACATCTCTTCATTTAGAGATAGCATCAATTCTATGAGCTAGGTTCTGCTTCTTCCCATTTTACACGAGGACATGGAGGTCCCACAGGTACGTAACTTGTGGGGCATTCCATGCTGGTACAAGGGTCTGATTAGAAGCCAGGATTCACTTACAGAAGCTCCACACAATCCTGCTCATTACGAGTGAGGTGGTATCTTGTTGCTTATGCCTGAATCCATAGCTGTGTGGGTCCAGACAAAACCAAGCTCTTAAATTTTGGGGAAGTAAGGACTGCCTCCGCTCCCTGTCCCTACCCCATCCCTTCGGCATCCTCCATTCTTTTGCTGTCTTTTGATCTTCCTTGGCCACCTGGCCACCATCCAGAGAAGGGGTGAACATTCCATTTGACTCAGAAAAATTCTCTGGCATGACAGCGGTTTTGGGGAGAGATGGGGAACAGGAAGTGGAAACCATTAGCTTCCTTCGGCCTCTCTGCAGCTGGGGGAGGCTCGGCTTTCAGTGGTCGGCGTTGGGCAAATTGCAAAGCTGGCAGCGTTGGCAGCTGTATCCTCCTTCTGTTCACCTCCTTTCTTCTCTAAAAGCCTCCATCCGTCCCTCCCCAGGGAGAGGATGTGGCTGTCCACACATGGCCAGCTTTGCCACTAACTGGCTCTACTCGGGCAGCAGAGCTGCTGAGCCGTGGAGGTTGTGAGGAGGCCCAGAGGGAAGGTGGGAAGTGCTGGCGGCATACTGTTCAGAGAGGATGAGGACCACTAGTAAGGCTGTCCCACTGCTGGGAAGGGTAGAGGTCAGGGGGGAGGGAGCACCTGCCGTGCACTAGGTTTGAAGCCAGGAGCCACACAGTCTCCATCTCGTTTCAACCTAAGAACAATTCTGTCACGACCCATAGGCCCTCACCTCTGCCCAGGGAACATTCCGCTGACAGCCCTTTTGGCTAAGGCGTGGTGGACTGGTGACGGGGGCCTGGGCCAATCTGATGCATTCTCTCACCTTGAACTAAAAAATGGGGAGAGAGGTTGTGAGGTGTCTGTGCGAGAGGTCATGGCCTCAACAGGGCTGTGGTGGCCGTGAGGGTCACGACGATGTTGAAGTTAGGCAGGAAAAAGAAGCCCAGACTGAGGCCAGCTGGTGGAGAGATGAGATGAGAATAAAAACCTGAGAAGCAAGTGGAGACTAGAGAGATGGCTCTGTATGTACCTGCGGGTTGTTCCCTCCAGGAAAGCACCTGGCCGGCCAAAGGTGCTGCCCAACCAGGGCTCGCAGCCCAGCCACGCCCCTGGGGCAGGCCCCGCCCACCGCGGGAGGGGCGCCTTGGAGGGGGATGGAGATGCCGCTGGTCCCTAGACCCCCAGCAGCTGCCCTGCCCCCACGAGGATTTTATGGGTGACCTCATGGCTTGCC
The DNA here is from genome assembly GCF_023065955.2 of Ursus arctos. Lineage (NCBI taxonomy): Eukaryota > Metazoa > Chordata > Mammalia > Carnivora > Ursidae > Ursus > Ursus arctos. The sequence continues at coordinate 9,978,861 of NW_026622763.1, read as the reverse complement.
TTCTGATGGCCGCGCTCTGAGGACAGACAGCTTCTGTCCTTACAACCATTGTCTCCTGTTGTCTCCGTCCCCCAGATGATGACACCGAGGTTCAGACACTGGCTGGTGGTCGCTGGTGCCCAGCCGGTGTGGACAGCAGGTTCCTGCGCTTCCAAGGAGTTGCGAAGTTCCTCGAGGTTTCTGTCAGTGAGTCCAGGAGAACACGGGAGGGAGGAGAGGCCCCGGGACAGGGTGAGCAGGTTGGCCGTCAGCGCCTGTGTGGTGACTCGGCACCTGCTGTCTCTGGTGCCGCAGAGCCCCTGCCTCCTCCTGGCTGGCTGCCCCTCTGCTCCGCATCGGATAGGGGGCGATGCAGCCGAGCCGGCATCTTGGATGGGGCAAAGAGGTTTCGGGCCCTTACCTGGGAATGTGCTGCTTTGGGAGCCAAATCAAGCATTTGGATCTAGTCATGAATGAAGACCCATTTTCCTTTCTTGACACAGCCACACGCCCTCATGCCCTGGTCTCTGTGGGGAGGCACTGCGGAGGCTGCCCAAGAGAGGCCCTGCGTCCTCCACATTCTGTCTGCAGAGTGGCCATGTTCCAAAGGACTCTTGGGCAGTCTCCTCTTCTAGTGCTCTTCTCTTTGCCTTTGAGGGCTACAGCGGGCAGAAGGGGCCTGTCTTCTCAGTGGAGCAGAATTAGAACGGCAATGACCTTCCATTTCTGCTCCTTTCCTTGTGGGCAAGGGCTGTTTGCCTCTCCTCCTTCCTAATTCCAGCCATGGTGTGTGTGTGTGTGTGTGTGTGTGTGTGTGTGTGTGTGTGTGTGTAGGGAGAGGATCCTCAAGAGAATTACCTGTGAGGTTTAAGGGTGACTCGGGGTCATGGGCCAGGTGTCTGTTTTGATGGCTGGTGCTGACTGGAGGTGCCCCGGAAGTGCGGGCATGGAGACCTATGATGGGGCTCACCCTCCTGAGGAGGGTGGGGAGGGGCAGCCTTCCACCAGCATCTCTTGGTTCTGGGAGGGCCATGAAGGGACCTGGGAGGTGCCGTGCTCCCACGAGAAAGTATCTGGGGGTTAGTTAAGAGAGGAGCCAGTAGGCTGCCCCGGGAGAGAGAAGTCCTTCCCCAGAGGACGTGTAGGAGAGCACATTCTAGCAGAGGCCCAGGGGAGACAGGCAGCCCCTCGGGGTGCTGCTTCCAGTGCCTGGTTGCAGCCCTCTGTCCGAGCTCTGACATGCAGACTTTCAGCTCATGATCACCCAGCATGACCATATCTGTCTGTGATCGCATTTACCTGAAGTTGCACTGCTGTAGCCGGAGTGGCTGAGAAATGATCAGAACGGCCAAAGACACGCTTATTTGGGAAGACCACGCTCTCTTCCCTCCTCTCCCCTCTTCCTGCAGCGAACCCCTCTATTGCTATGGGGGGGCTGGGTCCTTAGCAAAATTTCTCCCAGTCAGTATAAACAAAAAAGCTTCAGGTTTGCACAGAGCTGCACCCATTTTATTGGGGAGTCTTGTCAGGATTCCCTAAAAAGCTAGGAAAGTTGTTATGTGCCCTGAGGGCTGCTTGCAACCCCAGATTGCAACTGGAGAGTCTGGCCATTGTGACGCCAGAGCAAGGGGCCTGGGAGGGAAAAGGGTGCTGGGTCAGATACTGGGGAGTCACCAGGAGGGAGCGAAGTGGGGACAATCAGAGGGCCCCACTCAGGCTTGGAATATTTTAAGGTCTGGGTTTCTTCTCAAAGAAGAGAGGAAAGTCAGGCTACATATATGGTGACCTGAGCCAGAGAGAGCATGTTTGGAGGAATGGCTGGGTCTCCAGATTGTGCTGGAAAGAGGATATTAAGGTGGAAGGCAAGGCCCAGTGGAATGGGCGAGGAGAGGGGTCGTACTGTCTCCTGACATGGTCAGCCTAGAACAGTCAGGAATCCGATTCTGGGGAACAGGAAGTTGAGGCTGGGTCCCACTTCCTTTAAGCAGAAACACATGCTCTCCACCTGCCTTCCTGCCTTCTGATGCAAGACCTGCCAGGGGTTATTCCCTAGGGCTGGGGACATTTTGCCTGGCTACCTGGCCAAACTTCTGGCTGGGTTTGGGTGATGTTGACTGAGACCAATGGGCAGAAACCAAGGTAGTGGGGAATGAACCTTGGTGTTAGGAGGTGGGAACCTCACGTCGTATCCAGATGTACCCAGCAACCCCAGAGCATACCGTCTGGGCAGACTCCACTCCCATTTTCTTGGAAGCCAAGACATGTAGGAGAGTGTACATGTCCCTTGTGGGTTACACAATCTACTATGGGAAAACGTGGCGGGGCTGCATTCAGTAGTTTCTTTCCTATGGCTTCATATTTAGAGCCTAGCGCTGTGGTCTCAGATCAAAGTTTCTTCTTTGGCGAAGAGCGGATGCCTTTCCCATCCAGCCCAGCTGGGCTGAGGCTTGCTGCCCTGCCTGCCGAGGGTGGGATTTGCCAGGAGAGCTTCAGCGGGCGGGCAGACACGGACAGCATTTTCCTTCCACCTGGGCGGAGAGTGGGGGTGGCAGGAGAGTCAGACGCAGGCAGGCAAGCTGTCAGTTTGGGGCCTGGTTTCTCCCCCCTGAGCAGAGTCTTGGGGACCCTGGAGATGCTGGGGAGCAGGAGAGTGCAAGAGTTTGGTAGTTTGAGGAATAGCGAAAGCAGAGGGGCTTTACCCTTCTCCCCAGCACGGACCCATTTGTGGGGCACCCTGCCCCCCTAGCACCATGGGTGCCTGCATCAGAGGATGAACGGTGGGCGTGGGGGTAGAGGGAGGTCCTGAGCTGGCATTCCCGGGTCATGGCACAGTCATGACCCCGGGCGCCTGCATCCGTCTGGGTCGGGTGGCTGAGCTGGGAGCTGTGCTAGTGCCTGGGACTGGTGAGCTGCAGCACGTCTGTCCCGTCTGTCCTATCTGCCCTTGGCCTCCTGGGCTCCTTGCAGATCCCAAGTGTGAGAGGGCAGGTGTCCTGACTCTGCTCCCACCATTTCAGCTCCCTGTTTCTTCCAGCCACACGGATGCTGCTGGCCTTGCAAGAATTTTTGGGACATCCTCTCACCCTTCATTTCGGACCCCCAATTACAAAGTAATGAGAAAATCCCCCCTTCTTGTCTCTGCAGCTCAGGCCAGGAATTCAGCCCCTGGCAGAGCTCCCAGAGCCGCTGCAAGGAGGCTGCGGGTGTTTTCCGCAACATCAAACTCCAAGAGTCAGGGATGCTCCTTAACAACCTACTATGGATTGACCGCGAATTTATTTAAGCCCTCCCTGAACCTGTTTATGTTTCATTAAACTCTTTTATTGATCCTCTTAATTTTCTCTTTGCTGATTTACTCCGGGCCTTGACTTCACACGCCTCTCCCTGGCTCTCAGCCTCCAGGGTTTCCAAAGTGTGTCTGCGCCGCAGGCCCTGGTCAAGTGGTCAAGCCTGCAGAATTGGCCCCCAGCGGCCCCCTGCCTGGCCTGTCTCACCACCCTCCCCTCTCCCCACTCTTAGGGAACCCAGAGGCTGTGAAGACCTCCCCCTCCCTGCTCCCCGTCTCCATTTGCCTTTGAAATGCTTAACTCCAGACAATGAATCTTTGTCGGTGAAATTTCAGGCTGCTGTGGGCTAGGGGTAGAGACTTTTTTTGGGGGGTGTGGAGTGGGGTAGGGAGGTCTTTAAGCTTCACTCCGTATGTGGCTGCCTATTTTGCCTTTGGTAGAAAAAATGCTTGTTAAAGCCACATTCCGTGGCAGGGAGAGGTGGGCAGTTTGCAACGACAGCTGGACCAGCTTGGGAAATTTGCGTGTGATCTGTGTCAATCCGTTCTCCCTTGCTCACCCAAATTCAGTTCTGTTTATAACCTGGCCCAGACAAAGAAGAAAGAGGCCTCATTATGTGGGTGTAGCGGACAGGAAGGAAATGGGTGCCAACCACCTACCCCTGCCCACGGGGTGGGTATTTTTCCCACGGTGCCCATCAGTTCAGGGCATAGCTTTCCGGTCCTGCTCGTCTGGGGTTGTTACTCCTCTCTCATCCATGTATTTCCTCCCACGTGCCATGGGGAGTGAGGTTTCTAATTACTGTTTTATTTGACTTACGGGAAAAACTAAAAAATAGTTGATTAAAATGTATTTTGAGTCTTAGTTTATCTAGAATCTCTATGTATTTGTGGCGGAAGGGTTTTTGTGTTGGCTTATTTCACCATTTTCCCAGAACCAGAAATTCTCTGCTTCTACTTGCCTAAGGAGATTTGAAATGTATAAAATATCAGGTAAGAAAATTCTGTGTACACAGAGTCACACCTGTGTTTTCTTTTCTTTTTTTTTTTCTCCCTTGAAGTTGCATAATCCAAATAGAACAATGCAAAATCTTCTACAGAGAGGTGGACCGATCCTTTGTTGAGGCACTTTGTTTTCATTTTTTAAAGATTTTATTTATTTATTTGTCAGAGGCAGAGAGAGAGAGAGAGAGCACAAGCAGGGGGAGCAGCAGGCAGAGGGAGATGCAGGTTCCTTGCTGAGCAGGGAGCCCGATGTGATACAGGATGCTTAACTGACTGAGTCACCCAGGTGTCCCTGTTAGGCGCTCCTTGACTTCTCTCTCTCCTCTCCCTCCCTCTCTCTCTCTCTCTCCCCCTCCCCCTCCCCTTTCCCTCTCCCTCCCTTCCCATGGGCCCAGTGCTTCTTGTGGGCACAGGCAGCCAGCTGCAGCGCCACCCCCAGAGACTCTGACCTCTGCCTCCTGACTGTCACCCTCCTGGACCGGCCGCCTCCCGTGTGCAGAGTGAAGCACATCTGCTGCTGGAAACCGAAGAATTGCACATCTGGGGAGTTCCTATAACAATCTTTTGGCAGACGGCCCTGATGTGTCTTGGGGGACACTTTTTCTAATTTGTATCAGGTCCCCATTTGGCATTGTGCTGGGGCTGCTCAAATATTTCTCCGAGTGTGATCTTTACCGATTCCTGTGGAAGTTTGCTCCTTCAGATACATTCTGTAATTTGCTCCTATCCAGTAGCAGCAGCAACAATAACAAACATTTATTGAACTCCTGATAACTCCTATTAATAGTTGTTAACATCTATTGAGTGCTTGCTACAGATCAGGTATTGTGCTAGGTGCTTTTAAAATACAATTTTTGGGGGACGCCTGGGTGGTTCAGCGGTTAAGCGTCTGCCTTCGGCTCAGGGTGTGATCCCAGCGTTCCGGGATTGAGCCCCACATCAGGCTCCTCCGCTGGTAGCCTGCTTCTTCCTCTCCCACTCCCCGTGACTGTGTTCCCTCTCTCGCTGGCTGTCTCTCTGTCAAATAAATAAATAAAATCTTAAAAAAAAAATACAATTTTTGGGGTGGGGGTGCCTGGGTGGCTTCGTCGGTTAAACGTCTGCCTTTGGCTCAGGCCGTGATCCCAGGACCTGGAATGGAGTCCCACATCGGGCTCCCTGCTCAGCAGGGAGTCTGTTTCTCCTTCTGCCCAACCCCCCCCCTGCTCTCTCTCTCTCTCTCAAATGAATAAATAAAATCTTAAAAAAATACAATTTTGGGGGAGCCTGGCTGGCTAGGTTGGAGGAGCATGTGACTCTTGATTTCAGGGTTCAAATTTTGAGCCCCATGTTGGGTGTAGAGATTACTTAAAAATAAAATCTTAAAAAAATACAATTTTGTTGAACTTACTTCAACCTATGAGGCAATACCAGGGTGAATCCCATTCCACCCCTGAGGATCTGAAGCGTAGCAGAGTGAGGTACCTTGATATTTGTCACAAGGCTCAAGTGATGGGGCTGGGGTCTGTTTGACTTTATCTCCTCTTCCAACTCTACTGGGTCCCTGGGGTTTAGTGGTGGGGATGCTTATGGTCTATGGGGGACACATTCAAGCCGACTATCCCCATGTCACCAGATAATGACTGACGATGAGAAGGTGGGACCATAGCTGTGTCCAGGAGACACCCCAGCCTGGATCCCTGTGGCTCTATTCGTGCTGACTCAGACCTGTCTAGAAGCTTACAGGCTTTTTTGGGAGGTGAGACTCACTCTTAAAGCAGGAAAGATACTGGATAACCCACTGTGAGATTGGGTGAGGCCAATGGAAGATTGCATGTCTGACAAGTTCTCAGGTAATGTTGATGCTGCTGGGTTGGGGCCACAATTTAGAAAACAGGCCTAGCATTTCATAATCCCTGTTATCTGAGGTTCTTAGAAGTCGAATCCTGCTTTTTTGGGGGATTTCTTTGACATTTTCTGACTCTTACTCATGGCAAATCCTTCCCTTGTGTGTTTTGGAAGTATGGATTCTCAAACCATCTTTACTAGAGTTTTGTTTATGGCGATCCCATATGGGATGGGTCAAGGGCATATTTCTCCAAAAAGATTTAAACAATTTTGTCAAGTAAACTTTTTGTGAAAGTGTAACATCATACCCAGAAGTACATATGTTGTAAATATACAGCTTAATAAACTTCCAAAAAATAAACTCTTGATCTGTGTGTAATCACCACATAAATCAAGCAACGAAAACATGATTAGCTTTCCAGAATCCCCCTCATACCCTCTTAGAGTCACTACTTCCCAAAGGTGAGCAACATTCTGACTTCTAACAACATAGATTCATTTTGCTTGTTTCGGCACTTCAGATACACGGACTCATACAGTGGGTACCCCTGGTTTTTTCACTCAGCATTATCTTGTGAGATTCATCTATGCCGCTTCATGCAGTGATAGAGCTCATTTTCACTGCTGGGGAGAATTCCACTGTAGGACTAGATCGCAATGGATCTGTCTGCTCTACGGATGGTGGACATGTCATGCTTGTTTTGTGGGGTATTTTTTTTAAAGATCTTATTTATTTATTTGAGACAGAGAGAGAACGAGCATGAGTGGGGATGGGTGAGGGGCAGAAGGACAGAGAGAAGCAGACTCCTTGCTGAGCAGGGTGCCCTTTGTGGGGCTCGATCCCAGGACCCTGAGATCATGATCTGAGCTGAAGCAGATGCTTAACCGACTGAGCTACCCAGGTGCCCTTTTGCTTTGTGTTCTTGTTTTGGCTGCCACAGTAGTACTGATATGTACGTTTTTATACATATGCTTGTGACGCGGATGAAGCTCTTCTGCTGGGCATATACCTGAGAGTGGCATTGCAGGGGTATGGGGGTTACATATGTTCAGCCTTACAGACACTGTCATCCTTCCAAAGCGGCTGCACCATTTCACACTCCCACACTCAGAGACTCGTGAGAGTTCCATCTGCTCCCCATCCTACCAACACGTGGTATTGTCTATCTTTCTCATTTTTGCCATTCTTATGGGTGATTAGTGGAATCAAACTGTGGTTTTAATATGTATCTCCCCTAATAAGAATGACTTTAGCAGTTTCTCATGTGTTTATTGGTGTTTAAATGTCTTCTCTTGCAAAGTAGTTGCTCATGTCTTATGTATTCTGGACATGAACACTTTGAGAGATAAATGTATTACAAGTATTTTCTACTCTATGGCTTACTTTTTCTCTTTTTAACAGAAATTCTTAATGTACTCTAGTCCAATTTATTAATTTTCCCCTTAATGGTTGTTAGGGCTTTTTGGGTCCTGCTTATAAAATCTTTGCCTACCCCAAAGTCATGAAGGCATTCTCCTATTATTAACTAGAATTGTTGTTTGACCTTTTACAAAGATCTACGATCCATTTGGAATTGCTTTTTTGGTATGGTGTGAGGTTGGGGTTAAGCTTTATTTTTGCACTTCTGTGCCACCTTTGCCATAAATTGTGTGCCTGTATATGTGAAGGTCTATTTCTGGGCCTTCTATTCTTCCTTATTGGTCTATCCTTGTGCCAGTATAGCACTATCTTAAGTGCTGTGGCTTTATAAAGGGTCTTGATATCTATAGTGTAAGACCTTCAGCTTTGCTCTTCTTTTTCAAAAGTGTTTTGGTTCTTTGCATTCTATATGAATTTTTTTATTTATTTAAATTCAATTAGCTGACATCATTAGCTTCACATGTAGAGTTCAGTAATTCATCAGTTGCATATAACACCCAGTGCTCATCACATCACATGCCCTCCTTAATGCCCATCACCCAGTTACCCCATCCCCCCACTTATCTCCCCTCCCAGCAACCTTCAGTTTGTTTCTTATAGTTAAGAGTCTCTCATGGTTTGTCTCCATATGAATTTTAGAATCAGCTCGTCAATTTTCACAAAAACACCTGCTAGGGTTTTGATTAGTATTATATTGAATCTATGAATCCACTTGGAGAGAATGGATATGTTTATAATATTAGATTTTCCAATAATATGCCCAACTCCAGAGCATTTGCGTCTCCCAAGTTCCCCTGGGGTATCGTTAGCTTAGAACCAACTTTTGAGTTTTTTTTTTTTTTACCTTGGGGTTTCCTGGGCCAACTTAGGTTTGTATAAATTTGAGCCCCACATCTGTGAAAGCAAGTCTGTGATTATGAATTGCCAGGGAAATGTTTTATCTATCTATCCATCCATCCATCCAGCCAGCCAAGATTTCTTTATTGTTAAGTTGAATTGGTGACAATTTTTTTCTGGTTTGTACTTTTTTGCTTTTTTTTTTTTCACATCTCCACTCCATACAGACACCAGACCCCAATCCCCCTCTTCCCTCCCCCTCCCTGCCACATCCTCTTGACCAGGTTTCTCAGTAACAGCTCAAGTCTTTTTTGGCCTCTTGGAAAATCCAGTCCTTCCTTAGGGGCTTTGTCACAGTTTAGAAGGGTCCTTATTATATTTATCCAGCATTTTTGGGTGTTTTATGCTAGGAGGTACTGTTCTTTGATCAAAATTTTGGAAAGGGTGTTGTTGCTTTTGAGTAGCCCTAATATAAGCATAGATATGGTCCCCTTTCTCAGTTTGGAATATTCTTTTCCCTCTTCTTTGCCTATCCGAACTTTGCCCTTGGTTCTGACCTTGAGGGGTGGGTCATGGGGCAGGCAACCTTAACAAACCCTTTCAGATGGGTCCATGTCTGAAGCCGCTAGGTGTGGTGTAGCCAAGGACCATTTGTGATAATTTGGTCCACCGCTTGCTGGCTACTCATGGTGCCCATCCTCCTCCCTGTCTTATAGCCCATGGCCCGAGATGGCTTTAGTTATAGGTGAAACAGGTAGACACTCACATAGCATTAAGGAATTAACTTAACTTGTAAGTATAAAGAGGCCCTATGCTGGTGATGAGTAAGACACATAGGGTCCCTGACCTCATGGAAGTATAAGCCAATGGAATACACAGAAGTCTCTGGGTCCTGGCACCACCTTGAAATCCCTGCCATCGCTGTCATCACTTATGCTCTGATACTAGGTCCTGGCGTTGTTACTAGGCCTTTTGCCTTATTTCCATTGTCTCCTTCCCAGGGATATCAGCTCTACCAGGGAGCTTTATGCTTCTCATTCATAATTTCTTGTAATGAGAGTAGAGAGAGAGGGGGTCAATTATTAAAAAAAACAAACCCAAATACAAACCATTACATCTGTAGATTGTTCACCACCTGAACCAACTTCTCACAGAAAATCCTTCAAACATGTCCTGCCATTTCACCAAGGGCAAGTCTCACGAATCTTCCATAGGCTCTTAGAAGGAGCATTCAACATTCATCATTTGACAGTTGCTGACTTAGTCCCCAAACACTCCAAGTTCTCAGAAGAAAACACCTGCACTTTTCTTCCCAAGGCTATTAGCATATGCCCAAATCCTGTCTGCTGCTGGAAGCAGCCTGCTCACTCCCTGTATCAGGGTAGGAAATAGTAAACCGCCCCCAGCTGGCCCTTGCTTTCGGTCCAGAGAACACACGTTTCACGTACACTTCCGGCATCTCTGGGTGAAGGTACTCAGGAGGCTGTAGGAGGACGCCCCTGTTAGCTGGGGTGAGAACACGTGCGCTGTTAGCCATTCACACCTCAGGTAGAAAGAGTCACTTACACTGGCCCTGGAGGAGGACCACCCCCAAAGAGTAGGAAATCTGGATGCAGCAGAAGCTGGGAGAAGACACACACACACACACACACACACACACACACACACACACAGGCCCAGCTCTGGCTGAGAAGGGGCCAGGCCCTTCCTGTTTCGTTGTGGAGTCAAGGAGGGACAGTGAGGTGGGGCGATTTCATCCGTTCAGCAAACACGTTCTGTTCTGTAGCCTGCGCTGTGCTCCGTCCTGCCGTCAGGACGAGGGGGAAGACCTGGCCCCCAGCCCTCAGCCATCAGAGGGCTGGCAGTCTGCACCAGAGACGATGGTAAACAAGGAGGGGCTTCTCAGGGAGTGGTGGGAAGGGGCTATTTTACCTGAGGGGCGGGGCCAAGAGAGGCCGGGCTTGTGCATGGGGTGTTCAGGCCATGCAGGGTTTGCCCGACAGGTAGAGGAGAGACAGGGCTGGAGGCCCGCCGCCCCGGGATTCACACCGGATCCCTCGCGTCACGTGACCTTGGAAGCCTTGCCGCTCTATTCAGGATTTTGCAGAATCTAGATGAGCTGGCTCCTCTCCTGCTGCCAACACAGGGCCAGTCACTTCTTTCCCAATGCTTGGCTAACAGCTGTGGCCTGAGAGGGAGTGCCAAAGGACCCCCAGTGGCCCCATGAGAGATGGAGATGAGCCCCAGAAAGAATGAGGCTGTTTCTCCTTACAGCGAGCTTTCGAGCTTTCGGAGCTTTCCGAAGGCTGTGCCGCTGTCCAGCACTGTTACCATCGTTACTCAGAGAGCACAGAGCTGCTGGGGGCCCCGGGCCGTCGCCTTCTGGCCCCCACGGTGCAGTTCCCTGGCAGCTCCCCCAAACAGCTGTTTTTCTGAAATGGAGCCGTTTGCATGTTCTCAGGGGCTTGATGTGGTGGGAGGAGGACCGAGAGGAAGCTGTGGTCCGGGAGTCCCAGGACTTGGTCCTGTCTTGGCTTTTGTGCCTGTCCTTGATATGTATGACTCGATTTCCCTGACCCGGTAAATACACCCGGAGTGGTGGGTACTGCTTCTCACCTGGGCTGTGAGCTGCTTGGAAAGCCACAGATATGTGGCCCTTAAGGGGATATCAGTTCTTTTCCACAGCATCCCCTCTGCCCAAATTTCTATGCCAGTGTCAGCAGGAATAATGTCTGGAGCAGTGATTCTCAATCTGGGATGATTTTGTCCTCTAGGGGACATTTGGCCATGTCTGGGGACATTTGTGGTCGTTACAATTTGTGGGTCAGTGCGATTGGCATCTAGTGAGTAGAGGCCAGGGATGCTGCTGCATGTCCTATAATGCATAGCACAGTCCCCTCCCCCAGCCCCCCATCAGCAACCCAGAAATATCCAGTCAAAAATGTTAATAGTGCTGATGTTGAGAGGCCCTGCTGGGGATACCTCCTCTCTGGAGGCTTGTTTAAAGTTCTTTCAATGGCCTTCTGAGTCATCTCTCTAGTGCTTGTTATTTTCTTTCCTTTTAATGGCCTGTCAATCTCAGTTCAACTGGAAAACTCCTGTGTGTCCTTCGAAACCCCTCTCAAGTATCACCTTCTCTAAGAAGGCATCACTGGCCTCTCAGAAACCTGAGCATGAGGGTACATTCCTCCCTTCTCTGTCCTACTTCTCTACCTGCAAATATTTTTGGATGTTGCTCCTTTTCAGCTGCACAGCAATTCATTTCTATGTCTGTCTCCCCTCTTGTCTTGGAAAAGAGGAAAACTCAGGTCCAAGCCCTTGGGAGAATGGCCCAGGTTGCTCACCACTTTCAGTAGCCAAAGTTAAAACAAAACAAAGTTAATGAAAATCTTTCTAAATTGAATTTTACAAGTTCCAGTCTTTCTAAACAGAAGCTCTTCCCTGGATTTCCAACTTCCGGCACAGGGCTGGACACAGTCATTATTCAACCAATATTTGTTAAATTGAATTGGTAATGAGGAGAGAGGGTTTTACAAAATGGAAATGGTCAACAACTGGAAAAACCCCTGAACAGCATTGGGGACTTTTATTACTTCTTAAGGAGTTGAAGTTTGGGTCTTTTTGTTTTGATTTTGTGACTTTTCTTGGTCAGGTGAAGAATAGCTTTGGAAGGGTTGTGTAAGTGTGTGTGTGGGGGTCTGAAATGGTAAATGGTGCTGAGTGGCCTCTTGGAAATGAATGACTCATTTCTCTGTCTTTATGGCAAGCAGGTGCAGAGAAAGTGTTTACCCTGAAGAAATGTGCAAACCTAAATATAGGTTTGCTTAATGAGGGATGAATCTTGCTAAGTAAAGAAGGCTATGTTGTAAATTCCATAATTCTGAAGCCCCAGCCCTCCTCCACTGGGGGGCTTCGTAGGAATTATGGGCTTTTGAGGAGGGGAATGGTTTTTATTCTGAAGAACCCTCCCTCCCTCCCTCCCTCCCTCCCTCCCTCCCTCCCTCCCTCCCTCTCTCCCTTCCTAATTTCCTCTCTTTCTGTCTTTCTTATAGGCTCCATGCCCAACGTGGGGCTTGACCTCATGACCGTGAGATGAAGAGTTGCCTGCTCCACTGTCTGAGCCGGCCAGGTACCCCTGATGAACTATTTCTAAGCCATCCCTGAAGCATGCTCTGCTTCAGCAACTATTTCTGTGATATGAGTTAGTCACGGGAGCTTGGTAAATAGGGGAATGATGTCAGGAAAATGTGTGGGCTCGTACTTGAACTTTCTCAGTAGTTCAGGGTGAAGACGCGTGCGGGCGGACGGGGCTATCTTTCTCACAATGATAGAGAGCCTCCACCAGGTGAGAGACCTGGAGAAGAAAAGCTGAAAATTCCACAGAAGGGCTTCCTTTAGTGCAAGGAATGGCTGCTTTGGTGGCTTGAAGAATCTACACTTTCCACAAAGTTCAGCTGCCCGTAGAGCTGTGGGTGCCATGCCAACCTGGGGAGACGTTTCCCACTATGTTAAAAAAATGGTGGGCAAAACAGCCTACAGCCTGGATCAGACTTGTGATTCCAATGCAGTCTCTCTTGGAAGGAAATGCTGGCAAGGACCCGTTTCTCCAAGGACAAAGCTCAAGCCCCAGGGCTTAAAGGTTCCATGAGCACCAACGCCGGGTGCTCACGCAGCTGGGGATTTCACCCTATGGGTATTTTTATTAGGCTGTTATTGTTTTTATTAGTGCTCTGGTTACAACGACTCCTAGTTTTGGAGTGGTCTGTCTGCTCTGAAACCTATTTTTCTCATAAACTGTGTTTTAAAAAAGACATTTTAGTGTGCCATTTTGCAGAACCCATGATTTTTTAGGAATGCATTATAGCAGAAATGCTGGTCCCTGCCTAGCTCCCGTGTGTTACTCTGGCTGCTTCTTCACACGGTCCTGAAAAGCGGTGGCGCAGGTGTGCAGATGAGGGGCTAAGGACGCGTGTAGGGAAGCCATCCAGGTGCTCAGGTGGCAGGTGGCCTCTGCTGTTCCTACTCCCCAGGCTGGCTCAGCTGGGGAGGCCGAGGTGCTGAATTTGGATGACTTCGCTCAAATGAACTCAGCTCGGGCCAATTCCACTGCAAAGCGTTCAGTTTGTGCCCTGGGTTGGAGCAGAGGGGGCCGGAGCAGGTTCGGACCGTGAGAGCCCATTGTTAGTTACATTTCCAGGACTGTTGCAAGCCACCTGTTGTTAAATTCAGCCAGTGTTAAAAATTAAATTATGGTGGGGCGCCTGGGTAGCGCAGTCGTTAAAGCGTCTGCTTTTGGCTCAGGGCGTGATCCCGGCGTTCCGGAATCGAATCCCGGCGTTCCGGGATCGAGTCCCATATCGGGCTCCTCCACTGGCAGCCTGCTTCTTCCTCTCTCACTCGCCTGCTGTGTTCCCTCTCTCGCTGGCTGTCTCTCTGTCACATAAATAAATAAAAAATCTTTAAAAAAATTAAATTATGGAAACGTTAATGACATAAACTATATTTTTAAAAGGTAAAACGTACTTAAAACTCATGGCTTTTCTAATATTTTACTACCTTTTGCTATGAGTCTGCTCTTGAGATGATTTCCGACGGTCGTAACTGTGTGGTAGGAACCCTGCTAATGGGCTGCTTCGCTCCTCTCCCCAGCTGTGTGTTCGGAGACGTCGCATTGGTGCCTTGGTGTGAATGGGAGTATCTACACCACGGAGATTGGCAAATGTACACATTAGAGGTTTTTCTTTCCTTTCTAGAGAGCTGGCTTATAAAACTTTTCCAGCACCCCACTGGGTAGAACCATGGGGTATGCTGGGGTGGGGACAACACGGAGGGAAGCCTGAGGGCTCAGCCCTGGCGGAATGACCCCACTCTCAGTAGCCGAAGTTAAAAAAAGAAATGAAAATTTGTGTCATGGATATCTTTCTGGAGTGGGTAATACAAGCTCCGGTCCTTTTACATGGGAGATTCCAGGTATAACTAACCCCCACCCCCTTTTTAAAGATTTATTTATTTATGGGAGAGAGAGGGAGAGACAGAGAGAGCATGAGCAGGGGGAGGGGCAGAGGATGAGGGGGAGAGAGAGATTCCTAAGGAGACTCCCCGATGAGCGCGTGGAGCCTGAGGTGGGGCTCGATCCCACGACCCTGAGATCGTGACTTGAGCTGAAATCAAGAGTTGGACACTTACCCAACTGAGCCACCCAGGTACTCCTAAACCCTTTCTTGATTGTTTGGTGACATCATCATGAACACCTGTGGTTGTGGTGAGTGGTGATCCATGGGGGGTTTCTGAGGCCTGCGGACTGTCTGGGAGGGCACAGCCATGGGGAGTCACTGCTGCATCCCCGGGGCCTAGCACAGTGCCTGACATGTACAGGGCACTGAATGAATACAGTTGGCCCTTGAACAACATGGTTCAAATAGCAAGGGCCCACTTATATGTGGATTTTATTTGATAAATACAGTACAGTGCTGTAAATATATTATCTCTTCCTTATGATTTTCTTAATAACATTCTCTTTTCTCTAGCTGGCTTTATTGTAAGAATACAGGGTAGAACACATATATATACACAATATCTATTAATCGACTCTTTCTGTTATCACTAAGGATTCCATCAACAGTGGGCTAACTAGCAGTTAGGTTTTGGGGGGTTAAAAATTATACATGGATTTTTGACTGCACGGGGTCGGCGAGGGGTGTCAGTGCCCCAACCCCTGCACTGTTCAAGGATCAACTGTATTTGCTGAAAGAAGGATTATTATGGGTCTGTTTGTTTTATTCCCATACACAATGAATCTGCACTGCTGTGTGGTCCTTTTTTTTTTTTAAGATTTTATTTATTAATTTGAGAGAGAGAGAGCAAGTGAACGCACAAACAGGGGGGAGCTACAGGCAGAGGCAGAGGGAGAAGCAGGCTCCCCGCTGAGCAAGGAACCTGATGCAGGACTTGATCCCAGGACTCTGGGATCATGACCTGAGCCTAAGGCAGACGCTTAACCGACTGAGATGCTCAGGTGCCCCCACTGGGTGGTCTTTGATGAAGGCCTGGGCTCAAAGTCTGGTAGCTGGGATGAAGGAGAGGGACACATTTGGGAGCCATCTAGAGAGTAAAATAGCCAGGACTTGGTCAATGGCTTAGATACAGAAGGTGAAAAAAGAGGAAGATGTATATTAATTTCATAAGTTTTAATTATAAAAATTTCAAACCTATAGTAATGAGAACAGTGTAATGACATCGATCACCTGGACTTAACAATCATTAACATTTACCATATGTGACTTATTTGCTTTACTGAAGTATTTAAAGCAAATTACAATCATCACAATATTTCAACCCTAAATAATTAAGCATTCATCTCTAACTAATTTTCTAATATCACTTAACACCAGTTCGTAATAAAAATTTCCTAATTATTCCCTAAAAGCTTTTCACAGACACTTTGTCAAACCAGGATCCAGTCAAAGACTACACACTATCCAGGAATCGGCAAACTTTTTCCATAAAGGGCTAGATAGTAACTATTTTATACTTTACAGGTCAAGAGACAAAATCTATTAAGGCTGAAGATTTTTGCATTTTATATTAAAAAAAAAAACATTCTTAGCTCATAGACCACATAATATGGGTGGCGGGCCGGCTTTGGCTGCCGAAGTCATAATTTGCTGGCCCCAGAGTTTCTACAAGATGAAGTCAGACCCTTTCTCAGCTGTTCCCCTTCCCTATCTTCCCCTTGGTCTGTAACAGGTTCCTCCTAGGAGCATTTCTTAATAATTCACTTGTTCACAAATGCTCATTTCAGAGTCTGTTTGCGGGGAACCTGACTCGCGGTAGTGCCTGATGCTGCAAAATATTGAGACAGGAGCTCAGTGAGGGCAGCCCATGGGCGTGGAACAAAGACCACCCCCTTCCAGTACCCAGGAGAAACAGGAGCTGTGTCCACAGGTCCCCCAGAGAGTGGCTGGAATGGGCTTGGCTGGCCAGGACCTCTGCAGCATGAGCCAGAAGCATTATCAGAGGGGAATGTGAAGGGAGGCCCATAGTTGGGGTTCAGCTGGACAGTGGGGTGCCTCTCACAAGGGGCTCCATGCCTCCTAACTGGACTAGCATTAGTCTCCAGGAGAGAGGACCGCAGCCTCCTAGGGCAGTCCTGCAGGGGATACCTGTTTCCCTTCTTTTTCCCATCCCAAACCCAGAGGGGCAAACATTGGGAAGTATGCCCTTCTGCTTCCCAGCTTTAAGGCCCATGAACTTGGCCTGTGCTGGAGGGGCGGGGAGTGCTTTGAATTGTAAATGAGACTCAAGTTCTAAAATGAATTGAACTGAGCCTTAACAGCCAGAATGAGATTGCTTTAATTAACTGAAAATGACCACAGAATTATGGAGTCCAACTGTGATGTCATTATGGGAGCTGCTCCCCAGTGGGAATGTGGGCGAGGTTGTGAGTGAGCCCAGCAAGTGGCAGGTACTGGGAAAATGAAAGCTTCTTTATACTCTAATGCATTTTGATTCCTCCCTATACCAGTTACGAAAGAGTTGGGAAACCTCTCACCACATCTTCGGAAGCCTCTTGTCATGGAGAATGGGTGAGAGCCTTCAAAATAAGGTACAATTGGCCTGGCAAAGATCAGATCCCATCAAATGAGAGCTTCACCAGGATTGGTAGATAAAATATAGGGTGCCCCATTAGCTCTGAGTATCAGATAAACAATGAAAACTTTTTAAGTATAAGTATGTTCCACACAACATTTGGGATATACTTATACTAAAAATGTATTCACCATTTATCTGACATTCAAAGGTAACTGGGTGTCCTATGTTTTTATTTGATAAGTCTGGCAACTGTACGCTTCATGTACCTCCAGAGCATCTGAAAAGGTCCAATTTGTCCCTCAAGTAACTGGTCAGAGGGATGAGGATGGAATTGTGTACTGTGCTCTGGATGATGGAATGGGACTTTGCAGGCTGTGTGTTCCAGGATGGAATTAAAGTGACAACGACAAATGGCACTCATCGAGAATTTACCACCTGCCAGGCACGGGGCTTGGTATTCTCACCTCCTGCTAACAACCCCAGCAGTCATCATATTACCTCTACTTTACTGCTAAGAAAGCGGAGGCTCAAAGGGTCAGCAGCTCGTCTCAGGAATGAACCAGCTCTTGTCTGTTCTCAGAGCCTGCGCTGCCTTTGCCAGTATGAAGCTCCCCAACCCCCGCCCCTGCTTTTGGGTCCGTGGAAAAAGGAGCACCCAGCTCTGCGCTGCTGGCAGGCAGCCCGGCCGGGATACACGTATTGTGCTTCTGCAGGGAGAAGACATTCAAGGGGCTGAGAGGCACTGCATGCCCCCACGCCCTCCCTGCCCCCCATGCCTCAGTTCAGCTCGGCAGCATTCAGGACTCCCATTTGGAGCCAGGCTGTGTGGAAGGCTGGGATCCAGGTGTGAATGTTATACATCTCTGCCCTCCAGGGGCTAACAGCAGCTGGGGTGAGGAATGTGGGGGTGAGGATGACTGTCGGACAAGTGAACAGACGATTAATACTATGGGAGTGCAGAGGCAGGCACCTAACCCAGCCAGTGTGTGTGTGTGTGTGTGTGTGTGTGTGTGTGTGTACCTGCGTTCCTGGAGGTCCAGTCCTTGAATGCAGGGCTGTCCCCTCTCCTGTCCTCTGGTATGATTAGGTCTGTTGTGCTCAGACTGCCTTGGTCCCTCAGATTCAGGAGATGACAGATGTCGCAAACCCAAGTTGCCGTGCGGCTGGGCATGTGTGGTATCTAGGCATTACCTGATAATCTGTGCACCGGTGGAGCTGGTGGTGAGTAGGTCTAAGCAGAAAGAGTGGCGGGTTCCCAGAAAAAGCAGGACAAGAGAGAGCATTTGTGACACAGGAGAAGTCATTTCAGGCCCCCATGGTCTGTGCCTGACCAGCTCTACTTCCCTAAGCACCTTCTTGCAGAACTTCCCGAGGAGGTGTCAGAATTACAAAGAAATGCAAAACAGTTCAGTAGTTAAGGATTTTAAGGGGACAAAGGGCGTGCAAAAACGAACGATCTCTACCAGGCTGGGAAAGAACCTAACCACATCAGAGAAAAAAAATCAATGCCAAAAACTCCCGGTGTTGTTTCAAACGTAAGCAAACCCTGGTTCCTTACTCCAGATAACAAGCCCAAGACCCCGTCTCCTTTATAGGGGAGCCAGCCCATAGCCCCTTCCCTTGTCAGTTACCTTGACAGTTACCTCGGCTCCCTTATAATGTTGAAGTCTCTGCCCTGGGAGGAGCGGGAGCTGCCTCCACATAACATTCAAAGCGTAGGAAGTGCATCTACCGAACTGTGTGCCCCTCCATATGCAATGACAAAGCTCCGTTTCCGAACACTCATCCTAAACCCTAAGTAAAGGCGCTGCGCTTTGTCACAGCTTCGGAAGTTATTCCCCTTTATTTCCTTATTTGCTGCAAATAAAGTTTGCTTTACGTGACAACTCCATCTGGTGTAGTCTCTACCTGTAACTCATCAAGGAGCCAGCTCACGACGGTAGGTGCACTTAGGGAACAGCTCCCAGAACCTGGGTCTTAGACCAGGGACGTGCCTCCCTGTCGGCAACCACCTAGGGTGAATATGCTAGAGTTTCAGGATGACAATACTGGGTTGTAAGAGTCTTATTAAGCAAACCTCCCCCGCCCCCCAAACTTGGGCTTCTGGCAAGCGGGCAGAAGCTCATTTTGGAAAAAAAAAAAAAAAAGAAGCTTACTTTGGGCAGGTGAATGTCTTGGCCACGAGCTGCGCATGCCTCCCCTAGGGAACCCAGACAGACCTCAGAAGTCCTCCCTGAACACCCCAGCCTGGTTATCCTCTGCTGACCTATTGAACAACTGAACTACTGCTGAACTACTCTTTGAGCTGTGGTGTGAAAATGGGACAGATATGAGTCTCATGTGCTGGTTATTATCAGGCCCAGCCTCACACTTAGTCCTGCGTCCCTCCCCACCTGTGGGGATGCAGGAGCTGCTGTCTCTGGTCCATGCTGCCGCACAAGTCACTTTGAAAGGCTGGGAGACCCAGAGCTCCGAGGGGGCTCCTGAGCGCGGATTTTACCAACAGACAAAGGAGGGAGAGAATACAGTGGGTGTCAGTGCGAAACGGCACACGGATTTCTCCAAACCGGCTGGTTACCACCTGCATTTACGTCATCAGAAGTTAGAGGGAGGAACAGAGGGATGTCATGGGGGAAAGGAGGTGAATGATGGAAGCTCTTTTGAGCACAGATGCGGAGAAAACATGTGGCTGGGAAGGCCAGCCTCTCCTCGAAGCTGCCTGAAAAATGATGGCTTCGTTGGCTTGGGTAGGAGTATGCTCACGTGGGTGAGAAATGTAGAGGGACAGCAGCAAAGGATGAGGCTCGGCAGTCATCCATCACGCGGGGGAGGGCCAGCCGCCTGTCCCCGCTCTCCGGAGCCTCTTTATTAATGATCCAGGAGAGAGGGACCAGCAGTTCCTTCGTTAAAGTCACAAATGGTTCTGGGCTCGGAAGCCTTGGGAACCAAAGTGGGGAGGAATGACGAATTAATACCCAAATTAGAAGGTTGAATTTATAGATGGGCAGCAAATAAGGGAACTTACCCTGGAAAAAAGAAAACCCAGTAGGGATTTAACTGAGTCTGTGCCTATTTAGAAGGAAAAAATTCCCCTCACTGAATTCAGGTCTTTAAAAAGTTTATGTGGTTTTAAAAACTGTTACTGATAGATTTTTTTTTCAAATATTGGTTTTTTGCCAACAATTGATCAAGTGTTATTAACAATGACCTGGATTCAGAGGCTTTATCAAATCCTAGACTGGCACTAAACTGGTTTAGATATGAAGGGGCCTCCGAGATTATGGGTCTCAATACTCCATTGCACGGGGGAGGCCCAGAGAGGTGATAAGACTGGCTGGGTGTTACAGCGCCCCCAGGGCCAGGCCAGGCGGAGTCCCCCAGCATAGCACTTCCTCCTCGGCCGCCCTGTCACTTCCTTCGCTGTAAGCCAGGCCCTGGGATTGTTCCTGGGGGCATGCCATCGGGTGACACCACTTCTGACAACAGATATGTTTTATTCCCACACACGTTCTGCAATCCTCCAGTACCAACTGGGTGTCTAACAATTCGATTCGACTCTGAGCTCAACTTCCAGAGTTGGCACAGATCCCGCAGGTTGAGGGCTCAGTCCGACAAGACTGTCCCCATTTCAGATGTCAGTTGCAAGACCCAGAGGCCACTGTGCTTCTGACTGCCTATAATTTGGGAGTCCTTACCACCCCCTCCTCAGGTTTGATAATTTGCTAGAATGACTCACAGAATTCAGGAAAACACTTTACTTAACACTTACTGGTTTATTATAAAGGAGCAATCACTAGGGAACAACCAAATGGAAGAGGACCATAAGTCAAGGAATGGGGGTGCATGAGAAGCTTCCGTGGCTTCTCCAGGGGCGTCACCCTCCCAGCACTTCCATGAGTTCCCCAGCCTGCAAGCTGTTGGGCCCCATTGTTAAGTAGATCTTATCTAGGTTTCATTAGGCATCATGGGCCATTGGTGACTCAATCTCCAGCTCCCCTCTCTTTCCCAGAAATTGGGTTGGGGCTGGCAGTTCCAACCCTCTAATCCCTTCCCATCTGAAGCTATCTAGCCCCCCCCTCCTTGATCCATCTCATTAGCATACAAAAGACAGTAAATCCCAAAGGTTTTAGGAGCTGTGTGGAACTGGGGACAAAGACCACATATTTATTTTTTGTTATACCACAGGCCTTCAAGGGAGCTGTGGTATAATACGGACAATAAGGCAGAGCTGAATTAAGTGTCCCAAGAAGGGGTGGGAGAGGGCCAGGCTATTCATGGCCAGAGGGGAAGGAGGAGGGAAAGGCTTCCTGGTGGAAGTGGCCAGCAAGGGAGGAAGGAAGAGCAGGTGTGTGGGCAATAGCATGACCCGTTCTCTGCGGCTGGAGTGTGGGGTCTGGAAAGAGTGACAAGGGGTTTGATGGTAAGGTGGTCTGTTGGGATCAGATTGTGGTTGGTCTTGACTATTAGGACTTTGGTATTGAGCGATGGCCATTCAGGTGTTCAATGAGGGAGTGATGTGGCTCAGCCGAGCTCTCAGATGGCTAAGGTGGCAGCACCCGATGGGGTGGTCCAAGGCTGGCGGAGGCTGGAGGGGCCAAGGGGAAGCTGGCACAGAAGACCCCACGGGTCTCAGTAAGCAGAATGATGGAAATGCTCTGCGTGTTTCAGGGTGTCTACAGATTACAGGACCTCCGTCTCTGAGAAGTGCTTTCTTCACCCACAGGGCCAAAACCATGGTGGGCCTGTGGGGTGGTTTCTCTGCGCAGCCTTTCCTGTCTTGTACAGAGAAGAGGAGTAGAGATGGAGGGGCTGCAGGGAGACAGGGAGGGGAGGTTCAATTGCAAAGAGAAATAGAGACCAGAGCCTCTGACCCCTGAAAGGGAGAAACCCAAGACAAGGCTGCCTGGGGTCCTGAGCACTTCTCAGTACCAAAGTCCAGGTTCTGTGGCTCTAGGGGCCACTGCCATAGTGTCCTATGACAGAATCTTGTGTCCTTATTAAGAACTTCTCTTCTGTGGTTTGCTCATTTAGGACAATGGCTCTCAAAAAGTTTTGCTTTCAGAACTCCTTTACAGTTTAAAAAGTTGTTAAGGACTCCAAAGAGGTTTTGTTTCTGTGGATATATTTGTGGATATTTACTGAAATCAGAATTTAAAACTGAGCTGTTGAAAAATATTAATTCATTGAAAAAATGCCAACAATAAACCCGTTTGCAAATCTCTTTAATGTCGGGCTTCCTACAGGACAGCTGGATTCTTATCCTTGCTTCTACATTCAGCCTGTTGTGAGGTCATGTTCATGCAGCCTCTGGAAAACTCCACTGTATGCTCATGAGAGAATGTGCGTGAGAAGGCAAATGATGTTTTAATATTACGATGAAAGTGGTTTTGTCCTTACAACCCCTCAGGGGTCTGGGGAACACACTTTCACCAGACTTAGGTTCTTCTGAGGTTGGTTTATGGGACGGACCAAAGGGTCTTAACTAAGACAGGGATTGATCTGTCAGTCTCAGGAATATGGCTTTGATTTGTTAACAGTTCCTAAAGAGATTATTTATGAACAAATCAATTATCCATCAGGTTAAGAATGTAGTTGTCACCCAAACGCCATCTATCGATTTTATTTAGTAGACACTTAAGGAGTCTTAAAACAGACACACACTCAGACACA
This sequence comes from Ursus arctos, assembly GCF_023065955.2. Taxonomy (NCBI): domain Eukaryota; kingdom Metazoa; phylum Chordata; class Mammalia; order Carnivora; family Ursidae; genus Ursus; species Ursus arctos. The sequence goes on along the minus strand of NW_026622763.1, from coordinate 9,956,245 downwards.
CTCACACACTCACGGCCATACACTCACACACACACTCACACACACTCATACATAGGAGAAGCTGATGAAATTGTCAAGGTGGCTATGAATGCAGGTGTTATGCCTTCTTTTAAAAATATTTTTCACTAGGGATACCTGGGTGCCTCAGTCGGTTGGGTGCCAGACTCCTGATTTCAGCTCAGGTCATGATCTAAGGGTCCTGGGATGGAGCCCTGTGTCAGGCTCCGTGCTCAGCGGGGAGTCTGCTTCTCTGTCTCTCGCCCTCTGCCCCTCCCCTGCTTTCTCTCCCTTTAAAATGAATAAATAAATCTTTAAACAACAACACAAAAACCCAACAATATTTTTCACTAAACAAGTGATTCATGCGCATGGTAGAACAATTAGGAAATGCCAGCAAAGGAAAATATTACCCTTTACCACACTCCCCAAAGGTAATCTGGTAACGTTTTTGGCCACAGCCTTCTGTAGAGATATTAAAAAAAAAAAAAAAGAAAGAAACACACTGCACATAATTTGAATAGGCTTGCTTTTTAATATTTTACAGTATATTATAAATATCTATCCCTGTAAGTAACATATACTCAACAAAATTATTTTAAAATGCTGCTTTGTGTATTCTGTAATATAAATGTATCATAACTTATTTAACAAACCTCTATTATCGTACATTTAGTTTGTGTTTTATTTTGCTATGAATATATATCTACTCCATTCCCATCTGTTTTTAAACTTTTTTTTTCTTTGGATGAAAAATTACCAGCAGATGCAAAAGTAGAGAGTAGGGTGGCGGACTCCCACTTACCCATCACCCAATTTCAGTAATTATCAAAACGTCCTATTTTGTTTCAGCTCTCCCCCTCACACTCCTGCTGGATTTAATGCAAACCTAAGCCCTCATATTATTTTGTAACTGAACTCAAGGTGTTCCCAGCTTGGGGTGCACCAGATTGAACACAACCCAAGGAACCGTTGAAAGCAAAGAACTTTTGATTACTTGTTAAGGAGACAAGGAGGCAACTCTCAAAGCACTGTCTCCTGTGTCACCAGAAGCTTCTCTTCAGTGTCCTAGGGGGCGGGGGCAGGGAACTCGCATCGGCACTTTTGGTTCAGTTGCACATGCGTGGTATGTCAACATGCTAGTGCATACGTCACAAAGTGGTGGAAAGCTCCGTCTACAGGAGGAGATCTTAGTATTATAATGAGCTAAATGTAATTTCAAGTCAGCTCAGGGGGGCTTCTGCTCAGGTCCTCAGCTCCAGTCTGGCTCAAACTGGCTCACCCACGGGGCTCTCACGCGAGACACATCTAGCAGTGGGAAGCTACTTTTGGCCCTCTTCTATTTGAGTAACTTCCCACTGCATCCTAGCTAACAATTTCTTCCATGAGTACTTGAGAATGTGTCTCTAAGAGATCAAGACTTTGTTTTAGTAACATGACCACAATTCCATTATCAGGCTATGAAAATTAATAATTTTACTCAAAAGAATTGAAAGTAGGGTCTTGAAACGATATTTGCACACCCATGTTCACAGCAGCACTATTCACAACAGCCCAGAGGTGTAAACGACTCAAGAGTGCGTTGACGGATGAATAAAAATAATGTGGTATGTTCTGTTAAAAAACAAAATTCGACTGAATAAATTTGAAGATCTAATTGGCTTTATTAAGCGACTCGTGAATCGAGCAGCATCCCATCTAGAAAGTGGAGGAGTTGCACAAAATGAGAGGTTTTTACAGGAAAGAGGATGGGGCAGGGAGTTATTAGCAAAAAGAAAGAGAAGATTGTTACAGGCCTGGGCATCTTGTTTTTGGGTGGGAAAGGATTGGCCGGGTTTTTATCACACAGATGACCTCACTGGTGCTGGTCAGGAAATTGTAGACTGACTATTAAAAGGTCACATTCATGGTGATGTAGGAAAGATGTTAGGGTTCGAAGCCAACGGCCAAGAAAGAATTCTTGAGACATCTTTGGTGCAAAGGTGGTTTTATTAGAGCATGGGGACAGGACCTGTGGGCAGAAAGAGCTGCGCTGGGGTCATGAGGAGTGGCCCGTCATGTATTTTCAATTTGGGGGACGATTAGGGATAGTGTAAATTTTCCAAGTATTCTGGAAACAAGGTTTCCAGGATCCTGAGGGGGCTAGCTATTGTTAGGAAAGGTCCTTTATTACTGTTCAGTAAAAACTCAGTCATGAGACCTTTCAGATGTATATTGGTGGCCCATATGCGTGGTGAGGGGTGACTGCCAACGTGTATCTTGGGGAGTAGAGATAAAGGAAGTTTCCAAAGGAATTTTTATATGTTAAAGTAGACGTACAGGGTCTGGGGGTTGGGCTAAGATTGCCTGTTGCCCTGGGCAAAGTGTCAACACGGAGGCAGTTGAGTCCATAGAGGAACATCACTCTGCCCGTTTCCAGGACTTGTCACTGGGCTGTAGACAGTAAGGACATTTAATAAGTTTTCTTCTGCTTTTGTTTCCCACATCACTGGGATTGGTTGAAACTGTCATTAAGTCTTGGTTTGCTGTCATGGGGAGCAAATGACTTCATTTGGGGCTTATTTTAATTTTTCTCACAATACACACAATGGAATACAGGATACTGTGACTTACAAAAAGAAGTATATATTTGGTTTTTGTCCCTGTTTCTGCTGGAGTTCCTAAAACCCTTGGAATTTCCTAAGTGATGTGAGTGATAAAGGTGTCTTTTGTTATATTATTGACTGATTGGGATGCACCTAAGGATGGGGCCTGGTTGCCAGAGAACCAGTCTTTTGATTGGAGGGTTGGAACTTTCAGTCTCACCTCTGGGGAAGGGAGAGGGGCTGGAGGTTGAACCAGTCACCAAAGGCCAATGATTTGATTTAATAATCACGCCTATGTAATGAGGCCTCCGTGAAACCCCAAAAGGACAGGGTCGGAGAGCGTCTGGGCTGCTGAGTCCGTGGAGATGTGGGGAGAGTGGAGCACTTGGATCAGGCTTGGAAACTCCTCACCCTCTCCCCACACCTCGCCCTATGCCTCTCTTCCATCTGCTGTTCCTGAGTTAGGTCTTTTTATATCTTTTTCTGCTCTAGCCAATTAATAGCATCCAAAGGAGGAGGAGGTTATGGAAACCTGTGATTTATAGCCAGTTGATCAGAAGGCCAGGTGACGACCTGGGCTTGTGATTGGCATCTGACGTGGGTGGGGTGCGGGGACAGTCTTGCAGGACTGAGTCCTGGAACCTGTGGAATCCGGTACTATCTCCCAGTTGATGGTGTCAGAATCGAGTTGAATTGTAGAACACTCAGCTGGCATCTCGATTACTGCTTGTCATTGGCGGGGGAGGATCTCCTTCTCCCACACGCCGGAATTGGGTCCAGGAACCCGAAATAGAATAATATTCCAGCCTTAAAGAGGAAGGAAATTCTGGTACATATTACAACATGGACGAAACTGGAGGATATTGCAATGCTAAGAGGAGGAAGCCAGTCACGAAGAGGCAAATACTGTATCATTCCACTTATATGAGGTACCTAGAATAGTACAATTCATAGAGACAGAAAGTAGGATGGTGGTTGCCAGAGGCTGGGGCAATGGGAAGTTAGTTTTTAACGGGGGCAGAGTTTCAGTTTTGCAAGACGAAAAAAGCTCTGGAGGAGGACGGTGGCGCAGGTTGTGCACCAGTGTGAATGGGCTTGGTGCCGCTGAACTGCATGCTTCGCAATGGTTAAGATAGCAAATTTTATATGATGTGTATTTTACCGCAATTAACAATACAATAAAATAATCATTAAAAAAATAAGGCAATCTGAATAAAGTACATGCTTCTGTCGATAAAAAATTAATAACAACTTCTACTCAGATTGGATATGACTCACTGTCAAATATCCAGCCAGAATTCAAACTCTCTCCATTGTCTCACAAATATCTTTTTAGTTAAGTCTGTTTGGAGAAGTCAAACAAGGTCCGCACATCGCATTTGGTATCACTAAATCTTTGGGATGAATTCTTGGAAGTGAAATTGCTGGGTCAAAGTATATACATATTTTAAAGGATTTTGCTACATCCTGCAAAATTGCCCTTCATAAATCATGTATCATTAAGCTCCTATGTTCCTTTTTTTTTTTTTAAGCTGAATTTTGAAATCATTTCTGGAGAGAGCCCCTGAGGTGAACATTTGTTCTCCAGGCTTCTCCTGCTCTTGCAGGCGTCCCTGCGCTCCTCCAGCTGCCTTCTCGGCTGTGACTTTTAAGCCTTCGCTGTTACGTTGTAACTCACACCTGAACGTGTGAGAATGTTTCCAGCTCACCCAAATCCCACGGTCTCCCCTTTGCGCTCCAAGGCTTGCTCACTGCCAGGCACCCTCCAGCACAAACACCCATCCCCTTCCAGCCACCCCACCCCCGGCTCCTCTTCTTGGGGTCCTCGGTGCAGCCTCCTGGGGCTCACGATCTCTACAGCCAGGCAACAGGGTGGGTAAGGGATGGAGGGTGGGGGCTGTAGAAGGAGCAGAAACAGCTTCGGGGTGACAGTCACCTGCTCCAATAGACATCTCTGCACCCTTAATGCTTCGACCTCCGTTTTGTGGCTTGAGATTCATAGTTGAGGTCTTCCTAGGATTCCAGCTTTGGAGCCCTAGAAAAATGGTTGGGGGCCGGCTGGGGCAGATCACTTTCATTGCTCGTATATTAGGTTCATGGACGGTACTTGCCATCTTGGTTAACCCACTCCAAGCCCTGTGAGGTCGACATCACTTTCTGATGAGAAACTGAGGCCCAGAGAGTTCGAGCACACGGGCTGGTCTGTGAATCTAGGCCTGCCCTGAAGCCCTCACAGGCCCCTGCCCCAAGGGGGTGGCCCCATCTCCAGTCCGGGTGGAGGGGGAGCAGGACAGCCAGGGTGAAGAGTGAATACCATTTCCTGGGGAGAAAAAGCCAGCCAATGACTCTGTCTGCAAATGAAAAAGAAAGGAGAAAGAAGTCTAATACTGAGAATTCGGATTACAGGCGTACCCCGTTTTATTGCATTTTGCTTTATTGTGCTTCGCAGACACTGCATTTTTTTGCAAATTGAAGGTTTGTGGCAACTCTGTGTTGAGCAAATTCTGTTGGCATCGTTTTTGCAACAGTATTTGCTCACTCTGTGTCTTTGTGTCACATTTTGGTAATTAAAGCAATATTGCAAACTCTTTCATTATTGTATTTGTTATGGGATCTGTGATCGGTGATTATGACTCACTGAGAGCTCAGATGACGGTTAGCATTTTTTAGCAATAAAGTATTTTTAAATTAAGGTATGTACTTTGTTTTTTTAGACATAATGCTATTGCACACTTAACAGACTATAGTATAGCGTAAACATAATATTTATACGCACTGAGAAACCAAAAAATTCATTTGACTTGCTGTTTTGTGGTATTTGCTTTCCTGCTGTGGTCTGGAACGGAACCAGCACTATCTCGGGGGCATGGCTGTATAAGAATTCATAGGCCCTTAAACTCTTCTTGAAATTCCCCAATTTTCCATTTAAAAATTCTTCAAGGAGAGAAATTAAAAAATTTCTTGAATAGGCAAAAAAAAAACAAAAAACAAAAAAACAAACACCAAACCCCTCAAACTTCAGCACAACAGGAAAGAAAGACTTTTCCCTCCGGAACCAGAAGCAGGAGGGAGTGCTCCGTGGGAGGAAATATCTCCTGCTCCCTGCTTTCTTCTGGGAGCCCAGGGGGGAGGCCTGATTCAGGGATTAGGAAGGCAACAAGAGCCGGAGAGGTGCAGCTGGGGAGGGAGCGCAGGCTGGCATGAATCTCCTTCTCATTGGCTAAGTCTCCAGTGATCTAGGTATAGCCGGGAGACATACTGAGCTGGAGACCAAGGGCAGAGTGGCAACGTTCTGACTTTTGGCACTGGGGTCGGCACAGGACCTAGTTAGGATTGACTCCAGACTCTTTCTATGGCGGGGCCCGGCTCCCCTCAGTCACCCCAGGAGCTTCCCTGGCTGAGTCGGGCTCACAAGACTAGAATGCGTGTCTGTTTCCTGCACTCATCGGGGGCTGCAGGCCTCATTTCTGCTGTTGACAAGGCCTATCGCATTCAGCACAAAAACGAAAATGATCCCAGGGAGGAAAGAGAGCCCAAAGCCTGTGATCCGAGTTCAGCCTGCAAGCACGAGACTGCTTCGGGTTTTAGGAGTTCGGGGCTGATGTGGGAAAGGACTGAGATCACAAATTCCGAAACTGGAGTTTTCTTCACCAGAGCGGGCAGGACTACACAGACAGGATCCCCTTGAAGTTTGAAGCTGTTGGGATTTTGAAATGGGAGTAAAAAACTTCTTTACCCGATTGAGGGGGCGCCATGGGGGGGCAGTCAGTTAAGTGACTCAGGTTGTGATCTCAGGGTCTTGAGATCGAGCCCTGCATAAGTAGGAGATAAACTCGATTTTGTAGCGCCGTTCTCCTGGCTTGGTATAAGAGAGCACCGGTTAAGTTTAGTACAACCTAAGTCCAGGTGGGGCTGGTCTATTTCTCCGGGTCCCCAAGCCCAGGGGAGGATGAAGTAGGGCTCAGGGAGTAGCCTGTAGCTGGTCAGTGACTGCGAGCTCAGAGCAGGTGAGACACGTTGGTCCTGGGAGGGATTACCCATTATAGATGTTTAATTTCTCCTCTGAGCACCTTTCCACTGGCCTAGGTCTGTTTTGGCAGTGACATAATCCATAGTTTGCTCTGAATCTTGGTTGGACCTGTGTTGAAGAGGTTATCACTTGGCAATTCAATTCAGTCACTCGGCACATTTATATCAAGTGCCTTCTGGGAATAACTAAGTGAGCAAAGGAGACCCAATTTCTTAAGGAGTTTATAGTCCAGTAGCAAGGTGGACATTATTATTGTTATTATTATTATTCTTATTTTTAAAGATTTTATTTATTTTACAGAGAGAGAGAGAGAGATCACGAGAGAGGGGAGGGACAGAGGGAGAAGCAGACTCCCCGCCGAGCAGGGAGCCCAACGAGGGACTCGATCCCAGGACCCTGGGATCATGACCTGAGCTGAAGGCAGATGCTTAACCGACTGAGCCACCCAGGTGCCCAGGAAGGTGGACATTAAAATAATGATAAGAATTAGATGATTTGTATGTCTTTCCCAGTAGACTGTGAGCTCGTCAAAGGTGAGGATCACCACTTACACGTCTGTCTGTCCCAGCCCCTGGTATATACAGCCGTTGCTAGGCAATGATGACCCGGAGGTCCCTTATTGTGTGGTTGACCTTTTCATTCTGGTTGCAGCCAGAGAAGACCTAAGTAGGGACGAAGGTGGAGATGTTCATTGGCTTACAGGGGTGGCCGATGTCTTTGAGGGCTTACAGCTAGCTGGGCGGCAGGTACACAAAGAACTCCTTACGAGGAGAGGCCGGAGCACCACGACAGCAGCTGCTGAGCGGTTTTGCCCAAGGCTGTCCTTGATAGATTCAGACATCCTGCATCAGTGTCAGCTTCAACGGCTCCGTCAAGCCTCCCTGCACCCTGCAGGCTCCGTCAAGCCTCCCTGCACCCTGCAGGCTCCGTCAAGCCTCCCTGCACCCTGCCTGGCTACTCTATCAATAGCCATAAGCCACAAACAAGAGCTTACACACTGCAGGTCAGGAATTCCAAGGGAACATTGCAAGGACATACCGTCTCTGCTGCACGATGTCTTGGACTTCAGCGAGGAAGACTCGAATGACTGGGTCTGGAATCATCTGGAGGCTTCTTCACTTCCAGGCGGTGGCGGGATGGGGGATGACTTGAATTCAGGCTCAGCTGGGATTATTGTCAGGACTCTCTACTCACAGCCTGGTGGGGAGTGTCCCAGTGAACAAGCACTATCCTCTCCTGGTCCATAGAGCTATAAACCTGCTCAGATTCAGAGGGAAGGGAGGAAGGGATGGGCGCCTGGGTGACTCAGTCGGTTAAGTGTCTGACTCTTGATTTTAGGTCAGGTCATGATCTTAGGGTCCTGAGATCGAGCCCCACATTGGGCTCTGTGCTCAGCTGGGAGTCTGCCTGAGATTCTCCCTTTCCCTCTGTCCCTCCCCCTGCTCCTGCTCTCTCTCTCTCTGAAATGAATCAATCTATAAAATCTTCAAAGGGAAGGGACAAAAGCCTCACCTCTCAATGGGAGAAGCCTCAAAGAACTTTCAGCCAGGTTTAAAAACTCCCACACTTCCCCCCTCCAATCTTGCTTTTTCATCTCATGCAAACTTTTGAAAAATAATTTACATATCTTAAAACTCACTCATTTTTTAGTAAATTTACTGAGTCGTGCAACCATTACCATAATCCGGTTTCAGAACTTTTTCATTCTTTCCAATGAGATCCCTTGTGCCTGTTTACGTTCATCCTTGTTCTCAGCCTCAGGCAACCATAATCTACTTTCTGTCTGCACAGATTTGCCTTTCTTCCTACACAAACTTTTGAGGAAGAGGAAAAGCCCTTGCTCTGCTGTAGTTCTCCAGTGACTACCAGCATGGAGTCCTTGTTGCTCCCATCCCTTTCCTCAGGACCCCATAACATGACTCTGCTGAGCCGTCAGGAGAGGAGGCCCCGTCGGTAAGATGGGGTGTCTCAGACGGCTGGAGGAGGGACTGAGAGAATCAATCAAGGCCAAATGCTTTGGGTGGGGCCTCGCTCACAGCAGCCCCTCCATAAAGGGGGCCCCTTCCCCAAGTCTTAGCTATTCCTGTACACCTTTCCAAGAGTGCCATGGGTGGGAATGGAGTCCTCACTTTACCGAGGAGGAAGACTGGGGCCTGAACGACTCACAGCTTGAAAATCCTGGAGCCAGAGAGGAATTCAGCTCCAGACTGGTAAGCACTCCAGGCCGCCTCTTACCGACACACGCGGCTTGGAAATGGAACTTCCCACAGCCTGGGACACTCAGGTTCTCCATGGGTTTCCTGAGCTGCGCCTGGAGAAGTTGCATGTAAACTGATTTGTTTGTGATCAAATAAGTTCTAAGGGAAAATTTTATGAAATAGCCTATTGCCGCGAATCCATTCTGTGAATTAAGGAATCGTTAAACAATCTTAGTCATCTGTTGACGTCCTCGTGCTAGAATTCCTAACACAGTCCGGACACTCATGACCAGGAGCACGAGGATGAAAGCAGCACCCTAGCACTTGCTGTTCCCTCAGCCGCAGTTTCTCTTTCCTCAGCCTCCTGCATGGGCTGCCCCCTTCAAGCCTCTGCTCAAAGGCCATCTTGTCTGCGAACATTCCCTGACCACTGAGAATTAGCAATGCTGAGCCTCCCTTGTCCCTCCTCACTTGGCCCGATTTATTTTTCTTTATGGGACTTATCACCATCTGTCCCTCACCTTTCTTGTTCATGACGTCTGCCTTCCCTTCCAGGATGGCAGCTCCCCATGCTAGTCATTCTGTCTGTCCCGCTCGCAGGACAGAACAGTGCCTGTCATGCAGGTGGGGACCTCCTGCAGAATGACTGAATGAGCAAAGGGATGGAGAACTCTGGGGTTTCATCCCGGCTGATGCCTAAGACAAATTTTCCTGACACCAGAGTGTAAGTGAGTGAGCTGGATTTGACCTCAAGATCTTTCTCTCTCTTTTTTAGAAACAGGTTTTTTGGGGGATATAATTCGCATACCATACCATTCATCCATTTAACATTTACAGCTCAATGTTTTTTAGTTTGTTTACAGAGTTGTGCAACCATGATTACAGTCAGTTTTAGAACATTTTTAAAAAGATTTTATTTATTTTAGAGAAAGAGAAAGAGCGAGCAGATGGGGGAGGAGTAGAGGAAGAGGAGAAAGAAACTGAAGCGGACTCCACGCTGAGCTCGGAGCTTGATCTCACAATCCTGACATCATGACCCGAGCCAAAATCTAGAGTCAGACACTTAACCAACTGAGCTATCCAGGTGCCCCAATTTTAGAACATTGTTATCACCCAAAAAAGAAACTCCTCAGGCTTCAGCCATCACCCCCAGTCCACCTTTCTCCCCCATTCCCTGGCAACCTCTACGTTTCTGTGTCTTTGAATTTGGCCATTATGAGCACTTAATATGCATGGAATCATATGATATGTGGCCTTTTGTGCCTGGCTTCATTCATTTAGCATAATGTTATTTATTTATTTACTTACTTACTTATTTAAAGTACTCTCTACCCTCAATGTGGGGCTCGAACTCACAACCCTGCGATCAACAGTTGCATGCTACGTGGACTGAACCAGCCGGGCGCCCCTCACTTCGCATGGTGTTTCCAGGGTTTAGCTGTGTTGTAGCATGCGTCAGGACCGCAGCCCCTTCAGTGGCTGAGTAATATTCCACGTGCGGTTGTGCTACGTTCTGTTTATCCATTCATCATGTGTTGGCCATTTGGGTTGCTTTCATTTTTTGGCTAATATGAATAATGCTGTTGTGAACACTCAGTTCATGTTTTTGTGTGGATCTCTGTTTCGATTTCCTTCAGGTACATAGCCTAGGATGGAGTTGCTAGGTCACGTGATAACAGTTTATTTGATTGTCAGTGAGACTGTCAGCCAGTTTTCCAAGGGGACTGCACCATTCTAATGATCTCTTATGACTTGAATAGTCTTTAAATTCTACCCTTTACTAACCACACGATTTTCTAAGATTAATATACCTTTAGAGCAGTCTTGATCGTTCCTCTGAGATACAGGACTTTTTGAATAGAATTTAATCAAAGATTGAGTGGCCTGCCGCTCAGTGCGGGTGCTCGGTGCTGTGGAATTAATTCAGCAGCTGGATGTCTCAAACCCACTAAGGAATTCCTTGGTGCTCATCACAGTAACCGTACTCTTCATCCCCATTACCTGTTTCTCCCATCCCTCACCCACCTCCCCTCCGGTAACCATCAGTTTGTTCTCTCTAGTGAACAGTCTGTTGGTTTGTCTCTCTCTCTCTTTTTCTCCTTTGTTTGTTTTGTGTCTTAAATTCCACATATGAGTGAATCCTATGGTATTTGTCTTTCTCTGTCTGACTTATTTCAGTTAGCATTATTCCCTCTAGGTCCATCCATATTGTTGTAAATGGCAAGATTTCATTTTTTGTGGCGGAGTAATATTCCATTGTATATGTTCCACATCTTCTGTATCCATTCATCTGTTGATAGACACGGGGCTGCTTCCCTGACTCGGCTGTTGTAAGTAAGGCTGCAATACACAGAGGCGCCTGTATCTTTTCGAGTTAGTGTTTTCATTTTCTTTGGTTAAATACCCAGTAGTGGGATTACTGGATCATACGGTGACTCTATTTTTAATTTTTTGAGGAACCTCCATACTGTTTTCCACAGTCACTGCACCAATTTGCATTCCCACCAACAGTGCACAAGGGTTCCCTTTTCTCCCCATCCTCGCTGACACTTGTTATTTCTTGTGTTTTTGATTTGGGCCATTCTGACAGGTGTAACGTGATATCTCATTACGGTTTTAATTTGCGTTTCCCTGATGATTAGTGTTGTGATTCGTGTGTCTGTTGGCCATCTGTATGTCTTCTTTGGAAAAATGTCTATTCAGATTCTCTGACCATTTTTACATTGGACTATTTGATTTTTGGTGTTAAGTTGTGTAAGTTCTTTATGTATTTTGAATATTAACCCCTTGTAGGTTATATCATTTACAAATGTCTTCTCCAATTCAGTATTTTGACCTTTTGTTGGTTGATGGTTTCCTTTGCTGTGCAGAAGCTTTTTATTTTGGTGTAGTCCCAATAGTTTAATTTTGCTTTTGTTTCCCTTGCCTGAGGAGACGTATTTAGAAAAATGTTTCTAGGGCATCTGGGTGACTCAGTAGGTTAAGTGTCTGCCTTCGGCTCAGGTCGTAATCCCAGGGTTCTGGGATTGAGCCCCTCGTTGGGTTCCCTCTCAGTGGGGAGCCTGCTTCTCCCTCTCCCCCCAACCCCTGCTCATGCTTTCTCTCACTCTCTCTCTCAAATAAATTAATAAAATCTTTTTTAAAAAAGAAAAACGTTTCTATGGCCGTGTCAAAGAAATTGCTGGCTATGTTTTCTTCTAGGAGTTTTATGGTTTCAGATCTCACATTTAGGCCTTTAATCCATTTTGAGTTTATTTTTATGTATGGTGTGAGAAAGTGGTCCAGTTTCATTCTTTGGCACGTAGCTGTCCAGTTTTCCCAACATCATTTGTTGACGGGACTCTCTTTTCCCCATTGCATATTTTTGCCTCCTTTGTAGGAGATTAATTGGCCATATAAACATGGGTTTATTTCTGGACTCTCTATTCTGTTCCATTGATCTGTATGTTTTCGTGTTAGTACCATAGTGTTTTGATTACTATAGCTTTGTAGTAGATCTTGAAATCTGGGATTGTGATACCTCCTGTTTGCTGTAAATCTTTTTTGTTTGTTTGTTTGCTATAAATCTTTTTTTTAAAAAAGATTTTATTTATTTATTTATTTATTTGACAGAGAGAGAGAGAGACAGCCAGCGAGAGAGGGAGCACAGTCAGGGGGAGTGGGAGAGGAAGAAGCAGGCTTCCAGTGGAGGAGCCCGATGTGGGGCTCAATCCCAGGACTCTGGGATCACACCCTGAGCCAAAGGCAGGCGCTTAACGACTGAGCCACCCAGGTGCCCCTGTTTGCTATAAATCTTAAAACAACAGGTTTCATTCTTAAATTCCACATCCTGTGGCCCTACTGTGCCCACTGTTGGCTGGGGAGTACACATCCTGTCATAACCCTTCTGAAGCTCATTTTGTATCCCCAGTGCCTGGAGGGATGTTACTTGCACCCTAACATCCAAGTCCAGAGGATGATGTAAAATATTTCCTTGCCCTTCCTCATGGGATGGGCAGCCATCTAGCAGCCCAGCCAGCTAGGAGGAGTGCCCGAATGTCCCTTCACCTGCTCTCCTTTCTTTCCTACTCTTCAGTCAGGACAGTCCCTCTGCTACCAACTCTATGACCAAGCCTGGGGGGCCCATTCTTGCTCTGTCCTTGGGTTGATAATGATGGGTTACATCCTCATCCTTCAGAGACAAGCACCTACATGCCGGGCAAACCTCTCCTGCCTTACAGATCAACTTTCACACAAGACTCTGGGCTGTTGTTAAACCAAAGGACCCCTTTCCTATTTGGAGTGAGGATGGATTGAACAAAGTGAATGGAGGGAACAGAGAACCTGTTCCCTCTCACACACATACCACACAAAGGTACATGTGCACACATGCAAATTGTATGTTTTTTTTTAACATAAACATAATTGTGCTTTAAGAATTATTTTGCAACTAGCTTTTTCCCCACATAATAATATGTCCTGGACATCTTTCCTGTTATTACTCATTCTTTTTAAGCACTGCTTAGTCATCCATTGTCTGGGTGCTGATAATTTATGTAACCGGTGTGTTGAACAAGCATGACAGGAGGGATGTAATCAGATGCAACTTCGTTTTATTTTCCACTGTCTCTTACACCATTCTCAGTGGAGAGTTTCTCTCCGTGGCTTAGGTCCCGTGACTAGTAGGACATCTCCAAGCAGCAGATGAACCTACAGAGCCACCCCAACACCTCAGTGTAGGGGCGAACAGCTTCCCACTAGCCATTAGCTTGGCCAGGCTAAGTGGGCAACACTGGGCAGCCAGCATGATGCTTCTGAACGGCCAGCGAGACAAGACACACTTTGACAAGGTAGTAAAACTTCCAAAATGATTTCTAGAGGATTAGCAATGTTACTAGATTTCTGATATGATCAGAAATAGGTAATATTTAAAAGAATTTAAAGGTAGAAGATTGAAATGGTAAGTTTTAGCTTTTAGAAAATTTATTTACATGGATTCACTTATCCCCTGATGATGCCAGTAAACATTATTATAGCAACTGATGACATTCAGAGCCACATAGTTACTTATTTACTTTTGGTGCCTACGAATTTCTTGTTGACCATGTAATGCAGATAAAACTGGGCATCTTTGGAACCCATCTATTCTTGGTATGTCATTGAAAAGAGCCATGTACCCGATAATCAAATCATACTAAAAAGGAAGGACTTCATGTATCTCCTATACAATCCAGGCATTCTACTTCTAGATATTTAAAAGAAATGAAAACATTCTTCCACACAAAGACTTGGACATGAATGTTCACAGCAGTTTTTATTTGCAATAGCTAAAAACTGGAAACAGTCCAAATGTCCATCAGTAGACGAATGGGTATACAAAATGTGGTCTCCCCATATAATGGAAATCCACTCAGCAGTAAATAAGAATGAACTTGTGATACATGCACAACGTGGACGAATCTCAGAATCATTATGCTGAATGAAAGAAGCCAGACACAAAAGGGTTTATTTTGTATGAGTCCATTTATATAAAACACAACCTAATTTGTAACAACAAAAAGAAGATCAGTGATGGCTTAGCAATGAAGGGTAGGGGGTAGAATACAAAAGGAGGGGCGCCTGGGTAGCGCAGTCGTTAAGTGTCTGCCTTCGGCTCAGGGCATGATCCCGGCCTTACCGGATCGAGTCCCACATCGGGCTCCTCCGCTGGGAGCCTGCTTCTTCCTCTCCCACTCCCCCTGTTTGTGTTCCCTCTCTTGCCGGCTGTCTCTCTCTGTCAAATATATAAATTAAAAAAAAATCTTAAAAAAAAAAAGAATACAAAAGGAATCTTCCAGAGGCAATAGAAATGCCCTGCCTCTTGATTGTCGTGAGGGTTTCCAGGGTGAATACAACTATCAAAACCCATAGAATTATACTCTGTAAATGGATGCAGTTTATTGCATGTCAATTATTTCTCAATACACTTGATAAGGAAAAAAATAAGTAAAATCTTTACTGAAATCTCTTAGAGGGATTATTTATCTACCCTTGAAATCTAATTTAACTGCCTTTTAACTAGATAGGGAAAAGAAAGGAGGCACATATAAAATGCCCTAGACAGTGGCTGGTACACAATGAGTGGTCAGAGAATGAGAGATAGGGCTACTATTGCCATGAAGATGGGCACGTAAGTCCACAAACATGTCTTATGTCTACTATTCCAGAACCTCTCTGTGGACCTGGCCCATTTTTTTTTTTTTCAGTAAATGCTTTTCGATGAATTAAAGAGATTTTAGGTCATATCAACCAAAACTTCAATTTACCCCTTGGCTGGGGCCTGAGGTTGGAAAGAGGATGATGTTCTGGTTGAAGAGCAGTATGAATAGTTGAGGGAAGGTGCTGAGGACACTTGAAATGCTGCCCCGATCTCCCTCTGTGGAAGTACATCTGTGCAAGTGCATGCCCGCTCCTGCCATGTGGTATTCAGATTCTGGGGCTTGCAGGGCGAGCTGGAGTCACCTGAGGATATTGCCTGCCATGTGCTTTTGTAGTTGCCTAGAGGAAGGATGAGCTTTTTTGTGTGTGCGTCTTGGGCAGAGATAATGTGCCTGGGTAGCAACTTCATCTCCCAACCATAAAATATTGATAGTCCTGGTGCTGGTCAGAGACTAGGAGACACCCCCTGGAAGGTGCTATTTGCCGGCAGGTGGTGAATGATTGATGAGTGGGAAGTAAAATATTGATGCTCTGAGTCTCACATCAGGCCTCTTCCCACCCAAAGGGGCTTGCGTCTTGTATTATTAAAGGCAAAAATTCAGAGAATGGGTTACTTTGCCTCTGTTTGGAACATGACAGCTTTGGCCAGCTATGGCTTGAAAATAACTCTGGGATATTAAGATTGAGTGCCCTTGGAAACTTGATAGATGAATGTTTGGAACCAAAAAAAGGAAATCCTTCTTTCCCTGCATATGAAAAACTTATAATCACAGCTTTGTCAATGTATTCTTTAAAAAAAAAAAGATTTTATTTATTCACTTGAGAGAGAGAGAGGGAGAGAGCATGAGAGAGCATGAGCAGGGGGGAGGGGCAGAAGCAGACTTCCCACTGAGCAGGGAGCCCAGATGTGGGACTTGATCCCAGGACCCTGGGATCATGACCTGAGCTGAAGGCAGACACTTAACTGACTGAGGCACCCAGGTGCCCTGTCAATGTATTCTTCTTAAAAACTTAAGTTTGTCAAAATTGCACATGCACATAACTTGAAGAGAAAAAGAGATCTATTAGAAAAACACCACTCTGAGCACTTAAAACCTCTTTTAGCCAATTCTCTTTGTGTTACTTCCATATGACCAAATAACGTACTTCATATGCTGTTTCTTGAAAAAATTTCAGAGTGTCTATTGACTCTTCCTTGCAGAAGAAAAGTGTGTGACTTTTTCACCCCACCACTTAAACACATAGACACTTCTCAAGTCCTCTACCTTTCCAATATAATTATATTAGAATGTTGGTTACCTCATTATTTGGTATTTCCATTATTATGACATGTTCAGAGATCTACAGCTGGTTAAGTCATACACTAAGATTACATTTACTTTCCTATGTTACCTTTGTTGGGGAGAAAACATTTTTCTCTACACTTCCATGTTCTTCTGACTGGTCTAAGAATTAAATTGATATGAAGCAGATTAACAGAAGAAAAAAACCAAAGTTTAATGATGTGTTCATGGAAGTCCAATAATAAAAGTGAGACCCAAGGAAATCATAAAGGCATATAGCTTTAATACATTTAGACAAAAAAACATAAATTGTGAGGAATTGACAAGACGAGAAAACTTATGTTTCAGGGCATCAATTTATAAGGAATTCTAAAGAGAATTATGGGCTGGGGGTAGTAAGTGAATAAAAGTAAAAAGATTTGTTTATATTGGCTTCTTCCCTATATAGGCCCTGAATTCCCTGTCTGACAACAAGGATGTCTCCCTGCCTTCTGGTGGCAGGGAAGGTAACTTTCACATGGGGGATTTATTTCCTGCTATCTGGAGAAAAGGACAGAGTGTTCTTTTTGCATTGGCTTTTAAAAAAAGTAACTTCAATTCAAAATAATCAATATGTCACAGTGGGGGCAGGCTTCCCTGAGCCCCAATAATTTTGCTTTCTTTTGGAGTTAAGGATGGTCTTATTTTTAGTTTGTTTGCCCAGTTTTCCGTTTATTCAACCTCAAAACTCTGCCAACTACCTAAATTTCTTCTCAAGAGGTTCAGATGCATTAGTCATCCTATCAGTTTTATTTTCTGGAAGGACTGTCTCCTGGGGACTGTTCACCTGCTCCTATGGGCACTGGTTGCTCACAGCATCTGGTGCCCAGCACTATAATGCACCAGCATTCAAGGGATGATCCTCACCTCTTTCTTGTGCAGAATCCCAAGCCTTTTCTCTATGTGTACTGCCTTAATTTGGTAGAACAAAACCTCTGTTGGCTTCCCAAGAAATGGTACAAGGGAGACAGTTTTTTGGGGGACTTTGCATGTATTTATGATAGCTTAGCTGAATACAGAACTTTAAATTGGAAATAGCTTTCTCTCATAATTTTGAAGGCTTTAGTTATTGTCTACCTTTTGAAAAGTTTGAAATCATTTGACTTTTAATTTTTTTAAATTTTAAAAATTTAAATTAAATTAATTAACATGTAATAAATCATTTGAATTTTAAATTTTTTATGTGAGACTTTTATTCTAGAAAAGCTTATAGAATCTTCTCTTTGTATCCAGAGATTTACAAGTTCCTGATGAATGTCTTTGTGTGGGTCTTAGTTCATCCATTCTGATAGGTACTAGTTGAGGCCCCTTTTAAAACGCATCAACTTTATTGAAGTTTACTTTGTATATAACAAATGCAAACATTTTAAGCAAACAGTTTCATGAGTTTTGATCAATGTATAAAAGATGGGCTCTTTGGGGCACCTGGGTGGCTCAGTTGGTTAAGCAACTGACTCTTGATCTTCTAATTTTCTTATCTTTTCTCTGTCAGGAAAAAGAGTGAGTATTCTATTTAGTGCACTCTTCTGGGTTATCTGATTCTAGAAAGGGCCTCTACTTTTCATTGTCTTTGAGTTTTTGTACAACTCTGTAAATTGTAGAAAATTGATAGGAATGCAAATGATCTTTTCCATAGAGATGCAAATAAATTTTTTCTGGTGCAGGTGCAAATTGAGTCACCTCTTTCCCCAAGAAGCCAGTTCTGCATCTATTAGCACATTCACTCCAGTCTTCTTGATTGTCCATTTATGTCCATTTCAGCCTTCTTGATTGTCCATATGTCCAATGTGTCTATTCTTTGATTTCTTCATTGAACCATTGCAACATCAAAACCATTTGCAACTCATTAATTGATGAGTTAAATAAAAATCCTTGACATGTGGTCATTTTAACATTCTAATATTTTATATCTCTTACTCTCTTATCTTTTAATTTAATCTGGGATATTTCCTTCACTTTATAATCCAGACCACCTATTGAGTTTCTCATATCTGTTTTCATATATTTTTAAAAATATTTAGTTGAGAGAGAGGGAGAGCGTGTGTATGTGAGTGGGGGGAGGGGCAGAAGGAGTGCTGGGAGAGAATCCCAAGCAGACTCCTTGCTGAGCACAGAGCCTGACACAGGGCTTGATCTCACTACCCATGAGATTGTGACCTTAGCTGAAGTCACCAGTCAGACACTTAACCAGCTGAACCACCCCGTGTTCATATTTTTAATTTCCAAGAGTTCTTTTTTTTATGAATGGTAACTTAAAAAAAGCTCTTCTTATTTCATAGATACAATATCTTATTTATTTGAGGATATTAATGATAGTTTATTTTGATGTCATCTTCTTTTGCAAGGACTTTTTTTCTTCCAATTTGCTTTTCTCTGTTTTGGTGGCTGGCACTCATGTTGGATGCTTTCCTCAGCTGTCTGGTAATACTTCATTATCCACTCACAATCAATTGTAGGGCTATAAGACTGATAGGCAGTTTGGGCCCTGGGATGGTATTAACGTAGGTTGATCTGGCTGGGCTATTCCATTGGGAAACTTTCAATGTCAGCATCTTCGGGAATTTTCCCCAAAGAAGGTCTTTCCGGTCTCGGGCTTATAGTATTTGCACATAGCTGACAGTTCTCTGTGAGTCTCAGAATTCTATCTGCAAATGTGCACTTAAACCATCTGTTTTAAAAATAGTTTCCACCCGGGACTATAGCCGGTGCCCCTGGTCCAGAGTATGCTTTAACTTCTCCAGAGAATAAGCCTCCAGGTCTCTGCTTGGTGAGCGGGGAGCAGTCCCAGGCTGTGTGGAGTTTGGGAGGGCATTTGCTTATTTGTTTTTTTACTGACTAT
Organism: Ursus arctos; assembly: GCF_023065955.2. Lineage (NCBI taxonomy): Eukaryota > Metazoa > Chordata > Mammalia > Carnivora > Ursidae > Ursus > Ursus arctos. The sequence continues at coordinate 9,937,097 of NW_026622763.1, read as the reverse complement.
TAATCCTGGGTTTTTTTTTTCATTTTTAAAAGATTTATTGTTCATTTTCCAAAGGAATACAATGGTAACAAAAAATCCGAAGACACCTTATTAAAAGTATTTATTCTTAGCATGGAGAACATAATTTCAAGATTTAGTCCCACTTTTACCCTACTTCCAGTGGTAGTAGACACCTCCAATTCTTCTATGTTTTAGGGGTTATGCAGGGTAATTTGGGTGTTTCTTTTTTTCTTTTTTTTTTTAAGATTTTATTTATTTATTCAACAGAGATAGAGACAGCCAGCGAGAGAGGGAACACAGCAGGGGGAGTGGGAGATGAAGAAGCAGGCTCCTAGTGGAGGAGCCTGATGTGGGGCTCGATCCCATAACGCTGGGATCACGCCCTGAGCCGAAGGCAGACGCTTAACTCCTGTGCTACCCAGGTGCCCCTAACCGCTGTGCCACCCAGGCGCCCCTAACCGCTGTGCCACCCAGGCGCCCCTTGGGTGTTTCTTGGCTTTGCCTACTGCCAGCTAAGGATTCAGTGTTCTTGAACCTTCTAAATCAGTTCCCACTCATCCATCTTTCACTTTCTAAAATTTTGATCCAATGATTTCATCCTCTGTTTTTTTCTGTCTTCGTGGTTTATGTCTTCAAAAATTTACTTCTTATTTTAGGGGAGTTTCAAATGGAGCAAAAGCTTATGTTGTTTTCTATCTTGGCTTGGAATTTCAGTACATTTTTAATTTCAGTATTCATTTCTCCCATTTACCTGAGTGTGAAGAGGCAGTAATATATTGTGAAAAGGCACAGAGACCAGCCGGTTATAAGTTAGAATTCTCTAATCCCCATCATGAGGTCTATGCTGCTGTTTAAGTCACTCCATGTTCCTGACCTCAGTACAGTTGTTTGTGAAGTAGTCATTTTGGGTTGCGATGTGGATTAAAGATAAAGTATACAATTTTTTTGACCCTCCAATTACGTTTCCATTGCAAATTCTTTCCTCATATTTTGGAGAAAATTGGATTTAGGGCCAGCACTCCCCACAGAGTTGTATTCATATGTTTCATCGAAAACGGGCAACATGTATTTGATGGCTGGTGGAGGAATCCTGCAAGTCTCCCTAAAGCAGATCTGTTTGTAATCTGGTGGCCATCAGTCAGCTAGTTACATATTTGAATGTGGGAAGACTTTAGACTTTGGCTCCAAGCTTTCCTGGTATTTCTGCTCAGTCCTCCTGGGGGCAACTTTACTTCTGCCTATTTAGACTCTGCAGTCTCCAAAGAAGCTGGCTGCCATATTGTTTTGCCTCTTATTTCCAATTTGAGTCTCTCATGCAGCTAAAGTCATCCTTATTCCATAAGAAAGATGAAATTATTGACTTTTTTTGAGGTTTCCATGGTTTTCTTCTTTCTTCCCTGATGTCTTTTTGTCAGAAGCCTCCCTCTTCCTGCCCTCAGAGGAGGTTTCCTAACCTCTGATCACCCCATGTTCTCTCTGTTCTCAAGGCCCTTCAGAGTTCCAGTCAGAGCTCCCGATGAGCCATTTATTTTGTGAAACTGTTCTTATAGTTGTTGTTGTTGTTTTTTTCCCCTCTCTATTCTCTCACTCTATATCCTCTTTGGGTAGACTCATGAAAAGATTTCTATTAGGGGTGAGTACCAGAAATATCTGAGCCTGCCCTGAATATTTGGCTGAATTTTATCTTATGGGTCTTTATGAATTATGTGGTAATTTTGACTCTTTCATTGGCTGCCTGTGAACCTCAGAAAGCTTGTTTGACTCGTCCTAAGCAAGTGCATCGAATCCAACAATAAGCACTTCGGTTAATATCATTATCCTTAACTTCATGTTATTTTTCTCATCTTAATTTTTCTCAACTCTGTTTTTCTCACATATTTATTTTCCAAAACTTACTTTCTATGCATTTTTTTGGTTTTGCTGCAGCAAATCTTTGTAGAATGTGGTGATATATAAACATATGAATGAAGAGACAGGCAGCATAAAACTCTTTGCCTGCAGAGGCAACACAGGCCAGAAATAAATGCAATTCTACAGAGGCTGGGATAAATCTGCAAAGGAGAGAGAGAGCATCACGCTGGAATGTTGGAGAAATCGGTACAAAAGTCTGTGATTGAAGTCAGTAAGGACATTTATAGTTTCCTGCAACCCTGGGTGTTCCTTCTAGACACTAAATCCTAAATTGGATGGACCACAGGACTGACATAGCGAGTCTGATGGATTTAGAGCAGTTCCTTCTCTGGATTCCACAATGAGTCAGGAACCTTGGAGAGACATAGGCCACTGTCAAGCCTCAGCTCTGGGGTTTAGCACAATATTTGGAACCTAATTGAGACTTGTGGTAGTGACATTTATTGCTCAACAAATATCCACGGGCTCCTGCACACATCCCAGTCTACTTCCTTGCATTGTGGTGGGAATTTGTTCTGTGTGGAAGCATAGAAGAACAGGTGTGAGGTCACTTTGCTTAACTGTTGCTGCCTCAGTGATGAGGAAGCTGGTATTTATGCTGAATCTATAAGACAGTGAAGCCTCTGTCGACTTGGGTCCTTGAGTGAATGGGTAGAGCAGAGCCCCCATTGACCCACGTTGGACATCAACATGAGTGAGGAGTAAATATTGGTTTTGTGAAGTTAGTGAGATTTTGGGGTTATATGTTACCGCAAATGGAGCCTAGCCCAACCTCACTAATACAGCCCTCAGTTTCCATGGCAGTAAAACAGGAGTAAGAACCACTCCCTGACATGCTGGTAGGAATGCAAGTTGGTACAGCCACTTTGGAAAACAGTATGGATGTCCCTCAAAAAGTTAAAAATAGAGCTACCCTATGACTCAGTATTTGCACTACTGGGTATTTACCCCAAGATAGAGACATAGTGAAGAGAAGGGCCACATGCACCCCAATGTTCATAGCAGCAATGTCCACAATAAATTGTGGAAGGAGCCGAGATGCCCTGCAACAGATGAATGGATAAAGAAGATGTGGTCCATATATACAATGGAATATTACTCAGCCATCAGAAAGAACGATTACCCAACATTTGCAGCAACATGGATGGGACTGGAGGAGATTATGCTAAGTGAAATAAGTCAAGCAGAGAAAGACAATTATCATATGATTTCACTCATTTGTGGAACATAAGGAATAGCAGGGAGATTGGTAGGAGAAGGAAGGAAAGAATGAAGGGGGGTAAACAGAAGGGGGAATGAACCATGAGAGACTATGGACTCTGGGAAAGAAATTGAGGGTTTCAGAGGGGAGGGGGGTGGGGGATGGGCTATCCTGGTGATGGGTATTAAGGAGGGCACATATTGCATGGAGCACTGGGTGTTATATGCAAACAACGAATCATGGAACCCTACATCAAAAACTAATGATGTACTATATGGTGACTAACGTAACATAGTAAAAAATTAAAAAAAAAATCACTCCCTGACAGATTTCTTTTTTTTAAAAGATTTTATTTATTTATTTATTTGAGAGAGAGAGAGAGCGAGCGTGAGCACGAGCGAGGGGAGGGGCAGAAGCAGGCTCCCAGCTGAGCAGGGAGCCTCACATGGGGCTTGATCCCAGGATGCTGGGATCATGACCCAAACCGAAGGCAGACGCTTAACCGACTGAGCCACTAGGGGCCCCTCCCTGACAGATTTCTTTTTTGAAGTGTAATAGTAATACAAGTGGAGTTAGTGGCCCAGAACAAATCACTGCTATTATAATAACGATCATTCCTACCGGTTTCTTGAGCACAGACGGAAGATGAGGTCTGATGGCTTGTGGCTCGATGCAGGGCATGTAGTAAAATGAACAGAGCAGAGTTCAGAGGATCAGACAGACCGGCAGTCACGACCTAACTCAACAAATCCAGCGTGTGAATGAGTGCAAACGATTTAATCGCTTTAAGTCTGTGTCTACGACTGTAAAACGTGGATAATTTTATCTCCCTTGTGGCTTATCGTCAAGATTAAAAGAGCCTCTAAAGCTCCTAGCAAGTAGCTCAGCACACAGGTAATTTCTTTCCTTTGGCTTCCCTGCATGTTTCCCCAGTAGGCTGCCTCAAAGCAAGCCCCAGCCTCCTTGTCATGGAAGATGCCCTCCTCTAGGGACTTTGATGCTGGCTCTTGGGTGAAGACTGAGCAGTGCTGCCTTCCCAAGACTGCCGAGTGATCTCGTTGCATTTCCCAGCAGGAATCACACAAGGAGGCTAGGTCTTACTGATGTCGTAAAGACTGAGAGTATCAGGAGTTGTTCTGACTCAAGTCACTAGGAACTTTGGGGAGAGCGGCGGGAAGTCAAAGGGATGTTAGTCGGCCCTCTGAGCAGGGGGGTGATGGGGGGTGATGGGGAGGCAGCAGTAAGCTGTGGCGGGGACATGTGCTACAACGAATACAAGGCTCTTTCTTTTGTACCTGTCTCCCTCCCTGTTTGGAGGTGTCTGACGCACAGAGGACGAGGCTGCAAAATACACTCCAATGTCCACCAAAAGGAGCTAAACCTGCAATGGGAAAGGGAGGTTTAATTGGAAAGTATCAAAGGGCAAAATGTTTCTAGGCCAGTCTTCTTAAATTGTCTTGTATTTGTCTTGTTCAAATGGCCTCTCCTCGCGGTGCAGGTTTCCTCCTGCCCTGCACTAACCTCTCCTGCCCTCTGAAGTCCTCCAGCTGTAGCCAGCATGTGATTCATGTGGCAATTAATTATGCCTGGCCTTGTGGCTCATCTTCTGCTTTCTCGAAGTCCTGTTTCTCTCTTGAATTTCTGTTTGAATTTTCAAGTGTTTGAGTCTGACGTTACAGCTTAGGTTTCAAGTGCCCAGATGGCAGGGTGGCTTGGATTTCCATGGGTCCCACCAAGCCTAAGATGGTGCCAGGAACAGGGCCTGGGCTTGGCAAGGACCCAAGGCACCTGATTTTCTTGTTTAATTGTCATTTTGTTATGTGTCTGGGCTCCTTCCTGGCCTCCCAGTTTCTGCTTCTGTCAGTTTATCTGTTTCTATCAAAGCAGATCCTTGTCACGTTGGAGACGTATGCCTGAGATATTTACTAGTCCTTATAGGAAGAGCTACTGGTAAGGCATAGACTTTTTTATCAGACTTTTTCACATGCTCTTCGCTGACTTCACCAGCACTGGCAGTTGGCTTTCCACAAAGAAACAGAATGTTCCTCGCTTATAAAAATGATTGGGTGCTATAATGAAGGTGGAAGAACAAGTTCATTTTAGGGGGTGGATGTCGTCCGTCTGTTGTGCTCACAAGCTTAGCAACTTCCTTCCTCAAGGCCATGTTCCAATTTGTGACTCAGGAAAAGGACAAATCCTACTATGTCACAGACCTGTGGATTGCAAAACTATTCGGGGTAGAAGCCATGAATGCCCAGTCTCTTGTGTGCTTTTTAAGGTCTGCTTTAGCTAATTTGTTCTCCAAACAGCCTCAAAACAATCTGCTTCTTCATGCTCTCTTTCCTATACTTCTTTTTCTACTTTCAACTACAGCTGACCTTGAACAATACAGGAGGGTTAGGGGCGCTGATCCTGCACAGTCAAAACTCTGCATGTAACTTTCCTTTTTTTAAAAAAAGATTTTATTTATTTATGTGTTGGAGAGAGAGAGAGCACAAGCGGGGGAGTGGCAGGCAGAGGGAGAAGCAGGCTCCCCGCTGAGCAAGGAGTCCAACGCGGACCTTGATCCCAGGACCCTGGAATTATGACCTGAGCCCAAGCAGATGCTTAACTGGCTGAGGCCCCCAGGCGTCCCCGCATATAACTTTCGACTCCCCAGAACTTAACTACTAAGAGCCTATTGCTAACCGGAAACCTTACCGATAACATAAATAGTCAATTAACACATATTTTATATGTTACATGTATTATATGCTGTATTCTTACAAAAAAAGGAAGGTAGAGAAAAGAAAATGTTATTAATAAAATCATAAGGAAGAGAATACATTTATAGTGCCGTATTGTATTTATTGAAAAAAAAATCCGTATCTAAGTAATGGACCTGCACGGGTCCGTCTTGTGGTCTTCTAGGGCCAACTCGACTTCACTGAGACATAATTCACCCACTTACAGAGTATACTTCAATGACTTAGTACATTTATGGAATTGGGCAGCCATTACCACAATCAGTTCTAGAATATTCTCGGGACTTGGGAAGAAACACTACCCATTGGTGTTCACTCTCCCTTTCTACCTATTCCCCTCAGCTCTAGGCAATCACAACCTACTTTCTGTCTCCATAGATTTGCCTGTTCTGACCCTTCATGACAACGGAATCCTATAACACGTGGCCTTTTGTGCCCGACTTCTTTCCCTCAGCATGTTCCCGAGAGCCAGCCACGCTGTAGCTCACATCAGTACTTCATTCCTTTGTGCAGCCAAATAGTACTCCCCTGTACGGACAACTCACATTTTATTTATTCATTTATTAGTGGGTGAACATTGGGGTGGCTTCCTTTTTTTGCCTGTTAGGAATATTCCTGTACAAGTTTTTTGACGGACCCATGTTTTCACTTGTTTTGGGTAAATCCCCTGGACTGGAACAACGGGTTAGGTGGTAACCCCATGTTCGAGATTTCAGAAACGACCAAGACCTTCCACAGCAGCTGCACCATGTTACAATCCCACTAGCAGGGTAGGAGGGCTCCCATTTCCCCACCTCCTTGCAACACTTGTTCCTATTTGTCTCTTTGCTCAGTCTCCTTGAAACAATTGCCCGTCTCCCAGGTTTCTGTGGTTTTCTGCTTCCTTCCTGGCTCCTTCCCAAGACGCGCATAGGGAGGACGGAGCTTGGAGGAGACGGCCATTGTGGAGACGGGGAAGGCTGGGATCCTGGTCTGGGTGCTCTCTGGTTCCTGAGGCCTCCTCTGACTGTTTCCAGGGCAGCTTATGCTCAGCCTTCCTTCTGGAGCTCCACCTGGGGAGTCAACTCATACATTCAGGCTGCCCTTGCTGGCTGAGCACCCTGGTCTGGAAGGAGAAGGTGGGGAAGAACCCCCCCTCAGCTCTGCTCTGGACCTTCCCTCCTGCTTCTTACCATCTTCTCGGCTGGACAGGGGGTGCAACTGAATTCTGCTCCTTCTCCCGCACAGCAGCGATCTCTGTGACCTAACTGTCACGTGTACGAGGACCATCTTCTTTTGTCTGTGGGGACTTTGAGGGGGAACTCCACCAGACAGACCCTTCAGACTCTTGATAAACTAAGGCGGAGCTAAAGAAATTGGAAATCTCCGCTCTGACAAATCCCATCTTTCAAGAGTATTGCCTTGCTGCAAAGTCATACTTTGCATGCCAGGAGCAGATTATTCATTTCCTCATTCTTTTCCTTTGCATTCTTTCTGTAACAAATAGGTGTTCCGAATGAATGAATGCATCTGAGTGAGTGGGACGAAGATTATATAGTTGGGAAGGCAAAAGAGAAAATTAATAATTTTCAAAATATTATTCCTGTTACATTGCTATCATTTCAGTGTGTGGTCAGGTTTTTTCAGCCCATGAGCCATTGCCTAGAAACATTTTTGTCTAACTTTAATATTGTAGTTTGTATTGTGATTATAAACAGTTTTTTCCTCCAAACATAGAGCCTACTAAAAATATTTTTAATTATGCAAGTATTTCCTGATGCATTATCATTATAAATAAAATTCGGATAAATATCACCTCTGATTCCGAGACCTTTGAAGAGATAACCATGCCTATCTCTGATTTGTATCTTTCCAGATCTTTTCCTTATCCATTTATACACTGACACAGCTAACTTTGGAAATAATAGGTTTGCTTTCTTCCTACATGAATGCTATTATTCTTTGTGCATCGTTCTGCAGCCTGCTTTTTTCTCTTACTTTTGAAAGAATCCTGAAGTTTTTTCTAGGTTGTCAGTATAGATAGCTTTACCTCATTTCTTTTAACTGCTACATAATATTCCACAGGACAGAAATACCACAAGTTATTAAGCCAGGTCCCTATTCATGGACATGTAGATGGATTATTATTATTATTTTTTATTGCTACAAACTATGATTCAGGGAACATTCTGGAAGGTATTTCTCTCTGTACATACACAGTGGTTTCTTGGGGACTCAGAACAGAAATGGTTAGTTAGGGGGCGCCTGGGTGGCACAGCGGTTAAGTGTCTGCCTTCGGGTCAGGGCGTGATCCCGGCGTTATGGGATCCTCTGCTGGGAGCCTGCTTCTTCCTCTCCCACTCCCCCTGCTTGTGTTCCCTCTCTCGCTGGCTGTCTCTATCTCTGTCAAATAAATAAATAAATAAATAAAATCTTAAAAAAAAAAGAAATGGTTAGTTAGGTCAGCACATCAGTACTTACTCAGCATTTTAATAGATGCTACCAGACTGCCCAACTGAAGACCTGAACTTAGATTATGCTATTGAATGTGCTTTTTAAGAATTGCAAGCGTCTTAAATCTTCTACCTTGAGAGACTGTGATACACTCCTCCATTCCCTTGAGAATCACTGATTTATACTTCAGTATGAATGCAATCATTGTGTTTTCTCGACCAGAGAAAACTACATTTAAAGGCTTACTTCTAATTGTGGAATAGAGCATGTTGTTTTCTGTTGAAGTAATTTCAGGCATCAGTGAGCAAGTAAGGGAGGCATCTTGGGGTCTGTAGGCTTTTCTGTGCCTCTGAAAATTACTCTATCGTGGTCGCTGGTTCTACCTCGTGAGGCACACAGAAGACCCTGGATAACTCTGGTTCTTCACATGCTTAAGGGAGCTGGGTCCATGTTCAAGGCTCGGTCCAGGATGGGGAGCCCTTGGAGACAAGATCTTAACTCTTGGTATCTGGTTCCTCTTCGCGGAGCACAGGCCCCCAAGACCCGAGGGGAGCAGACGCCATCCTGGGAGCACGTAAGGCCCCATGGAGGAGGAAGAGCAGGGTCAGCCACATGCAAGCTGGGAGGGGTGTTGTGTGTCTGCAGCAGGAAGGCTGGCTCAGGGGTACAGGCAGAGGCCTTCCTGAGAAGAACTGAGAAAGCAGAACAGGCGGCTGGTCAAGGAAGAAGTGGGCCAGGACCAAACAGCAGCGTTGGGCAGCATTTGTCCTTGCGGGGTGCTGGCCACATGCTTCAGGGAGGGCTGGCTGGCCCAGTGTGCTCCAGACTCGTGCATGTGGGGCGGACGGCAGAGGTGGGTCAGAGCTGCGGAATAAGCTAGAATGCACAGAAATCTCACAGCAACGCTGAGAGCGAAACTTAACATCGGCCCATTTAGCGGACGAGAAGACATGCTCAGAGACAGTTCCAGAGTTCTAGTGGGCAGAGTTATGGTGTGTGCTCAGATCTGTTGGATCTGGAGACGCGTGTTCAGCCCCAGGGGGAGAAGGGTACTGTGATGTCTGTCCCTTGTCTGTCTATCCTGGGTGACTGTGTGCCCAGTGCCTGGGGCCACACAGTGGATACTCAGCACGTGTTTGATGAGTGACCAAATGAGTGAAGGAATGAAGGGAGGCTCCCAACCTCCAGGAGATGCCACCTGTGAGGATGACAAGGGATCTCCTTCATCCCTAAAAAGCTGTCTTGCAATTCCTCCCATAGGGGGAGTGCTAGTCCTGTGAAGCCCACTCACGAAGTGGCTGACGGGGTGATTGGTGTCAGGAGGAGGGGTGAGGAGAGGAGGGTGGGGAACCCACCCTCTGAAAGCAGAGCTGGGGAGGGCTCCCTGGGGCATGGGCAGGAGGCAGGGGGTGAAGTTCTGAGAACAGAGGACCTGATCTCTCCACTTCTCCAGTTTTGATAGAAATCAGTCCTTGGACGACATCAGGGCTCCTCGTCCTTCTTCCTCTCCCATGCCTGCCCCTCTCAGCTGTCACCACAGCTGCTTGTCCCTTGCCCATTTGTGCTGCACACACTGTCACCATGAGGAGGTGGTAAGTCTCCAGGCGAGGAAGTCGAGGATCTGAGGGGGAAGTAACTTTCTCACCCAGGTAATAGTAGATGCATGACCTTACACCCTCCCTGGCACCCAACTGTGGACGTCTAGAATTCGCTGAAGATCTGATACTGACTGCCTGGGTCTGAGATGAAAGGGGACACATCTGTGGAGCAGAAATCACCGCCTGGCCATGATGATGAACTATACCGCCTGTGAGGATCTCTGCCGGACCTTGGCTCTAAATCAATGGACGACGTCAAATTTTCCAGCATAAATCCCTAGTGTGTGCATTTGCTTCCAGAAAAGAAAGCTTGATTTTGGCTCAGGATGGGGTCCCAAAGATCAGAAATAGGGGAATTCCCCTCAAGAGAACGAGAGCATAGGAACTCACCAGAACTTCTCATCTCTGGAGGGCAGGACACCAGTTAGAGCTGGCCCCTTGCTCCATCCTACTCGGGCACTAGGAAGTAACAAGAACTCTCATTTGTGGGTGGCCTCCTCTGGGCTAGGTCTGAGGCACACATCATTTACCTCATCTTGACCAAACTCCTCTTCCCTTCATTTTACATATGAGAAAACTCAGGTTTGGAAAGGTATGGTACTTGGCTTAAAGTCATATAGCTACTCAGAGTAGAAACCAAGATCTTTACCAGGCTTGTTTGCTTCTAAAGTCTGAGGTTTACCCACCAACCCTCGAAGCTTCCCCAGAGTCCTGTTGGTGCTTTATGCCTTGACAATCATTTCAAACTCTCCATATAGGTCAGGGGTACACAGAACAAAGAGAACTGACATTTACTGAGTGTCATATTTTTCACACATTCTTCATGTTTCCTTACAATAACTCTGAAATAGATTATGGACTGACTTCGCTATACACCTGATTGCTTCAGTGGGAAAAGGGTTAGAAGTCAGAGAATTTCTGCTTTGCAATTATACATTTACTTTTTAAAATGTTTATTTCAACTATGAAGGCAATTTTTAATCATGGCAAGTATAAAATAGAGGAGTTGAAAGTAATAGAAACATTGCCGCTGATATCCTGAGTGGTACATTACAACCAAAGCTAAATGAAAGGGGTTACAACACCATCAAATTGCAGTGAAATTCACAACTCTAATAGGAGCAAAAGTCCTCTCTGTTAGAGGGCAGATGGCCATGTGGTAAACAATCTATGAGCTCCTTAGTTGCCCACACAACTGATTTTCCCTTTAAAGAAATGATGACAGCAACAGTCTTCATGAGGCAGACCATGCTCCCCAGTCAATAAATTTCCTATTATCCAGTTTAGGATGGCCATGTTGCTCTCTGGGCTTACTGAGGGCTTTCCTGCTGGAGCTTTCCAAATAGATCCTGTCTCCCTGTGAACATTAGACCCCAGGCGGTGGTGGGACAGAGGGGAGAAGAAGCTCAGAGGGCAGCTCGCCATTTCTTTCTCTTCCTTAGACATTTGGTTAATTCCATTCCATTACCCTGTGTCTATATGAATTCCAGCTGAAAATGAAACAAAACAAACCAAACCCCCAAACTCTCTTGCCCTCTCTGCCCTCAAGATAATGTGATTAAATGGGGCAGAACTGGCCAGCAGCTACACCAACAACATCTTGAAATTTTGCTCTTAACCCATTAGGAAATACAATGTCTCTGCAGAGAATGGACTCATTTATCACATCTCCCCAGGACGTTTGCACCTGACTGGGCTGGTGAGCAAAGCTCATTGCAGAGGAAGGACGCAATGAGGGAAAAGCCAGCACACCTGCAGAAGCTCAGATTCTGCTTTTCCACTCCGCAAGCCATCTCCTTTGGCTCCACTAGGTCATAGCAGAGGCAGGAGAACTCTAAGTGGAAATACGAGGTGGACGTGGCCCCTGGAATGGAACATAGAGCAACCCCACAGATACCACTTAACCCCCAACCGGTGGAGGTAGTAGTGCGCATGGAGTACTTGAACAGGGAGAGAATCCTATTTTCTGCCAACCGTTTTTTCTGCTTCCTTCCATTGCTCTCTACACTTTGGGATAAAGAACACACACCATTAACTTCTGTGTGCTCTCTTTGTCTGGGTCTTCTGCCCTGCCTCCCTACATTTATTAACTTTGCCACATTGACTTTCTGCACACCAAGCTGGTTCCTGCCTCAGGGCCTTTGCCCCTGCTGTTTGCTCTGCCTGAACTGCTCTGTGCCCAGATCTCACATGCCTGGTTCCTTGTCATTCAGGACGCAACTCAAATCACCTGTGCAGAGAGGCTTCTTCGTCTTTTTTCCCTTCAACTTTACTGAGGTGTAATGGACAAATACAAATGGTGTGTATTTCAGGTATAGAACTCAATGTTTTCGTATACCTACTTGTACAGTGTGAAATAGTCACCACGATCAAACTAATTAACACATCCATCACCTCACGTAGTTCTTTTTCTTTCTTTTTTCTTTTTGTTGTTGTTGTTTGTGACTTTAGATCTAGTCTTAGCCAATTCCAAGTATACAGTATAGTATAATGTTAACTATAGTCACATTGCTGGCAATTAGATCCCCAGAAATTATGTATCTTGCTTAACTGACATTTAGTACCCTTTGCCCAACATCACCCCGTTTTCCCAAACCCCAGCCCCTGGCAACTACCATTCTACTCTCTGCGTCTGAGTGTGACTGTTCTAGATTCCACGTATAAGTGAGATCACGCAGCGTTTGTCTTTCTTATTTCACTTAGCTCAATGTCCTTCAAGTTCATCCATGTTGCAAATGACAGGATTTCCTTCTTTTTAAAAGTGGAATAATATTCCATTATGTACATATATATGGCATACCTATATATAGGTATATATGTATTTCTATATAGCCATGTAAATGGTTGACAGAAAATAGGGTCCCCTCCATACATACATATATATGTATGCATGCCACATTTTCTTTATTCATCCATTGGTGGACATTTAGGTTGTTTCCATATCTTGGCTACTGTGAACGATGCTGCAATGAACATTGGAATGCACATATCTCTTTGAGATTCTGATTTCATTTTTGGGGAGTATATACCCAGAGATGAGATTGATGGATCATATAGTATTTCTACTTTTAATATTTTGAGTACCCTCCACACTGTTTTCCATAATGACTGTACCAATTCACATTCTCATCTGTGAGTGAGTGCACAAGGGTCCCCAGCACTTATCTTTCTACATCTTCCCCAGCACTTATCTTTCATCTTTTTGATAAAAGTCTTCCTGATCTCGACCACTTGATACAAGCTATACATCTCATCCCTATCCCCAGTCTCTATGATGTCCTTTTAATAATCTTTTTTCTAGCACTTACCACTATCTAAGATTTTCTTGCTTCATTTCTTGGCTATTAGCCTCATCTTTCTGTAGGACACAAGCTTCTGCTGCTGCTGCTGCTTCTTTAAAGATTTTATTTTTAAGTAATCTCTACACCCAACATGGGGCTCGAACTTACAACCCTGAGATCAAGAACTACATGCTCTACCGATGCAGCCAGCTAGGTGCCCCTAGAACACAAGTTTCTTGAGAGCAGGAGTTGTGACTGGTGTGTTCAGTGTGTCCACTCAGCTTCTAGAACAGTGCTTGGCACATAGATGAAGTGCAACAAATATCTGTTGAATAAATACATTCTCTGTACAAGGCTAGATGCTGTGGTTCCAAGTCAAGAAAGAGATGGGACTAAAAGCTAGACTGATTTGAGCCTGAGCACTCCCCCTCCGCCCCCAAGATCTTAAGCATTCCCTTAGACTTTCTCCTTGTGGGTATCTATGGATCCTTTTACTGACTCTGTCTCCTCCTCCTGTTTTTGGTCATGGGTTCCATTTTGCCCCTGTTCACTTACATCTAGGTCTTGTCTCTGCTTATCGATTCATAGCATTTCTGCGTCTGTTTTGCTTAGGAAATTCCCTGCATTTCCCTTCTGCTCCCAATGCTGCACTGTTGACTCTCCTGCCCAGCCTGGTCACAGCCAGTGATCTCCTGCTTGCCTGGCACAGAAGTTAAGATTTCAGCTCTTTGGAAGCTCATCATCTATTGGGGAAGGTAGAGAAGAAAATGGAAAACTACAGGGGCCTTAGAGGGCCAATTGTGATGACAGATGTAAGCTTGGGGTGTTGAGGGGGCAGAGCAGAGGAGCCTCTAACCTGAGTCACAGAGGGAGAGTCAGGAGGGCTGCCTGGAGAAAGTGGCATTGGAGTAGAGTTTTGAGGGTAAAGAGACATTTCAAGGCAAAGAAAGTAGGGGATATGTGTTCCAGGCAAAGGAAATCGCATATGGGAAGGAGCGGAAGTGAGAGGAAATGGAACCCTAGAGATACTCTTCAGTATGGCTGGAATTAAGGGAAAGAAGGAAGCTAAGAGGGGCAGCATTTCGCTCTTAACTAATTAGAAAACACAATATTCCTCCCCAAATTTAACTCAGTTTTTACAATTATCAAAGAATATTTAGGGACTGTGTTGGTAGGCGAAGCTAGAGTGCTTGGCAGGATGGGATCATGGAGGACTTTGAGCCCCATGCTAAGGAGCACGTGGCTTATCCTTAAGGCCTGGAAAGCCCCCAAAAGTTTATTAGCAGAAGAGTGATACGGTCGAACGTACATCAACCAGTAGCAACGCACAGGAGCGACCCCATCTTTTTCTGCAGATGTTAGTGGGTTTCAAGGTTATACAGTTTTGTAAAAGTTAGGCTAAAGAAAGTGAAACTCCCCCCTCCCCTGGACTTTTTAGAGCCTTTAACATGCTGTTAATAAGTCTTGAGAATCTCTAAGCAAGGAGAATAATGTATAGAGTTTTTCAGCTTTACCACGTGCCATTTTTTCCCCTGTGCTCTCTAGGACATAATTAATTTGGGCCCAAAGATTCAAACTCATTTAAAGGTGTCATTAGCTTTCTTCTTATTTGTGTATTCATTGTTTTCATTTTCTTTTAATGTGGCAAAAAATTACCAGATGTAGATGTGTAAACCAACACAGACGATTACCTCCAGTTCTGGACGTCAGAGGTCTGACACAGGTCTCCCTGGACTGAAATTGAGGTATCTGTAGGGCTACGCTCCTTTCCAGAGGCTCTAGGGGAGGATCTGTTTCCTTGCTCATTTGAATTGTTGGCAGAATTCAGTTCCCTGTGGATGTGGGAATGAGATCTCACTTCTTGGCTGGCCATCAGCTGAGGGGTGTCCCTGGCTTCTAGAGATTCCTGCATTCCTGGGCTCATGGTCCCCTTCCTCCATCTTCAAAGCTATCAATAGCAGGTGACATACCTTTCACACCTGGATTCTCTTTTTCTTCTTTCCTCTCTGACCACAGCCAGTGAAAGCTCTCCATTTTAAAAGACCAAAGTGATTATATTGGGTCCACCAGAGAATGCAGGACAATGTCCCCATCTCAAGGTCATGCCTTTCATTACATCTGCAAAGCCCTTTTGCCACAAAGTAAGGTATTCACAGATGCTGGAGATCAGGAAGTGGGCATCTTTGGGGGGGTTCTTACACTGCCTGCCTTTCCCAACCTTACATTTCATTTTCAGTATGATCAAGTTGCAAGGCTGATGACCATCTTCCCCAGGATAGTTCTGCTTCCTTTCATTTTCTAAGTCTTACAAGCATTCCTAAGCACTGAAACTTTCCTTTTATTGTCCAGCTTTCTGCTCCAAACATGTGTTAGTGGGCCAACCTTGTCTTCTGGGTCATCCAGTCCAGATGTCACCTGGGTCCCCTGCATCTCACAGATGTAGTTGAACTTGATTGAATCCAGCTTGCTGGACCTGTGACGATCCAGATCTCTCTCCAGGGCCTCTGTAGGATCCTATGATTGCTCCCTGTTTTGGCAATCCTGCACCTTCAGGACTCCACTCTACAGACCCCTCAAGTCCCAGGATGTAGAATTCTGCTTCTCCCAAAGAAATTAACTCATGGTCCTTGCAAGTCACAGTGTTGCAGCCTTCCCTCATCTCACTGCTTGGTGTGATTTCTCCTCTCCCCTCTTTGCTCTTTTCCCTTGTCCCTTTGCAACCAAGAAATCTCCCTATTAGTCTTGTGTGAGACTTTTTTTAGGCCAATATGAGAGGTCCCCCTTTTGGATGTAAGCTAATGCCCCAAACTCACTTCCTGGATGATCCCAGCTTAGAATCATAAAGGGGACCTGCCATGGTTTTGCACGGCGTCTGTGCAGGTGGGATGGATGTGAGTGTTGCATGTTTCACCTTCCAGAGGCTGGCCTTGAGTCAGCTACGAGTGGGGTGGCTTACCCTCCAGGCAGGTCACCGTCCCCTCGGCTTCTGCATCCTTCTCCCTAAATCAGCCTATGCAGACTCTATGCCTACGGTTTCACAGTGCCTCCCACTTCTGAGTGGTAGGTTGAAAACAGTCTATAAAAGAGAGAAAAACTGAACCGGTGTAAAATGGCGAAAGAGTCAGGTCTTCCTTCGTGTCTGGAGTAACAAACCCTGTGACCTGCGATGTGAAGCGAACCTGGAATATTTCATTGCTGTAGCCACTTAACGCTGCGTCTTCGAGGGAAGTGATGGGGAAGAGGCGGGACCACGAGTGAAAATATGCAGGAAGACAGAAATCCTGTCCCGCGGACACAGAAGGCATGGCACGATGCCTGGAATTGGAGCACACACAGCAGTCCCATCCCGAAAGGCCGTGACCCCCAGCCATGGAAACAGCCAGAGGACACTCACCTTGGGTGGGATTTGGGGGAGCCGCCGTGGCATACTGGTAGGGACCAGTTTCACGGCATGGGTCTGACGCTGCTTGGCAAACTGGACAGTCAGCGAATTAAACATTCAACACTATGTGTTTTGGAGAATTAGCTCTCTCTGAATTGGCTTTTGGCACATTTGCTACAGCCTACAGCTTCTATCCCGAGTGGCTTATTAGGGAATTTCTTCTGAACAAGTACGGTGCAATCCGCGTAAAGAAATCCTCCTCTGAAAGCAATTTTTATCTCCTTCTTTAGAAAGCCAGCTTATTTTCTCTGGCGGTTTTCAGATTATCCTGGGCTCTAGCCTTTCCTAATGAAATTTCTTGGGCATCAACCCCTGGGGACCTTGACCTGACCTCTGGGGCGCTCTCTGTGGTGAATCTTTTGTGTTTCTCCAGCGGCATGCCCTTCCTCGGCGGGAGGCTTGGAATTTTATGATGAGGATTTAGTTTCTTTTAGCTTCCCACTTGTCCTGAGCCCCTGGATCATATTTATCTTTTATAGAATAAAAAGATCTCTTTCTCCAAAGTCTGGAGCGGATGCCCCTTTGGACTGGCCAACCTGTCATCCCTATCAGAGACTCCAGTGTGAAATTGTCACTCCTTCTCGAGGCTGTCATCACTTGGACATTGCAGCCTGCTCTCTCTGTCAGTGGGAATTAAGCTGCTTTGCCCCTCGTGGCTTCCTCCGTCCTCATCGATCCCATTTTTGTGGTCCACCAAGGATCGCTAGGGTGGCCGGTTTCTTGGCAGCAGGACACTGCCAGATTGCCCGGGTCCCCTCCCTGCCCTGTCCGACCCCCAGTGGTGTAGAGGACTGTGTTGGGAAAACCTTCATCAGAGGGTTCAGCCTGGGGGAAACTTCCGACAAGGAGGCTGTTTGTGTCTCTTCTTCTGTCCTCACCCGAAGGCTTGGCCCCGCATCCCCCTACAGCTGCCTGCCTTTGGAGCTTGTCACTCCCTTGCCCTCTCTCAGACGGGCTTCTTTACAACCTCCAGAACTCCAGGGCTGCCCTCCAATTGTAAACACCATCCCACTGGGTTTTGCTGATGAATAGAATGTCTTAAAAAAATTCTCCCTATAAATTCCCTCCACTTCATTCAATATTTATTGACTGTTTATTGTGTGCCCAGCCCCATGCTCCATGCTGTGAGCGACACAAAAAGGATAAGCTTGGATTCAGCTTGAGGACAAATGGTGATCTCGGTGGGGACCTGAGATTAATGCACAGGGGACTCTGAGACGCATAGAACAAGAATTGATTACGAGCCCGAGGCAAAGGGGTAGTAAATGTTGAGGGGTTCAGAGAAAATATAGCCGGGCAGGTTGGGGGAGGGGTGTGGATTTAAACTGGTCCTTGAACAACAGAAAGGACGGGTTAAACTGACTGGGAGGAGGGGCATTGGGTAGGGGAGGGCAGGAGGGTGTGGAAGTCTTGCAGAGGCAGGAGAGAGCCCCTGGGTCCCCGTGAAGGATGGTGGTGGGTGGCGAGTGGCGGGTGGGAGGGTCCTGCTGCACAGAAAGCAGTTTGGCCCAACTGGCAATGTTGCTCTTCACAGGGATTTCGCAGCAGTGATGATTTCATTGGGAATATGTGTCGAGTTGTGGTAATACTCGAAAAGAATTAGAGTTGTGGTAATACTCGAAAAGAATTAGAGTCTTTTTGCAACACGTTCTGTCTCCCTGAGAATTTTTGATAGTTTTTCAGAACTTCATTTTTTCTTACATTCTTTTTTCTTCTGTACTTAAAGTTATTCTTAGACATGACTCCCTCTTCTATGCTTTTTAGAACAAGGGCAGTGTGGATCACTGTAAATGGCAAACGGGAGTAGTTTGAAAAATAGTATTAGACAAAGACGGATGCACATATCTGCATAAGAAAAGGTCTAGAAGGAGACTGAGGCTCTTTATTGATTGTCATGGAATAGGTGGAGTTACAGATGCTCTTTACCTTTCCTTTTTGCTTGTGTGTATTTTCACATTTCTTTCATAGGAAGGAATTGCTCTTTTAAAAGGAAATCAACAACAATGGAAACTCATCAGCGAAAGAAATTGCAGAAGAAAAATTTCTGGAATTTTTCGGGGGTCGGAGCTCCTTGTTTTCGAGTTTTGAATTCATTTAAAGCCAATTATGTTTGCTCTGCTGCTCTGGCCATGCTTTCAGTTTTCTCTACTGTTTGAAGGATTTAAGACTTGCATCCTGGCCAGCTTGTTTTCAGCCAAATTGTTTTCTGCCCCGTCACCAGGGTTTGTGCTGGAGGCCTGAGCAGGCAGCCAGGGATAGACGGAGCAGGCGGTCACTCTGTGATGCTACTTGAAGGGTGTGAGCCTTTATGTCCCGTCGTACCAGCCTTCAGCGTGCCATACATCAGAATCTCTGGGGGAACTTTCCAGATCTGCAGGTGCCTAGGGATTCTTATCCATTAGTATTTTCGGGCATGAGTACTTTAAAACAAACACCACTCAGAGGATTCCCATATGCCCCCAGGGATGAGACCCAGCGAGCTAACATATCCCTGTGTGGCTCCCTTTCCAGCCTCTGCCCTGGCTGGAACCATTCTGGGGCCCTTCTCTCAAGGTGCGGTGCGGGGACCTCCACATAGGCTCAGCCGGGAACCCTGCTCACCCTGCAGAGCCCTGGGCCCCTCTGCAGATACCAAATCATGATCTCTGGGTATTGAGTACAAGCATCCAAATTTTCCTAAGCTCCTCCTAATTCTTTCATGCTGTATTTGAAAATTGGAGAACTACTGTTGTCCTGTGTCTCTAATGGACTCTTCTTTTTCTATTTTCACCTGTCTCTCCTAGCACACTGATTTTGTAATCCTTCATGGGATTGGCATTTCTTTTTTTCTTTTTTTTTAAATTTCAATTTTACTTTTTTAAGATTTATTTATTTTAGAGAGAGAGAGAGTGAGAGAGAGAGAGAGCCGTGAGCAGGAGGGGCAGAGGGAGAGGGAGAGTGAATCTCAAGCAGACTCTGCACTGAGCATGGAACCGGACGCCGGGCTTGAACTCACGACCCTGAAACTGTGACTTGAACTGAAACCAAGAGTCAGATGCTTAACTGACTGAGCCACCCAGGCGCCCCTTTTTAAAAAATGTTTATTTTTAATTGAAGTGTAGCTGACACGGAATTTTAGTTTCAAGTGTACAGCATAGTGACTCAACAATTATGTACTTCACAAAATACTCACCATGATAAGTATATTACAGTATTATTGACTACATTTCCTATGCTGTGCTTTTCATCCCTGTGACTTGTTTATTTTATAACTGGAAGTTTGTACCTTTTAATCCCCTTCATCTCTTTCATCCATCCTCCCACCTCCCACCTGTCTGGATACCGCCACTTTGTTCTTTATATTTGTGAGTCTGTTTTTTTTTTTAATTTTTAATTTTTTATTTGGTGCTGTGTGTTTATTTGTATGGGATTGGAATGTCTAAAGCCCACCTTTACCCCTGGTGACCACTTTTCTTCTAGAGACAGATTAAAACCTAATCTAAAACTGTATACCTTGAGTGGAAAGATACATTTTTTAGATTAATACATCCATTTTATAATTGAGCCTATGATAGGTATGTATTTCCCTGTTATAAAAATAATACGTACTTATTATAAAGATTTGGAAATACAAAAAAGGAGAAATTGTAACCATAAAATTGCTCATATTCTCATCACTCAAAGACAACAGGTGCCTACAATTTCATGCCTTTATTTTTGCCTTTCTTTAAATATATAGGACTTCTTTTTTAAAAAAGATGTTTATCAGAGAGAGAGCGAGAGAGCACAGAGGCAGAGTGAGAGGGAGAAGCAGATTCCCTGCTGAGCAGAGAGCCCAATGTGGGGCTCGATCCCAGGACCCTGAGATCATGACTTGAGTGAAGGCAGATGCTTAACTGACTGAGCCACCCAAGCACCCCAATATATAGGACTTCTTTTAAAAAAATCATGATTGTGCTACTGGGGAAATCTGGCATTGCCGCCTTCCCTTTCATAGAATGCCTTTAGTTACAGAAGCAAATCTGTAATGATCTTGAATAAGAGCCCCACGGACTTTCACTGCTCCGTGGTGATTGATAAGAGAGGGACGTTCACTTCAGTTCCCATGAGAGCTTGAGAAATGAAGGGTGAGGTGGGGACAAGGTTTTCAGCAATAAGCTCTTCCCTCACGTAACTAGCCCTTAACGAGAAGAAGGAACTGGTAAGTTTAATGGTTTAGTCATATAGACTTGGGACCCAGGTTTGTTATAAGAAATGCCTTTATCCATTTAAGTTATAAAATATGTTGGGTAGAAGAAATTAGATTTGCTAACTAAGCTGTAAGATGACCTCACTAGCTGCGTGTGAATTTAAACTGGTGTGTATGCCCCGTGGGTTCTCTTGGATAAATACACTCAGAGGCTTAGTGACTGATTCACAGGAGTGAGGGAACTGTAAAATAATAATAATAGTAATAATTAAAAAAATAAATAAAATAAGAATCCCTGGAGCTATAAATGACAAAGTTGTATTTCTTGCTCATGCTTCAGGTTCATAGTGGCTTAGTAGGGGGATCTGAGCCAGCCAGTTCTTCACTCGGGGTCCGTGGTTTACCATTTGCAACATCTTCAATTACCGAAGGTGGGGGAAGGGAAGAGGAAGACACATTGGGTCTTACATACTGATATTTTATTGGCCATAGCAAGACACGTGCCCCTGCTGACGCTTCACCAGTGGGTCACAGTCCCCTGGTGCTCAGGTATGGAGGGAACCGGATGTTGGTGAGTGGTCGTTTGTCTACTGTAGTTGGGTCTTACGCTGTACACAGGGAGCGACTAGAGAGCGCCTCTAGCAGATTCCAACACAGTCATTTGTAGGTCAGGTATCAGTGTCCTGCCTTTTCGATTTATTTAATTTCTTCAAAAGGGACTTGCTAGGGTGCATTAAACATCATCTTTTCTCTCTGATCATCTTTTGTAAAATGTCAGTACCCTTCCATGGAAAATACTTCATCAGAAAGCGCATAGAGGCTCTGGGCAGGTGTTCCCGAAAGAGAAGGAGGCCTAAGGAAGGGGCGTATTGGATTTTGGTAGCTGGCTGTGGCTTCTCCTCTTCGCTGACTCACAAAAGCCATGAACATTCTACTCCCCCCCCCCTGTTTTTTTTTGGTTCTCCTGGTAGTTTTCAGCCCTTTCTATGCTCATTCAGCCCACACTCTTCCATTGGAAAGGTAATCAGATTCCAGAAAAGAGAATCATGTAGCCAATCCACCCCTGTATATTATGCCCACAGGGACCAGCGACCAGATTCATCCTCACCCTCTGACTAGGGGTCAGAGAAGGACAACCCGACTTCTGCAGTCAAGTTCATAGGTATTCACTGGGCATCACTGTGTGTCACCATTTGGCTAGGGGTCTTAGAAGGGAAGAACCACTGTGGCTCTTGGGAAATTTAAAATTTGCAATAACACCTTAGTTATCTTGAACCTCTAAAAAATGGAAAGCCTTAAACACTCCAGTGCAAGAGCGTGGCACACTTATGTACAATTTTAATTGAACATTTTCTATGATTCTATTTTCTCTCCTTTCTTATGTTGAAATGATACGGCTTCAACACATTTTTAAAACGGTTGCCCTAGAGTTTGTGATATGCATTTGCAACTAATCTAAATATATTTTCTTATAATACTGTATTACTTTATGAGTAGTGCAGGTACTTTATAACAGAGCACTCTCGAGTCCTTCCACCCAGCCCCTAAAATATCATTTTATAAGCTATAATCACTAATGCATTGTTACTATTATTACTCTGAACAGTAATTTACTAGATGAATTATGAATAAGACTTTTATTTTCCTTTCATTTATTCCTTCTCATAATGCTCTTTTCTTTGTGTAGATCCATGTTTCTCTGCTCTTTTCTCTCTGAAGAATTTCTTTTAACATTTTTTGCAGGGCAGATCTGCTGGTGATGCATTTTGCTTGTTTTAGAAAAGATTTCTTTTTAAGTTTTGAAGGATATCTTTGCTAGATTCAGAATTCTAGGTTGGTGGTGCTTTTCTTTCAATACTTTAAATATTTCATTCTATTCTCTTCTTGCTCGCATGTTTCTGATGAGAAGTCTGTGGTAATTCTTATATTTGTTCCCATATAGGTAAGGTGTCCATTCTCCCCTTCTATTTCTCTCAAGGTTTCTTCTTTGTCTTTAGTTTTCTGCCGTTGGACCATGATATACTTTGGGTAGGTTGTTTTGATATTTATCCTGCTTGGTGTTCCCTATGTGTTCAGAATCTGTGGTTTGATATCTATCGTTAATTTGGAAAATTCTCTGCCATTATTATTTCAGATCTTTTTCTCTGGCCCATTTTCTGTTTCTTCTTCATCTGGCATTCCAATGACACCTTTTGAAATAGGTCCAGAGTTCTTGGATATTCTTTTGTATTTTTTAAATTCTTTTTTTTTTCTCTTTGCATTTCAGTTTAGGAAGTTTCTATTGACTTATCTTCAGGCTCCTCAATTCTTTCCTCAGCCATGTCTAGTCTAGTGATGAACCCTTCAAAGACATTTTTGTTACAGTGGTTTTGATTTCTAGCATCTCCTTTCGATTCTTTCTCAGAG
Organism: Ursus arctos; assembly: GCF_023065955.2. NCBI lineage: Eukaryota > Metazoa > Chordata > Mammalia > Carnivora > Ursidae > Ursus > Ursus arctos. The sequence goes on along the minus strand of NW_026622763.1, from coordinate 9,913,913 downwards.
TTTCCATCTCTCTGCTTACATGAGCCTTCTCTTCTGATGTGTTGTTGACTTTTTCCATTAGAATGCTTAACACATTAGTCAGTTATTTAAAATTCCTTATCCAATAATTCTAAAATCTGTTTCATATTTGAGTCTGTTTCTGAAGCTTGTTCTGTCTCTTCAGACTTTATTTTTTCTTGCTTTTTAGCATGCCTTGTAATTTTTGTTTAAAAACCAGACATAAAATGTTAGGTAATAGGAACCGATCTAAATAGGCCCTTGGTGTAAGGCTTTATGTTGATCTTGCTAGGAATTGGGCTGCTTAATGCTTGCTGTAGCTATAATGCAAGAGGCTTAAAATTCCTCTTTCAAATTCCTTATTTTTGTCTCCCCTGTTGTCTTTGGATCTCCCTAGAGACTCCTCCCAGTAGGATCTATGCCTTGAGCTCTTTCACTTGTAATCCACCATCGCTGGGTAATACTGGAGCCCTGTTGGTGTGATAGGAAGGAGTGGGGAAAGAAAGTGTTCTAGAATGTTATGAATGAATTTCAGTCCTTTGCTTGGCCTGTGACCTTCACAAATGTTTCTTGGCTTTTCACCCTCCATAGGTGAGAAAATGAGGCCAGAGGGGCTGGAGATGGCTGAGGTTCTGGGCTTCTCTCCTGGAGAGCAGGCTTTATTATAGAGGCTCCTCTGGGTTATTTAAAAAGGGTGACCTTTCCCTTCCCCTGCTGCCAAAATCATAAGATATTTCTCAACTCTTCACTGTGATAATGTAAAGCCCACAGGAGCATAGGCCCCCCCCAAGCCTACGGCCCCTAGGAGCTTCTCACTCTCCCCTTTGTTCACACTCAACCTTCAGTAGTTCCATCAGAGTTTTCACTGAGGTGCTCCTACCAGTTTATGGCTACAGCAGCTTTCACTCAAGGTAAGCTGACTTACCTTGTCACTGGCTGTGACTGTCTGGATTTGTCTGTCTCTCTAGATTTTGGGGTGATGGCTTGCCCTGTGACCTCAATTCTCTAATGGGTCTCAGAAACATCATTGGTTTTCAGTTGGTTCAGTTTTTTTCATGTTGTGAGCATGGGAGTGACAACTTCCAAGCTCTTCACATGCTCGAATGGAAACTGGAAGTCCCTTGAATGAAATTTTCAGCATAAAAAGAGACAACAGAAAAGTTGCAGGAAAATATGTGGCCCTACCTCATTCTTGCAGACATTTAAATATATAGAACGAACGAACACACACACACACACACACACACACACACATGTATTTAGATGTTTGTGTATTTGTGGGTAAAGGATGAGAAGGGTGCACACCCAAGTGTTAGCAGTAGTTACCTCAGAGGACTGGGATAGAGAGGGATGGGGAATTGCCCCTTTTATACTTCAGAATGGATGACTTAGAACAATAAGCAGCTATTCCTTTACTAAAACCATTAAAAAACAAAAGCATTTCACAGTATGGAAGAAGCCAAGTGACATAGTTTAAAGAAAAACAAACAGGATAGATTGGGTTAGTAACTAGAAAAACTGAAAGTTGCAGGTGAGATTGGGCAGTGAATGACAATAATAATGAGTTGCTTGTGCTGCGTGCTCATTACGAAGCAAGCCCTCAACAAGGGGTTTGTGTTCGTTCCTAATTTAATCATTGCAGGTGTCTGCGCCCATCAGCTGGTGAAGATCCTAAAGCTCATGCTGGTGAAGGAATGCATCCCAGGTGTTACAGGTAGAAAGTGGCCAGCGGGGATGCGAACAGAGTCGAGAGCCCTCTAGAGGGCGCTCCAAGGACCGCTTCCGAGCCACAGCTGGCAGGGGAGAAAGCTGAAGGGACCAAGGCATCCAGTTGCCTAGGGCAACTGATTTCCTTTACCGCAGGGACTGAGAGTTTTGTACTTGAAGAAAAGGCCTGCGTGCTGAGAGGATACAAGCAGTTTCTATCTGAGCAGTAGCTGTATAACACTGGACCTTGGGATTGGATGTAAGTCCTCACTCCTCTGTCCCCGACAAGGAGTTGTACAACAACGCTCTGCCAGCTGGGGAGGAGCGAGGAGGTCCTTCAGGTGGGGCTCCGAGATGCGATCTGCATTGCAGGTCAGTGCTTCCCAAGTACGGTCTGGGAACTGGTAAGAAATGCAGATTCTAGAGTTCCCCCCCTTCCCCTGCCTGTCGAAGCAGAGGCTCTGGGGGTGGAGCCCAGTGATCTGTGTTTTGATGGGTCTTGCAGGTGATTCTGATGCAGGCCCACATATGAGAACCACTGGGAAGGCCATTGCCCGATTGTTGTAGGCAAGAACTAGCCTGAAGCCAGAGACGCAGATGGAGGACAAGCCAGGCTGCTCTGATAGAAGACACGAGTGTCAGTTTATCTGAGATCAAGGAGCAGCCTTTGGTCTTGCTCTCTTCTCCGTTTTAACTTCCCTCTTTCGCTTTGGCAAGATGTGAATCTTTTATGATACATTGTATATATATAAAACCCTACATGCCATATATATATGTAGTATAGCACATCATATCTAGAAGTACAATATATAAAATACACAGTACATATTAATATATATTATAGTACATTATAGATGTATGTAGAATCAAAAGAGTCACATTCTTCCAAAGCTAAAAAAAAGGCTAAAGACAAACACAGATGCATGCATGTATATTTCTCCAATGGCTTTTCAAGACAGTTGGATTAGCTTATGCTTCTCTCAGAAATGCGTTATATTGCCCATCACCACATCTTCATCAACACTGGGAATTTTATTTATTTATTTATTTATTTATTTATTTTTAAGATTTTATTTTATTTATTCTGAGAGAGAGAGAGAGAGCGAGCAAGCATGTCAGTGGGGAGGGGGCAGAGGGAGAGGGAGAGAGAGAGAATCTCAAGCATACTCCCTGCTGAGGACAGAGCCCCTTGTGGGGCTCCATCTCACCACCCTGAGATCATGACCTGAGCTGAAAGCAAGAGTCAGACACTCAACCAACTGAGCCACCCAGGTGCCTCAACACTGGGCATTTTATGCTCAATTTTTATGACAGAAAGAATTTTCTTCTGTTGTTTTATTTCATATTTATTTGATTCCCAATGGAGTTGAATATTTTCCCATGTGTTGATATATTACAATGCTTTTTTAAACTGCATTCTTGGTGCTTTTTGTCAGTTTGTATCAGTTTTAGCTATTAAAGGTTATATGTATTTCATTTTTACTAGGTCTATTTTTACTGGGATATATCCACCTTTTTTCCTTTGCGAGTTCTATTCCTTTGAACTTAGAAGTACTTTTCTTTGGCATGTTTAACTCATGCTCAGTTCAGGTTTTTTTTTTTTTCTTTCCTTTCTTTTCTTTTTTTTAGTTTATTGCTGTTTTATTTTTAAATATTTAATGTTTTAGTCTATTAATTTAGTTTTCAGTTTCTCTACCTTTGTGCCTTTTATTTTGACAAGTAAGTAATATCTTGGAAACATGCAAGTAAAAAGCATACAAAGTGAGAAAATCTTTCAAAAAATAAATATTTTTGCAATGCAAATAATTTCCCCTCATTTGTGTGATTTCCAAGTTTGGATATTTCTTACAGCATTTTCACACTTAGAATAGGTGTAGATGAAGAGGCAGACCTGATGTTAGAGTCGGCCCTGCCTCAGCTGCCTGGGCTTAAATGTGGATCCTGGTGCTTTTCCCCTGGACCTCGTAGAGCTAAGATCTTGAATGTGACAGCACCTCGGCACCACAAATGGGCCATAAAAAAAATGCAAGGTGTGCATCTGCTTTCCCAGCCAGGTGCCAGCTACTGTAGGGTAAACAAAGTCACCCCACTACAGGGAGGTCTGGCCCTGAGGACATTGCAGTTATTCTCTTTGATCCATATGGTGGCTAAGAAGCAGTAAAAATTTGGGTGGCATTTGGTTCATAACAGTGCTGCATTGAACATAATTGATAATTCAGAGAGCAGATGCTGTGGGAATGGGGGACACTGGAGGCTGATGTCCCTACACACATACGAAGGAAACAGAATCCCCAGAAACTCCCCCTTTCCTAGCCCCACTGGGCCAAACACACACCCACAAATCCAGCTTGCATTTACTGGCAGAGGTCATGGCATTTCTCATTTGAACCAGCTGTTCTGGGGGCACCTGGGTGGCTCAGTCAGTTAAGCATCCGACTCTTGATTTCGGCTCAGGTCATGATTTCAGGGTTGTGCGATGGAGCCCCATGTTGGGCTCCGTGCTCAGTGTGGAGTCTGCTGAAATTCTCTCTCTCCCTCTGCCCCTCCCACCATCAAAATTAATGAAATCTTTGAACCAGCTGTTCTGAATGAAAGAGCACTTTATTTCATGTGCACATCCTCAGATGCTTGGCCCCTGGTTAGCCCTGGGTGGAGAGCGGACCTCAGCTGGCATTTCCTTCTTGGCTTCCCTCCCTCCATGGGAGGAAAGGGAAAGCCCCACACTGTTATATGGAGGTTGTCCCTGCAGCTGCTTTGTCACCTAGGGTTAGCAGGACGAAGCTCAGATGTTGAAATTCCTTTTGGACCCATTGCTGGGGCCTGTAGAAGAGAAGCTCAGTGAAGACAGTGTGGGTGTGACCCCAACTGGGGTGAGCCAACCGGGCTGATGGGAAGCCAGATGGGGCTGGGTTGGGAGGCAGTGACCAGAGCAGTGAGGCTCAGTCCCTCTCCTCAGGGGATTATGGTATAGTTGGGGGGACCCAAATAGGATGGGGTGCAGTTTCTCCTCTCAGGGTCTTACAATTGAGTTGTGAGGGCCAAAATAATGTAGGGAAGATGTCCTCAAAACAGTACAAATGTGATAATGGGCAACATGGAATGCACAGAGATTAAGTGTTTGATATTTGAGAGACTATGAGGAATTAACAAGGGAGATTTTGTGTTTATCAATCAGTTTTCAAAAAGTAAAGTCTGGTCATCCTAGTTCTTCTTCCCTCTATTTGTCTTCTTGACACAGGGTGCAGCTGGTCATGCAATCCAAGGTGTAGGAAGAGACAGAGCATTCTAGCAAAATGAGGCTAAAGGATCTACTAAGAGGGAGTTGAACTCAGCAGCATTGACGGTCTGATTGTTTTGGAGATCCACTTTGGGCTCATGTGGTCTCCTTTCTCCTTCCTCCACTCCTACTGCAGTCTGCATCTTCCTCCCCTGCCCCTCCAACACACCCATCTTGAGTGGACCCTCCAATGGAACCAAAGAACTGATGCCTGAAAAGCAGCAGGGGTGGAGGTCAGGGAAGCACAGATTAAAGGAAGCTCAGAGCCGGGGTCAGGGTGGGGGGGTGGGAGAGCATTGAGAACTTCCAAAAGGGAGAGATATTCCCTGACAGCTGTGGATAGGGCAGGCACCGGGGCTGTGGGGAGCCAAGAATGAGGCCCCCCACCATTGGAGGTGGAGATGCTGGGAGGAGACGAAGCCACTTGCGCTCCCAGCCCCGTGAATTCTGGGTTGGAATCTACGGCTCAAAAGGGAAGCACAGAACTGGGCTGAGCCTCCAGCCCTGTGGCTGCGCTAGGCCACCTGATCACAGGATTGGTTGGCACAAGGCCTAGAGAGAGAAGAGCAGTCTGTGGGCTGGGCACTGGCCTGGCACCCACAGCTCCTGTTGAACACAAACCATGTCACGGGACCCTGCCAAGCAGACAGAGCTCCTCTGTGACCATGAGGGGTCAAAGCCAAAATGAGACCCCTCTGTAATGTCTGACCTCGGAAACAAGAATGTCGTCGAGCCACAAGATTGGCAAACATCCCCGTGTCCTGGCCGAGGAGAGTGACCACTGCTTCTCTACCAATTGTGTACTTAGCCTCGCTTCCTTCACCTCATCTTTCAAATAAGATTTAGTAAAACAGTCATACAATTACCCCTGCTTCCTCCCAGCTTCCGGTCCAGAGCAAAGCCTGCTGCACTGAGCCCTCCCCCAAATCAGGTAACAGAGTCCAAATCCTCCAAGTCCTTTTTAACGCCCTCTCCACGAGATGCCTCGCGGTTCCCCAGGGTGTTTTCCTGTGTTGCAATGAGTTACTGAACTCAACTTAGTTCAACCTCAGGGGGGTGCCTGGTGGTCTCTGGCTGGAAGGCACTGACAGGCCACCTTCTGCCATTGAGGGATCAGCACTGGGGGTGCCCGATCATTGGTTTGTTCAGCTCATCGTGCCTGCAATCCGCCAGGCTCTGTCAGGGGCTGGATGCCATGGTCAGTAAGACGTAGGCCCTGCCCTCAGTGACCTGGGTCTTAGCAGAAACAGACAAGCACAGCGGCAAGGCCTATGCTTACATTAAGTGCTCTGACAGGATGTGCGAGGGAGACAGGGTTGCAAGAGGAGGGCCCTTTGGCTCAGCCTGGGTGAGTCAGGAAAGGCTTGAGTAGTTAGCTCAGGACAGGAGGGGAGGAAGAGGCTGACTTGGGCAGGGGACAGGAGAGTTTTGCAGTCACAGGGTCTGTGGATGAATGGTGGGAGCTGAGGGGGGTGTGGGGGCCACAGGGAAGGTCTGGGAGGCCTTTGCTCTACTGCTTCCCTGAGAGCCACGAGAAGTCAGTGAGGCCACAGAAGGGAAGTGACAGCACATTCTGCTCGAGGAATGAAGTCATCAGAGGGGTGGGATTTAGCAGCTGAGGCTTGGCGACGCACCGGATGTAGCAGGTGAGAAGCAGGGAGAGGCCCAGGACTGCACCTGACTTCTGGCTCTTGTGACTGGGTGGACAGAAGAGGCTTTTCTCTGGGAGTGCAGCCAACCAGAACCTGAGACTGCTGACCTCAAGGACGAGGAGACTGACTGCGAAGGAGCAAAGGCGTCCGGGGAAAAGCCCACGGCAGCGGTTGGCAGCATACAAGGGAACTGAGATGACGTCGAGCCTCGATTTTCTCAACTGCAAAGTGGGAGTAGTAACTCTTGCCCTGCAGGGCACTGCATTAAACAAGACCACGTATGGAAATCATTCAGCACAAAGCATGGCACGCAGGAGGTGTTTATACACAGACATTATTATTTTCTCATTCCGTGCTTACACAGGTGTAGTTCCGTCGTTACGTTATTTATTGTTGGTCTCTTTGTTTTGAACATATGGTGGCTTCCTTCTACGTTCCCCCATTCTCTCCTCATCATTTCTGTATGAGAACAAAAGCTCATACTTCCTTCACTCGCAAGGTAGCCCCTTTCTCCCTCCCTGGTGGGTCTGTGCAGCGCTGCCTGGGGACAAGGAGAGCCCTGGCCAGCAGTCAGCTGATTCAGAGCTTCCACAGCCTCCCTGGGGCAGGTTATAGAGGCTTGAGCCCCCACCACTTGGAGGAGGTCCAGCGAACGTCAGCATTTCTGTACAGAAGCTCTCCCAGAGCTGAAGCTGCTCATGCTACGACCACCCCAGTAAACCCCACTCTGGCTCAGTCGTGAATCTGCTTGCTTTTTAGTCACTCCCTGGGAGGAGGTGGCCTGAGAAATCTCTCTCAGGAGAAACCCTGCAGACCTGGTATTTGTCATTCTGTTTCTCTTGCCCAAGATCTCTGGCCCTGTCTGCTCAGGCACCTGGGCCCACGCTCTGCCAGGCGGGTGTCCCGTCAGGATAAGGGTGACGGCCAGAAGCAGTCTGTAAGCAAGGGAAACACTACAGTCAGGCCGACTCTGCTGGGTGGT